>NC_141997.1:23352720-23988380 GCF_049901715.1 Pseudonaja textilis | reverse complement strand
GTACAAAGTCAAGAATCATACCAAAGTAACAATCACTATCTTAATTTTTTCAGTTCTATTCTACATTTCTACAAACACCAAATATTTATTCTTGTAAAACTTCTCTATATTTATGAGCAATAAAATAATTATTTATGTATCTCACTATTACACTATACAAGTACCTAATTTTCTGAACTTTAGCTGTATTTAATAAGAATAGTAGACCTAATTTCAACGGACAAACAGAAAACATTAAAAAAGAGAGCGATTAATCATTCAAACTGAACCATGTGTTATGAAGCTGATCCCCAAATGTATCCAGCTTTTGAATGGAAAAGGTTAAAAACCCCTCCTCTGCAAATCAATCAAGATACTGTCCAAGATAGTCTTCATCATTGCGGACATTATCAGTAGCCTATTCTTTTGTCTGTTCACTGCAATAATCATGCAAATCAATTTCAAGTGATACACGCACATGTATAATTTATGTGTTCTGGATGATACAATTACCTTCACAAAAGAACTCAAATACAATAAAATTGTAATTAATGAACTGAAGTGCCTTGAAAAGCAAATATACAGTAGAGACACATTCTTATTTCTGAATATTATTTTGCAAATCATACAATACAACTCAGAGGTGTTGTATTTTATGTACTTTCAATTTTCACAACTAAAATTTGCAATGAAAAAAGAAAAAAATAGTTTTTTCCCTCTTTTTTATATCACATTTCTCAAAATTTAAAAATATCTAGATTACTTTGGAAAGTATGCAAGTGTCATTTTTATTCACTTTTTTCACAGAAAATGGGTTTTGAAAATGCACTGGGAAGAGTTTTTCTTATCAAATACTTAAGATTATTTATCAAACCTGGTTTTCTATCGGTTAAATAGTGCTATATGTATTTAAACAAATTTTATTCTATATATTATAGAACAGAATGGTAGCAAATTAAAGACAGTACAATAAAATGTGAATTTGTGGATTTAGATACACTCTTTCTTATATGAAGAAATTCATATCTCTTTATCATTTAATACATTCCTGGCAACAAGACTGATGCATTCTATTATTTCATTATTTATTTCATTTATTAGTTCAACTTATTTTTCTGGGGAGTAGCCAAGTTACCAAAAAAGATTAACAACCCCCCCCCCAAAAAAAGAATAGTTGTAAAGTAAACACTAAAATAAACAATGCAATGCATAAAGGAGAAACCTGAAAATTACAACTAGAAACCTCACTCCTCCTTTTTCAGAGCTCTTTATAAATTATGATAGAAAAGGGATCTAACCTGATTATGCAAATTTACTGAAGTTATACATTCAGACAAGGAATATTTCACCTCCTTATCTTAAATAATCTCTCTCTCTCTCTCTCTCATGTTTATATAGCTGCACATCTTTCAGAATGCAGCTATTGGACACATACATTAAATATACATTAAATTTAGAATTAAAATCATTCTACAATTAAAAACACTAGTCAAAGTTACCAATGACAGAGTAACAAACTCTGTTAGAACTATCATAATAGGCAACATAGCCATCTCACTATTCCATCACTTTCTTCAGATCTCCTGATGATAACTATATTTTAAGGGATTTCTGGAAGGATGTTTGGAAAGGGCCAGTCTCACCTTAGGGGGAGTGATGTTTCATAGGGAAGGAACCACAACGGAAAAGGCTGGTCTCCGAGTTCCTGCCAGATATAACTCCTTCACAGACGGGACTGTAGTGTATCTCTTCTGTTAGGCTTAATGAGATAGGCAGTGGTGGTGTCCCTCAAATAACCCAGCCCTGTAGCATGAAGATCTTTAAAGATCAAAACCAACACACTGAATTTAACCTGAATCAAACTGACAAGCAATGTAGCTCACAGAGCAGATTTGTTACATGCATTGTTCAAGAAGCACACAATACTGCCTGTGCCATTGCATTTTGTACTACCTGAAGCTTCCAAAGACTCTCCAAGGGAAGTCCAGTGTAGAGCATATTGCAATAGTCTATTGAGAAGGTGATCGGGGCATGAGCAACTGTGAGGAAAGTCTCCCAGCTCAGAAACAAGAGCAACTGGCACACAATGAAGTTGTGCAAGGGCCCTCCTAGACAGAATTGCCACCTGTCTGTTTGTGTAGGAGATGTGAGTCTAGGGAAATTCCTAGATTGTACACTGGGTCTTGGAGCAGTACAACCCCATTCAGTACCAAAGATGGCGTAGTCCTTGAATCAGGGGGCCCAAAATCCAGAGCCTTGCCAGATTCTGTTGAAACCTGTTGTTGCCCAGAGAATCAAGCCCCGAGGAACCTCGCAAAGAAGGCGTCAAGAGAGGCTCTCTCCTCTACAATCCCACCAATTGGTATTGACCCTGGATAAAGGAGGAGAACCAGCACAATACAGTGCTGCTCATCCCCAATCCCTTGAGCTGATCCAGAATACCATGATCAGTAGTGCAGAAGGTAACTACAGCAAGGTTAACTACAGCAAGGGTGAATGCACAGCCTCAATCCTGACCCCATCAGAGATAATCCAAAAGCATGACCAATGCCATTTCTGTCCCATACCCAGGCTTGAATCCTGACTGAAAGGGTCCAAATAATCTGCTTCACCCGGAGTCCTATGAAGCTGAGACCTGGCTGGGAACAGAAGTATGGGGAGCCCCCTTCCAGAAACAGATAACAGATAATCAGAGTTGGAAAGGGACCTTGTAGGTCATCTAGTCCAACCCGCAGTCCAAGCAGGAGACCCTACACCATTTCTGACAAATGGCAATCCAATCTCTTCTTGAAACCCAACTGATATCTAGAGCCCTACTTAATGAACAGGGTTTCACATTAGCAACCTTTGGAGCAGTGTCTTTGAAACCCTTAAGTGATTTATAGCTGACTGCTACATCCTTGCCTCAGGTCTCAGCTGATAACCACACCTGAAACCCAACTGAGAACATTTCTGAAAGGGGGCTTCCCATACTTCTGTTCTCAGCCAGTCTCAGGAATGCATGAGAAAGTAGAAGCACACACTAAGAAACATATAAAGAATACTTGATAAAACAGTGTCTAGATAGAGATAAAACTGCAATTATGAAATGAAAGCATATCTATTTGATGTAATACCATTTATTTTGTTAAACCATTAAATACAACACCATTTAATTGTTTCTGCTTTAATCTCTGGCATCAGAGAGATAGTCATACATTTTCTAACCCAAACATAAAAATATATCACATATTCTATTAAAAGTTTTAATGATGCATGTAAGTTTTATGGAAGTTTTATTTATTAAATAATCACACAGGTGTAAGTTTTAGAAAATTACTCTACTTAAGAGTCTGGATTTTTCATTAATCTCTCTGAATATTTTGTTTGCACCAAGACCCACCTCTGGAAGACAGAGATTTTCCATTAATGTTAAGAGATTAGAAAATCTAGTAATTATTATTAACAATGAAGCTGTCCTAAGAGTTAAGTACAGTTTCATAAAATTGTTTTCAGTGCCTTAATATAAACTGCATATTATTGGGCGGTGTATCCTGTAGGGTTCTTATCTGAATGCTGTTCCATCTACTTCCATGAGTCAGAAACAGACTTCAAATATAAATTTTAGGAACACACAGCCCTTGAAATCAAACCAACCCAATTGCTAAAATCCATTGAGGATGGTGGGTACCACTACAGGCAGGATCAAGGAAATTTTATTTTTATCCATCTAATACCTCAGAAAATCTGTAAGGCCTAAAGCCATTCAGATAAACTGGTAAGCATAGTAAGAAATCATATATTTTTCACACATGGGGAAACAATAATATGTCACAAAGTACAAAACAACTTCATTTGGTGAGAAAAAGAATATTTCAAATAAGGGATCAGGTTGATATTGAACTAACAGCGAGAAGCACTGTCTTTATTCCATACAGCAGTAGGATAGCATTTCTGCAATATAACTTTTTCCAAATTGTAGCAGCACTTAAATTATACTATATATTTTATTGTAAATATATACCATATCCATATCCATAACAGACTGTAATATGTACAACCTGAAAAGGATATTTTACAGTTTATGCGAAGACTGGTCAACAACAGTCTTGGGATTCACAATATGAGACAGGATTCAGTTTACTGTCACAGTATAGATCCAATTTTGGGCTTGTATCTGTGCTCAATCAACCTCATTTTTAGTCTTTTACCAGCATTCTGTGCATCATTTTCATTGTATCTGGAGGTTCTCAAATTATAATTCAACTTTAACTCCAATTTTAAAGCAATACTTGTAGCAGTAAGGTAGATATTTATTGAACAAGTCATACAAGGCAGATTTCCTGATTTTGTATATATATCTATTTCTGTAAATTATTTCTCAAAACTGATAATTTTAATTTTGGCAAAAGTAAATTCTAATCATTGTTATTATTTTAAACATTTTTCATGTTTTTATTATTGAGAGAAGAACCATATCATCAGCATGGAATAAAAAAAATATTTTTTATAATTTTGAATATGAAGAGAAAACAATGAAGCTAACGAATAAGGCATTACTGCATTTTTATAAAGATTTAAAAACATATGTATAAGACTACAGCTTATACGGCCAAAATACAATAGGTGCTTATCTACACCATTATTGATTAATTTTGTTCATTTTGTTTACTGAATCAAAATCAGCAGCCAAATCAACACGCGCTACAAAAATGTTTTGTAATAATGCTTATGTATTTAGAGGCAAGATAAATTAAAACTTGGCAAGAGTTAAGCATCCTTTTGCCCTTTCTAAAATATAAAATAATCTCATTAATTTCTAGCCAGTCTTCTAATTCATCTAATAATGTTTTGGTATAAATTGTAGTATTCAGAAGGGACCTATTCTGTTTTCTTCTCAGATCCTATGCATTTTTTTTCATATATAAGGTTAGGTTGTATAGCTTAGCCATATTCTTTTCCCAATTTTCAATCAGTTAGTTGCTCCATATTATATTTAGTTTCTTTCTGATTATTGTGGCCTATGGGTTTTGTGGCCAGACATGGCTGCAGCTGGGCTGGTATGTGTCAGAAGGAGAGACAAAACGGGAAGGAAGACCTTATACATTATGATACGGTTCTGGAAAGCAGCTGGGCCATCATCAGAACATATGAACTGATTTGGCTGGTAGCCAGGGCTGCTATGGGATTTATGGAGGCAGCATTCTCACTGCCCAAGCCTTGTTTAGTAGTCCTTGTTTAGCGTTTGAAATTACAATGCCACTGAAGAAAATGACCGATGACCAGTCTGCACACTTACAACTGTTGCAGCATCTCCACAGTCATGTGACCAAAATCCAGGTGCTTGGCAACTGGCACCCATTTATGATGGTTGCAGCCTGCCAGAGTCATGTGACCTTCATAGCTAGCGAAGTCCAGGAAGGAAGCCAGATTCACTTAATGAATGCATGATTCATTTAACAACTGCAGCAATTTGCTTAATTGTGGCAAAAAGGGTGTAAAATCTGCCACCACTCACTTAACCACTTTCCTCAGCAAAAGAAATTCAGGTCCCAATTGTCATAAATTGAGGACTACCTGTATATAGGGATTAGGGACTAAAGTGGGGGTTTAGCCAGCTTCCCAGTTACTGGGGGACATGCTGGTGTTCTAACTGTAAAGGAGAACAAAAGAGGGAGCATGCAGAAAGACAGAGATGTCGTGCCATATTTCTGCCTGTGTTGAAGAATTTGGCTGTGGAGCAACCGAGCTAGAAGTTATCTGGCTAGAAATTAAACATCATTGCAAGTGTGCTGGAAATTCAAGCACGCAGTTACCATTTTCTGGCCCAAAGAAAAAAAAAGGGGGGACGTCAGCTGGAAGCTTCCCTGAAAAAAGAGAAGTGAAAACACCCCAAACCCAAGGCAGACAGGAAAGGAGGGAAGTGCCTAAATGCAGAGAGACACCTGCACTCTTCAGAGAAGATTGGATCAGAAGGGCTGAGCAGAAGAGGGAACTTCATCAATGCCAATGTCTATGGAGAGAGTGGCTGGTGATGAAAGAGTGGAGTACATGCCTAATAATTCAGCCAATTCCCTCCCTTCCTCTCAATGAGAAGCTGAAGGGGAGGGAGGAAGAAAATGGGGGACTTGGTAGCTAAGCAACAGAGCTAATGGTTGCTAGAGAATAGCCCTGGTAGTGAGACCTAGAGAAAGTTGACACCCTTCTTGTAAATAGTAGTTCCTTTTCGCTGTACTGTTAGTTAACTATGGGCAGTTTTGTACATTGTAAAAGAACCATAAATGCCTCCACTGTCTCTGCTTCTGAAAAGCAAGTGTGATCTTTTAAAGAACAAATATACACAACTGTAAAAAAAAAAACACCAAGTGTCACACTGTGATAGTCATCACATAAATTCTTAGAAAGGTAAGGAGTTTTTAAGGGCAATTCACAACATGCTGTTCTCATTTTGTGTATTGTTGAAGTACGGACTGCAAAATCTTTAGTATTATTTTATAACAGGCGAAATAACTACAACTCCTTGAGAGCTTGAGTATTCTTTATCCTGCCATTTTTGATCCCGGAATATAAGGGGCCCTTTTCTAGTATTCTGAGCACTGCTGGGTTTTCCATACCTGCTTACAGCATGTGACATTTCAATATCTTCTGAGAAAATCCACAATTTTCCTGGTATTCCACCAAATCCTGCAGCTTTGCTTGTTAACAAACTCAAAGGGCAAACTCAATGGGCCACTGGGTCTCTTTCTGCAGTCAGCCTTCTATGTTTCTATACGTTTAATGGACTATTAAGTTCACTTTACAAAACGTTTGACTAGTTCAGTGATCTTTTTATGTATCATTGATTTGGAATCTTTTCAGGTCACTTCTTCCACATTTTTTGTGCATATCTCTACAGTTATATCTTACTCAACAAATCATGGTTAAAATAAATCCTGATTTAGCCAGATTTTTAACATCAGCATGACACTGTTTGAAGAGAAATCTTACATAACATTGCCAAAATCTCTACTTTTTAAATTTATCTCCAAAATATATTCTGGATTTTGCAATACACTGTATGATTTATTGTGTTTGGTTCTTGTGTGAAAAAAATAAAACTATTGAAGAGCACAGCTGTCTTCTTCTTCAGGATGAGATGACCAGTTTCTTCCTTTCATATTCACATTTTACATTTTCTTGAAGTTGCAATATGTAACATATTTTCATCAGTGGAGTGGAAATATTAAAATAATAAGCAATTAATAGCTTTCTGATTCATTAATGAATAAGAAACTTATTAGGATCATTCTGCATTTACTGAGAATTAAGCCAGACATCAGTGATTGTCTGTGTTAATTATACAGATGGCTACACATTTCTAAAATAATTACTTTGTCTATCGGACCACTCAAAATTCCACTCAAAAAGAAACAGAAAAACCTCACCCACTGTTGGAACTAGTGCCTTCTGAGTTTCTACAGTCCAGATCAAGGTGGCAGTACAAATTTTCTAGTTTCCAAGACTGCATAAATTTTAAAAAAATAAAATCTAAATGGATTTTTAACGATTAAAAGGAAATGGGATATTAACCTATTTAAAAGAATAGCCATTGTAACTCAGCACACTATAATACATGGCTAAAGGCTAGAGATCAATCAGTCATTCCCACCTTGGCTTCCTCAGTGTAATGTTCTCTACATGGGGCTACCCTTGAAAATCACTCAGAATGTACATTACTGGTTCAGAATATAACAGATTGCCAGTCTGCCAATTCTGCCCATAGGGTCAGGGAAAAATGGTCATGCTTCAGGTCCCATTTATTTTTAAAAATGCTTATCTTGCCAGACTCATGAAGCATGCCTTCCCAATAGTGGCATCTGCCTCTGGAATGACATCCATCCAGAGGTCCAGGTTGGTTCCACATTAACAACTTTCTGAAAACTATTTCAAAATTGTTGTTCTCTGAAACCTGGAGAGAGGGTTGTAGAATCTCTCTTGTCCTTGATTTTGTGACATTTTGTTAACTTTCTAATCCAGGGGTGTCAAATTTGTGGCCCGCGGGCTGGATGCGTTATGTGCTGGCTCCACCCCGCTCGGTTTAGCGAAGGGGGAAAAAGTCCCAACACATCACGTGACACCACGTGACAATAAGAGTTTGAAACCCCTGTTCTAATTAGTTGCTGCTTTTGATATATGTATTTTTCTTTTTAACTGTAAGTTGTTTGCAGCCTTCAAATTAGATAATAAAATAAAACTTACTTATATATAATTATAATATGGATTGACTACTGACACAACTGAACAATTCATATTCGAACAGCCATTGGATATTTTCTCTTAATAAACAATGTCCTTGATCAGATAGTAAACATAATAACAGAAACAGTTATAAAAAAATCAGTGACTGTCTGCTATAGACAGAAATTGGACATGAGCCCTTAAAGACTTTTCAATTGAGTTTATTTCTAGAAAACTGACTACAGTTTTAATATGGAATGCAGTTTTGTATTTCCTATATAATTATTCTTCATTAGAAAAAAGTTTAAAGACTCTAAAACAAAAAGCAGTTAAAGTATAATATAAAATTATAATTTAAATTTTAAATAACAGTTCCTGTGAAATCTCAGAAAGAAACTGAAGTAGTTTTAATAGATTTAGGAATTTTATTTCAAGGAACAAAAATTGATTGCAGTGTTGCAATTAAGGCCACCACATATAGGCTGATGTCCAATTCACACAAATGCCTGCCAAGGCCAACCCATTAATAGGCAACCTTGCATGAATTTATTCTCAGATCTGTATTCTAGCCAACGTATTAGCCTACTGTTCTTCTTTTCATCAAAATTAGCAAAAATTAATGGATAATAGAATCCACTAACCCTATTTTGATGGTAACATCTAAATCAATTATAGTCCTGAGTTAAATCCAGTGTACAACCATTAAAAAACACAGATTTATTGATCTCTGGTCACACACAAAGAAATATGTTATATTATGATATAAGGGAATACTACTCTGACATTCTACTTTTTTCTTATTCTACTGACATAAAATCTCCAAAATGACAAAATGGTATAATTATGCTCAGTCCATTTTAAAAATTGAAATATATTCCATCAAAAGAATAATAAAAAACTTTATTATCTAAGGTCAGATACCTACCAAACCAATAGATTTGGTCTTGGCAAAACAACACTTTTTAATTAGTGATTTCTTAATATTTTTTCCCCCAAAGATGCCCTATATTTATGTATTCAAGGAATAGTTGCATTCATATTTATGCTTCTGTGCTGGAATCAAGTTGGAAGAAACAAATGTGTACCCCTTTCTCCAAAGTAGATATTTTTTTAAAAATTATCTCTTGATACTTCAGTTCATCCATTAGCATTAGATTTTTTTTCTGATTCAGATCACATTACAAATAAGTTTGTTACAAGAAAAGACACGGAATTACTGCCAATGTTTGTTCCGTAGTATGGATACAATGTTTGGGGCAGGGGGAAGAAGGAAACAGAGCAAGATTATTCTGCCAAATTTTGCACAATAAAAGCAATAACTATGAATTCTCAAGATTTAACTAACTTATGCAAGAATTTTGAATTTATGTCATAAAGCTTTATTTTCACACATTATACTAATAACTTGTATGAGGGTACAATCGATTTAAAATAAATATGCTTTTGGAACCTTAAATAAATATACATACCTATTTAAGACCATAATAAAGCATCTTTTATTCATCCATTCACATAAACAGATAAGGTAGTCCTTGACTTACAACAGTTCCCTTAGTGACAGTTTGAAGTTACAATGGCACCAACAGTCACACCTATGACTGTTGTAGCATCCCCAGGGTCACGTGATTAACATTCAAATGCTTGGCAAATGTATCATAATTATGATGGTTGCAGTGTCTTGGGGTCATATGGTCACTTTTTCTGACCTTTTGATAAGCAAAGTCAATGGAGAAGCCACATTCACTTAACAACTGGGTCACTAATTTAACAAGTGCAATGATTCATTTAACAAATGTGGCAAGAAAAGTCTCATAATGGAGCAAAACTCACTTAACAAACATAACATAAACATACATTTTGTGCTCAATTGTGGTCGTAAGTTGAGGACTACCTGTATTAATCTACTTTGTGCTACCTACAATCCTTGGGATACTATAAGGTAGGGTATAAATCAGCATACTTTCTGATGCCTGCCCTAACAAGTATTTTTCTCGCTTAACTTTATTTTCATTTGGTGGAAACAGCCTCCAAAGGGAGAAGCTCAAACTAGATTTTAAAAACACAAAAATCACTATTATCGCCAACTTCTTCTGCAAAGGCTAACATGAACAAGTATACATGCTGGTAAGGTGACATTAAAATCTAAGGTAAGTATCTTATTTGTAATTCGCAATAGAATATATCCTGTCTGTCTTCTTCAACCTGATGCATTCTAAGTAGGAGTCCTATAAATGCCATAATTTTCAAAGCTGGCATATTTAAGATGTATTGGGAGACAAATTTTCAAAATACCTAGCTAGAATATGGCTACTAGTCACAATGTTTTATTATGCTCATACCAACACAGTTCCTATATCTACCAAACACTCATCCAAGTCCATCGTGAGATAAGGAACTACTCTTTCTCCCTTATTCTATCACTTTCCACTGTAATTTGGTTTCACTACATTTTGGTTTAATTGACAATAGTATTGATTAAAGTAATCCACTGAAAAAAATATACAGAATTTTAGGAGACATTGGTGATAATGTCCAAAGTCATGATCAAGTTTCTGGTAAGAGGTGCTACCAAGCCATCTCCAGATATTAGTGTTTAAACCCCATGTCTCCTAAGAAAAGGATAAAAAGGTGGCAAAAGCCCCCAGACAGTTTGATCTTAATGTAGATACAAAGTCTATAGAGTGTGCTGGATAACTGCTGGATCTAGAGATCTATTTACTGACATTTTTGAGATTCCTATCAAACAGTAGGGATGTGGATTGGCTATCTTTGTCTAGTAACTCTTTTAACATCTATTCACTAAAATTATATTTGCTTTTTCCCCAATTTGTATTGCCTTCAAATTCTAATGAACCAATTGACTCCTGACTTGCCATTAGAGTATCAACATTAGCATATTTTAGTATTTTTGTATATTTGTACAGAAGAATGGAATTGAAATGTACATTCAAGTCTGTTTTGTTCCATAATATAGGTTCTATAGCACCAAAACACACTCACAACTTAAAAATGATTTTGTTTTGTCTTCCTCTTGATTTCTTCATAGACACAAATCTTTGACCAAACAGATCATACATGTAGATCAAATAGATCAAACACACAGAAAGAAAAATAATATGAAATTAATCAATGAATCAATGTTTATTCAAGTCATAGACCAGCAGATAAAATATAAAAGTCACAATTAATTAGGATAAAAAAGAAAATACACTGCTCAAAAAAATAAAGGGAACACAAAAATAAGACATCCTAGATCTGAATGAATGAAATATTCTTATTAAATACTTTATTCATTACATAGTTGAATGTGCTGACAACAAAATCACACAAAAATTATCAATGGAAATCAAATTTAGTAACCCATGGAGGTCTGGATTTGGAGTTACACTCAAAATTAAAGTGGAAAAAAACACTACAGGCTGATCCAACTTCAATGTAATGTCCTTAAAACAAGTCAAAATGAGGCTCAGTAGTGTGTGTGGCCTCCACGTGCCTATATGACCTCCCTACAATGCCTGGGCATGCTCCTGATGAGGTGGCGGATGGTCTCCTAAGGGATCTCCTCCCACATCTGGACTAAAGCATCCCCAAACTCCTGGACAGTCTGTGGTGCAATGTGGCATTGATGGATGGAGTGAGACATGATGTCCCAGATGTGCTCAATTGGATTCAGGTCTGGAGAATGGGCGGGCCAGTCCATAGCATCAATGCCTTCGTCTTGCAGGAACTGCTGACACACTCCAGCCACATGAGGTCTAGCATTGTCATGCATTAGGAGGAACCCAGGGCCAACTGCACCAGCATATGGTCTCACAAGGGGTCTGAGGATCTCATCTCGGTACCTAATGGCAGTCAGGCTACCTCTGGCAAGCACATGGAGGGCTGTGCGGCCCCCTAAAGAAATGCCACCCCACACCATTACTGACCCACTGCCAAACCGGTCGTGCTGGAGGATGTTGCAGGCAGCAGAACACTCTCCACGGCATCTCCAGACTCTGTCACGTCTGTCACATGCTCAGTGTGAACCTGCTTTCATCTGTGAAGAGCACAGGGTGCCAGTGGCGAATTTGCCAATCTTGGTGTTCTCTGGCAAATGCCAAACGTCCTGCACGGTGTTGGGCTGTAAGCACAACCCCCACCTGTGGATGTCGGGCCCTCATACCACCCTCATGGAGTCTGTTTCTGACCGTTTGAGCAGCCACATGCACATTTGTGGCCCACTGGAGGTCATTTTGCGGGGCTCTGGCAGTGTTCCTCCTGTCCCTCCTTACACAAAGGCGGAGGTAGCGGTCCTGATGCTGGGTTGTTGCCCTCCTATGGCCTCCTCCACGTCTCCTGATGTACTGGCCTGTCTCCTGGTAGCACCTCCATGCTCTGGACACTACACTGACAGACATAGCAAATCTTCTTGCAACAGCTTGCATTGATGTGCCATCCTGGATGAGCTGCACTACCTGAGCCACTTGTGTGGGTTGTAGACTCTGCCTCATGCTACCAGTAGAGTGAAAGCACTGCCATTCAAAAGTGACCTAACCATCAGCCAGAAAGCATAGGAACTGAGAAGTGGTCTGTGGTCACCACCTGCAGAACCACTCCTTATTTGGGGATGTCTTGCTAATTGCCTATGCTTTCCATCTGTTGTCTATTCCATTTGCACAACAGCATGTGAAATTGATTGTCAGTCAGTGTTGCTACCTAAGTGGACAGTTTGATTTCATAGAAGTGTGATTGACTTAGAGTTACATTGTGTTGTTTAAGTGTTCCCCTTATTTTTCTGAGTGGTGTATATAATTGTAGCTAGAATGAAAGAAAATACTACAACTGGGATGCAGAAGACCTGACTTTGAATTTGCTTTTTTAGAGATGTAAAGGGAAAGTTTTTCTCTCAAGTATGGAATTGTGCCATTCGCACTACAATTGCCTTTGACAATGAGATTGCTGAACAAAACAATACAGCTGTTTCTAATACAATGAATTTGATTCATTTGTCCAGTTCTACAGTAACATCCCTATAAATATGTAGGTTTCTGAACATGACAGTTTGTTCGTTTTTCCCAGGCTGATGCTTACCAGATGCATTGGACTAAAATGCACCATTTCTAGCCAGCAAGAATATTGTGTTTGCTGACTGGGGATTATGGGAATTGTATTCTAACACATCGGGTGGCCCAGAGTGGGGAAGGCTGCCATAGAAATGCAATACGTCATAGCAGATGCCAGGATTATATTTTGGAACACAAAGAATTGGGGTTTCGCCTAATATTGAATAGATCTAGTGATTTCTTGTGTTTGATGAAAAATTGTTTTGGCAAATAACCAAAAATACAGACAATATCAGCTATAGCATAAGCATCAATTTGAACTGTTTCTATATCCTAAAGCAGTGTTGAGTGCCCGCAGGAGGGGAGCACTGGAAACCGGAAGAGACAGCTCCCTGGCGCACATGGGTGGGAGCGCTGGAAACCATAGTAGCAGCTTCTTGGCGCGTATGAGCGAGAGTGCTGGAAACCGGAGGATCAGCTTCTTGGCGCTCATGCGCAGGAGTGCCAGAAACTGGAAGAGCAGCTACCTGGCATGTGCGGGCGGGAGCGCCGGAGAAGAGCAGCTCCCCAGTGTGCATGTGTGCATCAGGAAGTTGAGCTTCCAGCTGGTCTTCTGGTTTCTAGCACGCATGCGTGCATGAAGACCAGCTGGCCAGCATACATGCGTGTGCCAGAAACCAAAAGCTAAGCTTCCTGGCACACACAGTGCGTGCTGGGGAGCTGCTTTTCCAGTTTCCGGCACTCCTACATATGTGAAGACTAGCTGGAAGAGCAATGAGGGATGGCTGGTGTGCCTGGAGAGATGGGTCTACTTTCGTCATCACAGTCCTAAAGCATGATACAGATACATTAGGTAACCATATCTAATGAAAATTTCTGCTTCTAAGGTGTTATTTAGCATTTCACTTATAAATATAATCTAATTAAAATATTATTTTTACAGCAGGTGGATGGAAATTCTCCTGCTCCCTTGAATACAGAAAGTTAAACTCCCTCTTCTTTGGGGCAGTCCCTGAGATATTGGAACACTGCTATCACGTCACCCCTAATCCTTTTCATCAAACTAGACATATCCAGCAACCATTCTTTATATGTTTTAGCCAGCAGCTCCTTAATCATCTTTCTTTTAGGATTTGTTGATGTTACTTTTGAATTAGTGAGTTACTGTGGTGATATAACCATACACTTTTGGGTGGTATGCCTATTGGAAATTATGTAAATAATATGGCTAAAATGTCAATTTATATTATATTTTACTTATTTAGAAGTCAGCCTCTATGTGCAGAGACATATTCTCAAGAAATACTGTATATCTTGTCAGTCTAACTAAATATTTAAAGTGTAACAGTTCAAAGCTCTAGCTCAGAACTAAAAATAATTCACAATAGCAGGCTATAATTTGTCAATTTTCATAGAGACTATTAAGAAGGTTAACTTTATTCAAGAATCTGTCTAAAATGCAATCTGTGGTGTGCAGCATGTTTTCCTTGTCTATCTAATTTGTAATTCATTTTCTTAAGACTCTGCAAAGCTGATTCTTGCAAAAATTTGTACTTAGAAGAACATTTTATTTAAAGCTATAGAGCACAAACTTATTTTAATCCTAGTAACCTCTTCATCATTTTCCTCTTCCATAGAATAATTTTAAATTAACTTATCAGTCTCTTATATGTGTTTGAATGTCAAACCTACATGAAAAATAAAGCTGAAATAGTAACAACTATAGATATGTACTCTCCACCAAATAACATAGGCCTCACTTGTAGATGTTCTCTGGTTTGAGCAGGATAGGGGTAGTGCATCCATCTTTGACCTCTCAGCAGGTTTGATACCATCAACCTTTGTATTCTTTTGGGTTGCAGGATTTGAGGCTAGGTGGGTCAGTCTTGTGTTTGTTCAGCTTTTTTCTCCAAGGCTGGTCCCAACTGGTGTTGATAGGGAGAGGTCTAATCTTCTGCCACTCTTTTGTGGCATGCTGCAGGGTATTTTTAACATCTATATGAAGCTGATGGTGAGATCATCCAACATCACAGGATGAGTTACTATCAGTATGGTGATGATACTCAATTTTTATATTTCTACCCCATGTAACCCAAGTGTGTTGTTTCTTCAACTCTGGATTGGGGACAGCAAGGTTTAACTGAACTCTGGTAAGGCTTAGAACCTTAGGATCTGGGAGTTTAACTGCTCTTAGTTCTTGATGGGATAGCACTACCAAGGCAGACCCTTGCACAACTTGATAGTTCTCCTAAAGTCATGACTCTTGGAGAGAAGATGGCAATTGAGCTAGGAAAGCCTTAATTCAACTTCATGTTGTGTACCAATTATGTCCTTTCCTAGACTGTGCTCATTCACTCATGACCTGGTCATCTCTTGCTTGGATTACTGCAACATGCATTACATGAAGCTAATCATATAGACTATTCAGAAGCTATGTGATCTGTGTTTCAGAACATAACTGCAAGGACAGTTGTAGCGGCACCTGAGGCAGGTGCATGTAACATCGTTGTTACGTGAGCTGTATTGGTTGCCCATTTGCTTCTATGACCAATTCAAGGTGGTGGTTTTAAAGACTTTTATGATATGAGACCAGGTTACCTGAGGAACTGTCTCAAGTTAATGCCCACCCTTATTCATTCTGGCAGAATGGGCATGCTGCAGATCCCATTGGTCAAGGAATTTTGGATGGTAGGGTCCAAGAAAGAACGTTTTCTGCTGTGACCCCTGCCCTTTGGAACATCTTGCTGATGGAGGCAAGATCCACCCCCACCATCTTGGCCTTCTCCAAAGGACTTCAAAAACCTGGCTCTGCTGATTGGCTTGGGACCTTGGTGGGGGCGTTTTATGCTGGAGGTGAAGTAAGGCACCTCCATACTGCTTGTGTACTTGCTTTCTAGTTTTATTTAATTCCTGTTAATTCTAATGTTTTAATGCTTTTGTTGTTTTTAATTGTATTGTAAGCTACCCAGAATGGATAGTGAGATACATTACGGTAATAAATAAATAAATAAGACCAGATCAGCAATACTGCATGTTCTAATTTTAATTAGTTTAATATACTTTTCTAATTAATGTTTCTCTCCACCAAGAATACACTTTAAGGATAATTTCAGTTTACAGTATCTTATGAACACCTTCTTCTTAACTTAATACTGCTGAACTTTAGACAGGCTGTCAAGTCTGGTTCTTTTGAGGGCTTTTGAATTGTGATATGGTGGAAGCCTGACTGAATAAGAGTAATTTCTGTTTGGATTGTCCTTTTATTTTTGTTTATCACTTTATGTATTGTGGCTTTGTGTTCCTTCTG
Source organism: Pseudonaja textilis (assembly GCF_049901715.1). NCBI lineage: Eukaryota > Metazoa > Chordata > Lepidosauria > Squamata > Elapidae > Pseudonaja > Pseudonaja textilis. The sequence goes on along the minus strand of NC_141997.1, from coordinate 23,971,856 downwards.
TTAAATTCTGTTGAATTTTATGAAAGCTGCCTTTATGAAAGCTGTGGTAATTTTGGTTGAATTTGGTTAACAGTCATACAAGTGTTTTAAATAAAATAAATATTAAGTTTTGATGAAGAAAGACCAAAGAATATGTAATTCACACCTTACATGAAATGCTTCTTGTTTCTCCATCAAGCATGGGTTTGCTATTTGTACTGTAGCCCACAAAAATAATGATTTCATGTCTACTAAATCCACATAAGCTGGAAAGGAAATAACTATGTTGATCAAATCTAGCCCTTGTTTTCATGTCTGATCCATGCTACTTCAGACCATAGGTACTTTTCAAGGACAGAATAAATTTTTGCATGATAATTGAAACATAGAAAACAAGATGTTAGGTTAATTTTCTGAATGAACTAATCAGGTGATGATATCATTTTGTCACTTAAATTTCCTCTTGCGATGCAAAACAGTACAGACAGGATTGGAATACCCACTGTACCTCCACCTCTAAAGCTTCATTTGAATGTGTGGAACTGAAATGTTTGGATTCTTTTTTTAAAAAAAAATCTATATATAGAACAGGAAGCCACAGTCTGGATGGAATATGGTGAAATAGACCGTATCCATGTTGACGTAGTGAGGCAAGGCTGTATTATTGCCTTTCTTCATGTATTCAATCTATTCACCTAATATATTCTGATGGAACCTAGATTGGAAGATGGGAAGAAGAAACATCAATAACCTCTGCTATGCTCATAACACTACTCTGATAATAGAAAATGTGAATGATCTGTAAACTGTGGTTTTGAAAGTTAAGGAGCATAATGGAAAAACAGGACTACAATTAAATATAAATATTTCACTAAAAGATAGCAGGCATGGCAGTGAGCCTTAGAAACCGATAATGAAGTCACTGAAATGCTGGATACCTTCTACCATTTAGGGCTGAATATTTAAATAATGTTTATAGCCTCCCATTTCAGCAGAGGGACTCTCATTGCCTAACAGTACATAAACACAAAGTATCAAATACAAAAACAAAGCAACAACATACCAATTTTATAATTTTTTTTTTTAAAAAGGATCTATCACATCAGCCTCAAAATAATTCTAAACAATACAATGTAACCAAGGCTCCTAATAAACGGTCTGAAAAAAAATATACATTGGGCTCTACTGTTAAGATTCTGGCTAAGTGAATAAGAGAACAGCCAGGTTTTCAAAGTACTACAGAAGAAGAAGTTAATTACCTCAGGTCAAACACTTACTAAAACAACAGATCTAGTTCAGTGGAGCTTTTGAGGGAGCTTTTCAAAGACATGCCTTTGAATGCAAGAACAGAACACATTACACTGAAGCACAAATTGATTCATTAGCCACACAGGAGGCAAAGACAGGTCTAAAGAGCGGAGATTCCACCATCTTTTAGAGGTTTAGGCAAACTAGAATATGCATATGATTAGATACAGCAGCAAAGTATTTGACTAGGTATAGACAACAGCACGTATTTAATTATGTAGCAAAGACAAGGAGGCAATTAAGATGTTACAGGACAGGACTACAAAGACAATTACAAGTATAAAGAGGGAGTTATTCTGTGAACATGGACTTGTGTTTCAAGTTTTCAGGCACACGCAGACATATAGTACTCAAAAGCTGAAGGAGATAACAGCAGACAGAAACATAATTCAAAAGCTTAGCAGACAGGACTTGTCTGAAAAATGCCAATTGCAGTCCAATAGCCTTGCCCAGATACATTCCTAAAGTTGTAAAAGGCTAAATCAGGTAGGGTCATGAAGCAAGAGTCACAAACTAGAATTACAAATGGTTGTTTCCAGCAAAGACTGCAAGCAAAACAGCTACATACATCTGCAGACAGCTGGCTGCAATTATGTTTTACCCTTTGCCTAGCAAGCAACCTGATTGAGAAGTGTTAACTCTGCTCACCTGTATATGTGTTTGGACCTGGGGCTTGGGGGTTGTGCCTCATTTGAATGCTCCAGCTCAACAGCAGGTGCCTGTGGCTGTGACTGGGGGCAGAGGCTGAATCCCGAAGCACAGGGTCAACTGAAGCAACACAGTCAGATTCAAAACCAGCATCAGATTCTGAATCGTGGCTCATAAAACATGTCATTCTAGGAAGCTACTTTGGTTGCTTTACTCAGAGCTCTGATTACCTCCCAGTACAGGTAGTCCTTGACTTATGACCACAATTGAGCCCAAAATTTCCATTGTTAAGTGAGACATTTGTTAAGTGAATTTTCCCCATTTTATGATCTTTCTTGTCATATTTGTTAAATGAATCGCTGCAGTTGATCAGTTGGTAACATAGTGCTAAGTGAATCTGGCTTCCCCATTGATTTTGCTGGTCAAAAGGTTGCAAAAGGTGATCACATGACATTGGGAAACAGCAATGGTCATAAGGACGAACCAGTTGCCAAGCATCTGAATCTTGATCATATGATCACGAGGAAGTTACAAAGCTTGTAAGTGTGAAAAATGGTCATGTCACTTTTTTCAGTGTTGTTGTAACTTTGGATGGTCACTCAATGAACTGTTGTAAATCGAGGACTACCTTTACCTTTCCCCAGCTTATCATTCTTTTACCTTCTAAAATGTTTAATGGTTAAGCTGATAGGAAAATATTTTTGTAAAGGGGCTAATTGTATAATTTGACACCATTAAGCTGGGCCAGTACTTTGCCTCCATGGGAAGATGTATTTGGATTAGGGGCTTTTAACCTGACATCCCCCCATTTTTATAGGTAAATTAAAAATATATTGTTTAAAAATGCAAAAAGCCCTTTCCTCATTTTCAGAAAGACCCAAAAGAGCAACAGGAAAAGCTTTCTGAAAATAACATTCCATAAATTGCAGCATTTTTTCACTACTTTACAAAATCGAGAACATTTTTCTTTCTGTCTCAGAGTTGGCGTATGTAAACTAAGGGTGGAAACAGAGAGGAGTGTCTGAAAAAGTGAAACTAACTAGATGAATTATATTGCTGGCACATGAAGAGCAGATGGGTTTCATGTTCAAATGAACAGATAAGGAAAACAGAGATTAAAAAACAAAATGATTTAAATACTAATGAATAAAATATGGAGTAAATATAATTTAACGAAAGAAGTACCAAAAAGGGGTATAAATTAAGGCAGATTATTTTTATATGTCCATAGACCATGCTACCTAAAAATAATGTTGGAAATGTTCAACATAATTTAACCAGAATACAAACAGTTAATTTCATGTGATTTTATTTACTTAGCTAAACGACGCAGGAAAAAAGCCCCATATTCATAATAGCAACTGTGATTAAAATACAAAGACAGATGGCAAAGTATACACCAGTGTTTGGTAGATAAGGAAGAGAGTGATGAATTAATATTACTTTAAATTCTCAACCACATATACTGATTCTTTTTTCAATGAAAGCATTGTCTTGCCTATGCATTAGCATTCCAGACACTGCCAAAACTCTAACCCTTCATACCATCACAGTCTGCATATCAAACATAGGTTTTGGAATCTGTACGCAAATCAGCGCAATTATGTGTTGGCACAGAATCCCAGTGGTTAGCTAGGCCAGCAAACCACTATTTCCCATCTGTTCCAAGTAGTCAAGGGGTGTATCTTGGCAATTACTCTCACAACAGAAGGTCTTTGTGAAAAACTGAATTTAGAAACCTGTTCATTACACAACTTCCAGAAGGTTTGCCGTCTTTGTTCAAACTACCTGGCAGGATAAATGGAGAGTACAAAGCTATAGTCTGTTCTTCCATATTTGGTTTCTTGTTATTCACCATGAAATCCTAAACAGTCTACAAAACAATTTGCAAAAGCCTCTATATATTATTGAACTAATTAGAATTCTCCAATATTTCAATACTCTGGATAAGATCCGTAATTATGAAAATATGCAATATATACTTATTTTCTGTGCACAGGGGAAATATAGATTTTTCACTTAAAGATGGGAGAACCAATTTTGCCTTGTGGTTAAGGTGTTGGTTTAGAAATGAGGAGACTGAATTCTAGGCAGGAAATCCAGCTAACTCACAAAGTTATTGTTGTGGGGCAGGGTCGGGGAATAGTATACAGAATAACCTGCCTTGACTTATATATTAAAAGGTGGGATAAAAATCTAATTGTAACAATAATTTCCAGATATTATTTATAAATCTATTTATTTTATTATTATTGGCTAGATTTCATGCATAGAGCTGTCTCTCTTCATCCTCATTCTAGCCTCTTTCAAAGCCCATTCTGAGAGCCTCTCTTCAGACCTTGTGCAAGTACACCATGTTCCATTCCGAAGACTTGGCTGTTAAGCAAAATGGTTGCCTAGCAAACATGAGACACACACATAAATGTATTTATTACACACACACACACACGAGAGAGAGAGAGAGAGAGAGAGAGAGAGAGAGACAGAGAAGGAGAGAGAGACAGAGAGACAGACACGCTGCTAAGATCACTGGTTGATTTCATTTATATAAAGTTCTACATTGTACTGTGCCTTTTACGCCTCTTTTTTCTCCCTCACAGCGTGGAGAGATTTCTAAGAGATTTCAAACTATCTCTTCCAGAGCTGCTTTTCTCTGTAGCAGAGCGTTTCCCTAAAAAGTGACAACCACAAGTTAACAAGCTCAGCTTTGTGGCCTTAATTAGTTAATTAGAACATTCTGGCCAATTCTCAGGGGCTGCCTGACCAGAACTTAATTACCTTTACACTGAAATCTTTTGTTGTCAAGCACATAAAGTTTGCTCCTTAAGTGTATACCTTGTTCAGAAAATGATTTTAATTACCATGTATTATTACCTTGATATTTGGAGATGGTCACTAATTGAGCAGTTGCTAAATGAACATTTATTGTATATTTGTACAGATGCACAAGATACCTCTGGATCCAAGAAATAGTCAATTATGTAGATCAAACAGCCATAATTTCCACTGCTGGATAAAATGAAAACTGAATTCTTACTTGTATTAATTTTTAAATCACTAATTTTAATAAGTTAATGTCTATTAATTTATTCTGAAGAATTTGCAAGTTGGTATAGGTATGTATTTAATGTCATATGTATTAATTATATTAATCTAGTCGGAAGAAACATGTCAACCAACCATAACAATTTAATAGACATAACAGATACCTAACATCTGGAATGCCTGCCTAAGGGAACATTCCCCCCCTCCCCGAAATGGGGTTGGTTCCATCCCTGTTAATTTTCTGGGAGTCCCTTAAAACTTGGTTATACCATATTAGCTTGGGGCCCTCAAGAGAACAGTGAATTTCTAAGGTGGCTCCACTGCTGTTAATATCTGCTGTCCTCTAGCTTTTAATCACAACTTTTAAATTTTCTGGATGTGTTAATTATTTAATATCCTATTTTATAGTTTTTACTGTATGTCTTCCAGAGTCACTTTTTCATGAGATAGCAGCCATATAAATTTGATGTATTAGTGAATGAATAAATAAGTAAATAAATAAACAAACAAATAAATAAATAAACGTGTCCTTTTACAAAGAACATCATTACAAAAATAAATTGCTTTGGGATACGACAGGATTAACTACTGGTTCGGGATTTACGAGGTTCAGTGATTTATGATGTGCTTCCGTGCACCGCTGTGAGCTGCACGCTTGTAAATCGTCATCAGCACAATGCGTGCAGAGAAGCAGCCTTTGAAACAGCCCTCTTTTCCTGCTTTTTTAATTGCAGCTGTACCTCGTTCGGCAGCTGAAGTTGAAAAATCAGAAAATAAAGATCAGGTAAGAGCCCGGGTGGGCAAAAACATCAGCAGACATAGAACCAGTTCTACGTCTGCTGCTTTTCAAAGCTACCGGTTCTACAGAGGTGGACAGAACCAGTAGAAACCCACCCCTGGCTTTGATCCTAAACAGACTGGTCATTTTAGCTGGTCTTTTGAAAAGGCACAATAACAAATATTAATTACTATCCATGAACCACATTTACTATTGCTGTTATCAACTGACATTCAGGAACCTTGAGAATTAATTGCAAGTAATGAAACTCATTTCTTCACTGGCAACTTACATATGTTAAATATATTTGATATTATCAGTATTTCTACCAGCCTACTTTACATGGTAAAAATTGATGTTTGCAAACTTACTTTACAAGATAGTATTTATATAACTCTTAATAGTCATATTAAATGACAACTTAATATTTTATAAGTTGAGGGAAGTTCTTGGAGTTCACCCTTGGAGCATAAGAAATAATTGACAGAGATGGCCCTGAGGCACAAAATTCAAATCTAGCCTTGATGTACCCAGGAATTTGTCTTTAAGAATAACATCTCCAGGATTGTTAGTACTCTCATAAATAAAAGACTTTGTACATGGAACAGTTTTATAACTAACTTATGAAGACAGTTTACAAAGGATTCTAATCCGTTGGGGCTCAGCTAAATGTTAGTTTCTTAATGAGGCACCACAATTATAGCAACCTCTGAGTACTTGAAATACCTATCAGTTCCCAGGCTCAAAAACCTACCTTGAATTTAAGTGTTTCTGTCCATTTTTTTTTATAACTCATGCTTCAGGGAATATTGGTATTAGGAGACTTCTATATGTTCAGTGCCTCATTTGCAGAGTGATTAAAAATTAATTTGGAGCATTTTGAAATTGGAGTGTTCCAACAAGCCACACAGTCGTGCAGGTAACAGACTATTAGGCTATTATAAGGAATGCTCCTTTAATTTTTTTAAAAAATACAGAAAAATCCAAGAGTCATGGTTGAGAACTAAGAAGTTACTTTTTTTCTTTAATGCAACAGTATTAGAAGATGCTTTTCCATGTTGTAAAATTGTAAGTAGATGGCACTCAAAAATATCTAAAAATATTTCTAAAGGTTTAAAATTAAAAATATTACATTCAAATTTAGATTCAAGATTTTAGCTTCTGTTATTTGTGTCTAAATAACAATCTTACCAAGTGTGGCTTGACATCATAAAACAAAAAAAATTGTTTGGATGCTAAAAATATATATGACCTTACTTTGCATAAAAGGAAATGTAGAAATCAACATTTGAAAAAAACATTCTTTTAAACATTCTGATTGTATACAACTGTTTGTTTTGTAGTTAGAGGTTGGATTTCTATCACTAAAAAAGAAGTGAGGTATGGGATTTGATTACATTCAGAGGTGGTATTCAGCAAGTTCTGACCAGTTCTGGAGAACTGATAGTGGAAATTTTGAGTAGTTCAGAGAAACGACAAATACCACTGACTGGAGATTTTACAGTATCCTTCCCCTGCCATGCCCACCAAGCCTTGCCCACAGAACCGGTAGTAAAAAAAATTGAATCCCACCACTGATTACACTCTTAAGTCGAACAATGATTCAGGTTGACAAATTCACACAATTTTCTAAAAGCTCTATCAATCTGCACAAAGGGACTTCAGTGGTTCAGAATGATGGTTTAACATACTGTTGTTACAAATTTTAGTGGCTGGGATAGAAAGTAGGTAGATCAGGGTCTACAGAAATATAATATCTCAAAGATATGCAGTAAACCAGATGTGGTCTGTCTAAAAGTATTAGCAACTATGTAGACTTGACCCAAATTATTTGTGTTTTGCCTCCTGACAACACGTTCATTACCAAAACATTTTAAAATCTGTAGACAATTTTTCAAGAATGAATTAAAAATTTTTTTAAATGTAATTAACATTGTTTAGTTTAAAAATGAGGGGAAATTAAATATTTGATCCTTCTGAAAAAATGAATGTTACCATTTAGACTTATTCCTTACATTACATGATACACAATCAATGTGAATACAAGTGTATAAACATTTATACATTCATTAATTTATTTAATTCCATGTACAAAAAAATAAAATCATTAGATCCTATAGAATGGATTTTCGCTATGACGGAGGGAATAAAAAATACCTATTTTAAGATTCTGCGAATAATTTATTGTTAATTTGAACTTGCCTTGAAATTTCTTATTAACTCCAGGTAATGATTTTTTAATTTACACTTCAAATCCCTCAAAAAAATTGAATTGGTCTTTTAACTTATTTATACCCCATCTTTATTTAAGATCACTGGGCAGAGTAAGTAGTATCTATTTTTGAAATGTTTCACACAACAGTGAGACTGTGGTTCAGGGAAGCTATTTACATACAAAAACACATTTCTATTTTCACAGAAGCAACTTTTAAAAATTGCATATACTTAATTAACCATTATCCACAAAATCGGTTTCATGTGTACAAGCTTGACTCAAGGGTGTAACCCATTCCCCTTCTCTACTTCTTTTTTAGTAATATAAATATGATCTGAATTCAATAAGGAAGTCTGGATCTGAATGTTGTTAATCAGTTTTCAAAAAGTCTGTAGCTTGGAATATCACTGCCAGCCAATTTCAGGAAAATGCTGCAAATCTACACAAATAGGGGTAATTTCATATTTATAGAATATGGAGTATACTCTTGACTATATCTTTATACTCTGATTGTGGATTTCCATAGAAGGAATTGACATATCAAATTTCATTAAGATGTAAAGTTCAGCATATGATGAGCCTATAGAAGGGGATACAGAAAGCCATGCTAGTCAGATATATTGCTCACAAGAAACCAAATCTGTGACTTTACTATTTATTCATACTTCAGGTGAAAATTTATATAAATAAATATTCCTCTAAATTTAAATAAAAGTTAAAAAAAAAAGAAATCACTCAAATGGAAAAAGCTCAGTAAAATAAATAGTGTATCTATCTCCCATGGAATGTTACTATTCCATGAGAGTAAAAGAAAGATAGATAAGAAAGAAGATGGAGGGACCTAGAAAGTAGGACTGGAATGGAATGAATTAATACTGATATTGGATATGCCTGAAATCTAAATCAAGTTATGTTATTCATTGCCAAAAATGTATTTTAAAAGTCTCCTGATTATGCTTTTATATATATATAGAAATGAATTCCATTTATTTCAAGGGAATTTACTTCTGAATTTGTTTAGATGGTTCAAAAGGTTCAACTGAAGACTATCAATATAGCTAGCAGCCCAAATTAAAAGAAACAATGTAAATTTCTCTAAAGAAATCAGTCTTACAGATTGAAAAAAAATGCAATTATGGGGGAAAAAATCAACACGCCTTCTCATAGCTGCAGCACTCACACAGCATCACAGTGCCCTTCCTATGCCCATTCACTTTCAAGCTGCCCCATAGATGCTGCAGCATTCATCCGTGGCTGTATTCCATTGCACTCACGCAACTATCAACCTATTTGCGAACCTCCTGGGACTTGCAACTTCCTGCTGGGTTTCCCATTGATTTTGCTTGTTGAAAGCTGGCAGCAATGTAAGTCATTGGCACCTGAGGTCCGCACTTAGCGAACCACAACCTTCACTTAACAACAGCAATGGGGAATGGTGGTATTGCCATCAGTAAGCAATGCAGTCATGACACACTGCGTGTTGTGACCATATATCTTAGCAACAGAACTAACAGTCCCAGTTACCATTGTTAAGCAAACCTACCTGTAGATGTTTTGAGTTGATTAAAACTGAAAATTGAAATTCAGTAGTAGAAATACTTAAACAGTCAAAGTGCTGGCTGGATTATCCACAAAGCAAACAGGACTACAAGCAGCAAGAGAAACAATTCACTAAAGAAATGCCAAGCAGTTAACAAGGCTTGAAGCTAGACAGTGAAGTACTAAACGTTCCTTCCATAGTTTGGCTGAAATTGTTTTTCAGTGTCTTTTAAGTTAAATTAAGTAAGAGAAGCCTTGGAATATTATGTTGTAACAAATTTTGTAGCATCTTTTAATAGCACACTGTATTAGAAGGAATAAACTTTGGCTAAAGACAGTTACCATATTTTTTGGACTGTAAGACGCTCTGGACTATAAGACGCACATTAGCTTTAAAGGAGAAAAAAAATCTGCCTCTGCCTCCCAGCATCTATCCAGTATTCATCTGGCTAGTGTCCTTGCAGCAAACCACAAACAGCCAGATCAGATTCAGCACGTTATTGCAGCCCCAGCACGTGGATGGCCAGGGCTCTGCTCTGTTGTGCCCACCACTGGTTGGTCAGCTGAACTTAGCTGCTGCCGCTGCCAGGAAATGCTGGAGTCTTCGCTGTCGAGTTGATGATTGGTTATTGGATTTGCCTCCTGGAATACAGCCAATCAACCGGAGATCGCCATGGCCTGTTCGCTACCACTGCTGCGGTCCCTACATTTGCCATAGTCCATTCACCACAGCCTGTCTGCCGCAACCTATCTGCTGCCACCCATTCGCTGCTAATATTTGGTGAACGGGCAGCAGTGATAGGCAGTGGTGGCAATTCCCGCTGCCTAGAATAGCTGATCGGCGCCGCACCAACCCCCCTCCCTCCTGCAACAATATTCACTCTATAAGATGCACAGACATTTCCACTCACTTTTTTTTTGGGGGGGGAGAGTCTTATGATCCAAAAAATATGGTACTTTGTCATATGCACAGGGTGGCTTAAAGCAATGTTGAATTTAAATACATAGAGACGGGTAGGAATCTGTCTCCCTTGATCTTCATAACCATCATGACTTTGTTTCCCTTTTTCCCATTTCCTTTTTCTATGCCCATGATGGCCAACCTATGCATGCAGAGCCATTTCCCCCGGCACGCGAGAGCTCACCTGGAAGACCCCCACTGCACATGCATGCGTGCTGCCAGTCAACAGCTGATTGTTGGGTATCTGGCCTGCATGCGCCGGGGTTCACGGGAGACATGCATGAATGCACAGATGCACAGCACGTGCTGGGGATCATGCATGCATGTGCAAATGGATGGTGCGCAGGAGTGATTGCACATGCATGCATAGATGTGTGGCAGGCAGGAGTGATTGCACGCACATGCGCAGAGGTGCTCATGGCACAACAATGGGAAGCACACGCATGCACAGTTGTGCAGCACGCAGCAAGGGAAATAGTACACACATGCGTAGATGCACAGCGCACTGTGAGAGGATCGTGTGCACAGGCGGCATGGGGGGCACAGCATGCATTGCCTTCTGGGTGCAAGCCCGAGAGTGTGCACAATTATCGGCACGGGAGCCGAAAAAGGTTTGCCACCACTGTTCTATTCCATTAAATAAAGCAAGCTGAAGCTCATGAAAGCTTATGGTCTATAATTTAAAATTTTACAATGGAAATATAATTAGTCTTAAAAGATATATCAGATTTTGGCTACCATATAATGACATGGCTGTCCTCTTACAATTAAATATGATATGCTAGTGCCTCCCTCAATTAACTCCTTGAACCCATGTATTCAATCCATGACTTTCAGAGGTTCCTTTGTATTTCATGTTTATTTTAAGGAAATATAATCTTAACAAGACTAATTTATAATGTCCAACAGGAACAAGTAAAAGCAGCTTTCCAAAACTCACAAAAATTTGGCTTGAGTACAGAATACGTTTCCAAGACTACAGAAAGAAAATGAGAGTAAAAGAAGGAAATGAAACTATTTAACCAATTTTTCTTCTTATTACTGGGAAAACAAGCGTGATTTTCATCTAGATATTTCACAGAACCATAACCTTTTTTAAATTTACAATTCTCAAACTTATATAAAAATATCTAAACAAACTTTCTGCAATGAAAAATATTTTGTGCATAACTAATGCAGAGTTAAGCACTACTTCTTGGTTTAAGCTGCATCATACATACTGGTAAATTTGGTGTGGCTTGTGATCATTGTAGAGAAATTATGATGCACAAAAATCAGCAAAACATTTTTGTATAATATAATTAGTTCTATGCAAATCAAAACCATACAGGTTTTAATAATAGCAATCATTTGGAAAAAGAAAACAAAGTAATGCCAATTTCATACTACAGTATATTCATATGTGCAATTTTCTCAAATGTACATGAAATTATTATTGAATTATTTTGATTCACAATTTTAGGTACTTTAATATTACTTGAAATGCCTGAACTCTGAAAGAACACATTGGGGCACATCGACTCAAATACAATTACAGCCATAACTAGGCCTTCAGTTTGTTGCTTATAAATAGTCACAATATATTTGGTTCCCTATAGTGAAGTTGGTGACTTTCAAACAAAGAATATCTCATTTACCATATACATGTAGTCCTAATTTACCAACTGAGACTAGCAACTCTGTCACTCAATCACACGACTTACGTCAATTCTACTCCAGTTGTTAAGGGAATCAACATGGGTCATTAGCAAACGACAGTGACTTGTGACTTCCTGCCAGTTTCCCCATTGACTTTGCTTGTCAGAAACTGGCTGTAAAAGTTGCAGGTAATTACCATGTAACTGTGAGATGCTGCAACTATTGTAAATGTGTGCCATTTGCAAAGCACCTGAATAATGATTGTATGACTGTGGTGACATTGCCATGTTTCTAAATAGAGTTATTTTAGTTGTCAATAGCAATTCACTCTCCCCAGACTTTTCACTCTTGGAAAGAATTTGGTTTGACTGCAATGTTGTACTTTGCACCTTATGTGGATATGAATGGACAGCATTCAAGTGTATGAGAGAATGCCCCGATGCACAGACAAATAACTCTATGACTACATTTCATGCCCTTTGCTTCCCTATTCAAAAAGAGGCTTATGATATTACTGTACTGCATAAGTACAAATTGCTCATAGGAAGCTATAATAAAGCTTTCATGACTTCAAACCAAATCAGGAAGCATTAGATGTTTGTGCCTGATCAGTCAGATGAATAGGAACAGAAAATTCCTATAAGTTCACCTAAGATCTGACTGTACTAAATTTAGTAGTTTTGCTGATGCCCAATTTTAAATTTTCTATAGTAGAACACTTTTTTTTGAAAGAAAATACATCTCAATCGCATGTCCTAACAGATATTCATATTTTCCTCACAATTCTTTTTAAACTGGTGCTGTCCAGAAACCAGGAACATCTACCAAAGCAATACCTGGAAAAAAGGAAAGCAGATGATATATGTGAATGCATTTTTAAGAACTAGTCTTAGAAGTAAACAACTTATTTTTTTTTACTGTAGTCCCTGTACACCACACATAAAAGTGAAAAATTAAGAAAGAGCAACTCCAAGAGCCCATCTCTGCCCAGTATAGAAGGCACAACTGCTTTTAATCCTATCGCTTGTCATTCATTCTATCCCATATGCCCAATCCATTATGCGTTTTAAAGACATACAAGACAGGTGGAAGATAACTAGAAGTTACTGAAGTAGAGACAATCAATGTAAACTGTCTGTGCAAAGAAGTTGTGTTGGAGAAGATGACAATATAGACCAGGAGTGTCAGACTGGCGGGTTGCGTGCTGGATGTGTCACATGCAGGCCATGCCCACTCCAGCTCCACAAAAGGAAAAACATTGTAATACGTCACGTGACAGCAACGTGATGTGGTGAGTTTGACATGTGATATAGACTAACGATTTCTTTAATCTATTCACTGAATGAAAAACGGATCCTAGTACAATAGTATAGAAATAAAGTGAGGTATAAAATTACAGAACAAAGGAATAACGATGGATAGGAAGAAAGGTCAAGGGATAGATGTCACTTGAATGGAATCAGAAATAATATGCAGAAGGAAAATACAATCAGACCACAAAACCATCTTTTATGTATGAACTTATAAAATATAAAGATTCCCCTGATATAGGTGGACATCGGTCGTCTGAAATTGTAAAGACTGGTCAAGTAACCTATGTAACAGCTAGATGAGACCTGGAACATACTAAGACCAAAGCCAAAATACTTGCTCAAGAATCACAAAGCACCACAGTCATCAGTGCTTTCTAAACAAGCACCCATATTTAGTAGGCTTCTTAGCTGTTTTGTGTATTTTGGAGAATGTATGAAAAATCGACATTCAGACAAGGAAAAAGAGTGGACAGGCACCAGTCAGCTATAATTTGCTGTCACAATCAGAGCATTTTTCATGTCTTAGGACACGGCAAAAAGGCTCTCAGTCCCATATCTATATATTTCAGCTCCAAAATATTTTGGTCTTTTCTTCTTCTTGGTTTAGAGAAAAATAGAGAGGCCAATAAAATTGACAGAAATGAAGTAAGGATAAATATCCTCATTTTGCCTTAGCTGACAGAGCAGAGAAACATCCCAATAAGGTGACTATTAAGGCAATCATATAAAAGAACTGACGAGAAGGTTAGGGCACAGATTAAGAGTAGGCACTGATATATATACTCTCTCAGACAAAATTCTCCTTAGTAACAGAAAGAATCCATTGGGGCACCAATGAAAGCAAAGAAGGAATAATGAAGAATACAGAGAAATGAAGAACACTAATTAGAAATAAGTTTTTCAATATTAACACAATATATATAATTTTATATATCGTATTATCAATAGAATCCCTAGGCTGTTAGAACATTTATATTCGGTTATGTTTACAACAGAAGATTTAATGGAATAGGTAAGACACAATAATTGTATTAATGCTTAAATAATTTAGTACAATTGGATCTTAGGCGAACCTGTAGGAACTTTCTGTTTCTATTCAGAAACAGACTGTTATTGCTAGTGCATATCATAAGGACGAATGACCATGTAGGTGCTGCAAATGCGATTAGTCTGAAACAGGGTTACATGTAGCTTTTGAGTATGTGCGTGTCATATCTTTGAACAGCCTTTAAATCATACCTCAAGGACACCTGTACTATGGTGGTAAAGGCATAGACCAGAAGTCCAATTTACACAGTTATTATTACGTAAGTTGTCAAAGAAAATTAGAATATAAATGGAAATAATTATAATGGTATTATTTAGCATTATACCTAAAGAGGATTTCTAAGCAATTTGACTGACTAAACATTTTCCAAAATAAAGAGAAATAAACAAATGTTTCTTATGTGATGTTGTAGCAGAATTCCTATGTGGGAGGCAGGATTTCATTTGTTTTTCCCAATTGAGTATTTTTCCATACTACTGTATATAGTAATCATTATTTTTTTAAAATCTATTATTTTAGAAAACATTAATTTGACATGTATAATTTCTGCTGCATTCAAAATACTTCTAAAATTTCTAACATATTCTCAAGAAACAACTTCTCTAGCCATTAGTGTATCTTTTTGCTAGGTTTATCCATCCTACTTTTTTTCAATATTGCATCCCACATCACCTGGCCATAGTTTTTCAGCAAGACTAAGGTTGCTAAGAGTTCATTCTGGAGATGCTGCAGACCCCCTCCAAAGTCACAAACCTACAAGGAAGACACCCAGCCAGATTTTCTCTTGTATTGGTTTATTCTACTGTCTGTAGTAGATGGAATTCTAATTTTGTCTGATATAAAGAAAAGAGGATGGAATACAAGAGTCGAAGAAATGCAGCTGCTTTTTTATTTATTTATTTTTCATTTCTAGAGAAACAGTCTGGCTTATCCATGATATCCATGATAGCAGACTATTTAAAGTTTTCACATAAAGGTAAATCAAACATAGATTAGTTCATTTTCATTATGCATTTATTACAAATATCTTTTATGGTGAGCAATGGATGAAAATAGATGTATAGCACAAGGAAGAAAATTTAGCTATAAATAGTCCAACATATGGGCAAAGTTTAAGTAAAAAAAATTATTGATTAAGGACAAAGTGTTGAAATAGTGAAGTTAACTGTCAAACACTCATCAAATATTTGCCAATACTAGGATTCTGATTCTAATCTTCAACACAAAACCATTTTGGCTAGTTTCTAGAAATATAAACACACTAAGTTCATAATTTCACAAGGCCAAAATGTGGCTTGTTTCATTTTGATTTAGCATACAGTATGAACCCATCCTTTGTGATTAATAGCTTATGTGCAAATTCAATTAATTGCAATTTATTCAATAATTTGGTATTATACCAATATTATAATATATTTGGTATAATACCAATAATACAATATAAATAATTATTCAGTAATTTAGTTCACAGATCATAGCAGAGAATGATGTGTGAATCCAACCTAAGAAATTTCACTATTAACTGTATCCTTGGCCTATATTGTTAAATTATATTATAATTGAATTATTCAGCTAGGTCAAATAACGTATTTCAGCCATTACAGCTGGTGCATAGATCTATCCTTCTACAATATTACTACCTTCTGCTCCCATTCTTTCTATTTGAGGTAGGAAGGTGGAAGTACCTCGAAGCATCATCTAACTTCTCCATGAAGCTTGTAATCAGTTATTTTTAAAGCAAACATGACCCATTCTCTAAAATACTTAAGCTACTATAAATATAAATAGGAAATAAATAACAACTAGAAAAAAAATGTCACCAATATCTGCAGGGGTTTAAAAATATGCAGGATAGCAAACTCAATGTTACAACTGAGGCCATATAACATCTCTTTAATATATGTAGCAAATTCATATATAAAGGGGTTCAACTGCAACATCACAACCACCACCTTACACTCCGCATGTAATTTTACATGGCTATGTATAATTGCTCTAACTACCTATCATTTTCCATTCATCCTCATTTATGAATTTTATATGGCTATTTTTTATAACATATCATCAGCATTGGAGAATCTCTACAGATGCTTCACAGACTAATTAACACTTTTGCTTGATAATGTTCAGTGATGACAACTAAATTTAATGGGACACTGTTATATTATAAAAGACTATTTGAAATGGTGCTGTAAAAGCTGTTGATTATTTAACAAACCTGCTTACAAATAGTATTCTGGAACCTGGGAAGATTCTACAACACCAGTATATTTTTTATAATATTCCAAAGTACAGATAAAATAACTATCAATTTATAATCCACATAAATAAAAAGTAAATAAATTCAGTTAGAAATATTTTATTTTTGAATCTAAATTCAAATACCTCTTTAAAAACTACATTGTGCAGATTATTTATTTACCATATAAACTAAAACAACAAAGGATTCAGTGATTAAAACTGGGTAATTTCTGACTGATAGTTCTCTCACAATGTATGTTTTAGAAAAAAACAATAATAAATTGATTCAGATATCACTGTTCTTGTAATTGTTCCTATGGTTTGGAGGATCAGAGTGAATGTTTTCTTTCTTTCTATGTATGTAATTAATAAAATATTTCCAGGATATTCTACTGAATAGAGATGAAACTTATTATCTCCACTACAGTTTTTAATCTCCTGTTTGTACTTACTGTGCATAGAGAAGTCCCAAAATGGCAACGTGATTCTGTTAATTTAACTTCAATATTTTTTCTCGTTTCCAATTACTCAAATCTTTTCTAAGGTGAAGCAGATGAATTTCAGACCTAAAATTGAATTTAATTTTTTTCACTGATTATCTGAATTAATGTTCTTTATTATTGATTATAACATTTGTGGTACAAAGGAGCTACTTTTGGCTTGTGATCATGGTTTTAAAACATTCTATATCTTTTAAGACCTGTGGCACTAAATGTAATGTTTTATTCAAAATAGAGAAGATTACCATATTTCATTACTTTCAAAGTCACTAAACCATTCAATTATTTAATGACTACCATAAGCTTTCCTGACCAAACTCTGTATTTCTATCTCTTCAAAGGCACCAATTCAAAACCTACAGGTTTTCTAACACTGTTTTCCAGGGTAAAAAGAAATTGAAACAATTGCATTCCTTGTGTTCTACAGATAGTCCTTGACATATGACTGCAATAGAGGCTGCCCATTATGGTTGTATGCCATGATGGCCGTAAAACATGTCAGTCGCATGACCAACCTGATCTTATGATATCTTTTGCAGTATTCATTCCAGAAGCACAGATTTTCAGCAAAACCATTGTAAAATATGGTCATATAACTGCAGGATGCTATAAACAGCTATAAATGGAGCCGTGTTCAGTCACATGAGTACAAAAGGGATCTAACTATTGGAATTTTGAATCCAGGTTATAAGTTCCCCTTTTGGGGTTTGTTGTAACTCTGCAGTTTCTAAGCAATTCATCGTTAAGTTGAAGAATACTTGTATTGTACGTAAGAAAAAAAGGACCATAGTCAGTCATTTGGGGATGTGAAGGATATTACTATTAGCATTGTGAGAAGCAAAACTTAAGCCACAAATTATATTAATTTCAGAGTATTTATGTACCTGGACTTCTGTGCCACTAACAGGAGAATCATAAGCAAAAATTCTGCAGAGATGTTGCAGAAAAGCAAGAAAAAGTTCAGATTTAAATTTCTGCTTGTCCCATGCCTATTTATATTATGGAAACCCCATTAAAAATACTGGTAATTATCTTTATGTTCTTCTGAAAACATATGGTCATATATTAATTTCAATCCTGAAACACCTGAAAAAAGACAGACTTCCCGTTCCCCTCTTCTAGGATTTGATTCCCAAAAGAAAACTAGTTTGGAAGAATCTTCTCAACTTTTATAAAATTAGACAATTTTTGATTCCTTGCAAAATAATGTTTCTTTGATCGTTTCTCTTGTAGCTCCTGCTCCTCATTACCCTTCCTCATGAATTATCTGTTACTTCTCTAAAATAAATGGCTAAATGCCTAAACTCATGTTGGACTTCATCTGCCACAACAGGCAGGAAATTATTGATATTATAGAATGTGGTACAATGGTTTTGGAGGCCATCACTCTTCTATTGAGAACATGAAGTTAGAGATTTTCTCTGTAAAATTTACTTCTAAAATGTTCAGCCTAATTTCATCATTTTGCAATTAAACATAAAATTTCAGTCTCACTGCTAAAGCAACGTCTTACAATTAGTACCACAAAGAGATGTAAGCAACCCCTAGGTGCAGCTGTGAATTCTACAGAATTCATTGGATTATATTTCTATGTACATATGCCTATGATTGCCAGTGGAAACCTTCTAAGTTAATTTATTATCTCAAAACAATTATCTATTTATACATTTACTAAGAACAAATAGCAAGAAATCAGATAACTTCTACAAAGGTTTATTTGGACATCAGCAGATTTATGCTCTAAAAAGCCAAACAGTAAACAACTCAACCAGAGCAGTGGCTGATGTATCCCTTTTCCCACCAGCATAATTCAATGCATGCTGCCAGTAGAAATCTGGAAATGTGATACAACACTGTGCTCAGAAAAGCAGGAAGCTTCATTCAGCATCTAGTAATTTCAGTAGATGTCATTGTGCCAAACTCAAAAGTTTATTTTTTCCCTCACTTTCTCATATCAACTCAGAAGCTCATGGCTGTATTTATTGCCAAAATGAGTGTGTTACAAGCACTTCTGGGAAAAGCTCAAGAAGTATTGGCATCCTTACATCATTATCTCATTCACTCATTCATTCATAATCTCAAAATAATCTCTGGTCACACTGCTCTTACGTCACTGAGTAACTATGCTCAATGTTCAACAAAAATATGGAAAACATTTTCAAGCCCGAATGTTCTATTCTTGAATATTAACTCTTAGAATGGCCATTCACCAGAAGGATCTGATTGAAACAGACTCTTCAACCTGTTTTGAGGTTGGATGACCTGTGGTAGGTAAGGAACATTTCAATTGCAAAATATTTTAGTTGATCTGTAATTTTTAATGTTTTTCTTTATTTTGTCTGAATCAAACTAATTCCAAAGAATCTTCACATAAAGATATCAACATTTGTAAGCTGAGAATCACATAAAGAACTTTTTCAGAATGTAATTAAATAATATGTAGCCTAAATAAGCTTGGTTAGAAACTGGTTTAGTTGGTTTCTTAGCTGTATATAACAACAGTGTTGTAGGAGAGCACTATTAGGTGACTGATCTATCTGCAGCTGTGAAAAATTCCATCTGCTGTTGTCTGCTATTGAAAACACAGGTGCTTGCTCTGACAGTCAAATTCTATTCGTGACAGAACGGGAAAAAAATTAAAATAGTTACTATTAAGCACCAAAGTTATCATACACCATGTTTTTATTAAAAACCCACTGGTAATTAAAAATAAAAAGAGGAGTATAAGTTGAAACAATTTTATTTGCGAATTTCTCTAAGCTTGGATGCCATTTCCAGGCCTGTCAGAGTCAGGAATGAATCCAAAACAAAGCTTCAGCAGAGCTGTCTGAAAATATGTGAGTTAAATCCTCTAATTTACTGCAAAAAGATAAGCAAAACAACAACCAGGTGGAAAGAACTAAGGAAATAACTTTGAACAATATCTGCTTTAGCAGTGTCACTTAAGGAATTCCATCTTGGAACAGAAAAGTTGGCATTTATATTAATAGCTGTATGTTGATGTCACTATGTTGATATTTATATTAATAGCTATATGTTGATTATAAATTTGACTATAATAAATCAAATGTTTTAAATATTGCTTTCTTTTGTTGTTGTGACAATTATTATAGTTATCTACTTATATCTACTAATAAGTTACTTTGAACAGGTGTGAGAGGGCACCTGGCTAACCCCCCCCAGTATCACTCTATTGCAAATCACTTCTCAAATCGCTTTACAAATTCTCAAAGTGTTAGTTCACAATCAACAATATAATTTTCTCCATTATAGCAAAATAAAGCAAAAAAATAAATAAAGCCAATGCAAAGTGAAGCTCAAAAAGGACAACTGAACTTTAGTTAATCTTTGTGTGTAATGTTTATTTTGGCCCTTACACAATCATAAAACAGACATTATACACTGCTGAAGGGGAATGCTGACTTGGGAGAAAAAGGCAACTTCAGTGTCTCTTGCTTCCTTCTTTAGGCCCAATTCACAATCATTTAGAAAGACAATGGAAAAAAGACGAAGTGTATTATATTATTTGTCACCTAGGAAGGATAGATAAAACACAGAAAGAATTAACACCAGAAGATACGTTAAGGGATTTTCTTGTTAAGAATATATAGGCAAATGCCCAACAAAAACTCTTAATGCTAGTCTCTTTTACAGGGTATATAATACAAAGACCTTTTAGTACCATTTCAACTGGATCATATTTAATTCAGTACTGTATAGCAACATACAAGTTTTCAAGTTACACACAGTTTATCTTGTAGCTATATTTTTTACAATTTACACAAAGGCAGAAGTTGATCAAGGAAGATATTTTTCTTATTTTGTTTGTTTTCTTGATCTCAAAGAATAGAAAAAACTATCAGACCTGGGAGCCATGAGAGAAGTATCAGGACTGTATAAAAAAAAACAGAATCAAACAAATCAAAGAGATGGCAAATCGTTTCTACATTACTGTCAAGAAAGCTACGCTGAAGTGTCCATGTAGTCACTCAAGGTTCAACCTGTCTTGCAGAAAGCTTATCTTCATTTGACACCAAAACCTTCTGAGACTATGCTCATTAACTGAAGGAATAGGATATTGTATGTTTTATTTTTTTATGACTCTACAGGGACAACCTGCAAGCTAACTCGTTTTATGTTTTCTAAAGCAGGAAATTTATTTTAATCTACTGGATTTTTAAAGGTGTATTTTTAAAGTTGGTACATTATTTGACTTTACTGTTTTTAATTTATATACTTGTTCTTATGTCATGCTGATTTATTTTATGTAAATAAACTCTGTCTTCAACTCTGTCTTGAAGTAGAAGCTACTATTAGCAAGAAAATGCAGCATTCACATTTTTATACACTTTCATGCTGCTCTACTCATTACCTCAAAAGCAATCCAAAGGGGGGAAAAAGTAAAGATACAATATAAAGAACAGAGCATTCTGGCCCTCCTTATCTTAAATAAATTTCTAATTTGTATCAAATGAATAGACTACAATTAGGAAAGTTTTTGCCACCATAAACATGTGGTCTTTAAAATATTTTGTGGATTTCATATGAGAAGATGAGTCTTTGCATGATAAATCAGGATATGGAGTGTTGACTACACAGGTTTGTCACAACACTGCATGAATCAATTGGAATTCTACCAGAAGTCGATTTTTTTCTTTGATACCATTCTTATTTGTATATACCATTCGTATATAATGAATAACCATGTTTTCTAACCATGTATTCTGCCTTTTAAATACTGATAAAATTCTGTGGCACAACATAGTGAACTCTTATGACAAATATCAACTTTGAAGGTTAAAATCAGCCCCTTGATTCCTCTTAGCAATTATCAGGATTACCAGCTGTTAAATATACAATCCTGCAGATAAATTGAAGTATAATTTTTCAGAAGGATTCACCAGAGTCTTACTTACATGGCAAAACAGGAAAGGGAGAATACTTGAAGAACAATGAACCAAAACATTTCAAAGACTCAAGATACATATCAGTAGTAAGCCAGATGGCATGTGTCATAAAAAGAAAAGCTGCAGGCAGTAGTAAAAGTTATTTGTCACAGATGGCTGTTAAGGAGGAGGTCTAAATTTGGGACTGCCACAGAATTTATCATTTTATTAACTATGAATATTTAGGAAGTAGCTTTACAATTCTGTTAATTACTAAAACTGGGATGGTCGTATCTTATGTTTGCTTTTTTAAATAAGGACCTCAATTTGAAGACATCCCATATTTAAAGAAAATAGCTTTTATTAGAAATCTCCCTTGGTTTCTGATATAATGGTCCTTAATACCCATGATCCACAATTTCTATCCATACAGCGTTAGTTCCATATTATGGATTGGTTCAATGCATCTAAGAAACATCAGCTAAAGCTCATTATTCCATTTGAAAGGAATTTCATTTTCCATTTCTAGTCAATTTAATTTAAAAGTGAGAAACAAACAGCTGCTCAAAAATAAATCTAGTATTCAAAGTTATTCTCACACACTCTACCCTAGAAAATTACAGAAATATACCTCAATAGTTAAACTGTTTCTATAAGATAGTAGTTGTATTGGAATCTTCCATGCTGAAAATCCATAGGGTGAAAAGGAGAATGGTCCTTTCGTATTTATTTATATTTACTAAATATAATAAGTAGCCATACTGAATAGTCATTAAGTATAAATGTGCTTTTGTCAACATATCACCAATCAAACTAGTAATTGTCCCAAATCTTATAATGGGAAAAATGAAATCACAGTTACTACTGCCTACTGTATCCTGGATAGTACAGGAAATTTTTGTTCCTGAAGAATCATTATAAACTCATGGTTCAACTAATGATTGATGTCAAAAAAAACTTTGGGAATATCAGGATTGAAAAAGTAATCTCTCTTGATATTGTATTTCAACCCACATATCATCAACTTGCAGATGGACTTTCAGAAGGAAACATTATATGGCCAGTTAACTTTTGAAAAGAAAAAAACAATGCAATGTTAATGTCAATGAGACAGAAGGACATCCTAATCTCTTTCACGTTAAGGGCAATTTGAATCCCAGAACAATAGAAGGAACCACAAAGGTGTTTTCAATTTTTCTACTTTATTTTATATTATGAATAAATTCACCATTTAGGAAAACCAGTTTGGTCTAGTGCTTAAGGCACCAAGCTGAAAACCAGGAAACTGAATTTTAGTTCCATCTTAGCTATGAAAGCCATTCTCTCTCAGAAATTATCTGTGACATAACAATAAATTGCACCACATCTGTTTATTGAAATTTTTAAAACTGGCATAAGAGTCAAATGTATATTCTACAAATGAAGGCAAATACATATGTCCCAGGATAATGTTGCAAGATTCAATCTGGGTTGGTTATCCAGACCAGGGGTCACCAACAGGGGTGGGATCTGACAGGGTTAACTACCAGTTCGGTGATTTATGAGGTTCAGTGATTTACGATGTGCTTCCCTGAACCCTGCCAGAGCGCGCCTGTAAATCATCATCATCAGGCTGCATTCAGAGAAGCAGCCTTTGAAAAAGCCCTTTTTTTTCTGCTTTTTTAACTGCAGCTGTGCCTTGCATGGCAGCTGAAGTTGAAAAAAATCAGGAAATAAAGGTCAGGTAAGAGCCCAGGTGGGTGGGTGGGTGTGCAAAAACATCAGCAGACATAGAACTGGTTCTGTCTGCTGCTCTTCAGAGCTACCGGTTCTACAGAGTTAGACAGAACCAGTAGAAACCAACCCCTGGTCACCAACCTTTTGGACCTCAGGGACCACCAAACTCATAATTTTAAATCCCAGGGACCACTAACCGGTTCTGTGGGTGTGGCCTAATTTGTGGGTGTGGCTTGGTCATGTGATTGGCTGGGCATGGCTTGTATGTAAGTATTATAAATATTTATATAAATATTGATTTTTTTTATAAAAAAAAGCAACTTTTACCCAAAATCAGGCAAAGCACGCAGGCAGATTGAGTTGCTCACAGAATCACAGATTCATTCAGAAATCTATCTATCTGCCATTGGCTAGCTCAGTCTGCCACATAAAATTTGCTTGCAAGCAAACTCATAAAATTTGCTATCACGCAAACTCACAAAATTAACTCACAACACCATGTATGTAAATATTGAATTTTTTATTAAAAAAAGAGCAACTTTTACCCAAAATCAGGCAAAGCAGGCAGGCAGATTGAGCTGCTTACAAAATCATTCAGTGATCTATCTATCTGCCATCGGCTAACTCAGTCTCTCAAATTTGCTTGCCGTGAGTCTGTATTGAATAATAAAACCTTCAGTCCTAAAGGAGGTTCGGTTGTGCTTAAAAGCAGAGCCGAAGATTTAAAGACCAGCTAGAAAGCAAGAAATTCAACCATTTCCTACTTCCTAGCTAATCTAAATCTCCCGGCACAGCAGAACAGATGATGATGGTCAGAAAAAGGAAAAAGAGCAATTTAGCAGGCAAGTTTGCCGGGTAAGGAGTGAGTGGGCGGGGAGGGTTCCTGCAGGCCATGTGGGCTCTGCAGCCTTGTGTTTCTATGCAGCCTGGATTAATTGCTTTGGGGGGGATGCTCTGGGGGTGAGATTTCTCTGAGGCCCATCAAAATTTTCTCATGGCCCCCCATGGGCTGCGGCCCACCGGTTGGTGACCGCTGATCCAGACCAGAGATTTACTCTTCTGCGTTGGAGCCCATCCTCAGATAATAGAGAGAAGTCTTCTGAGATGGGCATCAGTATGACTCCGAAAGATCAGAAGAGTAAACCTCTGCTCCCTGTAACTGATTGGATATTGTATATTCCACTCCAAAGCATACTGTCAGTTCACTAGATAGACCAGACCAAGAAACCAACTCTATAAAGATAAACCTATTTTTATTAAAATTAGCTATAATAACCAAATCTTGCATGTTTCATTACAATGTAATTCTCCCTTGTAATTCAGTGAGTTAAGCAGGTGCCTGTTCCAGGCACTTCTAATCACCCACCTAGCCAGTTAAATCAGCCGAAGCAACCCTGATGATTAATGAAAGAACAAAACTATTCGCTAAATTGCCCTTTTGTACACGTTTAAATATACTGGGCATAGATTTAGATTCAAGCCTTCTAATTATAGAACAATTCCCTGAAATGTTGAAATGGCATCTGTTAATATCTTTATGTAGCTGCAATCTACATTCAAATGGACAATTAGTGAAATTCTGCAGCCTATTGAGTAGCCAAGCAGATAGTCAGTGATTTCTGATGTGGTTCACTTTATAGAGCTGTGTTTCTAAAGTATGGGTTGCAATCCCTAGAAAACATGGTGGTAACAAGACAATAGATACATGGCCATCATACAGTAATTTTCTTACATTCCTTTCTCAGCTGAATTATCAGTTTAAAGTATACCAAATTAAAAAAAAAACAATGCAACAAGTCTACAATCCTGGACCCAAGAATATTTATCCTTCAAATTAGACACCTACAAAAAGCTCAGATCTGACCTGTAGATAGAACTTCATTTCATTTGATTTTATAGTAAAGATCTAGGATAGATAAATAGACAGACAAATAGACAGGACAACCAATGAATAATAAAATGAGCAAATCAGCTTAAGCAGTACAGAAAATTATTGCAATTACTAAACATGGCTATATCAGAGGGAAGAATTAGCAACCCTGCTAGAAATAATTGATAATATGTCAGTTAGGAGGAGGCAAGTAACCTCCTCCTTCAAGCAAGCATGGATTAAGAAAAACATTATTATTAATTCACCATTATATTTAGAAAGGAAACCATAAATGAGAGATGACAGGGACAAATGAAATCTTCCTTCTACCAAGGAGATGAAATGAAGTTATAGCAGATGAGATAAAATTACTCCTCAGGATCAGGGAAAGGATATGTAAAAAGGGCATTGGTACTTACCTGATACGCCTGTTCTCTGTGAGCTGTGAAGAGCATCCAGAAGCGGGAGGTGCTTCAGTCTCTTCTGGAAAGGCTGGGCTTAAAACTCCTCCTCCACGGGACACCTCCTCAGGGTCCCCCAGTTTTGCGAAAACTGAGTACCAAAGTCTGGAATTCATCACCTAATCTAGATCCCTGACTGGAAGGGAACCCCACCAGATGGAAAGAAATGGGTGGGGCTGGATGCTCGTCACAGAGAACGGGCATATCAGGTAAGTACCAATGCCCTTTCTCCCATGAGCTGTTCAGAGCATCCAGAAGTGGGACATACCAAAGCTTGGCCTGTCCTTAGGGAGGGACTCGGTCTGGATCGAAATCTACTCCTAAACTCTATGGACCCTCTGCAGGACTCTTCTGCCAAATGAAGCGTCCGCTAAGGCGTAGACATCAATTTTATAATTTCTGACAAAGGGCGATGGTGAAGCCCAAGTCGCCGCTCTGCAGATTTTGTCTATGGAAGCCCAAGTGGCCCATGCTGCTGATGTTGCCGCACTCCTTGTCGAGTGGGCTGTAATGCCCTTAGGAACTGAGATGGACTGGCATTTGTAACTTTTACCTATGGTGGCTTTCAACCATCTACCAATGGTTGTCGACGACACCCTGTGTCCTAAAGTGGATGGGTTGAAGGATAGGAATAGAGCCTCAGATTTTCGAAATGCCGCCATGCGGTCTAGATAGATGCTGAACGCCCTTCGAACGTCAAGTCGATGCCATTGATGCTCCAGTCTATGAGATGGTTTTGGACAAAAATTTGGAAGCACCAACTCCTGCGCTCTGTGGAAAGCTAAATTTACTTTAGGGATGAACGATGGATCCAATCTGAGAACCACTCTGTCTGCATGAAACACGCACAGGTCCTTTCTCATCGACAATGCTGCCAACTCGGAAATCCTCCTTGCTGATGTGATCGCAATTAAGAAGACCACCTTATATGTCAGGAATTTGAGACTAGCGGTTCTTAAAGGCTCGAACGGGTCAGTTGTAAATGCAGTTAACACCTTTTGAGCTCCCAAGTTGGATAGCGGTGAATTACAGGAGGTTGTAAGTTTGCAGCACCCTTAAGAAAGCTGCGGACATGTGGATGGTGCGCTATGGAATGAAGGTCACCCCAGGATATCACCAAGGCTAAGGCTGCCACCTGTCTGAGTAAAGTATTTGGAGATAGGCCCTTGGTCAACCCCTCCTGTAAAAAGTCCAATAATTGTCCTATTGATGGGGCAGTTGGGTCAATCTTAGACCCCCGGCACCAGCAACAGAAAGCGGACCACGTGGCCTCGTATATACGATTTGTAGAGGACCGTCTGGATGCTTGTATGGTGGCAATGGCATCCTCTGAAATCTGTTGGGTCCTTAAACAGTTCCACTCAACCTCCATATGGCTAGGCTGAACCATTGTGGATCCGGGTGAAGTACCAGCCCTTGTGAGAGGGAAACCCTCGATGGTGGAATTTTCCAAGGTTGTTCTCTTGACAGGTCCTGTAAGTCCATGAACCACATTTGCCTGGGCCAGTAAGGGGTGACCAATATCAGTTCTGCTCGTTCCTCCAATAACTTCTGGATCAACCTGGGTATTACAGGGAGTGGAGGAAATGCATATAGAAGTCCAGGGGCCACTGACATCGCAGAGGGTTGACGGCCACTGCCCCGAGTTATGTACCTTGAAATATACTGGGGCAATTGGACGTTGAGGGAGAGGCAAATAGATCGATCACCGGTTGCCCAAACCTCCGCACTGCTTCCTGGAAGAGAGACGGGTGTAGGCGCCACTCTGCCTGATCTATCGTGGCCCTGCTGAGCCAGTCTGCTTGTATGTTTAAGGCCCCTGCTATGTGCTCTGCCTTGAACGACAACAGATTGGCCTTGGCCCACTTGAACAACCTGGCCGTCTCCAGCGTCATAAGTTTGGAATGGGTACCCCCCTGTCTGTTTACGTGGGCCTTGGTTGTGATATTGTCTGTCAAGACCAGAACGTGGCATGACTGGAAGAGGGGTAGAAAACTGCATAACGCCAGATGAACTGCTTGCAGCTCCAACAGGTTGATGTTTTGTGATCGGTCGTAAATAGTCCAAATTCCCTGAGCAGTATGGGATTGGAAGTGAGCTCCCCATCCCATCAGGCTGGCATCAGTCATGATCGTTGCCCTGCATGGTTCCTTGAATTGACACCCCTTGTTTATCGTGTTTTCTGACCACCAGTGGAGCGATTGGAGAACATTGTGCGGTACCTTTATCCGGACGTTGGAAGTGGGTCTTCCGGATCACTGGAAAGGTAGCAGGAACCATTGTAGATCTCTAGAATGGAATTGAGCCCAAGGCACAATGGAAATACAAGAAATCAGTTTCCCTAACAGTTGAGACAGAACTGCCAGGGAAACCCTCTTTAAGGCTCTGATCTCTCTGACCAAGGACTGGATACTATTCAACCTGTTCTGAGAGAGAAAAACCTTGCCCTCCACGGTATCTACCACTGTCCCTAAATGAACTAACCTAGTTGAGGGGATCAAATGGCTTTTATCCCAATTTATGGAAAAAACGTGACCTTGAAGGGTCTCCAGGGTAATCTTGGTATCCAAATTTGATTGATGTCTGGAAGATGACAAAATTAAAATATCATCTAGATAGCATTGTAAACGAATAGATTTGATCCTCAGGGAGGCAGCCAAAGCCGCTATGACCTCGGTAAAAGTCCTAGGGGCCGAAGCCAGACCGAATGGTAGGGAGATATATTTGTAGTGCCGATCACAATAGCAAAATCTAAGATATTTGTAGTGAGCAGGTTTAATTGGTTTATGTAGATAAGCCTCGGTGAGATCTATAGAGGTCAGGACATCGTTCTCTCTGATGCTGAGCAGAATGGACTGGAGAGCAGTCATCTTGAATTTTCAATGATATATCAATAAATCAATGATCTGTTCAGACTTTTGAGGTCCAGAATTGCCCTCCAGCCCCCCGAACTCTTTGGGACCACAAATAATATAGAATAACAACCTTGACCCTGTTCTTCAGATGGGACCTCCCTAATGGCCTGAATATGCAGAAGATGATTGATAGCCTCCTGCATCAACGCTCTCTTAATGGGGTCCGTGGACCTAAGGCTCCTAATGAAAAAGTTTGGGGGGGGAGGATTGAAACTCTAGCGCCAAACCAAACCTAACAGTGTCCCTGACCCACGCATCAGAGGTGGAGCTGTCCCATTGATCAGCAAACAATTTTAGTGGCCCTCCAATGGGAGCTGCTGTCAAGGACTCACTTGGGGCGATGAAAAAATCGGCCTCTGGTACCTCTGGGGTTTCTTCTGTTTTGGCCTCCCCGCTGACCTCTGTCGGAAGATTCTGACCTATCCTGTCTAAAACTGGGTCTGTAGCCTGATGTTCTTTGCGATCTGGGAACGTATGGGCCTTGATAGTAGGTCCGAAAGGAACCCCTTCAAAACGACTGGGGCGTTCTGTTTTCAGACCTCCCCAAAAGAGGGGGAAGCACTTTTTTCTTGTTTCTATTCTCAACAAGCAGAGGCTCCAAGACACTGCCAAATAATTTATCCCCCGATATTGGGGCTGATGCCAGCTTGCATTTATGCTTGGTATCTGCCTGCCAATGTCTGAGCCATAGCAGTCTCCGTGCTGACACGTGAGATGCTATGGCTCTAGATGAGAATTTGACTGCATTAAATGTGGCATCGGCAGAGAATTCTGCCGCTGCAATAATCTTAGCAATGTCCTGGTGGGCTCTGACATTTGACGGTGGTAATATATCTCTCAAGTGGAAGAGCCATCTTAGGGAGGACCATGTAAAAAAGGACGCAGCTGTAGCTGCCCTAATGGCCCAGGCATCAGAAATGTGCACCCTACGGAGTGCCAACTCTGCTCCCTTTTCCTCCGGTCTCAGGGCTTCCTTGGCTTCGTTGGGAAAGGTTGAAGAAGAGGCCAGTGTCACAATGGGCTCATCTAATTCTGGCGTTTTGAGAAAATTTGAAAACTCTGGTGCCAAATTATAATATCGTTTATCGTACCCTGTTGTGGCTGGGTAGGATGCTGTTGATGCCCATTGATTTTGTACTAATTCAGCAAACATACGAGGGACAGGAATAGTTTCTGCCTCATTAGCCGGTTGTGAGAATATTAGGTCTTCGGATTCATCCTGAGACTCTGTTGACAATAAATGAGGACTTGATGTGTCTAGTTTCGCGGTGTTCTTTGCTTTGAACAGTAAAGATTTAAAGAGGTGTGGACAAAAAAGACCAGAAAAGGTAGGTTGGTCCAGAATGAGGCCTTTGTCATCCGACATTCCTTGCTCTAGTGGGTCAGACTCTGACAAACCCAAGTCCATCTGATGGACCAACCCCACCTCCATCTCCATTAGATGACCCCATCATGGCCATTTAATTCCACCTCCTCCCGAAGTCCCTTGACTGGTATGTCAGGAATAATGGGGAATACCTGAGTTTGATGTTGTCCCATATGCATAAAGGATCGAGCAGACAGGGATCCCATTTCCGAAGTAGCCGAAAAGTGTCTGGTCTGGATGGATTGCTGAATTCCAACCTCAATGCCCTTTTGAATTGCCATCTCCATCCATTGCCTCATTTCGATGGGAATAGTCTCAGGTAATCCCTCCTCCTGTCTTAAACCGGCGGCCGTAGGTGTGAAGGTTGCCTCTGGGCTTTGCCAGGCAGTGCTCATTGGAGGAGATATGGTTATGGGAGGTTGTCCAGAAATAGCCTGTCTGGGCTGGGTAGATAAGTCCAAGGGACCCAGCAATGGACTTGGGCCCTGATCCGATTGTTGTGTCATAGCCATCTTGTCTGCCTCCCTGGCCCATTTCTGCAACTGCCTTTCCAAGGCTTGGTGCCGTCTATGGGCATCCTTATCCGCCACCTTACAGGCCTTTTTGGGGCCCACTGACTTATCTCGGGACTTATATGTCTTGGAGCGGAAGCCGTTGTCACCTTCCATTGTGGAGGACTGAATCTCGTGTCTCTAACTTTAATTTTTTTAAATATTATTATTATTATTATTATTATTATTATTTGTACTTAGGGGTGATGCCTACCCATGTGGTTGAAAGTAGAGCACTTCTCCAGGAGTGTAAGTCTATATATATATCTCTATATACAAACATACATTTATATACATATGCCTATATCTATATGCAAGCCCGTATATATGGAAAACAGTATCTAAGGGTCCCCAGCAAGGGAAACCCCCAAGCGCTCCAAGCAACAAATATTCAGAATCCCTTGTCCCCAATAAGGGAAACCAGCTATACAGGTCCTGGATGGATCCTTTCCTGTCAGAAACGTCCCACTGTTTGAAATGGCACTTGAGGCTTCGCTCCAATGTAACGATCCAAAAGCAATTGCGAGAGGGAAAAAAAAAACCATGTTTAAGGACTAGCCTGCTTATCCAACGCCAGCAGGCTAAGAGAGAAATAATCCCAGGAAAGCGAAGTGGGAAAGTACTTGCCCCGGTCCCCAAGAAGGGAAACCAGCGAGGAATGGCACCTGTAATATTTAGGCGCAAACTTGAAGCCAGCCGTTTAAAATGGTGGGAAGGCAGAATCTCCGATGTTAAATGCCTGAGCAGTTTAACAAGCCGCTGCTGCTGACTTTCCAAAATGTCAGACAAATGATCCTGTAAGGAAAAGTGAGCCGCGGCTGCGAGCGTTCCGGCAAGATCGCAAAGATAAGACAATCGGGGAATTAGATAGGCTAATTGCCTGAAGCGGCCATCTCAGACTGCCTGCGAAGTGGCAGGCTCCGCCAGTCACAAAGAGCTGCTCTCAACTGATCGGGGGGATAACCTAATAGAGCCACAAGCCTTGAAATCACCAGATTAATAGGGGGAAAAATTTGCAAGCTGAATTAACCCAAGAGCAAACCTGAATCTTGACTAGCTGAATCAGAAACCGTTCCAGTCAGGGAGAGCACAGCCTCTTACCATGAAGGCTGAGCTAAAACTGGGGGATGCTGAGGAGGTATCCCGTGGAGGAGGAGGAGCGTCCCGGAGTTTTAAGCCCAGCCTTTCCAGAAGAGGCTGAACTACCTCCCACTTCTGGATGCTCTGAACAGCTCATGGGAGAATCTACCATACAGGCTACAATACTGCATACAAGGTGGTAGTTTGATTAAACCATGCCTATATGTCAATAGCATGGCAAGTAATTCCCTCAATTCATATAAACTCTCTTGGGGCCTAATGAAATCAAATAACAAGCTGATAGTTCAAGATGAACTATCATATTTTGGGTCTGCACAATCCTTATCTTCCAATATGCCACTAAGACAGTATCATTTAACCCAATAGTTCAGCTACCAAAAAGAGATGTTGGTCATCAGAGATTAGTCTGGATTCTAAAGTCAAATGTGAGTTAGATACACAATGGGGTATTCAATACATAGAAATCTCGGTTGTACTGTTTAAATGAAGCTTAAGTCACAAGAGTGGAAAATCTATGCACGTATAACAAATGACCTTGGCTCTGAAAATTTTGGCAACAGCTGGGACACACTTATTACTAATATTAGCAAAACTCACAACGGTGTTTGAAAGCTTATGGGCCTGGGCAGAGACTTTGCTGTTTGTTCCGGGTCGCTGAGACTTGCAAGGAAGCATCTAGGTGTTTAAATACTCTTGATTTGATCAATGTCAAAGCCATTAATTTCCAAGAGTAGTGGTGGATGACAGTTCATTTGGAGAACACATCTACTCTACTTTTATTGTAATTGATGACAAGTTGCTCCCTTCTGCAGTAATGGGCAAGAGAACAAAGGCTCAGGCTCATCTTTGTTAGAAGATTGCTGCACTGTCAGCATATAAAATTGAAGAAACAGGCCTGATGCTTGACACAAAGAGGATAAAATTTAAATTTTGTTGCATATTGAACTAATTAAGTAATATAAAAAGTAAAGAGCAAGCTTGGCTTCATCCCTTTGAGGTCGTGAATTGAGATACCCCGATGGTCATGTTAGACCAGCATTATCTTCTTCATAAATGTCAAATCAACAAAAAAAGATGTCTCTCAAGAGAAAACCTGCCAACTTCTCCCAAAATCTATCCCTGAGACGGAGTCAGGGGCCACAAAGGCAGCACAGAGGTTTCCAGGCAGATTATTGTTTTCTTTTTAGTTAATGATGAAGATAAGGAGGAGATACTAATCAAACATTAACCCTCTCTCTGAAACAGTCTTGCTCCTGCATTAGATGTTATTTGGCACCAGCTAGACTACCAATTTTCTATAGAAATGCTTTTATGTAGCTTATTGTTAAACTTCGCAATGGATCCAAAGGTTTCTCATTATATACCTTTTTATACTGTATATTGAAATTACAGCAGAGCTAGTCTAGTCTTTTTACAAGATATTGCAAAGAAAAATCTTTACAAACCAACATTGGGGATCACTAATCCATGTTCATCCTTAGCATCCTGCCGAAAACAGATTTATCACTCGCTTGATAAAAAAGAATAGACAAAAACACATTATAGGTAGTCCTCATGTTATGACCGTAATGGAGCCTGAACATTGGGCCCAAATGTTGGATCAATGTTAAATGAACTGTCTCAAGTAACAACCAGCTACCCCACTCTCCCTGATATATTTGTTAAACAAAAGCATGAGTTGTTAAATGGAGCTCGGGGTTGGAGGACATCCTAGGAGGCCTAC
This sequence comes from Pseudonaja textilis, assembly GCF_049901715.1. Lineage (NCBI taxonomy): Eukaryota > Metazoa > Chordata > Lepidosauria > Squamata > Elapidae > Pseudonaja > Pseudonaja textilis. The sequence continues at coordinate 23,938,054 of NC_141997.1, read as the reverse complement.
CTAGTGCAGGCATAAGACCAAACCTTCTCCACCTCAAGATACCCCCAAGTTCTGTTTCCTGCCTCTTGGGTGCCTCACATGTTGGCCACTGCATAGCTGTCTTGCCAGCAAGAAACAATGGGGAAGGAAAATGCAGGGTGTGCCTGCCTTTCCTAATTCTGCCTCTGGCTTTTCTCCTGCCTTCTTTCTGGGGCACAAAAGGACCGGTTTCCTAGCCTTTCAGAGCTTCCCACACTCATCAGCTGGCCATTGGGAGGCTGCAAAGCTCTCCTGCCTTTTGCTAAGCTATGGGAAGCAGGCTCTTGCATAAAAGATGGCAGCTTCAGGATGAGCTTCCCAAACCTTTTCCCTTGCTTAACCCTTCCTCCCTCTTTCAGAAAGCCACATTTTTTTTTCAATAAACAAAACTAAAACAGCTGGGAGAGACAATCTTGTTGATCTTCACCTCCCACCTCAATCAGGTGCTAGAACTAAATTCTCCACCTCTGCTCTCCAATCTCTATGCCTTTTAAAAACCTTACCTTGACTCCAGGCTGAAGAGTGGAGTAATGGAAGCGAGAAGGGAAGAAAGAAGCTTTTCCCCTTGAATTGGGGGAAAAATGCTTCATCTCCAAAAGTTAGCTAACTACTATACTCTAGAACAAGGGTCTTCAAACTTGGCAAGTATAAGACTCCCAGAATGACTGGAGGAGGAATTTTGGGAGTTGAAGTCCACAAGTCTTAAAGCTGTCAAGTTTGAAGACCCCTGCTCTAGAACTTGTTCAACAAAATAGAGGACGCTATTTGCAAGCCTTAGCTGTGCATCTGACAGCCTCTAGAGGGCAGTCTACCCTTTAAATCAGTGGTCCCCAACCTTTTTTGTGCCGTGGCCTGGTACCGGCATCACAAAATCATCCGCGGCCCGGTACCGGCATCAGCCCGCATGGCAAGGTGAGTCGAGCGACCGGCCAGCCAGTCGTCCCCCGTTTCTCCCCGCCAACTTCAACTCCTCCTTTGTACCTGTGTCGATGGGCTTCAGGACGGCTTCGGGATGGTCGCTCGGCTTGCCTTGCCATGCATGCTGAAAGAATCCTCGCGCCTTAGTTTTGTTCGAAGCCGCCCCGCCCCCCCGATGAAACTAAGGTGCGAGGATTCTTTCAGCACCCAAACGCCGCTTTCTACCCGGAAAAGCTCACCGGAAGCACTTTTTCATCAAAACAAGAGGGCGGCGCCCAGCAAACCGGCGGCCCGGTAGAAATTGTTCCACGGACCGGTACCGGTCCCCAGACTGGTGGTTGGGGACCCCTGCTTTAAATCCTAGCCGGTCTCCACAGGCAATCAGACTGCCCTCTTATTATACAAGGGCTGGCTCCCCAAAGCCTAGCAAGAGGTAATAGAGCTTTGTAACTTCCCCATAGCCAACTGATCAGCAGCCAGCTGATTGATGCAGAAAGTTGTGAAAACACCCACCATTTCACAAGAAACTATCAGGGCCCTGAAAATGGCGGCTGTTTCTAGGAGGCATGGGGAGTAAGCCCAAGCGCACAAGAGGTGGGGAGGGTGCTCAGCATCCCCATGGTATCATAAAGATGAATTGTGCGGCCACTGCACTTGTCATAACTTTGAAACAGTTGTATACAGTTTTGGGCTGTCAGGCATAATTTGGAACCATTGTTAAGTGTGCTTGAGGACTACCTGTACTAAACTTGGTATTAAACTATCAATTTACTTCTGATAGTCAAGCACTTGATAGTCAAGCATTTGTCAAGAGCTTGGGGGGGGGGGGGAATAAAACCCAACATTTATTCTTGCCTTTTGCTTAAAGAAACACCTTAAAGAATTACAGTAGAATTCTTCCCTCTTGTTAAACTGAGCTATCTTCTAACAATTGTCCATTTAGATCTCTAACATTTTGCTTTTCCGCAAGGTTCTGTATCTTTTTTTCCATAGTAGGACAATTCCTCACCCATGCAGTCCATTAACTCTAAAAGTGTGATGAAAATGGCTCTTGAATCCACACATCCATGGTCAAGCCACAACTTTGAGAACCATTTAGCTCTCTGGATCTTAGGTGGAATCTGGATGTGAATGTCTTTAGTTATATCGCACATCTAATGCTATTCAGAGGAAATTATGATCAAAGGAAGGGGAGGAACTAAGATGACTTGATTCATATTCAGTAGAGTTGAGCTGACGGGAACCCTAAGCAATTCATAGCATCGCAATGTTTTGCAAGATGCAGCATTTTAAGAGAAGAGAAGCATTTAAGTAAGGAAGCATCACTCCTCCTCTTGCTTACTTCGTTAAATGAGAATGCCTAATTTTTAAATGAAACCCAAATGTCAGGAATTATACAAAAGTAAGCTCATCCTTCCAATTAAAAAAAATATTTTAATTCTTGGGGCAGGAAGTTTCTTATTTCTAATGGTATAATTTTCATTTATAACCTTGTAGGTTCCAATATTGTTTTGATATAAAGATTAAAATGTAATAATTAACATAAGTAATTCCTTGCTTTCCTTAATTCCAGTACATAATTTATGTCATTTATCATGTAAGGGATCATACTATTGCAAAGTTTGACAACATCTTCTGTAAAGGATCTATATGAGTGTATTTCATCATGGAATCTCATGCACATAATCCACCCAAAATTGGGTTAACGTGCACTACATTACTTTGCATCAATAAATGTTGATCTAGATCAGGGGTGTCCAACCTTGGCAACTTTAAGACTTGTGGACTTCAACTCCCAGAATTCCTCAGCCAGCAAAGCAAAGCTGGCTGAGGAATTCTGGGAGTTGAAGTCCACAAGTCTTAAAGTTGCCAAGGTTGGACACCCCTGATCTAGAGGATGTGGAATGAAAACACTAAAATTTGGCACTCTGAATTATGGATTTTAAATAACTGCAATTTCAAAGAACTACAGTTGAAAACTGATGTGACAGAATGATTCTGACAAACCAAGAGTACAATGTTAAGACCATTAGTCTGGACCATAATTTTCATTAAACTAACTGAGATATAGTTTTGAATAGACTTGTGTCATGTTGGCTTTCAGGCACTAATAGAAATGATTTGCAGATTGTGAAAGTGTTAATGTAATTTCTGCTTTTATCTCTGCAAAATAAAATTTGCATTTTATATCAGTGATAAAAAGTAACTTTCCATCTTTATAAAGGTGTGAATTATATACTTTTTGTCTCACAGATTAATGGTTATGGGAACAAAAATGAGATTTCCAAATACTAGAAGCCATATAATCACTTTATGATGTTGAAATAAATTATAACTGTGAAACAGTCAGTTTTTTGTATTCCCTTCTAGGTAATAATACTGACAGGAAATATATGTGCTCAAGTTTCACACTACCCAAAACTGCTTTCTTTCATATTATGCTGAAGAAGACCAAAGACTTGTGTTACCTGCTTGGGAGGAAGCAGAATTTGAAAGCGTTGCAATGTAACTACAAGAACGGGAAGGACGGAAGCTGTCCAGACAAGAAAAGTTCTTGGTGGTTAGCCTTCTGGAACAGATTAGCTATTCCAAACGCCCAGACTAAACAACCTTGGAAAGGACCAGAATCTGTTTCATTAAAACACTGGAAATACAGTATGAGAAACCACTTAGACATTCATTGGACTGTACTTTACTGTAAAATCTTCCATGCTTAAAAATTCCAGTTATGCAGTGATTCTTTCTTTTTCTCCAGCATAGTTACTAGTAACACAGTTTCACTTCAGTGTTGGAAATTGGTGGTGGATTATGTGCATGAGAAATTAACTAGAATTACCTATTGAGACCAAATAGATGTAGCAGCATTGTTCAGGTAAGCAAAATGTATTACAGTAGTTCAATAATACATGAAAGCAGTATTTAAGTAGATCAGAAATGCAGAAATGGAAAGCTGTTCTGCCTTTGACTAGCTACCATAATTGTTGGTCATCCAGTTCCGCAGCACCCCGTGTTTCTCATATAATAAGGCCGGGTCTTTTTTTTTTTTTGAGCCCCGAAAAAATGGCTAGGCCGTCTTTTCCGGGGTGACTTAATTCCCCCCCTTGCATCTTAGGGTGGGCGGTGACGGCTTGGATGTTGACCTTGGCGTTGGTGGGGCACTTTGTATCAGGGTCAAAGCAGGCAGCACCATATCCGGGTGTGCAACTAAAGTACTTCCTAACAGCAAGCCCCCCGCCATTTCCCCCCATTTCGCATGTTTTAATATAGGCCTTAATTTGGAGGGAGGGGCTTAATTTCATTTCATGCCTATAAAACACGCTGGGACTTCCTATTGGGGGAGGCTGTATTGTTGGAGAAACAGGGTATATGCTCTTTTATAGCTGGTGATTATATTTATAAACATCAGGTAATATTATTTAATTTATGAAAGGGATTTCGGAACCTTTGTAACTAAAAGGAACATATAGTAGGTCATTTTGTAATACTATCTAATAGGAGCACATTGAAATTACAAACTGTAACAGATAACCCTAAATTATTTTGAGCAAAGTCTTTGGAAGATGCATGTACTAAAGGATTATTAAATAGAAAAGCAAACTGGTATTTTGTTATGCTTTCCAATGTGTTTCTACAACTAGCAAACCCAGAAACCATTTTGCCATCTCATCTAATTTATCTTAGAAAAATATTTGTGGCAGGAGTACAACATGTTCTACTCCATTTTCAACCACAGAAATAGACACAATTTTAGTCTTCATTTTAATTAATAGACAAGAGTACATTTTTCACAGCTTGTCTGGCCAGCTAAACAACTTTTCTTGTAATAAAGGGTAATAAAGAGAAGAGATATAATAAAATGCCATTACAAAGAGACACTTTCCCTTCTTTGAGGGAAAGGTCAAATAAGGATTTATAGAATCCTTTTTCAAAGTTGCAGATTCTTTTATTTTAGTTCCTGAAAAATACAGCCCAAAGACTGTAATCATAAGTAACTCTACAGTATAATTCTTTTATGTCATGCAAAGAACCAATCCATAGATGTATATAAATCAGCATCTATGATATTTCTGAGTTCTGGACATTTTCTCTAGCAAATAAACTTTCAGCTGGAACTTTCTTAAATAGGCCTGCAATTCTGATCAAATAATTTGCAAAAACCTAGATGACCAGGTTTTTGTCTTGCAAATCTCCTTCTATTGTATACAGCCCTATGATGGCCATGAGAAAAGAATATTACAGTAGTTACTATTCTAAGGAACAAAAATGCTTTGGCATCTGAAAGTCAAACAACTAGATATGGAACAGCTAGATATGGAAGAAATGTTATTACTGATATGTTGCTGTCATCTAATCAATTTTCATCCTGTTTTTCTGCCCAGAGGCTTCCTGCATTCTCCATATTGAAAAAAAATCCTCCTTCAAGGATTACACAAATCTCAAAAGATATATGAAACACTGACTTGTGAAGGAGGTTAAGTTTAGTTTGTTTTCAACTACAATATCATGATGTTCTTCACATGTACTCTTATCAATCCAGGCATCTCCATTCTACATCTGCATGTTTATTTTTTAAGGAACTATTACATTAAAATGCAAATCGAAACCACATTTATTCAGAATTAGTCATCTCAGAAAAAATGATTTTAGCATGATAGTAGGCACATAAACCAAAGAATATGTTGAGATTCTCCACCAAATGTATATGCATATATGCATATTCATTCACCTAAAAGGGAAGACATACAAGAATACGGCAGGTCTTCTGACTCAAACATCTTTTGAGCAAGTTCTCCAGAAGCTTTCATAGGAATGTCTCCCCACAGAACAATTAAAAGAAGAAACTTTTTGGTATTCATAGTTACCATCACTGCATGATATAGCCTGTAATTTCATACTTTGTTCCATAAAGAAGAACATAGCTCCCTGAGGAAAAAAATGAAACAAACTTTGATGTACCTAAAAGTATATTCTTAGACAATGATTGTGAAAACTGATAACAGAATCTATTTAACTGGCTAATAAAAAAGTGGAGGGAAAATTCTTTCCCAAATATATTTTGCAGAATTGGAGACTGTGTCTGCTAATCTACCCTCAAAAGCAGATTTTAAGTAGTCTAACTCTATCATGAACTAACAAAAATTAAATGGCTACATAGCCTTATTCTTTGAAACTTTCTTCATTATTTTATTTATTTATCATGTTTATAAACTGCCCATCCCCATCAAAGAGCAACACTTGACAGTGTATAAACAAGACAAACTATATTATATTATATATATGTTTTCTGAGGTTCTCGCGGGTATTTATATGTGGATCTTTGGTTGTTCGGGTTTTCTCCCGCGTAAGATTCAAGTATCTAGGCAACGTTTCGATGAAGTCTCATTCATCATCTTCAGGCTTCTGTCTCCGGCTCTGTGCTTTTCAGAGTAATGTGAGATTGCAGCTGCTTCCTCCTTTTAACTGCCAGTGGGGGTGGGACTTGATTGGGTGGGGGCTTGGCTGTGTTCTGATTGGGTGGGGGTGTGTTCTCATTGGTAGGGGTTTGGTTGTGTTCTGATTGGTTGGGGGTTTGCCGTGTTCTGATTGGTTGGAGGCGTGTTCTGTTCAGGTGGGGGCTTGGCTGTGCTCGGTTAGTCTTAGTTGCTGGGGATTTGAGCTGGTGAGTTGTGATCTTGCTGTTTGGCTTCTAGTTCGTGGTCCTGTTGCATCTTCATAGTGGGTGTCGGTTTGCTTCATGTATGGCTCGGAGGGGTTTGAAGTGGGTAGTGATGCAGCTGTAGTGCAGCTTCTGGTCCATGGTCGTGTCTCATCTTCTGAGTGGGTGAGAGTCTGTTTTCTACATGGAAGTGTGGTGGTGGCATCTTGTGTGGCTCTCATGGGTGTGGGTCTGGTGTCCTTCTTCATGTTAGGTACTCGCCTGTTCATGAGGGCGGGTTTCCAAATGGCTGGAAGGCGGGAGGTGTCATCTCGTTTGTTCATGCTGTGTGGGCGTTTTTCTATCTCTATGGCTTCTCTGATTATTCTGCTGTTGAAGTGTTCGGTTTTGGCGATAGTTCTGGTATTTTTAAAATCAATTTCATGTCCTGTGGCTTTGAGGTGTTGGACCAGGGAAGAGGTCGTTTCTTCTTTTTGATTGAGTTCTTATGTTCTTCAATGCGTGCATTTATTCTTCTGTTAGTTTGTCCAATGTATGTGGTAGGGCAGGCAGTGCAGGGGATTTCGTATACTCCTTGGTTTTCTAATTCGATTTTGTCTTTGGGGTTTCTTAGGATGGTGGATATTTTTCTGTTTGTGCAGAATGCTGTTTTGATGTTGTGTTTTTGGAGGATCTTGCTGATTTTGTCTGTAGTGCCTTTTATATATGGGAGGAGGGCTTTGCCGTTTTCTTGTTCTCTGTCTTGGATTTTGGTTGGGGTTTCTTTTGGATTAGGTGGGTAATCTTCTTTCTTTGGAATCCATTGGCTGTAAGTACGTTGGTGAGAGTGTGTAGTTCGGTTTTTGGTGTTGTTCATCGGCTAAGCATTTTGTTCTGGAGATGAGTGTCTTGGCTACGGAATTGATCTGTGCTGGGTGGTGGTGTGAGAGTGCATGTAGATAGCGGTTAGTGTGTGTTTTCTTCTGGTAGATGGTGTGTCCTAGGGAGCCATTGGATCTTTTGTATACCAAGACATCTAGGAAGGGAAGTTGGTTGTTGGCTTCTGTTTCCATGGTGAATTGTATTTTGGGGTGTAGGCTGTTGAGGTGTGTGAGGAAGTTGTTCAGTTTTTCTTTCCCATGTGGCCAGATTATGAAGGTGTCATCTACGTATCTTAGCCAGAGTTTGGGTTTGTGGTCGTATTTTTCTAGAGCTTGTGTTTCAAAGTGTTCCATGTAGAGGTTAGCGATGACAGGTGAGAGGGTGATCCCATGGGTGCTCCTTCTATTTGTTTGTATTTTTGTCCATTGTAGGTGAAGTATGTATTGATAGGCAGTGGTTGGTTAGATCTAGGATGTGCTTGGGGGTTGTATTTGTTTTGGATGGCTGTCAAGGCTTCTTTTATTGGCACTTGGGTGAAGAGGGATATGACATCGAAGCTTACTAGTAGGTCGCTAGGTTGTAAGTTTTGTTTCTTTATGATCTCGATGAACTGGAATGAGTTTCTTACATGTGAGTTGATGGATTCTGCATAAGGTTGTAGTTGTTTGGCGAGAAATTTGGCTAGGTTTTGTAGAGGTGAGCCTATGGAGCTGACTATTGGTCTGAGTGGGGTTCCTTCTTTGTGTATTTTGGGAGACCATAAAGCTTGGGGCATCTGGATGATTTTTCTCTGGGTATGATTCGTTGCTGGATTTCTTCACTGATGGGGAGGCTTTTATTTTGGATTTGGTAGTTTTTTCTAGGTAGGTGGTGGGGTCTGTCTTTAGGGGTTTGTATGTGGGGTCTTGGAGTAGGTTGGTTAGCTTTGGTTTGGTAGTCAGATGTGTTCATAACCACTGTCGCATTGCCCTTGTCTGCTGGTAGGATTATTATGCTGGTGTCTTCTTTCAGGTTAAGTAGTGCAGTTTGTTCTTCTTTGGATAAGTTGCTTTTGGGTGGTTTGCTAGTGCAGAGGATGTTGGTGATTTCGAGTCTGATTTTGTTAGCATCATCAGGGTTGGTTTTGGTCAGGCTGGTTTCAACTCCACATATGATGGTTTCTGTGGGGATGTGTTTGGGAGCGACAGCAAAGTTGAATCCTTTTGAAAGGACCTTGGTTTCAGCTTCAGTGAGGATCTTGTCTGAGATGTTGTGCAATGTTTGTTTCATGTGTGGCTGTGGGGAGGGGAGTTGGTTTCTGGCATTGTTGTAGTTTCCTGAGTTTGTTGGTGTGAGTATCTGTCTTGAGGGTGGTCTGTGTTTCGGCTCTCCAGACAGCAAGTTGTTTGGATTTGTCCCAAAGTAGAGGGTGAATCTTGTTGCTGAGTCTGAGGTGGAGTGTGAGGAGATCTTTGTTGATTTGGTCTAGGAGAAATCTTTTCGTGTGAAGTTCATTTCTAATTAGGGCCAGTTCTGTTCTTTTAAGGATGCGTTTGGTGGCTGCTGTGTTGGTGTGGAATTTCAATTGGAAGCTTGTGGGAATTAAATTTTGATCCTCACTGAAGCTGAACATCCTCTGCACTAGCAAACCACCCAAAAGCAACTTATCCAAAGAAGAACAAACTGCACTACTTAACCTGAAAGAAGACACCAGCATAATAATCCTACCAGCAGACAAGGGCAATGCGACAGTGGTTATGAACACATCTGACTACCAAACCAAGCTAACCAACCTACTCCAAGACCCCACATACAAACCCCAAAGACAGACCCCACCACCTACCTAGAAAAACTACCAAATCCAAAATAAAAGCCTCCCCCATCAGTGAAGAAATCCAGCAACGAATCATACCCAGAGAAAAATCATCCAGATGCCCCAAGCTTTATGGTCTCCCCAAAATACACAAAGAAGGAACCCCACTCAGACCAATAGTCAGCTCCATAGGCTCACCTCTACAAAACCTAGCCAAATTTCTCGCCAAACAACTACAACCTTATGCAGAATCCATCAACTCACATGTAAGAAACTCATTCCAGTTCATCGAGATCATAAAGAAACAAAACTTACAACCTAGCGACCTACTAGTAAGCTTCGATGTCATATCCCTCTTCACCCAAGTGCTAATAAAAGAAGCCTTGACAGCCATCCAAAACAAATACAACCCCCAAGCACATCCTAGATCTAACCAACCACTGCCTATCCAATACATACTTCACCTACAATGGACAAAAATACAAACAAATAGAAGGAGCACCCATGGGATCACCCCTCTCACCTGTCATCGCTAACCTCTACATGGAACACTTTGAAACACAAGCTCTAGAAAAATACGACCACAAACCCAAACTCTGGCTAAGATACGAGATGACACCTTCATAATCTGGCCACATGGGAAAGAAAAACTGAACAACTTCCTCACACACCTCAACAGCCTACACCCCAAAATACAATTCACCATGGAAACAGAAGCCAACAACCAACTTCCCTTCCTAGATGTCTTGGTATACAAAAGATCCAATGGCTCCCTAGGACACACCATCTACCAGAAGAAAACACACACTAACCGCTATCTACATGCACTCTCACACCACCACCCAGCACAGATCAATTCCGTAGCCAAGACACTCATCTCCAGAACAAAATGCTTAGCCGATGAACAACACCAAAAACCGAACTACACACTCTCACCAACGTATTTTACAGCCAATGGATTCCAAAGAAAGAAGATTACCCACCTAATCCAAAAAGAAACCCCAACCAAAATCCAAGACAGAGAACAAGAAAACGGCAAAGCCCTCCTCCCATATATAAAAGGCACTACAGACAAAATCAGCAAGATCCTCCAAAAACACAACATCAAAACAGCATTCTGCACAAACAGAAAAATATCCACCATCCTAAGAAACCCCAAAGACAAAATCGAATTAGAAAACCAAGGAGTATACGAAATCCCCTGCACTGCCTGCCCTACCACATACATTGGACAAACTAACAGAAGAATAAATGCACGCATTGAAGAACATAAGAACTCAATCAAAAAGAAGAAACGACCTCTTCCCTGGTCCAACACCTCAAAGCCACAGGACATGAAATTGATTTTAAAAATACCAGAACTATCGCCAAAACCGAACACTTCAACAGCAGAATAATCAGAGAAGCCATAGAGATAGAAAAACGCCCACACAGCATGAACAAACGAGATGACACCTCCCGCCTTCCAGCCATTTGGAAACCCGCCTCATGAACAGACGAGTACCCAACATGAAGAAGGACACCAGACCCACACCCATGAGAGCCACACAAGATGCCACCACCACACTTCCATGTAGAAAACAGACTCTCACCCACTCAGAAGATGAGACACGACCATGGACCAGAAGCTGCACCACAGCTGCATCACTACCCACTTCAAACCCCTCCGAGCCATACATGAAGCAAACCGACACCCACTATGAAGATGCAACAGGACCACGAACTAGAAGCCAAACAGCAAGATCACAACTCACCAGCTCAAATCCCCCAGCAACTAAGACTAACCGAGCACAGCCAAGCCCCCACCTGAACAGAACACGCTCCAACCAATCAGAACACGGCAAACCCCCAACCAATCAGAACACAACCAAACCCCTACCAATGAGAACACACCCCCACCCAATCAGAACACAGCCAAGCCCCCACCCAATCAAGTCCCACCCCACTGGCAGTTAAAAGGAGGAAGCAGCTGCAATCTCACATTACTCTGAAAAGCACAGAGCCGGAGACAGAAGCCTGAAGATGATGAATGAGACTTCATCGAAACGTTGCCTAGATACTTCGAATCTTACGCGGGAGAAAACCCGAACAACCAAAGATCCACATATTATATATATATATATATATATATATATATATATATATATATATATATATATATATATACACATATATATATATATATATATATATATATATATATATACATACATACATATATATATATATATAATAAAATATTTAAAATTCAGAATTAAAATTCAGAATTAAAAGACAGGAGAAAGACTTCAAGGCACTAACCAGCCCCATGGCTGTGTGAATCTCTGTGGGCCCCAAATGAGTTGGATCAAGTTGAGTTTTATGATCCACTGTCACTATGCTTTTTTTAAAAAAATCCCAAGAATAAGAGAAGTGTTACAAACTGTGCATATAAAAAGTAGAATGAATTGCATGGAAACTCCTATCTTTGATGGAAGCTCTAATTCCGAACTAAGCTCTGCTTTCTGACCTTCTTGCCATTTGTGTTATTCTTTTCCACAACACCAATGCCAAAATCGCTACGCTATCTGTGTGAAGCCTGCCAAGTTCAATAAAAGACTGTCTTACCTATTCATTTACTCCACTACAGTGTATTATCAAACTATAACAAGTGCAATAATAAAAAGCCACCTACAAATGTAAACCAATTATAGATCAAACTAGCTTCAAAGAAAATTTTCAGGGTAGCTGAAAAACTAGGAAAAGTTAAAAAGGGAAATACAGAAGAAACGTACTGTGATGGTATACCCAAGATTTGAATAGGATGATTTACATTTAAACACTGGAGATTTTTAAGAAGAGATTGGGCAATCATTTGTCTGAAATGGTATAGGCTTCCAGCCTGAGCAGAAGGGTTGGCCTAGAAGGTCCATTCCAGGGGTGGGATTCAAATTTTTTAACAACCGGTTCTGTAGGCATGGCTTAGTTGGTGGGCATGGCTTGGTGGTCATGTGACTGGCTGGGTGTGGCCAATTCAACATCACTCACATCGAGGTATGCATCTCCTCGCCTGGCCTCTCGTGACTATGGGAATGCTGTAATAGTCCTAAGTGTGAAAAATGGTCATGTCACTTTTTTCAGTGCCATTGTAACATTGAATGGTCACTCCACACAAGCAAAGTACCAGCAAAGAAGAGGAAAAAAAACTCCAGAGAAGTTCCTGAGATAGGAAGTCCAGTCCTGCCAAGACTGTAATAATGGAGAGGCAGTTTCTGTAAGCAACACCAAGAATGTTTCCTTCCTGCCTTCCTTACAGGATTAGGCCAGTAATTTCTTCTAACAACTGGTTCTCTGAACTGCTTAGAAAGTTAACAACCGGTTCTAGTGAATAGGTGTGAACTTGCACAATTCCACCCCTGGTCCATTCCAACTGTTATTCTGTTATTTTTCTGTTATAATACAGCTCCAATACTTATCCCTTAATTACTCATAATATAAATGGATATAATATTTTATTTGAACGACATAAGCCTACAGAATACATATTTCATATTACATACTATATTTAATCTGTGATATCATCCATGTATCAAAGGAATCACTTAATTTTACCAATACTGTTAAATTATGTAAACCATATAATAAAAATGCGCATAATAAAATTTATTTTGATTATCATTATCATCTTTTAAATATGTGCATTTCTCTGTAGCCTAGACATTTCAAGTGATATATAAGACAAAACAAAATCACTAAAAGAAATTGTAGCTGCAAAAATGCAATTAAATGTTTAAAAACAGATTACAAAAATAGCACAAGTATATCAAATTTAAAATGCAAATGAAACTTACTATATTTAAAACAACAACAACTTTATAACACAATGTGAATATGCTGTAAGCACATATTTAGGGATGTGGCACACAGGCTTTGAAATGACTGATTCACAACCAGTTACCAACTCTTCACATGTAAAGATACAAAAAAGAAGCATTTCTGAAGAAGATTTGAAGAACAGACAATTCATAGAAGAATCTACAGTCTTTTGGACTCTTCAGCTATTGTGACTCTAACTGTGAATGGTTTTATTAGTCACAATCAGTCACAAACTTAGCCTGGAAACAAACTGGGAATTGAAAAGATGAGACAACTCAGATGAGACAACTGATCATAATAGATGTGGTTCTTGAGCACAACCACAACTGGGCCAAAATTTTCCATTGCTAAGCAAGACAATTGTTAAGTGAATTTTGCTCCATTTCACAACCTTTCTTGCAAGAGTTGTTAGTGAATCACTGTAGCTGTTAAGTTAAGTAGCACGTTGTAAAGTAAAATCTCGCCTCTTCATTGACTTTGCTGAAACAAACGAAAAGTTATGATATCTATAAAGTTACTTACCAAGCAACATCTAAATTACATTAAAGTAACCAAAATATCTTTACAATTCCCAAGGCATGTCACAACATTTGAGCACCCCTAATGTTTGGAAATTGAAAGCTGGAAAATTTGACACGCCCTAATTTTGTCATAAGGTCGCAAAGATGATCACATGACTCTGGGACAATGCAACCGTCCTAAATATGAGCCAATTGCCAAGCATAAAAATTTTGATCAGTGACCATGGGGATGTGCAATGGTCATAATGGTTGTGTGAAAAACAGTCATAAGTCATTTTTTAAATGCTATTGTAACTTCAAACAGTCATTAAACAAATGGCTGTAAGTCAAGGATTACCAGTATCTACTTTCAATTCATGTTCCGCCAGACAAATTTTGGACTGTTTTGAAGGGCACTGAAATTTCTAACTAAGGCAGGAATCATTAAATTAGAACAGGAATCATCCTCTTTCCTTATGTAAATACAATAGTTGCTGCATCAATGAGAATTGTAAAAACCGTTCTAAGTCACAGAAAACACTTGTTTTTCTAAAATAAAGACTGGAATAATTAACAACTTCAAATTACATACCTGATTTTGAAACTCCTTACAAAAGCATTTCAACAGTATTAATCTATTTTGATTAATGATTACTGATTGATCTGATTGATACATACATACATACATACATATGTTGTCTGACTACATAAGACTGTAGATTCTACAACTTTAAAAGTAAGAAAGCAATAAAACAATAAAAACAAAGATATGGATGTTTGGGGAAAAAAACCAGAAATTTAGCACTTCTGTCACATCATCTACTTCAGATAAAAAAGAAGAGACAGGGCTGTATGTTATCAATATACAAATGCTACTGGACTTCAAATATTCAGATATATTTCAGGCAGATGCTAAACAAAGTGGAAGGTCAGATACAATCTTGCAGGAGTCCAATATGAAAATACTATGAACTGAGTAAGAGAGGCCCAAATTTGAATGAGACCACTGAAAGCCTGTTTTGCTTACTCCCAATTTAACTAGCTTTTCAAGAACATGCCTTAAGCAGAGTATCTAAAGCTTCTAAGAGATCTGAAAGAATCCACTGAGTTACATACTTCCCTTTTCTTACCCAACAGGTCATCCACTGTACATCCAAATCAGTGCTAAAGTTAAGTTTAAGTGATACATAAATAATAGTTTCGTGCAAGGGAACGTGGGATCCACTTGTCATCTGTGCGGAGTATTGTCATATTTAAAGATTGGATCTTTCTTTGAAGAAGTGTGAAAGGCTTCATGTGAAAGATTTTTTTTTCAGAGCATTATAATGGCTAAGTGCAAATATAAAGGTATGGAAGCAGGAAGAAAAAAAAAATCCTTAAAACTCTTCCAGGAACACCTGAACTTGGTATGTAAGATGTCTATGTATGGCAAAGAAGAAGAAAACCAAGAAGGCAGGTTTTTTTCAGTTCTGCAGGATATGCTTCCAGGGGAAGAATCACGCAATGATGACAGAGAAAGAGAAAGATGATCAGAGGGCCAGGAAGAAACTCAGCCTAGAGGAGATGGGAAACACCTTTAGCAGTAGAGGAGAAACAGGATGAAAGTGATACTGGAAAAGGCAGGCTTAGGCTGAGTACCTTTGCAATGCAAAGTTCTCAGTCCTTTACAGTAGCCCAAGCTAGGAAAACAAATGCCAAAAGAAAGACTAGAACTCTGCTTTGTTAGTATAGGTTAATAACACAATAATCTTGAAAGCCTGACAGCATTTCCCCTTTTCTTCCCCTTAAAGAGAGTCAAGGTGGAGCAATTTTGAGTTTCTTTCTTGGACTTTCCTTTTGTGGGGGCTACGTTCATATAAACAGCTACCTCCTATTTTTTTCATCTCCCTGCTCCTCTACAAAACCCTAATTGATTCTGGTGCTGGAGCCAGAGAAAGCTTGAGTGCAGTCTCTTTAGCTTTTACTTTCAATACAGTAAAGGGAAGGAAAGCGATTAGCATTCCAAAGCTAACACTTTAAGTTTAAGATAAGCAGGTGGGAAAGGAGGTGGGGAAGAAGTGCAATTTGCAAGAATTGCTAAGATTTTCTTTAGGACTTCACTTTTGCTGTTAAAGGCACCATTTTTTAATTATTATTTTTGCACTCGCTTGTACATTCAAACTACAGCAGTTATCCAAAGAATAAACAACACTTTAATTGATCTTTTGGTTCTCTCTGTGTCTGCATCAGTTCCTATCCTTACCTGCCCTCTGTAGAAGCCAGATAGCAATAGCAATAGCACTTAGACTTATGTAGTGCTTCACAGTGCTTTACAGACCTCTCTAAAGCAATTTACACAGTCAGCATATTGCCCCCAACAATCTGAGTCCTCATTTTACCAACCTCGGAAGGATGGAAGGCTGAGTAACCTTGAGGTTGAAAAAGCAGGAAAGAAGAGGATTTTCAAATGCTGAGCACCTGCATGCAGCGCTTGTCAGCTGTCCGGGCAGCACAGCTGATGTTTTTTTGCAATTGTTTTACATGCACGCGATGTATACATGTGCGCACAAAACACACTCTGACCGAACTGGTAGTAACACTGGTTGAATCCCACCCCTGAGCGGAATTCATTCCATGACTGCCTTGGTCCACCTGCCATCAGTTCTTGCTATGTGACTGGCTCATTTCCATTTCAATTCTTTTACTCCGTTGATTATATCATATATTGTACCTAAAACATCAACATGTATTGTGGGCTTAATTAACAAAAGAAAGCTCTGGATAGTATTGGTTGGAAACATGTGGAAGTGGATAGACAATGGCTAGAATGACGAATGATGATTCCTTGTTTGGTCCAAGTGTTCCAGTATACTTTTTTGGGTTTTTTGTTACTATTTTGACATTTCAATATTTATACGTCTTGTTTTACTTTCCTTCTTTCTCTTTTTTTATTTGACTTTTGAACTAGAAAAAACAATATACATCAAATATGTATGTCAGATTTATGTAGATACACATAGACCTAAATCTGTGGATATGAATAAAAAGTAAATCAAAATATAATAAAAATGTAATAATATAAATAACAGTGTGGAAAATAAAGATCAGCATTAGTTATGAGTTGTAAGAAAGATGAATAAAACATATAGAACAGAACTGGGCACATCAAAATCCCAGTCAGACAGAAAATGCAACCAAAAAGCCTTGTACCAGGGTATTTGGTATTCCCAGGGTATTTCTTTAGAATAGGATAGATGAATTTCATCTAAGATTCCCTACAAAAACAACAATAAAGGAACAGATGGCTCAGAGACTCCACAAAGCCATTACCATATAGGTATATGAGCTGATTTAGAGGAATGTTTTTATAATGCCCTCATAGGTCTGCAGAGAGTAGTATATCCAACATGGCTGGGGGAAAACAAAAATCAAAAACCCATGGACTGGATATTTTCATTGTGTGATGACCCGGGGCATGGCACAAAGGCAACACAGTCAGATAATCAGTAAGAGTTCCTTTATTACTCCAACTTGCCCCCAGTGTCCTGGTTACCTTCTGGCTGGAGAAAAACTCTCCCAGGAACAGCCTTTGGCTGCAGCGAATCAAGTCCAAAACATGGTCAACAAAAACTGTAACTATAAGTCCAATCAAGGCGAAATGAGGTAATTAGTCTGGCAGGGCAGGAACAAGAATTCGAGACATGAGGGCACAGCAATAATTCAACACAGTTGGGAGAATACCAGAAACACAGATAACCAAAGTCAACACAAGACAAACTCATGTTTGCTCACAGCAGCTGCCACACTCAACATGCATCTCTTTTAAACTCTCTTCCCAGCTGTGGCTAATGAAGGGAATCAGGGCCCTTTCCTCCCCATAAGCTACGCAACCCACGTTGCTCTCTTCTCCATTCCTCCCTGCGTGCCCTAGGATGAACAGGGGTGGGCCTGGGTCTTCCTCTGAACTCCCCCTCCCCTCCCTCTCTCTTGTTCTATCTCTCCCTGCTCTGCCCAGTCGGACTTTGCCCTTCCCCAGTTTCCTCCCCAGCCAATGGAGCCACACTCCCACTCCCTGTCAGCTGGGATTCAGACTCTGACAGGGGCATGACACATTGGTTGGATATCAATATTCCAAACATGTTGTTTAAGATGGTTCATGGCATTTTCACACATGAGCAGC
Organism: Pseudonaja textilis; assembly: GCF_049901715.1. Lineage (NCBI taxonomy): Eukaryota > Metazoa > Chordata > Lepidosauria > Squamata > Elapidae > Pseudonaja > Pseudonaja textilis. Next base: position 23,920,295 of record NC_141997.1, on the reverse strand, counting down.
AGAAGTTTTAAGGCTTTAAAATTACTGTAATGTCAATTTCTTGTGGTTTCTGGATTAAATCCTAATCTCTTACCTATTAATGAGCAAATATTGTCTAGCAGCTTTCAAGGCCTGAAAGGAAAATCATTATTTACTATTCTTGCTTTCTAAACCATACAGGTTTACTCTTCAAATAGGCCCAAAATAATCAGATAATAATCAGGACAGTTCACATGCAAAATAAATAAATAAATTAAATTAAAAGCCCAAGTTGAAAACTTGGCAGATTACAGCTCTCTTTAGCATTTCATGTATTCATAATTATGTATACACTTTTACTTATCTCATAAACAATTGACAAATAAATAAAATAAATAAAATAAATAAATAAATAAGGCAATTTCAATACTTCAGGAATTTGGGCTCACCATAAATTGTTTCATAAGTTTATCTACCTTTGTAAAGTATCTATTAGGGATTAATGTTAGAATCCCTCTTAAAATATACATTAGTCTCAATATAATATTCATTTTAATTACATTCATCCTGCCTTAGAGGCTCAGTGGAAGTTTTAATCATCAGGTATATCTACTGAAAGTGTTATCTATACACAGGCATATTTTTGAATATTCTGTTATAGATTTCAAGGAATATATATGAAACCAAGTATTTTATAGAGTACGTATAAATTATAAATAGTAGTTTCTTGCATTCATTATAGATATATACAGATAGATAAGTAGATAAATAAAAAGACAGATGAGTAGATACACTATAGCACAGGAGTGTCAAACTGACGGCCTGCAGGCCAGATGCATCACATGCATCACACTTACCCCAGGTCCACGTTGACGGCAACGTGATGCCACAAGTTTGACACCCTGCTATAGAAAATCTCTACTATTTGAATACTTCCCTCAAATTAATAATTTACTGGTGACTTGATGCAAAGAAAATTGCCTTGATAAAAGGGGTGTGAGTCTGAGGCAAGAATGTAACATGTAAATGCCTCATTCACATACAGATAAAGTGCAGGAGAGCAGAAATGCATACATAAAGGGCAGTAGATGCATACATGCAATCTACTTGCAAGATTCTGTTATTATACAATAAAAGAAGTACTGACTTAAATGGCATTGGTTTCCTAGTCTGATTTACCTCAAAGGACAGTTACAGATGTCTCCAATTTATGTAACTGAAAACAAAAATTTATAATGGAATCAAATAGATTACCTCTATCTAACTAACCATCATTATCATGGTTTCCAGATATAAATGTGTTATTTTTTGTTCTTTCAATCAGTGATGCAATAGCTTTACAGCTTTCTCTCCTGACTTCCAGTAGTTCTGATTAATGAATTGCAAAAGAATATTCAAATTGTTCTGAAAGTAGCAGTGCCAATTTAACCTTCATTACTAAAAAAAATACTCAATATAATTAATCTGTGAAGGGTTTAGAATAAGACAAAAATGAGTCTTGAACCAATTTTACAGCTGTGCAAGATTAAAATCTGTAACTCAATTTTTCTGCTGAAACAATGGCAATGGTGAATCCACGAATTAATCTCCTGAATGTATTCCAAGGTGTTTGTGAAGGCCTGACACTCTTGAAAAGCCTGTAATGCTGGGAAAGCTAAAAAGAAAGAGAAGATGACAATCAGCAGGAAGGTAGATAGACTCCCATTTCAAAGATGATAGTGCGAAGAGATAAGATTAGCACCTTACTCTATTGCCACCTTCAGGTCCAGTGCTCGATCCAGTTAACAGATCTTTTCTGCAGAGACCTATTTGATTAGTCTGCCCCAGGTGACTCCTGGAACCTATTCCAGGGTGAGCTAGGGGTCTGCTGCATGGCCTGATCGATGCCCAGGTTATTTTCTGGAATGAGAATACAAAGGGGAATTTGGATCAGATCAGGCCCATACAACCTCTCTTCTTTGGTGGATTTTGAAATTCCTTGTGATTTACAGAGAAGTTGAGAGAAATGGGACAAGTGAAGTGCATTGCTGGAAGATAATAAGGATTGAATCCAAAAGAACATGAGTTATAGCCATCATAAGCGCCTACCTTGGAGTAGTACAACTGGGGTAACACCTGCCATCATTGTGTCATGGGTAGCCTTCTGGTGGCCTCATTGAAAATAATCTGGGGCCTCCTAAATTATTTCATCATTTTATGAGGCGTATTGTTAAAATAATGTTATAACCAAGCTGTTGAGGAAAACTGGAGAGTTTGGGTATAAATTACTCACTACCTAGACATATAATGTTGTTAACAGGATCAGAGCAATGTAAAAGAAAGCAACTGTCCAGAAGTTGATGCTTTAGTCATTTTAATGAAAGCATTGGATAACAGCATAAAAGGAAGAAGACAGATCTTATCCTTGCCTGTGTTAGCACCTGCATTACTCGTAAAGCAAAAATTGTGTTAGAAAACAGAAAATATTACTTTAAAAATGGAACAACCAAGACGACTAAGCTGCCCGAACTGTGGTCTGAGGTTAAGATAAGCCATGAGGTCATGAAATAAAAAATAGTAATGAAGGTATGTTTATGCCACAATTAGAAAATGTGATGATGAGTCCATGGTGAGCTGGTTACAAACAGCTTTTGAGTTCTGGGGAAATGTTGATAAATATTGTTTATAGGCTTTCACCTTTTAAATAAATTCATTCTTCTTAAACTAGAAAAGAGAAAAACTATGCTCACAATGGCTCTGAATAAAACAAATATTTGGCTTCTCAAAATGTAGTGTAGAGGACATATGTTATCTTGACTTGGCAGATCCTTTTTCCTTATTCTTCCCAATTAAATGATAAGAACCTGAATCTGGCAAAAGTAGTCATAATAGGAAAATAAATGTAAATAATCTCTTGTAAATCTTATGGGAAATCCACAACACAATAGGTTTGTACAAAATTGCATTCCTCGGATACAATCATAAATTACTAAATCATTCATAGCATGGTATCATTTGGTTGTAGTCCTAATCCAGAAACCTACTTTAAATGGTTTGTTATGCCACTTCATCTCCATCTTGATATTCATACTTAGCATTCTTTTCTTAGCTATAAACAGCAAATAGAATACTATGTTTATCCCATAATGTTTATATATTGTTCATTAATGAGTTCTATCTAACCAGCAATGCAATAAAACTGAAATAAATGGACCTCGATGAAATGAAATATATCTTTGGCAAGCAAATGTCAGCCAATTTTGCAGAATTAAAAATAGATAATTTTTCATGTCACATTTGTTCCTAGCTTAACATGCATTGTTGAGACCTAGTATGATATCACATTAGGGCCAATGATGGCAGAGCTGACTCCAGTTAGCTCAGTATTTCTTAATCTCAGCAACTTTAAGATGTGTGGACTCCCAACTCCATGTTGGCTAGGGAATTCTGGGAGTACGGAGTCCACACATCTTAAAGTTTCTGCGATTGAGAAACAATGAGCTAGATACAATACAGTCAGGAATGTAGAATAGTTCTAACTTATATTCAATATATCTCTTCAAACCACCTTTGCAAAATATGTGGAAGTGATATTTTCTGTCAAATATAGATGAGAATATAGTAAAATAATAACAAATGAATTTATTGATTCTGGAATGCTTCTTGGTAGTTTATTCAAGTATCTTACATTTGGTCAATTTGATCCAGAATGTACTGTGCTTCTGAAGTTCTATAGCAGTTGGAGGTATTAGAGCAGGGCTGTTAACTCACAGCTGCAGGCCAGATGCATCATGCACTGGTCATGCCCATACCCAGTTTAGCGAAGGAGGGAAAAGTCACGATTCGTCATGTGATGCCGCCATGATGACATGTGTTTGACACTCCTGTATTAGAGGAATTACTTTTGGTTTCTAGGCCAGTAATACTTTTTAGAGGAAAGCAGTATTATTTATTTATAGGATTGGAACAAGAGACATTATTTCATGCCCTGGAAAGCCAAAAGAAGGCAATTGGAGATTGGTAACCAGCTGTTGGATCCAAGTAAGCGGAATCTCTCAGGAGAAAGGAGAGTTTGGGAGATCACCCATAGGAGATCTCCAGACGGCTGCTTCTTGATAGTAGACTGTAGGAACCAAAGTATTTGCAGTGGACTTGCAAATTGAGCAGTTGGGAGTTGAGGGATTCCAACTAAACTCATGTAGTCTATGTGGAAACAAAGTTTGACTGAACCTCATTTCTTAATCACTTCTATAATTACTTTTTAATTGCTTTCCAAATATTAAGAACCCCCATGGTAGCAATTTTTGTGGCATTCACTGAATGGGGTTCCTTCAATTCTTAGTGAAAGAAGTTTTAAGTATGTATTTAGGGACTTATAAAAATTCTTTTTTTAAATATAAACAACAAAAGGATGATTAGAGTGTTGATTTTGGAAAGTTATAGAAGGATTAAGGGACCAGATGGATTTGAAATAAGATTTTGAAATTAGTTATAAAAATCCTTTCCATGAGGAAATGTTGTAGTAATGTTACTAAAATTTATTATATTTGAAGGGGGAAGTGATTATTTTTTTAAAATTTATCTATTATACTTTTTGTTTCTACACTTTCTATTTTCTATTTTCTAATTATTTTTTAGTTTGTATTAGCATTTATCATTATAAATGTAATTAAATTAAATTATTGTAGCTTAATAAACTTATTATTAAAAAAGAGTAAAAAATGATAGAACTAAATCATAATCTAAGGGGTAAATATCTTACTGTAAACTTTTTCATAACTATTGAACCCTGGACACTGAATCCTCTACAAAGAAACATCAACATTTACATGCTGGGATATTCTTTTTAATCATTATCTGTTACCTTTAAAGATAGTGAACTATCTTTAAAAGGAATCTTATTTAATCATTAAGTTTTATCTGTCATAGATCCATTTAAACAAAAATAAAAATGATTTCTAACCCATATGAGAATAAGACATTATTGTAAAAACCCTATATTATTATTTTCTGAAACAAAAGATTTAATCCCCATATAGACTTAAGGTATTCTACCTGCAAGCTCTGGGAATAAGCATCACAAGATTTAATTGAACTTCTTTCATTCATTTAATTTGTAGACCTGAGCTATTTGTGAGTTATATTTGTCTAATACAGCCAGGTGGGAAGTTTGAAATTTTGGAATTAAGTCTGCATTTTAGATAAAAGTTTAAAAATTAAAAGGATATCCTGTGGATTGCAAATACGCTATTATTTTTTGGACACTATTTCAGTATCTCTCACAATCACAGAAGACTAGTATCTTTAAATATTAAAAATCTTTAAGAACATGCATTTAGCTTTTCCCCCCTAGATATAAGCATGTTGGAATGAATAGTTTGGGGCTGCTAGTTTTAGGCTACATAAATCCAGGTGATCACTAGATAGTGCCAAAAAAATACAGAAAACTCTTTTCTGTCATTTTAGCAATTGTGCAGTTTATGTCTTGCCTGGATCTGGTAGCCCCCAAATAATGAAGAGTTGTTGTCATATCCTTTTAATAGCTGCCTTTATAACTCAAGTTTTATTCATCACAAACTAGGGCTGTTGAATAAAAAAATGAAAGTTTATGAAGCTGATGGCTGATCTCAGTATGTATCTGCGAATTGTATTCAGTTGAATGGGTCAATATTTGTACAAGCTTAGCCTCACAGTGGAGAGAAAAATAAAATAGTTTTAATTTTTCCCCCCATATTTTAATCACAGCAACAATAACAAGCATGTACAAACCAATTTCACAAAGTTGTTTCACAGAGTTTAATCTATAATTTATACCAAAAAGTTGTCATTCATTAATGGACGCTGTAGTGGGTGGCCAGTTCTATGGATTTTAGGTTATGTATTGATCTTATAATTGTATTAGTTATATTGTAGTCTGCTGAGAACCTTTTCGGAGTTTGACACTATATAGAGTAAATAAATATGTTTGAGTGTAGAAATATTTTACATCCCATATCATAGTATTATTATAATTTTTCTTCCATTCAATTTATTTCCCCTTCTCCACTGGGAACCCCCCCACCCCCCCACAATATGTGCTTATTCACCTAAACAGAAGTCAGAGTCTTATTAAACAAACAAAAATGACAACTACACAGAACAATATTCCTGAATAACACAAGCTTAATGAATACTGCATATATTTCTAAACACATCCTGTTTTTCCAATGATTCCCTTATCAAAATCAAGCATTAAAATGTAAATAAAAATCCAGAGGTTGTTGCTGTTCCCTTTAACATATGATGTCAAATGAATGCTAAATGTATTGGACTTCATAAGGCTTTAAAAAATGTTGACTACTGAATAAGTAGTCAGGTAAAAGTAAGTACTTTCTACCATAGGCTGAGGAATTCATCTCATTTGTAGATGCAAAGTATTTAGTTATAAAACATAATAGGATTTGGGATTTTACTTAAATACAAAGTATCAGCAATGGCAACCTAAACAACCAAGTAAAGGAAAGTGAAGGTTCAGGCAGATATATTTATCAATATATATCAGAAGTGAGAAACAAGATTTTCTTAACAATGTCAATAAAAACAAGAAGAATAGTAACAAAACCTTTTTGGTCACTGGCAGCTATAATACACTAGACAGACATTTTTAAGTGGAGTAACCTACAGTGGCTAAGCTAGTTAGCCTACCTGAACTTTATGGTCGTAACATGGATGACTGATAAATTTCCCCTAGGGAAATTTTAATTACTTAATTCAGTAAGTTTGCTTTGAGAGAACTGCATATTTCTTAATAGATATACAGAGCTATAGGCACAATGACATCAGATCATCTGGTATAATTTGCCATTCTGAGATTCATTGCTAATTTAAACATCCATAACAAATGTATATTGGATCTGAGACAAAAAAAATCTTCTAATGGCTGACATCCTACTTCCCTTGGTAGGGAATTCCACATCCCAATATCCCTCATTACTTAGTCCAATACAGTCTAAGACTATGCTGTAGTAAGTTAATGTATTCTGCGTCCTCTTAAAGACAATTTGGGTTGATAGGAATTCAAAGAAGAAGCTGATAAGCTGCGTTTTACAAACCACTATGAACTTAATTTCCTGCCAATGCACAAAGGATGGCTGTCATCAAATAAAAAAATCGCTTCTTAATTTTCTTTAATAAAAATGCCATTCAGCATGATAATAATCTTGCATTTAGTAACCATAAACATGCTACTACTACCATTCATAATTCTTCCTTTGGAAGTATGTGAAGGTTAGGATGAATACTACTTTTCAATGACCAATTAGTATTTATTTCCAGAAAATTATAAAGTAAAAAGTTATTTGAGGATATATCCCACCAAATAAATATTATAATTTGGTAAAATGTCTGTTCTTTGATAACGCCTACTTTATATTCTATATTGCTTAATACATACAAGGTGCTCAAGTTTTGAGAAGAATGTGTGAAATAACTATTAGTAACAATTCTAAGAATTTTATCTCCTTGTATAGTTATATATTTAGCAGTACTTCAAAGTTCTTTTGCTGTGAGGAATCTTTTAAGGATTGAAAATGCTGTGTTGATTTAGAAAGTAATTCTGTGAATCACTTAAAAGGCTAAACAAATAATTTCAATGAAACATTTACATTCATGAACTCATTCATGAACTTATTGCCCAGAATAAGGGAGCAACCAACTTTTGTCACCAATATGTACAAGAAACCACTCATAATGCTAATTTCTGCTATAGGTCTAGCAATATCTCTTGATTATGGTCATGTTCCAGAGCCTCACATAATGAGATGTGAAGGTAGTCCACCTGGTGCATGGAAAAACTAGCTTTAGAATGTGATGATTAAATAATGCTGTTGCTTCACGAGAATATGCGCAAGCTACTTTTCACTAGAGTGTTTTTTTATATTCAGCACAATATTATCTATTCTGACTGGTAGATGCTCTCTGGAATCTGAAGAAGAGAAATGTTTTTGCAATCACTTGCTATTTCTTACAACTGGGATTAGAGGTATCAGGAACTTGTATTTATGTAGCATATATTTTACTACAGCTTCTGTATCATGTGGCTATTCAACCACAAAGTCCAGTACTGTATATTATTCAACACACTGACTATTATTTAAAGCATTATGATTTTTTATATAAGAGAAATGAATGCATTTAGCCACTACTCCTTCAAAGAAAGAAATGTTGCCCAGACCAAACCCTTATTAATGATTTTTAAACAAAGCTTGCTCTTTGAAGTGCTTGTGTTAGAAACAAGAAATGATATGTGTCCTTATGGAAAATCCTTTAAAAAGGTACTGCTACTTCAGGATCTGTTCATCCATGGTACTATAACAGAAACATGAAGAATAGCTTCAAACAGCATAACAAGAAAGGAGATTTTCTAAGGACAATTGCATAGAACAGAATTCTCCTTAGATAAAGCATGAGTAGGAGAAAGGGCAGTCAGAAACAATAAGAATTAAACTAAGTATACAATTAATATACATTCTACTACATCACCAATAGTTGAGGGTCAATATGCATTTAGACAAGCAGAAAGAGGCTTACATGTCACACAGGCAAGTATCCATGGCTAAATACTGTTTGAGACAAATAAAAGAACCATCACTATATTGCCATTGTGGCTAAACTGAATCCTCTATGCTTCAATTCAGAGAAAAGGATTTTTGGCAGATGTACCTCTTATTAGTCCTGCTATTCTGAATAATCATAATTTGAACCTACTAGAGCTGTTTTCAAGGAAAATTATAGGTCATTCACAGAGCTGAGTGGAAGCTCTCAAATGGGAGAGAAAGTCATGGAAAGAAAGAGGATTTCCAACCTCCTAGTTGCATCTGGCTCCACTTTTGCCTCCTGGTGAGGAATTTCTAAAAGTAAATAAAAACACTGTTCTCACAACATGCTTTTAATGGACAGCTGTCTTTGCAGGACATCTGCTACCCTTAGGATTGCCACATACCCTGCTATATCTGATCATCAAAGTTTAACTCAGAGCGTCAGCGAAGTTGCTGGAGCCAACCCAGTAACACATTCTCCTGGATGCGAAGTGCAGAAAGGTGTTTCTATGGTGCAGAGTTGAAAAGGTTGACACAAACAACGTCGGAAAAGAGGCGGTCACGGAAAGAAAGGAGAAGGGAAGGAAGGAAGAAAGAGAGAGAGAAGGAAGGAAGGAAGGAAGGAAGGAAAGAAAGAAAGAAAGAAAGAAAGAAAGAAAGAAAGAAAGAAAGAAAGAAAGGGTGGCTTGGCTTCCAACTTACCTTAAGCAAGGCGCTCCGGCTGGCAGCGGCGAGTTCCCGCAGACTGGCGGCGGCTGAAGCCGCTGCAGCGGCCACACTCGGGGAGCCGCTGGACGTGGTGGCCACCGCGGCGGGTTGACAACCAGGGTTAACAGGGGGGACCGCGCTGTTTCCTCCTCCTCCTCCTCCTCCTGCTCCAGCGGCGGTAGGGTTGTCCCCGCTGTCGCCGCCCGAAAGGCCAGCGTTGCTCGGGGACTTGGGGCTGCCGGGGCCGCAGTTGCCGCCCCCGCAACAGCCGCTTCCAGCGCCCGCGCGGGGTCTCTGCCGAATGCCGTCCAGCAGGCGGACGAGCAGGATGTTGGCGGGCAGCTCGTCGACGCCGCAGCCCACCAGGATGCGGCACTCGGGGCAGCGCAGCTCGTGGCGGGAGCTGACAATGCTCTCCAGGCAGCGGCGGCAGAAGGTGTGCTGGCACGGGAGCACCTTGGCCGTCGTGTCCAGGCGCTCCAGGCACACGGAGCACTCCAACAAGTCCAGCAACGACGACTCGTCCATGGCCCCTCCGGCGGCGGCCGGCGGTCCCTCACCGTTGCCCCCGCTGCCGCCGCCGCCTGCCGCCGAAGCCGCCCGCCGCCTCCGCCTTTCCTCCGCCGCTCGCTTCTCTGCGGCGGCAGCCTTGGAGGAGCACAGCCAGGACGCCCCTAGGAGCATTTAGACCAGCGAGGGAGGCCGCGGGAGAGGCGGCAGCCCCAGCACATGGCAGCCGGAGCAGGGGCCGCCGAGCCCAGCCCGCCCAGGGCCTGTCAGCGCCAGCCGCCGAGCGGAGGGCGGGGATTGGGAGCGCGACTCTCTCTTCCCCTGCCCGCTTTCCTCACCGGCAGGCGGGCAATGGCTCCCTGGGGTGGGCGGGGGCTGCCAGCCGCTCCGCGCGCTCCCCTCGTAGCCGTCCGCCGTGCCCCAGAGGGAGAGCTGTGAGCCGCCCCTTCGCCTCACGGCAGCCTCCGCCGGCCAACGGAAGCCCGGGCAGAGCGAGGGGGACGCTGCCTGCCCGCCCGCCCCCAGAAGGTCAGCGGCACCTGCTCTCTTCGCTTCGGGCTCGCCTGGCTGTCAGCGAGCACAGCGGGGCTCTTCAAAGCGCCGCGCTTCCTTGGCGCCTCAGTCTCGGAAGCGAAGGGCAGCGCCAGAGCCAAAGGCCGGGTGGCGGGCGCTGGAGAGGGAGCGGCGGTTCCCTTCTTCGGGGGCTCGGCGGGCTACCTTCCCCCGCCGGTCCTACTGAGCCGCGGCTCCCTCGCTCTTCCAGAGCCGCTCTCGGTTGTGTACAGCCAGGGCTGGAGCAGCTTCCATCTCCCAAATATTCCTCCCGACGAGGGTGCCGAAGATACGGAGAGGGGTGAGGGTGGGCTTGGGAGTGTCGTGACCGATCAGTTCCTCGTTGGTTGCGCGGATCCTGATGAGCTCAGACCGATCCTAAATCCCTGGCAAGTTCTGTTGTTGGTAGGTTTGGCTTCTTTCTGTCCTTCCCGGGCTCCCTAAGCCCCAGGACAAGCTCTCAGTCCCCGCCCTCGACTCCTTCGGGGTCGGTCCTCTTCTCCTCCTCCAGGGATGCTGCTCGCTGCTAGTCGAAGGGGGGACTGAATGGCACGATGCAACTAAGAGTCCTTCGTTTGGTCCACGGAGGGATTCAAACGCCTTCCACCTAGGAGGCGCAAGATCCGTTATTATTCTTCTTCTTATTATTTTTCTTCCTCCTTTCTCTTCAAAATAGGTCCATCACTTTCTCCCTCCCCCCCCCTCCTTTTGGACTCTGGAAATCAGATCCCGCCAGAGGCGAAAGAAAGTTACGTGGGTATCATTCGCAATAAGACGCCAACTTCGTGCTGTCTTATGGTGCTACGACACCGCAGAATGTTCTCTTCGTCATAGGATCCATGGGGGGAGGGGGGGGAAAGGGATGTTTTTGCAGACTGGAGGTCCGTTTCGGCCAAGCGTCAGAGGAACGGAAATACGTATCCCAGGAGCAATCGGAGGAGATGGGAAGTTTGGAGAACTTTGCCCATTCCGGACGAGTCAGAGATTATTCCTTGCAATTGGCTTCCCTCTAGTGGTATTTTGGTAAACTTTGCAGCGAGAAGGAAAACGTTAGGTTCCATCTCCATACATCCCTCCCTCCATACTTAGCAACCTGATACTGGAAAAAAAATGCAATGGTATTAATTAATACTGATTTATACCTATTTAGTAACTAGTACATTATAACACGTTGGTGCGTTGGTGTCATATGGAGGAGCAGATAGAATCTGTTAACAGACCTTGTGGATGACCTGCAGTTAGGAAGAATTTCTATTGAACCGTATTAATAATCAAATGACCCGTCGAATTAAAGAAATGATTAAATAACCATAGAAGTGGACTTTGATCTGAAGGGCTTTAAGTCTTGTTCAGATTTAGAGTTAAGCAGAAGGAAATATGAGGATTTGTCTGGCCAGGCAAATAAAAATGATGGCAAAACATTTTTGAGAGAGATGGGAAAGAAAGAAATATGATGAATGAATGAATAAATAAATAAATAAAAATCTGACATTTTTGTAGGTGTTTTTTTAAAAAATTCTGAAATATTTTCAGGATAACTCAATGGAATAATAAATTTTGTAACGAAATAATTTACATTGATTTTAAATGTTGCTATTTAGTTCACTTTTAAATGTAATTTAATTTAACACATTTGACAAGAAAAATTGGAAATGACATGTCAGTACATTAAAATATTCGCATTTACTTTGAGGCTGCTAACATGACCCTGGCTCAAATATTTATGGGCCTGTGTCGCACTTTGCAGATTGTATTGTAGGAGGAGGTTTGAAGAAAACTGGTCTGACCCAATGCCATTTTTATTCTGCTAACATTGTTGAAAAAATATGAAGATGTTACAAGAGAGAAATGTAGGCATATATGTATTAATCACAGACCATTTAGAATACATAGTGGTGAAAAATCTTTAGAAACAATATTAGGGATATATTTCAAAACCATATCTTGTTTTAGTGAAAATCACTTCTTTCTGCCATTCCATCCTCTGCTTGAAATGGTTTTGTGGTTTCAGACACATTTCTAGTCTTCCAATGAGCTACACTTTTAATCAATTATCCATTCACGATCTCTCTATGTAATTATGGTGCCCAGAGTCCTATTGTCTGCTTGTCATATATCTAATATAGGTAAGGCCAATCCTTGACCTACAATGCTGTTGTAATTGCATGAAGACATTGTTGCCTCTGTGATTAAAAAATAGTTATGGAGCTGAAGGAATAAAAACCTCTACTTTGCAAATGTTTTAAAAAATTATATATTTCAGTACACGGAAGGACCGTGTGTGTTAGGCTGGTCCTTTTTTTAAAAAAAATCAGAAGATCTTTTGTTTCTGGGCAATATTCAGCAGTGTCCTTGCAAAAAAAGAACAAACTGGCTAATGGAACATACTCTAAATAATACCAATGTAACGAGGGAATATGAAATAAGCATCAAGGACTTGGTTGCTATTCTAGTAGAGCTTTTAGTCTCAGGACTAAAAACATTTTTACTCCTCTCTGGAAAAGAGAAAGAAATGCAGTAAAAATGTTGCAGATTTTTCTATTTTTGGATTTATTTATTTAATTTATATTTGTACTTCATTTCCTCCAAAGACACAAACTTGAAAAGCTTTGTTCAAGTGACAAGATTACTGAATTGTACTCCTAAGGAATAATTCTGCAGTTTTACTTTGGTGTTAAACTCGCTAGAGACAAATCGGATTGCTGTCATATCTCCTGTGATAATGCAAGTCATGACACTGATACAGAGAAGCCACTGTACTATTTAAGGGTAGAAGTTCTGAAACTTTTTCAAATCGTGGCACCCTTAGTGTCTCAGAAATTTTTTCACAGCATCCAGATTGTCAATCACCTTGAGCTAGTAGTTCATGCAGGCTCTGAAGATGTTCAGCCTTGTTGAGCTTCCCATGAGAATTTAAAATTTCCCATTGTGCCCCTGTGAGCTTGCTGTAATGCCCTGGGGCACCATCATACACAATTTGCAGACAAACAGAAACTCTTTATTGCTGCCTAGGCTGCTCTCAGCTGTCTCTGTAATTCCAGACTGTAATTCCAGTCCAGACTGAACGGGTCGACAACAGCGCTGAGCTTCTGCAAGGCCTATCAGACCTTGCCATGTTACTTGCCCTTCCTGCTTACGCAGGAAATAAAAACGTACAAGGAAAGCAGTTCCTGCATTTTCCTTTTAGGGTTTGTTCTCTCACTGCTAGTCGCCATGCCTTTCCTTTGCATCCCTAAATATATCCACACGTGATGCTTCCCCACATCCTTCCCACATTACAGTATCTCTTTTGATGCTTAAACCATCCAATCCTCGGATGCTACAACAATTAAAACAAGAATGAACAGTTTTTCATTTCATTTTTTTCTATGGATGCCCTTGGATGTTTTGTAATAAAGAATTTATAGCCCACCTTTGTAAAACTTAGTAGCAAAGTTCTTACTTTGCAACTTATAGATGCTTGAAAAGGGGGACGAGAAAGGAAAGTGAACATACTTTATTGATTTAATTAGCCATTGTTGGGTCAACCACGAAATTATTTAAAAATTAAAAATAATCTAGGATGAAATGGTTGCATGGAGCGGTAAGGGGTTTTGCCATTTGGAGCTGTTTCTAGAATGAAATGAAGTTGTAGAGCCCATTTGCTCCTAATGATTTGGAAATACTAACCCCACTTGTTGGTGCTGAGACATTGCTGAAGAACAGCTGAATTCAGAATTTTCAATGGTGACATGATTAATAGGAGGGACTGATATGTATTAATTAATTTTAATACAGGTAGTCCTCGATGTACAACCATTCATTTATTGACCATTCAAAGTTACAATGACACTGAAAAAAGTGACTTATGCCTGTTTTCACACTTAAAACCATTGCAGTATTCCCATGGTCACATGATAAAAATTCAGATACTTGGCAGGTAGAATAGAATAGCATAGACTTCTTTATTGGCCAAGTATGGTTGGACACGCAAGGAATTGGTCTTGGTGCAAATACTCTCAGTAGACATAAACGAAAAGATACATTCGTCAAGAGTCAAGAATCATAAGGTATAACACCTAATAATAGCCATAATAAGCAATCAAATCATACTAGGAAACGGTAAGTATAAATCAGTAATCAAATCATACTAGGAAACAGTCAATATAAATCATAAGGATACAAGTGACAAAGTTACAGTCATATAGTCACAAGTGGGAGGGGATGGGTAATTAGGAGTGATGAGAAGATTAACAGTAATAGTAGTGCAGACTTTGTAAACAGTTGGACAGTGTTGAGAAAATTATTTGTTTAGCAGAGTGATGGCATTCGGAGAAAACTGTCCTTATGTCTAGTTGTTCTGGTGTGCAATGCCCTCTAGTGTCATTTTGAGGGTAGGAGTTGAAACAGTGTAGGTCCAGGATGTGAAGGGTCATGTATTTATGGCAGTTGCATTGTCTTGTGATCACCATTTGTAACCTTCCCAATCATCTGACAAGCAACTGTAGTGATTTGCTTAACAATTATGGCAAAAAAGTTATAAAATGAGGCTCAACTGAATTAACAACTGCCCACATAGCAATAGAAACATTGGGGTTCAATTGCTGTCATAAGTCTAGTACAGTTGTGCAAATGGTACAATTAATATTTGCATTATCCTATCTCTGTTCCTACCAAACTGTAGCTACGTAAATGAAAATTTAGGTGACACATATTTTTTTAACTTATTCTTTTGCCTGCTTTTTAGATAATGTCAGAGAAAGGGAAAAAACCTCCACAAGATAAAAATACATGCTTTGTCAAAGAAAAAGAAAAATGTAGGAAGTGTTTTTTTTAAAGTGAAGAAATCTAACAAAAGGGGGGAAAAAAAGGTATAATATATAATTTTGGCTGTGAATAGCTAAGCTATATATAGTTATCTAATGCAATTATTATTCATGTTAATATGTACAGTATTTCTAAAGCATTCATATAACTATCATTTTAAGCTATTGTATTTTACATAAATGAGTCCCATTTCATTATATTTGGTAAAGAGTCTGTGTCTAAAGGCAAATCCTCTCATAGGTGGCAAATGCATTTTGGTCTCCCATTGAGTAAATGGGGCCATAGATTTGTCTTTCCAATGTTGCAGTCTAACTCTTTTGGTCATGGCAATGGCACACAGAATCCGTTTATGTTGTCCAGGCGTCAACTTTCAAGTACAGTTAGTCCTTAACTTACAGCAATTCATTTAATGACCATTCAAAGTTACAACGACACTGAAAAAAGTGATTTATTACCATTTTTCACCCTTATGACCACTGTAACATCCCCATGGCCACATGATCAAAATTCAGATGCTTGGCAACTGGTTCATATTTATGACAATCGCAGTGTTATGGGGTCATGTTTCATGTTTTGGGCCCTTTTGACAACAAAGTCAATGGGTAAGCCAGATTCGGGTTACTAACTTAATAACTGCAACGATTCATTTAGCAGCTATGTCAAGAAAAGTCACAAAATGGGGCAAAACTCATTTAACGAATGTCTAACTTAGCAACATACTTTTTGAGCTCAATTGTGGTCATAAGTCAAGGACTATCTGTACACAATTCAAAAGAATATTATTATCTAAAATTGTTACCTTTAACTGCCCAAATATATTTATATAATTCAAAAATTTCTCCCAAAACTTTTTAAGCGTAAGACATTGTCAAAATATGTGTTTTAAATATTGCGCGCCAACTGAACTATAAAATTATTCTGCTCATATCTTTTAAATCACTTTTAAGATAGGCTTTTATGATAACAGTAATATCCACCATCTGCATTTTACAGAGAGCATTAAAAGATTGTAACTATTTATTTTATTTTTTTGAGTTTAGGCTCTGCCTGATTCCATTTGACTTTGGAAAGCTCACAATATAATAAGCAATAAAAATGCAATGCAAAACAAAACAAGATAGAGATCTGCTTGCTCAGTACAAAAACATCAACCAAAACATACCCAATGCGAGGTTCCAACTGAACACAAAGCTCAAATGAAGTAAACCAAATGATATTTAGAACTTTGCAGTATAAACTCCAGAACTGAAACCTTTTCCAATTATTTTTATATCAGTCACAAAAATAGATTATTGAAACCATATAGTAAGATGTAATAGTAAATATTGCTGTGATTATTCTTTATTAGTTAACTTTTCATAATCTGTAGTCTATAATAAGTTTCAAAAATCAGGTGGTTTTTTCCCGGGTGACCTAGCAGGCCCTAAAACCTTTTGTTACACAAAAAAACATTCCCAAAATAGGAGCGCCAAAAGGAAGCTACTAATCCACAAGTCAGATGCCAACTCTCCATCCCATTTTTGCAATCATGCAAACAAGATTGCATGACCATAACTTATAACAAGTGTGTGCTCTCCAACAATATATTTTCCTTTAAACTAAGTTACAGACCAGCTTTTTAGGCCAGAGAAAATCTTACAGAATGTAGTTTCAGTTAATTTTTTCCTTTTACAACTGTGAAAGGATCCTCCAATATCTGAATAACAAAGCTGAAAAGGATATTATTTCAAAAACATGGTTACAAATTATCTGAAATAACAGATTGTTTAGGTTTGGTTGGTTTTTAATTATGTTGAATCTAATAAGCATTGGAATAGGAGGCCAAGAGAGGTAAGATTGAAGGCAGCCCTTGGGTCATGTGAGAACCTTTTCTTAATCTTGTGCTCCCATCATGCACTGGGTTAAATTCTGAAGATCACTTGATTAAGGCCACAGACCTGGGATGCTCATCTCTAGATATCTATGAGATAACTCGTTTTCCTTTAGTAATGATGAAAGTTGTCGCAACCTCAGTTGTATATACCTAAGCTTATTTTTTTCACCCACCACTCACTGGCAATACTATTGTAAATCAGTATGTTTCAATCCACTGATAAAAAAGTAAAAAATGAATTGCAAATTGCTTGTAGACCTGAAGTATTGCATTTGTAAAGAGTGAATAATAGTAAAGATAAAGATAGAGGTCTTCACTTTTTCCTATGCAGCTGACCTTGTCAGTGATAGGCTATTATTCTTTTATACATTCACCTCCCATAAATCAAGGTGGATATGAACCAAAGACACAACAGATCAACAGGCTATGTTTTAAAAATGCTTACCAAACATTTTTATTCAGAATAGGATAGTTTCTTTGTCTCATCTAAAAAGCATCTGATGTCAAACTTAATATATGTTAATTTGGCAACTTTAAGCCTGGTGGACTTTAAGCCTGGTGGACTTCAACTCCCTGAATTCCCCAGCCAGCTTTTCTGGCTTTGCTGGCTGGGGAATTCTGGGAGTTGAAGTCTGCCAGTCTTAAAGTTGCCAAGGTTGGAGATCTCTTAAATAATAATGTGTAAACTATTAAAGAAATATGAGTAATATTGAAAAGAAACATTCATGCATACAGAATGCCATTTTTACATCTGTCCAAATATTCAAGCTATTTTACAGGCATTAACTGTTACTTTAAGAAATATTATAGATTAATTTAATGGCAAAAAATTAAAAGCTGTGAGCTGGGCTTTTTAAAGTAAGCTATTTTTCCCCCATATATTAACTAAGTCTATAGACTGACCTTGCACATTTTTCTTTTTTATATCTGATCCCAAGGAAGTAATCTGCGCTCCCAAAAGTAATGTTGGCAATTAAAGGATAAAATAAATAATCACTCATAGGAATGTTTGCTAAGCTAAATATAAGCCATATTTAACAAAACGGGTAATCTATATTGATAAAATTTAAAGAAACTCAGTCTTCATCTTTTATTTCTTGTTCAATATAATGTACAGGATCCATATTATTTTTCTATATCAAAAAGCAATAAGAAGCATTTGGAAGAAAATGCTAATATACAGAATGATTAATGCCCAATTAAAATTTATGTAGCACTTAAAAGCAACTGGAGAGCATAGAATGTTACATTTCAGAAAGAAATAAAAGCCAAACATCCCATAGCAGAAATAATTCTGCTTAAAATAGCCTCAAGAACCCTGTCTCATCTATATTTACATATGTTTCGAACCAATTGCTTACTTAAGCCTATGATTTATAATTAGATGCTAATATAAGTATGTCACAATATCTATTTCACATCCAAATTAAATTTTAAGTTGTTGGATGTTCCTGATGTTCATACTGTGCTTTTAAAGAGAATAATTTTTGATTACAGCTAGATTTAAATGAAATAAACAATTATTAAAAAGTTATGGCCATGTTAAGATCAAAGAAATTGTTTTTTTTAACAATGATAAAAACTATGTGATAGAACTATTGAGGTAGGCAAGGAAATAGTCTTTTACAACTAGCACCATGTGCCATCATCACATTTGACATAGTCCTGTTGAGTTTCAAATCTCTGAAGTAAATAGATGACAAGGTCAGAAAACAATTTCTATAACACTATAGAAGTTTATTCAGAAATATGTCTTGTAGTGCCCAGTATATATTATGTAAAAATAAACCCTATTGGATCAGACATAATCCCTACTGTGTTTTCCAATAGTTTGCTAGGATAACAACTTAGCCTGAAACATCATTTGATTCTGGAATTGCAGTATAATATCCCCTCAGTTTTTCATAACACCTTTTTTGCCTATATTGACATGAACATTTTTTTGCAGAATCTAAACAGGTATCACAAAATATGATATGATACTAATTCATCGAGAACAGAAAATGAATTGATCTTGAGCAGCGTAAGCAAATTCCTCGATCTCCAATTGTCATCATTGCTCTACTTTATTTTAACCTGTGACATTTATTATTTATTCATTCATTAAACAAGTTACTATCTCACGGAAATAAAAATTACTTTTGGCTACTCATAAAACATATAAATAGAAACAATTGAAAATATCCATGATAATATTTAAAAATAATTATTTTATTAGTCATTTCACATTTATGGTTTTCAAGGCATTTTTTAAGTGTTTTTTTGCTAAGAGTCGTGTGAAGAGATTACTTAAGCATAAATGTACTAACTCAAGCCTGGTGTCTGCTTTTAAATCAATGAGGACTATATAATGTGCATATCAAACTGGTGAAATGATACCGTTACAGAAAAAAATTATCACTGTTATGATCATTTAGCAAGAAGTTACACATATAGCACAGACCTCCAGTGGATCATAAGTTAATATATGTAATAAAATATTATTACTCAACATCAAACTAATCTTCCTAAGACTTTTGCCATAATTAGATATGTGAAATAGATAAAGAAACAATGGCAAATGCTATGGTAACAACAGTATATTTAAGATTAATTGTTGAATAAAGACACAAACTTATAAAAGATTAGGAATTACTGCAAAAGTGATAACTTCTGCCTTCTACTTTCCAGTCCCGAATAAAACAGCATCAAGTACAGTTTATGTAATTTATTTAAAAAAGAACTGCTCTAATAAAAGGAAAAAAATGATGGGCTTTATGTTTCTGCAAATGTGCAAATGGAGTCAAATGACAATAGGTGCATTGTGATGTCATACGGATACATAATTGTCTCATGTGACTGATCCAAATTACAAAACTGTATCACTTCTTCAATAATATAATAATGTGCATATCATTTTGAAGTCATCAGATGAATATGTTTATAATTTTCACACCATGCACACCTATAAGAGAAAAAGACGAATACTAATCAGTTGGTAATCTGTGCACGGCCCAGAGAAAACCCTACTTAACTCCTGAAGTTGGTAATACCATTGCTGGGATGCTTCTGCTTAGAGCAAACTATGATAACATCAAACTGACATCAACATATAATAATCACTCATATACTGCAATTATGCACTTTTATTAAAACATTTGATACAAGTATATAAGCAGTTATGTGACTATGTAAGCTTGGTATGTCATTCTTCTATCTTGGAGATGCCAAGATAATTTATCTTATCTTATTTATCTTGGCTCAGATAAAAGATAATTAATAATGCATCTGGACAGAGTTAACTATCAACTTCTAAAGGTAATGGTTTTTAAACACTCCATCTAAGACTAAAACAGCTTCCATACATATTTCTTTCTCATTTTTCTCAATAACTACATTTATAAGTAAACTATTTGTTGCAAAAGGAACTGTATAGTTTCCCTCACTCTAAAAAAACTGATTGCCCTAGAATTAGTTCTGTAAAACTTGGAAGCATTCTTGCAACTAGGTTCCATTGAAGTCTGTATGGAAACTTAATCAGTGTTTAATTTCTTAACTCTTTTAGTAGGAATTAAATACTAGTAGTTTGCAATACAGTCCTAACCC
This sequence comes from Pseudonaja textilis, assembly GCF_049901715.1. NCBI lineage: Eukaryota > Metazoa > Chordata > Lepidosauria > Squamata > Elapidae > Pseudonaja > Pseudonaja textilis. Next base: position 23,899,748 of record NC_141997.1, on the reverse strand, counting down.
AGGAATTAGGCAGTTGGAGAGAGGGATGAGACCAGTCAAAGATGTTTTCTACAAGCAGAAAGGCTGTGTCCTACTACTGCCTTGCTCTACTCCATCTTCAAACAAGAATGGAAATATAATTTATTGGAAGTAAGTACAGTATAAAGCTCTACAATGGCACAGCTCAAGGCAGAGGAGACTTCTTCATATCCCATGAGTGGGTCTTTCAATACTCTAGATGTTATGTCTGTGGAACTGGTTGGAGTTCTCAACCAGGTCTGCTGTTTGAGCAGGAGCACCAGCAGCTCCCATTGGTTGGCTCCGTTTGACAGCTGGCTATATAAGCCGGCTGTCGAGCAGAGCCAGCCCGTTGTCGCCCGCTGGTCTGCGAGTTAGCTAGCAGACGCGACAACCCTTTATTCATTGCAATAAAGCCTGTTACTTGTACGCTCTGGTCTCATGCCTCGTCCTTACCATCGCTCTACAACACTGGCGACGAGGATGGGATGGTCGAAGGTTAGCCAGATCGATAAAGAGGCCCTGGCCGCAGTGGCTGCAGTTAAGAAGTTCCACGAATTCGTGTTTGGCCACCATTTTGAGTTAGTGACTGATCACAAACCCCTTTTAGGACTTCTGTCTGGAGACAAGCAAACTCCGCAGGTACTTTCGCCCAGAATGACCAGATGGACTTTGTTTCTGGCTGCTTACTCATTTAAGTTAGTGCATCGTCCAGGCAAGACCCTGAGCCACGCCGATGCCCTTAGCCGCTGCCCCCTGCCAGTCCCAGTCGAAGACCCAGCACCTATCCATGCCATTTTCGAGGTCAACGAACTCAAACTTCCAGTGACAGCCGAAGACATCGTGGCACACTCGAAAAAGGACAAAATCATCGCCCAGGTTCTGGACTGGGTGGGGAGGGGGTGGCCGGAAACTCAATGTACTACTGATTTTGTCCCCTTTAAAACCCACCAGCAGGAACTGTCAAAATTACAAGGTTGTCTTCTGTGGGGAACAAGAGTGGTTATCCCTACATCACTGCGAGTGCCCATCCTGAAGGTGCTTCACGAGGGACATCCGGGCATCGTAAGAATGAAGGCCCTGGCCCGCAGCTACGTCTGGTGGCCCGGTATGGACGCTCAAATCGCCAACTGGGTAAGCTCTTGCCAACCTTGCCAACAAACCCAGGCCGCCCCTCCAGCAGCCACGCCCACCAGATGGGAGAGCGCAAACGCCCCCTGGTCCCGCCTGCACATTGACCTAGCTGGGCCTGTGCATGGCAAGACCTTCTTGGTGGTTGTGGATTCATACTCCAAGTGGATTGATGTAGCCTTACTTCCCACGACCACCACCCAGTCAATAGTGAAAGCCCTAACCCGACTGTTTGTCACCCACGGGCTCCCGGACACCCTGGTTTCAGACAATGGCCCACAGTTCACATCATGTGAGTTCAGCATGTATACTGCCAACTTGGGCATCAGGCACGTCCTTACAGCACCATTCCATCCCGCTAGCAATGAGATGGCAGAGAGAGCAGTTAGATCAGCCAAAGAAGCACTTGCCAGGTTTGGTCAGGAGGACTGGCACTCTAAATTGTCTCGTTTCCTACTCAGCCAGCACACGACCCCCTGCACCACCACCAACAAGTCTCCGGCTGAACTTTTAATGGGGAGATGCCTTAGAACCACTCTAGACAGGCTACACCCCCACTATTGCCCAGACACCCCTTTAGGGTCCGATAGCCTGGTCAGAGACTTCGCCCCACAAGACCTGGTATACGCCAGGAACTACACAGGGGAACCATTGTGGGTGCCAGGACAGATCGTATCGGTTACCGGCCCCAGATCCTATCGGGTCCTTCTTGGGGATGGACGTCTGTGGCGGAGACACGTGGATCAACTCAGAAGGCGACGGATGGGCGCGACAGATACCAACCCGTGCCAACCAGCCAGCTCCAACAACGCCTCACCCGAGCCTGATGGAGATCCCCTGCGGAACTGGGTTTTCCCAGATGAGTGAGAGGACTGGATGGAGAACCCGAGTCTCCAACCAGAGTCACCGATCCAGCCGCCGAGCGACCCAACCGGCCAGCCGGACCTCGAGACTCGATCGGGCCAACCTGAGCAGGGGGTTTCACCAGCACCGTCAGGCACCACACCGGGGCTAGCCCCAGTACCAACAACCGCTGAGGCGCGCTCCGAGAGCCAGGACTTGACACAGACTGGCAGTTCACCCGAACTGCGACGCTCGGGGCGCCAGCGAAGACAGCCCATGTACCTACAAGACTATGCATGTTCGCAGCTGGGGGGAAGGGGTGTTATGTCTGTGGAACTGGTTGGAGTTCCCAACCAGGTCCGCTGTTTGAGCGGGAACACCAGCAGCTCCCATTGGTTGGCTCCGTTTGACAGCCGGCTATATAAGCCGGCTGTCGAGCAGAGCCAGCCCGTTGTCGCCCGCTGGTCTGCGAGTTAGCTAGCAGACGCGACAACCCTTTATTCATTGCAATAAAGCCTGTTACTTGTACGCTCTGGTCTCATGCCTCGTCCTTACCATCGCTCTACAACACTAGAGTTCTCAGAGAAAAATCTTGATCCATTTTCAAGATTCTTGTATATAGAGAATATACAATCCATAGAGATTGTATATTCCAGAGCCTTGTCATTCCATTCAATCATTCAATTCCATCTATTCTTCTACGACACCTGTATTCCCCACATTCAACCCCTTTTTCCCCAGGATTCTGGGTAAGTTCACTTTGTTGAAATAAGTTGATGGGAGATGATAGCAAGTTATACAATCAGTTAGGAATAAATGTGTTGCAAGAACCAGTTGTTTCAGAGTTGAAGGGAAACCTAAGCAACAGAAGAAGGCTATCCAACCTTGGGAACTTTAAGACTTGTGGATGGCAACTGCACTAAGCAATCCTGCTAGAAATAAAGCATTTCTATCCCAGGCTTCTATAAAACAGATTTTCCTTTTTTTTAAAAAAACACTTCCTAGCAAAAGGTTTTGAGGAAGCACATTTTGCCTCATATAAACTGTATAAAGATTTTTTGCTGTGTCAGGTTCAATAGTTTATCTTTAGTGGGGCAGTTGGAATCTAACAATAATATCCCTTGGAAAGTCATTTTTCAGAAACTGTCTCTGTTATAGCTCTGACTTGTATTTCTAGGACTATTCCAGGAATCAATTCTTTTGCAAGAATTGATTATATTCTGCATTGCATTTTCTTTTTTCACATTATGTACGCTTATGCTATAAACTCAGTAGGACAGTGGTTGTCAACCTTTTCTTCACCACGGACCTCTCCTTTAAATGCCTTTTGTGGCCACAGACCATGGCCATAGATCCCCAAGATTTAACTGAAATCATAACATTTCTTCAAGCCTTTGCGGATCCCCTATGATCACATCACAGCCCAACCAGGGGTCCGCAGACTACAGGTTGAAAACCACTGCAGTAGGATTTTACCACGTGATGCTTACCACACTGATCTCCCTGATAAGTTTTACTTTAGTTTAGTTGTGTCATCATCATTTCTAAAGCTTCACTCAATGCCTCCAAAATAGAATAATTCTTGTTTGTCAGAACCTATTCTTTCATCTGAAAGGTTAATAGAGGTCTACCAATTTTGCTTTAGTTTTTCCCTAAATGCTTGTAATTAACTGCTAATTAATCTTCATTGCCTTTTGCAGCTTTCTGAATAAAGTACTCTATGTCTTTCTTGTGTTCTTTTTCAGTCTTCCAACTCATTTCCATACGCTAATTCAGAGTTGCAAAAATATATAATTTTGTTTTACATTTTCCTGATGCCTTTTTAATTTTTTACAGAATTTGAAACCGCCCTGTTTTCATTTGTTAGCCATATCAAAGTGTAAGCCAAACATCACTGGACCCCAAACATTTTATATACACTGTATATAGAAGATGCACCATGAGAGACTTAGGAAAGTCCTATAATTGTGAGCATCCTAAGTATACATATTTCTATTTAAATATATTAGGAAAATAAACTTTGTCTTTTTTTGAACATATTACAAAAAATAAAAATAATTACAGTGCCAAAGTGTAACACAAAACCATTGAAACTGAGCATAAGAATGTTTTAATACCATAATGTATACAGTTTAGCACTCTTACTCTAACATTTCATTAAAAAAACACCCTGATAATTGTTTCCTGAATAGTAATTGCAGATGCATAGCTTATTGTATAAGCAATGAAAAGATCAAGAAGACTGAACTTAAGAACATTTTTCCTAAATTACCGCTTACATTTTCCTACAAAGTAGTTTCTGTAATTGATTTGACTTCTTTTGAAAATAATTATTAGCAGTGTAGAAAATAGTCCCAATCCTAATATAGGAAATGAATGCATTTCCTTATTCACCAAATAACATTTTTGTTATATTATGTAAAGCATTTTAAATCCTTACTGACCAGCAGATTAACCAAACGAATGCCCTACAGCACGAAGGATTCTAAATGCACACAACAGTTTTGTTGTGCGATTATATATGAGTTATATACAAGTCTTATAAGATTTACCAGTCCAGATCTGCTTAATTGCACTCAAATATTTTCAACTGCTGTTCTATAATCAATCTGTTATACACCTCAGATGTGATGAAGGGCAAAGCAACCATGAAGACTGTTTCTGTTTGTATAATTTAACATTTAATTTTATAAATTTACACATATATCTAGAGTCATAAATAATATGCTGTCTCATATTCAGGTTTGTAGAATTTAAAAATTAACTAAAATGTATTCAAAAGCTTAGAATTGTAAAATGTTGAAATCCAAGGACAAAATGGAAACATTCCATTATCTGTAACTGTGTTATTTTTGATGTTTAAATCACATCAACACACCTAGAACCAATAACTCCCGCTAAAATCAGGATGCAAAGATCCTCCAGAGTAGCCATGTTTTGACTGGGATGTTGTGTATTTGTGTTTCTCAATCTTGACAACTGTGAGAACAACAAGAGTTCTCACAGAAAATGCCCCTTTTGGAGTTTTCTTCTACCATATTTCTTGGTATGTCTCTGTTTTCTTGGACTGTATGAGAAGAAAGCCAGTTTAGTCTAGTGGTTAGGGTACCAGGCTAGCAAGCAGTGAGTTCAAGCCAGGAAAGCCAGCTTGGTAAATTTGAGCTATCCATATAATATGTATATGTATGTATGTATGTATGTATGTATGTATGTATGTATGTATGTATGTATGTATATATATATATATATATATATATATATATATATCTACTCCAACCACCACTATTGTAAACTCGCCAGTCATCCATCCGTATATATATATATATACATACATACATACATATATATATATATATATGTATATATATATATGGCATTCAGCTTTGTTCAGTATTTTCCCACGTCATTGTAGTTGTGCTTTTAAAGTTGTAGCGACGTTTCAGCAGAATCTCATCTGCCAACGTCGCTACAACTTTAAAAGCACAAGTACAATGACGTGGGAAAATACCCAAACAAAGCTGAATGCCATACATGTAAGTACCCGTGAAAACTTAAGAAAACAAATACACACACACACACACACACACACACATATACATACATATACATATAGACATATACACATACACATACACACACACACACACACACACACACACATATATATATATATGGATGGATGACTGGCAAGTTTACAATAGTGGTGGTTGGAGTAGGCATCTTCTAATCAGATGGGAAGAGAAGATAGCATTGCCCTGCCAATAAAGACAGGGCTCATTGCTATGACATTCAAACAATGATGCTGGACAATTAAATGTTGCACTCAAATGTACAAATATAAATCATGTAAATAAACATCAATAGCAACATAGCTGAAAGTGTCATTGCTCTGGAAAATGGGACCTGATCTGGAAGACACATAAGCAATGCAATCCATGTAGAAAACTAACCCACTGTAAACATAAAGGGTATACAAACAGCATGTTCTTTAAATAAGGCAATGGATAGATAAAATGAAGGTAAGACCAAATGTTGATTAGCAGAAATGTCGGAGCCAAGATTGGAAAGAGCTCGTACAGGTTTCAACACATTGTGTGAAGGAGGAGATGGACGAACATACAGCTCGTTTGATTAGCAGAAATGATGACTATCAAAAGGCAACTATGAAAAATAGGAAATGGTAATTCACCTTTGCTAGAGGCTCTAAGATCTTACTATTTCCCTGGTCAGAAATGTGAATTGGTTTGATTAAAAATATAATTATTCCAAATATGCAACACTTGTGCATGATGTGTAGACAGAATTCCATGTATACACAATTCCATCTTTTTAAATTTTAATAAATGTATACTGTGCATTAATATTGAATGAAAGGTGTCAGGTTTTTGTTGTATTTAATGTTTTAATGTTTTAACTGGTTGTGTCTTAATCCTTTAAAATGATTTTACATGCCTTTTAATCTTTGATTGGGAACCAGCCAGAATTGGCTGAAACAATGTTGTTTCACTCTCCAGTTGGACAACATTTGTTGTAATCTTATTTAAATGATCTCAGATTTGGAAAACATAATAGAAATTAAATTAAATCAGCAAGACATATATTATTTTAAATGGATGAAGATGATCTTTGGTATAATAGCTTTCTTTGGTGACATGGCACAGATGTTAACAAATATTGGATACCAAAACAAGGATGGGCTGTCATTCTATTTACAAAACTTACAATATAATATAATATTGTACAGTATTAGGTTATATTGATGGAATTATCCAATTACTCTTACATGTATTGTTTTACATTTGTTTTCATTGTTAGAATCATATAAACAAACACTGAATGCTGGAGTTTGTCTCTTTTAGTCAGTGTACAGCAAATCAAACTGCTTAAATTTATATAACATTGTTATTGACTCCAATAAAGAATTCAAGTTGCATTTGGAGATGAATTTAAATTTCTTTTTATCTACTGCATTTCTTGAAGCATTTTTAATTTGGACATTTTGTGCTCTGGAGTTTCTTAAAACTTACTACTGTATAATATAAAATGTTTTCTTCTTCTGAATATCTATTAAGCAATATTAAAAATAAAATTATAAGTTAGATTTATTTTTATATTAAAGTCCTATCATTTTGATTCTAGCAAATTTGGCCTTTGTATTTGCTTAGCTGATGAATGTTAACCAAAGAAACAAAAAGGTCAGATATTTTCTCTCAGAATTAAAAAAAGAAATAGGCAAAGATTTCAGAAAAAGACTAGTTAAACAGTTGATAAAATAGCAGTGTTAATATTTCCTGCTAATGATGTGGAAATGTAAGCAATATAATATTTTGAAGTCAAGGCTCTTCTACAAAATCCTTACATCTTTTCTTGCTAGGAAACAAAACTTCCCAGCAAAAGGTTTTGAGGAAACACACTTTTTGTCCCCTTTAAACTCTATAAAGGATTTTGGATGGGTCACATTCGATAGTTTATCTTCACTGGCAGTTGGAAATGTAGCAATAATTTCTCTTGGAAAACCATCCTTTGAGACACTCTCTGTTGTGTCTCTACTATAGCTCTGACTTTTATCTCTGGGACAATTTTATAAACCAATTCTTTTGCAAGCATTGCATTTGCTTTTTTTCACATTACAAGTATGTAGTGCCGGTAATTCCAAAACAGAATTACTCTTGTTTGTCAGAACCTATTCTTTCATCTCCATGGCCTTTTTCTACTTTCCTGATAAGAAATAGCTGTCATTATCAAAGTATAAAATGTATGCCAAGCCTGAGGAAATATTTTTTTATAGAAGATCATATTTTCCTTTCCATCAAACTTGGAACTGCTTTTCAAATAAGCATAACTCTGCAGGGATAGCATATTCCGACTACTACATCTGGGACTTGTAGGACGTCTCACTGGATGCTACAAGAGTGGGGAAAGAAGGTTAATAAATCATAAGCAAAGATTACAAAATCATAGAGATAAAGGGAAGTCACAGAGGCTACTCAGAACAGGACTCCAAAAGAAAGTATCCCTGACCTATAGCTGTCTAGTCCATCCACCACTTCTTTTTAGTTTGCACATTTTAAAAATGTTTTATCCATGCAGCCCATTCTGAAATTTAATTATTTTTGGAATAATAGCAAATAAGTTATGACCTCATTTTGTGTCATACAAAATTCCTTGTATTTGATAAACATAGTCTTATCCATTCCTGAGTATTTTCTTCTCAAGGTTACTTTATACATACACAATTCCTTCATTCTGATTTTATAGGGTTTGCTTTTAACCTCTAGTTCTCCTCAGGGCCATTCTCTGAATCTGAACGATCACCATCAACTTGTCTGATTTTAATTTCAACTTGTTCCCTTGGATTTTGAAGAAAAGGAAGAGTAAAACTGGATGTCACCAGGATACTGATGGGATCTCACTTCAAAGATCTGATCAAAGTCCAAAGTTCTCTAGGCACTTTCTTGTAGATGTTAAACAGAGGCAAGACATTGCTATGGAATATAAAATGACAGAGATACAGATGATGAATTGTAATTCTGGGTATATCCCAAAATTAAAGACCAGGTTCATTTCAAGGAAAGTCTCAAACACCAACATATTGAAAGACACCAAGAAGTTCAAGAGAATTAGTAGAGTCACATTAATCTCATCTTTTTTCCAGCACAAAGTCATGCAGAAAGGCTACTAAAGCAGTGTGGCGCAATGGAATGAAAATGCCTTATTTGCTCAGCTGACTGCCAGTGATGTTCTTCAGGTTGAGGGGAAAAGAAAAATCTATCTTGGATTCCAGCCAATCAGATCTCGAATTGCAAATAAGCATAAATCACATGACTGAATGGTGAACCCATGGTTATGTTGCAATGTACTATATTACAACAGGAATTCAAGTATTCAAACCATTTAAGACATGAACTATTTCTGGCATAGCTTAGAATTTGACTATTTAGCATTCTATTATACCAGACTGTGTGACCCTGAAAATATGAGATCTTTTCAGTCTCCAGCTGTCCAGAGACGCACTATGACAGATGCCTCACTAATTTTTATTTTTGCCAAGAATGAAGAATTCAACATTACGTCTTAATGGGAAGAAGCTACAGAGTCACACACGCAATACTACCATGTACACTAGGGAATTAAGTGAAGTGATTTGTGTTTCATTGTTCTGTTTGGCTCCTTGTACTATGTGAGCATGAAACATTTATTAGTAATCCCATTGGAACTTCTTTAATAGTTAGTTTAAAGCCAGAGGCAATACGTTCATATGGGCCATTAGTTGAATACTGAGCAACTAACAACATGCTCATTAATTTATGTATAAAACAAACACAGATCGTTTTATGGCGAAGCAACTCATTCTCAGCAGGTGAAAATACAAAATTTAATCCCAAAAGGAAAACAAAGAGACGGATGTAGCTTCATATGTTACCCACTGACACATGAGTATATGCCCCTTAGATTTTACATAAAAAACAACAACAAACAGAACTCCATTTCCTAATGTGCATGTGAGCTGAAATAAATACTTTCCACCATAATATAGTAAGTAGGACAACCTCACAAGTTTTGTTGAATAGGAAACCAGCAGGCTGACATATACAATACACACAAAAACATGAACACTTTGTCTTAAAGTAGTTATAAAGCATCCGCCCAGGACTTCAATTTCTATGTAGATTTCTACCTGTTTTATTCTCACATAAGAAATATCAAATTGGGTTGATGTAACTATTTCTAAAGGGACACGGTGGCTTGGTGGCTAAGATGCTGAGCTTGTCGATCAGAAAGGTCAGCAGTTTGGTGGTTTGAATTCCTGGCACTGTGTAACTGAATGAGCTTCCGCTACTTTTTTCCCACCTTCTGCCAACCTAGCAGTTTGAAAGCATGTAAAAATGCAAGTAGAAAAATAGGGATCACTTTGGTGGGAAGGTAACAGCATTCCATGCACCTTCGGCATTTAGTCATGCCAGCCACATGACCATGGAGACGTCTTCGGACAGCGCTGGCTCTTCGGCTTTGTAATGGAAATGAGCACCGCCCCCTAGAGCTGGAAATGACTAGCACATATGTGTGACAGGAACCTTTATCTTTACCTTTACCTAAGTATTTCTATTATTGTGACAGAACATGATAAGTTATAATTTATATAATAGAGAAGAAAAGGCAGCAGAATCCATTTAATTAAATTTATATTTCTTGGCTCATTCCGTTGGTTTTTAAAATTCTTCTCATGCTATATGTCTGTTAGTTTATAATGAACTTTCCATTCTTTTAGTGGATCCCTTTAATATCAATTGCTATTCTCAGATATAACAAATTTCCTATTGACTTTCAGAGAAATCCTGTGATTTGCTATTGTGACTCTTTGTTCATTTTAACATGAGCCTTTTAGGCAAGTTTTCTATTATGTATGTATTTACTAATATTAATTCTTTTAAAAATCTTTTTCTTTTCTTTTCTTCTTACTTTAATTCCTGAGTATTAATTTCCCTAGGATTTATTCAAAGTTTACCACTATTTGTACTTGAGAAAAATATTTGCATTAATATTTTAATTAAATTCATAATTAATTAATTAATCAAAACTGTAATATATTGGTGTTTGCATCATTGCAAACATGTAAATTGCTTAAGTCTACCAATGAATTTCTGCCGATTAATGACTGCAATAAAGTTTTTAAATTTGTGACAGAATTCTTTTGTATTTCTAAAACAATAGTCCTATTCATAAGACCTACTGTAGGCTGCAAAAATCTGACTTATTAGCATAAGTGAATATAATTTGAAATGTTAGCTATGGTCCATCCTATAAATAGATTAAAAGCCTGCCTTGTTTATTTATTTCCTTCCTTCCTTCCTTCCTTCCTTCCTTCCTTCCTTCCTTCCTTCCTTCCTTCCTTCCTTCCTTCCTTCCTTCCTTCCTTCTTTCATCTTCCTCCCTCCCTCCCTCCCTCCCTCTATACACATATCCATCTGGTGATATTTTGCTTTCTTTAAAACAAATGTGGTTAAAACTAAGTCTTTCCAATAATAGCAAGTATCTTCTCGAACATTTTTCCACAAAGGATATTTCCACCACCTATTTAAATGATTGCGTTGATAAGTATTGATGATAAACTGCCTTTCAATCTGAAAGAGTTTCATCATATAGGTATTCTTCAGTGTTTTCTTTTTTGTTTCTCACCCTCAACGCCTAAATTATTTTGTGCATATCATCTTATTACTATTTCAATAAGCACTTTTTAAATTGACTTGTAAGGCCTTTGTTAGTTTAAGAAGCAATATAAAAACCAATATGCAGCAAAACCATTATCTGCTCTGGATACCAAGGAAAGAGGAATGAATTGTTGGAAGTAACCTGCAGAGCATAGAGCTAAAAAGAACCAATAATCACAGCAGGATTGGTCATGTTTAAGTAAAATGCTTGGATTTGTTTTTATAATAGGGAATCGTGTGAACCATACTCATGAAGTCAACTGCAAAATAAGACTCCTGCTGTGGATTTTTTCACTGTGAAGAAGAGACTTAACCAACTTCTTCATTCATACTGAGTTAATTTAGAAATTCCACACAGTTCGGAATTTAGCAGATGCTCACTCATCACAAGATGTGGGGCCAATGGCTATGTTAATTGAAGTTTCTGTTTTCTTCCAGGACTATAAACTTTCAATAAATACTTTGCTAGTCAGTTTTCTTGAAACAAGGTTTCACAGTTTGTAACCAACAAATTATTTAAAAAGTACAGCTTGAGTGGGTAAGTAGCAAGCCAGCAAAAGGTGAATAGATACGATTGTCTCAAAACAATATTAACCTGAGGCTCAACTTCCTGCATTCAACTGTGTTACAATTGCTGCTAATTTTTCCATACCATTACTGTACTAGCTTTGTGACATTTGTTATGTTTTCTGTTCTTCTGTCTGGAATGGTCGCTTAATAAAAGAAAAGAATCTAGTTGATTTAAATGCATTCTGAGAAACTTGTATGTGTGTGTAACAAATGATTATTAAAACCTTGAATTACAAATATTATGATTATTAACGTCTTTCAATTTGATTTCTTAACCTAACTTTCAAGGGTACAAAGCAGAAAACTAATGAATAACCTTGTCTTATTTATTAGTCTTAGTACATCCTGTCTCAGGGATAAATTCCCGTATCATCAGAACAGCAATCTGTGAAGAAATTTGTAATGTTTTAACTAACTGAAGGGAGAAACTAAAAGGAACTTTAGGTTGTGTTAATAGAAAAGGCACTAGGGAATAAAAATTTTCCTTCTCATTCAGTCTTCTCAAGGAATTCAATTATAAGTATGTAACTATGATCTAGAATCTATTACTTGGATAGTACAAAGGAAATCAATAAAATATATTAGAGAGTATCCACACTATGTCATCATTTCTGTAATAGACAAAGCCTCATTATTCCACTTGTTTTGCAGCTGCTGTAACCTAATTTTCAAGAGTTCCACTGTGGAATTATATAAAAGATTATTGAGTTTTATGTCTCCAGACATGGGTTATATCCAAAGGAAAAAAAAACCACAAGCCAATTATGTAACAGCAGAAACCTGATTAGATTGTACTCAGAGATCAAATATATCATCTGAATCTGAAAAGGTCAGAATAGCCACAAAGTGACCTCTACATTTTATGGCGAAGAATGAACTAGTTACTCATATAACCACTGGGCAGAAGTAGATGACTGGATGTAGATATAGGATCTACACTGCAGCCAGCCTTCCTCTTAGATGCTAAGTGTGCAAATTTATATGCCTTCTTGACATGTTCTATGTGGAAAATTGTCCTGACATTGCTATTTTATAGAGCTCAATATTCTACAGAATATTTACTATTTGCAGAATGTCATCATATCAAAGTATCAGATAACACAGGGGTGGGCGTGGCCAGCGCATGACGCATCCGGCCCACAGCCCACAAGTTTGACACCCCTGATCTACAGTATATTGACATATATATATATATATATATATATATATATATATATATATATATATATATATATTCTCTACAGTTAAGATCTCTTCATTTTACAATAGAGAATAAATTTGTCCAGTTAATTTAAAAAAAATATGAATTATTTACTTTGTACCTCCTAAATCTATATATGGATCATCTCTTGCCATTCGAAATCTGCACTTTGGAGAATTTATTCAACCTTTATAAACTCTACTTATGAATTTCCCATCTTTATGGTATTAACATTCTAATCCTTTTAAAATAATTTCAACCTTAAATGGCTGCTGTAAGGTTTTAAGTGAAAATTGATGCACCCTTCCCTTCAAGGATTGTAATATGCAGCTTTTTGTGTAAAAATGAACCAATTTATATTAGAGGGATACTATAAAGCCTTGCTATAACTCATGGAGCACAGATTGCTTCCTTTTCACTTTATTTTTTTCCTAGGCCATAAATCTGTTGCAATTTATGATCTGTGGGTATCTCTCTGCAGCTAAAATTGAAGCATTCTTTCACATTAGTGCTACTTTATTGTTTACCATTTCCTTTGCTCTTTTTGTGGCATAAAAATCTGGTTCATTTTGTTTTTTATGAATATCTGAGGATATCCCCTTCAACACATTCACACATCTGTCATAAATTTTGATTTGGCACCCCTTTTGTATTTCTGGATTATATGCCTTAATTCTGACTTCTAATGGGTTAATGGGGAGAGGAAGGGAAGGAGAAAGAGAGAAGGAGAGACAGACAGACAAAGAGAGAAGGAAGGGGAGAGAGAGGGAGGGAGGGAGAGGAAGAAGGAGAGGGAGAGATTGAAATGTCAGGCTTTTTCAGATCTTCCCTATACTGTAACCTTGTAGATCTTCTAGAAAGTTTTCTTTCTTCCAGTATATGACACAATCAGAAATATTTGATGCAAAGCTGAAAATGTTATATCGCAAGTGCTTCAAAATGATTATTTTTCCTTTATGTTCCCTACTGTAATCTTTGATCTGTGACTTACTTTTATAGATACATCTCACATATGGAACTGTGGCAGAAGAATTCTCTTTGATTCATGCCTTTCTCAATTGTCTTTTCAAATTGTTGCATTTTGTGGCAAGACATTTTGGCTGTCTTTCTTAGGCAAAGGAATCCGTAACATGGGTAAAAGAAAGCAAGATGGTGGCTATCACTATTTGACTTATGATGATCGATCCCTTTTTATATGCTTATGACTCTAAAATTATTTTCCATTGATCCATAGTAAAAAGGTGTCTTCATACAGCAGTCACATCATCCTATCTTTAAGATGGGATTTCAGGCTTAGGGTAGGACTTTGGCTAGCATCAGGATCTTAAATCATGGGTTATCTTAATGTCACAAACTTCAGACTTAGCAGCAATAGTCTTTTTCTAAGTCAACAGTTCTCCTTTTCATAATGATGCCTGGTTGAGTCTGGCTGAAAGAAAAAGAACCATAAAAAGAAGAGGAAGCCTTAACTTCCTCTTAATTCTTGTTCATCAAGAGTTTGCACATATTGGTAACATCTGTGGCATGTTCCCTTCATCTCCTGTTTATTGATGATGCATTTCCTGGGAAGGCAGAATAGTTAAAGGCAAACTCCAGACTTTTCCTGGCAATCACCACCCAGGGCAGTAAAAGTAGTTAAAAGAAAGGTGCCAATCAACCAGGGCAGAGGTATCACAAAGAGAGCCATTTGTATAAGAAAATTATATTGTGCACACTTGGCGCGAAAAGCATTTGGAACATCACTTCCACTGCTCCAGAAAAATGTAACACAGACATGATATACATTTTCTGACCTGGATGTAGTCCAATGCAATATTATTCCACTTAGCTGAACATAAATTCTATTAAACTCAGTGGAAGTTAATTTGGGGTCCATATAGTGTCTCTGAAACAAAAGCAATCAAATTGAGCACCCACTTTGCCAAAGAGATTAGAGATATCTAAAATGAAATTAGCATTATTACTTGTAAAAATATAAAGAACTAATACCGGTTCATAGATTATCATATATTTCTATTTATCTCACTACCAAAGAAAAGAACTGCTCTAATTTTCCTCCAAGTCAACTCCCCTGCCTGTTTCTTCACTGGCCCCTCTTCCATTTACTTCAGATTGCTAATCCCAACGTAGCTCTGTGGGTCTTTGCTGCCTTTTCATCTTTGCCCAGCTGGCTCTGTGTAGAGCAGCCTTTGGCTGAAGCTCAATTTGGCAACTCAAGGAGCTCTGTGCTGCAAATGCCTGCAGCTGAGCAGGTGGAAGGTCAGGTTGTGCTGCCAACACTGTAAACAGTCCCAGCATCAGTGCCACTTTGAATAAAGACATCAGTTCCTATGCTGCATACTCAGAAGGCCATAAAATTACTGGATTCTTTCACTTCCCCACAACCACTGTATTAAACTTGCTTTAAAAGATATGCTTTCTTTTTTTTAACAGTAACACTGATGAAAGGGAGGCCACTGGGGACTCAGGATGGTGATGTTTTAAATAGATTAAAACTTATTTCCATATCCGTTTTCCATCCACAGTCTTTCCCAATGCAGAGATTTATTGAATGCAGCTTACCCTCCTGTAAGCACTTATTAATATAAATTCCCCAAGACCCTTTTTCAAAAATTGCAGATTTCCCACACTGGCTTCTTTATAAAGCCTTTTAAAACATAAATTTCCCTGGTGTTATCTCTCTTTATTATGTCAACACCCTGTTTTATATGCAGTGTTCTGCAGGAGGTTCTGTGTGGAGGAAATCACTAGCAGATTCCATGCTGCTCATGCTGTGGGAGAGACGATTCTGGCAGGTTTTGAGAATTAGTCCTGTGAAAATCTGTGGAGGTTTTCTTTTTCATCCATGCTTGCAACTGCACAACTGTCCATACAGATGCACAATTGCACAATTGTCTGTACATGTACAGATAGTCCTCAAGTCACTACCATACACTTATTGACTATTCAAAATTACAACTTTTCTAAAAAAAAAAGTGACTTACAACCAGTCCTTGCACTTATGACTGTCACAGTGTTGCCATGGTCATGTGATCATGAATCGGTTGCTTGGCAACTGGCATGTTCTTACGACAGCTGCAGCATCCCAGGATCACGTGATCACTATTTTTGATTTTCTCAGTCACCTTCTGATAACAAAGTCAATGGGACATGCTGGATTTGCTTAACAACTGCAGCAAAAAGAGTTATAGATTTAGGTACAACTTGGTAAAAACATTATTTAACTAAAATGGTTCTAGTTCCAATTGTGGTCATAAGTTGAGGACTACTATACTGTATATAGGAAAACTAGCATTGAAGATAAAATGCTTCCTCCTGAGTATGATCTGAGGAAGAACCTTTCTGTTTGCAGGATCAGTAAATCTTCTGCTCATTATTGTATTTTACAATAAATAGGAATAAATGTAGAGGAAAAGTGATAACTACAAGAATAAAATTATTTACTCAGTTTTTCCTCTTAGATCTCCCAACTTCCCTTTGTTATATATCTATCACTATCAATATTATTAAAAACTGGCTGAGATGACTAATTTACGATCTTCTTAGTAGCAAAGTTCACTAGTAAATAAAATATGAAACAGCACGTCTATTATCAGAAGGGAACTGAGCAGTTTAAAGAAAAATTTTGTACACACCCATTATTTAATAAGTTATCTTATCTCACATTTCTTAGTTCCCTGATATGCAATGATTAAAATCCCTTACTAAACACTAGCATTACATGCTGTCAGGGCAAAAAAAGGAAACAAAGGAAATCATATTAAACAAACAAAAGTTCACTGGTTCCAGGTTATGTGAACTGGGAAGGAAGCTGGCACTATCCCATTGTAATAGCTTTTCTGGTCTTATGACCTCTAGATGGCGCAATTAGTTTTTGTGTAAGAAAAGCCCCTGATGATTTTTCTACTCTTCATATCTTTCAAACTGGTTGGGAAGCAACTCAAGAAAAAGTTACAGAGAAGACTTCTAAAGCTGAGAAGTCGAAGCAAGATTAGCAAAGTGGATCCTACAAGTGGACCTTGGCTAAGTTAGAATACTTAATAGATATTATCTACTTAGATGGTCTGCAGCATCTGACAATGAAATGACCCATGTCAGCTGGAAAGATTATTTCGGTAGCTTGAAACTGGATACTCTCCACATATTTTAACCTACTGACTGCTCAGAGGGGTTTAAGTGCTGGCATTTAGTTCTGCATAAGGTAAGTTTTTTTTTAATGAAATAAATTTAATATTTGGAGACCATCTAATATGTTCAGGGCAGCAACTGGATTTTAGCAATCTAGTAAAGTTTTCATAATATTAATATTTCGGGTGAGGAAAAGATTAACGTGTGAGGACATTGCTCGGAAAAGCGTCATGTATCTCTTTTTTTCACTTAGACAACTGTGTTACTTTTCTCAGTTGAGAAATTGTTCAGAATGAGTTTTTTCTTCACATGAAGTTTTTTCTTCATGTTTCATGTCATAAAACATGAAATTTATATCAAATCTGCTTTCTCTTTGCCGTATGGATTTTTACAATGGTGTATAAGTAGCTTTAGTGGACTTTAGTGGACCCTAATTTCAGGGCTTCTGTGAAGGAACTGCGGTTTAATTATTTGGATTGTAAAGAACAGCAATTTAATATTTGTAGTTTTTATGCCATCTGGAACAAAGAACATTACTGCGAGGAAGTAACGTGCTGAGATGAGGTTGATTGAATGTGGGGAATTACATGCCTGTAAATACAAGTTTAGAAGCCTGCACAGTTTTGTTTCTAGAGAAAAGCTTTCTCAGTATTGCTTGTCAGGAGGAACAGAGAACCAAGCACTGGTGATAAGAGACAAGGATCACATTCTGTGGATCCCTGAGTGTATAAATTAACTTAGCTAGTGAACAGTGAAAAGATATATGGGGACATTTATGAGTTGAACTGGAAATATTATACAGTCATTCAGATTAGAGAAATTTCATTAATTTCCCACCATTTCAGTAGAAAGGGTCAGAACCAAAGCTTTTTGATTCAGCAGCCTTGGTTGAGGCCAAACATTTTTTCAGTGTAAAAGAAGATAAGAAATGTGTGTGCCAGTAATTGATCGGCTTTTGGATATCAATGGGGACTATATAACTGCAAAATAGAAGGGGCAGAACTAGGGACCTGAAGTTTGTTTCAATCTCTTTCAAGATTTAAGGACATCTTGATCATGAGAAACACATTCCAAAGAGGTAGGCTTTGCGTTGGTTATTTTGGACTATAGCTTCCATCCTTTCTAATTGCTAATGTTGATTGTTACTTAAAATTGGTAATCCATTGGATGGAACCATGGAATGTATCCTTGATATGAAACACGTTTCTGGACTTTGAATGCATTCGTCTAATAATTTGTTTGAATTACTTGATATAAGAATAGTTTTTCTTCACAATCTTTCTGACAAAACTATAAAATTGGCTTTCAATATTTTGGGCAGCTGTGGGATTTTCACAGGATATACTTTCATAAAAAAAGAAAAGCGTGGGTCAATTAATCTATCAGTTTATGCTCTTTCCTCACCCTGAAGACACAACAACCAAAGTTGTTGGTAGATTTCAGTCTTAATAATTGAAAACTTTCAATGTTAACATTATTAGAGATATTAATTAATGTAACATAAAGAAAAGTTCTGTCTTGATCACAAGTCAGTCAGACTCCAGTCATTAAGAAATTCTTCCTGATGTCACTGAACTCCTCTGACAACAATGTTAAGAAGCTCAGGTCCTCCTTAGTCATTACTGTGAGGTTGGTTGTGAGAGCCTGTTATGATTTTCTTCCAGTCCAAATGGAGAGAAAACCATTTTGCTGTTGAAAGAAATTATCCTTAATTCTATCACCTAGCCTACAATATCTAAATATTTTCTTTTGTATAGTCCCAGGTTAATTTAATATTTTAATTTCTGCAATATATTATTTCTCTTTTTGTTTTAATCATTGGTACTCTAGCATTTGCTTCTGCTAAAATAATTGCAGTATTTCATTATTCCTTTCAAATCTACTATTTTTATTATCTACTTAGAGTTTTTAGATTTTTTTTCCTTCTGTCATGATTGACTGCAATCATTTTGCTCTCTCAGATGGAACATTAACCCATCTCACCAGGTTTCCTTACATGCTAAGGTATATGCTAGCTAAAACATGTCAAATTATTCTGACAAGCGAAGTATCCCAGAATTACATATTCTCCATTCTAAAACTCCATGAAAAATATATTTAAAAACTAAAAATGTGCTACTTTTTATGACATTGAAAAGAGGTAAGATAGTCATCACTCTATCAAATGATAGCATTGGATCTTCTTATTAATCTTTTCTTTCTTCCATGAGAGTTTAATTTTGATTTCTCAATAGGAACCACCAAGCTTTTTCTTAATTGTCTTCAGTTCAAATGAAATACTGAATGTGGTGACTCCAATTGTGTAAATGTTGGCTTGTGCATAGACATTATGTACATCTGAGCCAGTGTGGGTGGCTTTTAATGGTTAGACTTGGATTGGGGACAAGTTTCTAATTTGTCCTTATCCATGAATTATGATTTAATGATTTAATGTCTATCAGATTAACCTACACGTCAGGTTTTTGTTTAGTGTAACAGCACATGCATACATACACAATATGTGTGTGTGTGTATTGTATACACACACATATATACACATATACATGTACATATGTACACACACACACATACATACCATATCTGAAGCTCTTGTGGCAAAGAAAAACTAAACTCTAAGAAATAACAAATTCTGGCAATTTTATTCTAAGATACTTTAAATGTTTTTAAAAGACGTGTTAATGGATGAAGTTAGTTAAATAATATTCATCAAAAGCTGGATAAAAGGGTTTCCATATTTTTATGCACCTGGGAAAAGCATAAATACTTTTACAGTCAGTTAAATTAAAGGCATGGAGTTGGAGAGTTTAATTGTTGAGCTAGATAAAACTATGAAAACTACAAAGTTAATTAATTCAGGGGGGTGATATGAACTTTGCTAAATGACTAAGATTAGGAGTATTTAATGTAATCTTTCTTGGCTGAGAAATTTTGCAATCATTCATTTAAAAAGCAGCCAAAGTGAAAATAGTTATTAAATGTTAATCTTTGCAAATATTTCCCCAAGGCATTTTTTAAAAAATTCCTGAGTACACAAGCAAAACCTCTAAGCAAATGAAATCAATTATTCCTAGCACTAGCCTCTCTGGCTTCATACTGTATTCTTTGTGCCAAAGTCTGACCCAAATTAAACTGATGTAAATGAAATCCGGACTTCAGCCAGTCTAATAGTTCAAATGGGAAAAGCCATAATTTCTTGAGTGGCAGGAGGGCACAGAAAAAAAACAAAAAAAAACAAGCATATGTGAACTTCAGAAGCTGTACAGGTTATTCAGAAATTTTGCTCAATTGGGTTTACTCACAGGTATAGAATTTCATCATTTCGGATTTTAATAATACTCAGTGTGATGTTATAATAATGTGAACATGGAAGAGTGTGTTAAAGAGCAAGAGTGATGCTACCTTCATGTGTCCAACTACTGCTGAAGCTTGATTTTTAGTGTTTTCACAAGGGCAAAAGAAAAACTGAAAAAAAGTTCAGAAGATAAATACGAAAATGTTTAAGGCTTGGCAAAAAAAGCTTAGCTTCTAATCCCCCCCACCCCCCAAATTAAAGTTACATGCTACAAATACTTCGAGGAAGACAAAGTCTTCCACAATAAAAAGCTTTCCAATCTGGAAAAAGAAAATATGCAATATTAAGAAATATGAAATGCCAAAACATATTTTAAAAAGTAAGGAACAGTTACCCAGTGCATGAAATATTTAACCGTGAATATATCATGGAAATGGAATATGTCTCTACCATCTTACATGCAAATGAGACATTGTTTTGGACCAAACTATTTCAGAAATGCTAAAAAGTAGCACTTTTGTGAGGAAATTTTGTAAGGTTGTAATCTTGTGTTAATTCAATGAAGCTAATTCAATGGGGTTTATGAAGGTTATAGAATGACCTAGTGCCATTATTGGGCTCTGAGTATAAGAAAGCAGCTGTTCCATTACCCTATTTTCCTGATAATTGTAAGTGAAATACATTGAAATATAAATGCAGATATGAATTCTGGGAAAAAACTTTGTTATTAATAGCTTTATAGAGTATACGTCTTTGAGCCATTGCACACTTAGATTATTACTTTTATTTACTGTGAAATACATTGTGATGAAATAAAATGCTATACAAGCTTTTAAAAACTTCTCTACATGATATTTTTCTTTCTCTTACTGTAGTAACAACTACACAGCTTTCAGTTTCAGTCTAGAGCAGGATTCCCCAAATTTGGCAAGTTGACACTTGTGGACTCTCAGAAGTCTCCAGCCAGCATGGGGATTCTGGGAATTGAAGTACGTAGGAAATCTTGTCTAGAACATCTCTGCTGACTGCAGACACAGATGTAAGAGGAAGAAACTGTAATAGCACTGACTCGGTGGGATGTTAAATCAGTTCAGGGAACAGGAATAGTTGAAACCTCTAGACAATCTCAAGGCCTTGAATGAAAGATTAAGGAAGTGCTGCCAAAGTGGGGAAGCAAATTGCTAATCCCAACATAAACTGCTTGGAAGGTCAAAGTTGCATGCAGCAAAAAGCAGAGGCAAGTCAATTGTCTCACTCACGTCCAGCCCCCAAGGAGATTAGACAGAACAACAAAGGAAATACTGCCAAAATCACTGTGCTTTAATGCCATTAAAAAAATTCAGGAGCTGAATGGAATGATCCTATAATGTCCTGTTCCTCTTCAGAGTTGACTGTATTCTTGTTCTATGCCTTGTGCCTCATATACATGCAGATAGAATCACATTTCCCAAAACCTTTCCTTTGGGAATCATCAAAGAAAGATTACCAAAAGAAGTAAAATACTTACTGTTACATATTACAACAGCTGCCAGAATAGCCTTTGCGCAGGTATGGAAAACACCAAATACCCTTAATGAAGAACTAATAATACACAAAGTATCAGAAAGTGCTGAGATGAATATGTTAACTATGAAACTGAAAGAAAAAGACGACTCTGAATTCTTTTCAATTTGGAATAATTGGTATAAATGGCTAACAAACAGAACTAAAAAGTAAGACAAAAATTTTAATTGAAACAACCTTAAGAAAACAAAATTTTGTAAATTATATAAAGATATAAGAATAGTAATTATAGTTAAAACTATTATTTAGTAGTAGACAAATGTAATATAATGTATTATGATATTTAAACTAAAAACCTGTATAGATGCCAAGAATGTTGTTTATACCATGATGTTTTACGATGTAACAAAAGACATTTAATAAAAATATTTTTTTAAAAAATTAACATTTCCCACAAGGATATTTACAACCAATCACAAGATGCACAAGACGATTCAACAATAGGCAGCAGCACTGAGAATAAATTCTAAAAGTGTTTCTTGGTTCCCAAGAACTGGATGTTTGTATTAAGTGCAAACGTCAAACACTTCAGAGGTGCACTACACCCACTATCTGTCTGATGAAATAGTATAATCTCATTTATCTCTCATGTAATATATTTCCTGTTTCTTTTTTTAACAAGGAATTCTAATTAAAATATAATTATATAGGAAGTGGGAACACATTAAAATATTGCAATCTTTTCACTAAAGATCCTGGCAAATAAAACGAAGTTTACTGTCTTTATATCAGACTGCAATGTAAAAGTTTGTATCTATTTTATTTTATATATTTTTTAAAATGTATTTATGTATTATTTTTCCCTTTTCATCTGTTCTTATGCCCTTGACATATGTTAAATTGCAGTTCACATAATTGCCATCCAAGAGACTAAGTGTAACTGGAGGGCATCAGATTAGAGACCCTAGATTAGAGGTCACCAAACTTGGCAATTAGAAGACTTGTGGACTTCAACTCCCATGCTGGCTGAGAAATTTTGGGAATTGAAGACCACAAGTCTTAAAGTTGCCAAGTCTGGAGACCCTAACATAGATCTGCATCTATAAAAGTGCTAGGATGTCTACAGTTTAAACAGATTAATGATCACCAGGGATATAGATTATTTTAATGAATGCACACATCCCTCTGCCCACACCCAACCACTTGTTTTGTGGAACCTTTTTACATTGAATGTTAACTGTTCAGATAGATTCTGAAAATGTTTTTATTCTGACTAACTTTTAAAATTAAGATTAAGATAAAATTAAGATAATCTTTATTGTCATTTTTACTGTCAGCACACTGGCACACATTAAAAATGAAATTCAGTTGCCTGCTCCTGAAAGAAAGTATATATCTCTACCATACCCATACAAAACACACATCTACACATGTTATACAGATACTTTAGGTGGCTCTCTAGGTTTTAATCAATGTTATAAATCTTTTAATCCTAATTCCTTATTTTTTAAAGTCTCACAAAAGGCAAGGTAACAATTGCATAATAAATATTCAGGGATAGCTGTTGTAAATGCCGTTCTGGAAATATCTGGGCTTTACTGTTCCTCTGGCATAACTGCTGTGATGTTTCTGTATCATCTTCAAATCATGCAAAGCCACCTTTGTCAATATGGATCATCCAGATAGGTTGGATTTGTGTAATCTCCCATATTCCGCAAAAGCCATGTCATTGAAGTTTAGCACATCTGAAGTAAACTGAGTTGTTAAAAACTGCTACTGGTGTTTCAATATAAGGGACTCTGTTTCAGAATCATTTATCAATAATGTCATTAAAATATCACTTGTGTCATCTTTACTTTTTATTTGTAAACCAAACAAATGCTCAGTCCTAATACAAGTCATCCCAGTTCTTGAAATAAATAAGATTGCTTGTTCTCCTTACCTTGAAATAAAAATGAGTTGCTTGTTCAAATGATTGCACAAGATTATGGAGTTTCTATTCAACTAAATATCTGCTATCAAGGGGTCACATTAACCAATTTCATGGCTGATTCTATTAAATCTTTTGAAAGGGATGAAATATCGTCCCATTTTACCTTAAATACTATATATGTATCTTTTATACAAATCCATTATCCAGACAACTCTCCAGAGCTGTATTTTGGTTTATGATGCCCTGATAAACGTATTTTCAGTCTCTCTCTCTGCACCTTCTATGCAAAATAAAATTATGCAAATTTACATATCCTTTCCAAATTGCCTTGAAATTATCAAATAGTTTTACATGCAATAATAATCCAAAGATAACTGAGTTATTTGGTAACTCCATTATCCACAACTTAATATCAATTATATATTAATAATCATATGACTTTAATGTTCCTTCTGCTTATCATTGTTTCTAAAGCATATTGTTCACTGTTTTTTGGAACTAATACTGGAAGTATTTTAATAAACAGAAAAAAGGGTTAGCTGTGCCTCTGGTAATTTGTCCAACATATATACCATTAAACTGAGGTTTAATCATTATAATAATATGAAAAATCCTGAATAATAAGGTAACAATTGGACAACTGGTAGAGATTTAAATGTTGTAGAATAATAAAAAAACCGAGTTTCACTGTAAATAGAATCAGTTCTGCAATATCTGTTGTGTATCCACACAGTCTTTACATAAAATTCCACTCATAACATTCATGTATTCCATTCTCTTAGGACTCATTCAAGGTATTTGGATATGCATATATTTGTCACACATTTCACCTAACAATTATTTATTGTTTGTAATTTTTCTCTCAGGCTAGAATATTAATGAAAATTCATATCTTCATAGCTGTTCCAGCAGGACAAAATGAAGGATTTATAGTTTCAGCAATATGCAATCAGGTCTCCTGCAGCCAAAAATGTAGGAAGTTTTCTGATAATGTAGCCTTCGTGTTTTTAAAAATTGAGCTTGAAGTTGTAAAAAGTTAGATTTCAATAAGTTGAAAGAAGTGACTTATGTAGTTCTCACACCTATATGGCCATCACAACATCCACACAGTCATGTGAGCAAAATTTGGATGTTTGGCAGCCAACAGGTATTTACAATGTTTGTAGTGTCCTGGGATCATGCAATTATTATTTGTGACTTTCCCAGCCAGTGTTTGACAAGTCAAAGGGGAAGCCAGATTTGCTTAATGACAGGGCAAAAAAAGAACATAAAATTGGGTGTGACTCATTTAATAACTGTTTTTCTTATAGTAATGGAAATTTTGGTTCCAATTATGGTCATAAGTTGAGGATAACCTGTACATACACTATTTTATATGCTCTTACTTTGGCTGTAAATGTTTCTTTCCCGCATATATGATAGTACTCAGTGATGGGATTCAAAAATTTTTACTACTGGTTCTTTGGGCATGGCTTGGTGGGCGTGGCATAGCTTGGTGGGCATGGCAGGAGAAGGATACTGCAAAATCCCCATTGCCTCCCCACCCTACTAACCTGCTTTCCAGGTCTGTTCTCCTGTGCAGAGCAACAAAAGAAGACCCAGCCAATCAGCTGGGACTCAGGAGGCAGAGAATAGACGGGGGCGGGGCCAGTCAGAGGTGGTATTTGCCGGTTCTCCAAACTACTCAAAATTTCCGCTACCGGTTCTCCAGAACTGGTCAGAACCTGCTGAATACCACCTCTGATAGCACATTGTACATTGCAGATATCACCTTTGTGCGAAGTGAGATCAATCTATCCAGGTTCAAGTGTCTGTTTTAAAGTCTTAATGGCATAGTGGTTTTTTTTTTACATTTAATAGAAACTGAAACATTTTCTTCAATCAACATTTTCTTCTAATCTCAGTTCTGACAATCACTTATATTTGCCTAAATTTTGATCACCACTATAATTTCCGAAGGAGCCAAGCTCCTGATTGCAGTTCCATTTCCCGCCAATTTAGTAACAAAATGTTATCCAGGCATTTTAAATATTATTTGCTACAGTGTGTGATAATGAAGGGCAAGAAAGATAGCTCTGTCTTCCTTTTTTATTTCATGCTGCTATCCTTGTGTATAAAGTCAGAATGTAAAGCAGGGATTTTCTTAGCCATGTTAGTTCTCTGTCAAGTGTCAAACTGCTCTTAAACCACATTTTACACCAGTGTTTCTCAACCTTGACAACTTTATGGTCCGTGGGCTTCAATTCCCAGAACTCTTTGGCTAACATGAATTCTAGGAGCCCACACGTCTGAAAGCTGCCAAGGTTGAGAAAGATTATTCTACACTATACAGAAAACAACAGAGACAAAAACTGTCCTCTGATTGAAGTGTTTGTCTTCACAAGAAAAGGGAAACAAGAATGAGGAACGAAAGGCAGAGACCTTATTTCTGCTTTAACCTATGGCAATAATTTTGCAAAGCCCAAAAGATTTATGGATCAATACTATTGTGAGATTTATGCCTTATTTCAAAACTATCAAACACTGGATCCACTAAGATCTTTGTGTGGTTTGCAATTCCTTAACAATTTAAGATACTAGCATATTGCTTTGTTGTCTTGTTGTTATGATCATGTGCTGTGCTGTCATGTGTTGCCCAGAAGAACTCAAAACATTAAGACCCAGACAGAACATGAATCCTGTCTGATCTCTGCCACCATGGAGAAATGGAATATTCCAGAATCAATTTGTAGTGAGAACTTTCCAAGTGGCATCATCATTTGTCCATGCTAGTTTCCATCAGAGGAATGTGCAGGATAATACAGTGGTGGGATGGGAACAACAGAGAGGCAGAGATTGCACAAACCCCAAAAACTTTAACCTTAGACTGTCTACTATTGACCTCACCCCTTTCCTAAGAGGTCTGTAGGGGGCGTGCATAAGCGCACCAATGTGCCTACCGTCCCTGTCCTATTGTTTCTTTTCTTTTTTTTAATTTTTCTTATATGTATCCATGTATTCATAACTACATGTTTACTTATACCTATTATCTTGTAAACAATTGATAAAAATAAATAAATGACCATGGAAATGCAGCCTTTACAAAAAGAAGACAATTGTGAGTGTTTTATCCAGATCTTTTCTGTTAATGTCTCATGGCGTGAAATAATGTTTTGCATAATTGTTTTACCCAAACAGAGAAAAAATATTTTGCAAAATTTAATGCGATCCACTTATTTTTATTGTCCTTGGTGGTAAAATGAATACCTAGATGCCAAGGCAAAACAAAGACAAACCCACCCAAAAGGAACTATAGAAAGATGTGTTTTTAAAATACAGCTCATATGTGCCCTTAAATCAAAGAAAGATTATTATTTCTTCAGTTATGTGTTCTTTTTTTGACAAAAGCTAAAGACTTTCAGAACCCCAGATGTATTTTAACAGTAAAATCAATTCTATGTAGTCTTTAAAAATTATTTGTATTCATATTCGTAAAAGCTTCATATAATCAATATCAAAGATGCAGTTTTCTAATAAGGCATCTACCAGCTCCAAATAAGGGAAATGGCATCCCAGATTTGGAGGGGGAAAAAAATCCTAACAATTTCCTTATTTGTTCATAGTTTGAACATTCACTTTGAAAAATAGAGAAGCTGACATAACATGACACATCTAGCCACCAACACATAACTAGAAAAAAAAAAGAGAGAATTTCAATACATTTCAAGGGCTGCTAGAAAAGAGGTCAAAGTACTTTATGAAATTATAAGCCTTTTGTAGGAAGATTGGAGTTTTGATTACTTGAGATGGAGAAAATCATACTGAAACTGCTCAAATCTATTACAATGGAACTCGTAATAACGTGGACATATTACAAAGCCTTCTGAAACCCCACCACCATCCTTTTTTTCAAATATGCAATTCTATACAAAAAAGCCGATGTACCGGTAGACTTGTTCATTCCATTTACAACCTAAAATGAGAGTGCTATTTATTTATGTATTTATTTGTTTGTTTGTTTGTTTGGTGTATGGCACGTGTTTACCAGGATCACCAAGGTGGCTGGCTGCCTCTGTGAAAGGAATCTTTTTGGGCAGTGTTATCTTTATCCGTGGGACGCCTGAATGCCGGTAGGCATTTGTGGGAGGCTCCTTACTTGTCCCTGTGTGTCCCCCTTGCTCACGGGAATTGAACTGCCGAGCTGTCAATCTCAGTGTTGCACATGCCACGGGAGCCACCGTGGCCCCATGAGAATGCAAGATGAGTAATGATTCAAGGAACATGTCCACAACTCAATTGAGGGTATTGAAATTGAGGTTAGTAAAGGCTAAAGTTGGGTCCTGCTTAAGTATTATTTTCATTTCCAAAGAGAACAATACAACAGTATCTCAAAGAGTTGGTTGTTCTTGCAAAAAGGAAGCTGCTCCCAACCATTAGGACAAGTGTTCAAAGTAGAGAATGTACAGCACCTTTTGGCTGTCAACTTCAAATCATGACCTGAGAGCTAGAGAATAGCATCTTGTGCAGGTGTAGTTTTTATGACCCACACACCTAGAAGCAAATCTTAATAAAGTTTGGGATGAATGTATTTACTTATAGCTTTATAGATTTATTGCACTTGATTTTGCACCTAATTTTACAAATGAAAACTCCCTCACCCTACTTAGAACTGCCTGTAATCTTAGATTTTACTGCAATAATTCTTATATCCTTAGCTAGGACACAAATTAAGTTTCTACCAGTCTTAGATTGTAAATGAAACTATAGATTACTAGCACATAATACTACAGGTAGTCTTCAATTTTTATCCCGTAATGGAGCTTGCCCATTATTGTCATAACTTGTGACAGTTATAAATTGGGTCATCACGTGACTGACCCAATTTTACATCCTTTTTTTGTGGTGGTCATAAAGCAAATGCTGCAATCGTAAAGCAAACACTGCAGTTATAAAGATAATGTCAAACCCATTGTTTGCTATGGGGTATTTTTGCCAAAAAAATAGTATTCAGCAAAACTATCATAAAATGTAGACCCTGGATGCTGCAAACAGCTGTAAATTTTATTTTTATTTATTTGATTTATTTGATTTGTCAATCGCTTATAAGATAATAGGTATAAGTATAAACATGAGTAGGAATACAGGAAATAGATGTGAATAAATGGGGACAATAGGACAGGGACAGTAGGCACGATTGTGCACTTATGCACACCCCTTACAGACCTAGTTGCTAAGCACCTAACATGATGTCACATGACCACAGAAGGGGTGGTGGCTGTCAGAACTTTGGAACCAAGTCCGTACTTGGAGATTATTGGAGAGCCAGTTTGGTTTAGTCATTAAGGCAGCAGGCTACAAAGTGAGAGATTGGGAGTTCAAGTCCTGCCTTAGCCATAAATGTCAATGGGATGATTTTGTGCTGGTCATTCTCTTTCAACCAATCTGCATCCCAGGATTGAGGAAAATAGGCGTTAAGGAAAATAGGAGGAGGAAAGAGTATATGTGTGTTATTTATAAAAATAATAAAGGTGGTAAATAAATAAATCATGCAGGTTAGTTGCCAAGCACCCAACATGCAGTCGCATGACCGTAGAGGTGAGGGTGGCTGGGGTACCTTCAGAATCAAGTCGTAAGTACTTTTTGGGAGGAATCGTAACTTCAAATGGTCACTAAATGACCAGTTAACAGTCAAGGACTATCTGTAATAAATTACATTTGAATGCTGCTTGAATCTCAACATTGATTAGAACAATCAAACAAAGAACTTACAATAAACATAAGGACAATATACAGAAAATAAAGACTATATAAAACAAAACACCGATATCACAAGCCAACCTGCATGACACAAAATCTGTTTTTAGGCTGATATTTTTGCAGAGGTTTCAATAGACAGATTCCTTAGTAGGAAGCACACAATGTTTTTGGCTGGGATCATTTCGTATGCTGCATCTGCTAGAAAGAAAAGCCATTAGCTCTACATATCAGACAATGCGCAGAGAGCAGTTTAAAAAAACATGTGGAAGTGATTCAGCTTCTCCAAGGATACAAGTATATGTTCCTGGGAGGGGATATCACTGACTCTTGCTTTCAACACTTTAAAATAGAGCATCATATCTTACTGATATGAATGACCTTCTAGGGGAAGCAGAGATAATATTATAAATTTATATGATTTAATAATAAATGAGTTTACATTATAAATTAATTAGAAAAATGATGATGTAAAATGGGTGCTAAAGTTCATGAAGCAATAATAAAAGCTTTCTGATCTGTTGTTTTGTAGCTATCAGCCTCTCTGCTTAACTTCTACCACTAACTTCTAGCTTTACGTGGGCCCAACATAAGTAGAGAGTGGGTTGATAATCCTAATACACCATACTGGTTAGAGACTACGCAGTTCTTTCAGGAGGAAAGAACCAAGATAAGTTGGACCAGGGACTCAGTCCGAAATGGTTGTTTCTTTCAGTATTTCTTAGAGCAAAATTTCATGCAGGTGACAATTGGAGTTACAGCCAAGCAATGAATCTTCTGTGAGTGGAGAAGATTGAGCATGGCTCTCATTAATTTAAACTGGATTAATGTCTGAATGAGTTAAGTGCAAAATTAGAAGACATAACACTTCAGCTTTAAATAAAGTGTCTGCTGCAGGCACAAAGTTGTTGCTCGTAAAATTTGCAGATCTGATTATTGCATTGATAGGCTATGTTGCAAATTCACAGGCTTCATATCTCTGGGAAGCAGAAGACTGGACATTGATACCGAGATATTGAAATGTTGTGATCTATTTGATTTGGTTGTCAATGTTTTTCTAGTTATAGAATGATGATTGTGATAACTAATAAATAACACTGCTTTTATTTTTTTAGTACAGTTAATTTCACTTTTTGGTGTGTGACTACAGTATATTGTTAGCCCTTGAAATCTTCACTGAAGGTGTACTTGATGTTGTGATGGCACCATCACATATAAAAGGGTGGGAGTTGGACAGTAGAATCACATTTTGCAAAAACCTGAACAATCTTATTGACATAGAAATTAAATGGCATAAGTCAGGTGCCTGGTCATCACTAAACATGTTTTTAACATATATATGAAGCTACTCTCATGGAGACACTTTGCCATTAGGCAATCAGTTTATTTTTGTAGAGAGCCAAAGAGATTGTTTTGGAGAAACTATGCAGAAACAGTTATGGAAACAAAATCACTTGCTAAACCTACATGAAAAAGAGAAAACAATTCTGCATAGTTTCTCCAAAGTCATCTCTGAGGCATTCTACAGTTGTTGAGGAAGAGACTGGGGATTAAACAGGAATTGTTATATAAAATATCCCACAAAGTGAGTGATCTATCAGACTTCCAGCTGGATCTGAGACGAACTGCATTCAGCTCCCAGCGCTGCCAATAATGTCCAGTTATTTAATCTTGGCAGTCTATTTAAATAAAATAGAGGTCTACTTTCCTACATAACATTGGGTCTAAAAAGAGCGTGGAATAGATAGAATATAACCATATACCAGGGGTGTCCAACCTTTCACCTTCCCTGGGCCACATTAGAAGATGAAAATTTGGTTTGGGCCGCACATAAAATAAAATAACAGTAACGATACCTGATCATCCAAAAAAACCATAGAAAACATAGTTAACATATTAAATTTATTTCAAATGAAGTTAGTGAGATGTTTTTATTATTTATTATTAATTATTTATTAAAAAATATTTATTTTTTATCATGGTTTTTTTATCACAGTTTTTTTATCATGGTTTATTTTCCGCCAAATTTTTTGGGGGGCGGGAGAAAGCTCACCCGCCTCGCGCCTACCTCTCCTCCTGCAAATGGCCCGGCTGGATGAGGCAGGACTGGAAGGCAGAAGCAGCAGCAGCGGCGGGGGCAGAAGCCTTCCCCGCCACTGCTGCTGCTTCTGCCCCGCCGTGGCTTCTGACCCGCCGGCTCCGCCGCTTCTTCCCCGCCACCGCTGCTGCTTCTGCCCCGCCGCTTCTGCCCCGCCGCCACCGCTTCTTCCCACACCGCTGCTGCCGCTGCTGCCCCGCCGCCACCCCACCACGCTTCTTCCCCCCACCTCCGCTACTGCCCCCGCCGCGGGCAGCGGGAGGCAGCAAGCAGCGGTGGTGGGGGAAGAAGCGGCGGTGGGGGTGGCGGCAGGGGCAGCAGCGGCGGCGGGGCAGCGGCGGCGGGGGCAGTGGCAGCGGGGCAGAAGCGGCGCGGGGGCAGAAGTGGCGGCGGGGGAGGCAGCGGGGGCAGAAGCGATGGCGGCAGGGGCAGAAGCGGCGGCAGCGGTGGGGGCAGCGGCGGTGGGGGGCAGAAGCGGCAGCGGCGGTGGGGGCAGAAGCAGCGGCGGGGGCAGCAGCGGCGGGGGCAGCAGCGGCAGCGACGGCGGGGGCAGAAGCGGAGGCGGTGGCAACAGCAGGAGGTGGCGCTCTGACGGCACCCGCCTTTTCTCTTGCTGCTTGGCCTGGCACTCGCCTCGCCCTGCCTTGCGCCTGCCTCTCCTCCTCCTCCTCGCTGGCTCTGGCATGAAGGTTGGGGTGGGCACTGGGCCGCATTACGAGGCGACCTGGGCCGCATGCGGCCCATGGGCCGCGGGTTGGACAAGCCTGCCATATACAATCCTAGAAGAAGAAAAGACAATCAGCAAGACAGTCAGGGTGCACCAACACAAATTTTTATTTATTGTTTGTTTGATTTTTATGGTATCAAGAGAGGAAGGAAGAGAAGAAGATATAAAAATGAAAAAAAAGAATGGAAAGCCACTTCCTTGCACCCAGGATTCTGTCTATCTTTAAACAGGCTTTTAAAATCTGGCTCTGCTTTCGGGTTTCGACTGTGGGGCCCTTTAAATTGGAGACTGTATTGGAGAAAAAGATTTTATTGTTCCTTCTGGGTGACTATTATCTTTCTTCGTATTGTGATGTTTCTTTCTTTTAATTTACAAGTTACCCAGAGTTGTTCTGACATTCATTTATGTAAAGTAAATGAAATATATAAAATAAATGAAAATGACGGATAACAGCAAGGAAAGCACATTTGAGAGTGTGTGAAGGTGGTGGGTTTTGACTGCTAAACACAGAGCATATAAGAAGTGGAATCAGAAGGTTTACTGATTAAAAATAAAGTATAGAATGTTGTCAGTTGGAACAAACTAGCAATTTCCAGTTAATTTCAAATTAGGCAGAATCATTATTGATTACATGTGAAAGCTGCCCTTTTTATTTTATTTCAGAAAGAGATGAGATTCTAGAGTGCAGGACCCAAAGTGATGGATTTCATTTACAGGGCAGCAGATTCTGAATGAATGTTAGAAAACCTTATTAACAGTAAGAAGAGTTTAGTGTTGGAACTGATTATGCAGGAGGTGACAGGCTGCTTGCTCCCCTTTATCAGCTGTGTTCAAGAAGAAGCTAGACAGCCATCTGTCAAGGATGCCTTAATTGGATTCTTGCACCGAGCATCAAGTTAGACTTAATGACCTCATAGTCTTCTTCCTATCCCTTCCTTACTACATTTTATTCTGTGGTTCAAGAAATTGCCTTTGATCTTTCCATTTGTAGCATAGACTGTACTATCACTAATAATAGCAATTTTAACTTCATCATTTGTGTTTCTCATAGTGTTTGTTATTGCATATACACCGATGGAGAGCACATTCCCATTTATATTAAATTCAGGTGGAAACTTCAAGATATTCAGTGGAAGTTATTCTCTAGTGAGCAAGCATTTAGATGTGTGAATAGGCCTATTATTCATGTTTATAATCATATCCTCAAACAATCGTCCCAGAGGGTCAAAGAACAATTTAGAAACATAAATGTTCAGAGATTTCACTTTCTTTAGAACTGCACCCTTTATTTTTTGTCTTTCTAGTAGAGATTAGATTCCATATCTTTACAACATAAGGATCTACATTTCATTTTTTAAAAAGATAATGGGGTAGGGACCATATCTGAAATGGAACCAGGCAATTATTCTTTTGTTGTTGCTTTTGCAGTTTTATTGTTGATAAAGAACATAGATCAGGCTGAAACACCACTGTATTTTATTTTACCTTTTACTCAGCGGAAGCTTTGAGGAAAGGTTTGGGGTAAAGAAGTTCATTTATGAAACAATATTAAAGTTAAGCAGTTAAAAGGATAAGGGTGATATTTAATCCCCCCCCGAAAATACAATTTTTCACGCAGTGACAACTTCAAGCTCTTTTCAAGTTTTATGGCAATTTCAGATTTGGCAGAAAGAACAGGAAGACATCTGTAGCAGACCAAGATCAGTGTAGGCCTATGCATTGGTGAGGGGGTGGTAGAGATATTAAAAGCAGTGAAATGTTAACTTTAAATGAAGGCTTTGAAATTGTGAGAAATAGGATGTTTTTTTCTGCCTGAAGCTATGAACTTTAGAAATGACAGCAACAACAACAAAAAGAAATGGCTTAAATGTCTTTTAAGCATTGTAGTACAAGGAAACAGTCAAAATATCAGGACTAAATGAAATTTACCCTTTTGTAACCCATTTCTGTGCATGTTTTAACAGCCAGAACAAGGTCAGTGATACTAATCAGGAGATCTTCCATACACATTTGGCAGAGTGTTCTACCCAGGGGTGGGATTCAACTACCGGATTTTACTACCAATTCGGTGACTACGTTTTGCACCCAGAGAGCTGAAAAGTGCTGTGTGCAGGTGTGCAGCATTTGAAAAGCCTCTATTTCCCTGCTTTTTCAACCTCAGCTGTGCCATGCAAAGCAGCTGAGGTTGAAAAAGTAGGAAATAAAGGGCAGGTAAATTCCCAGGCAGGCGATGGGTCAAAGAGCAGCAAACACAGAACCGGTTTGGTGTCTGCTGCTCTTCAGAGCTACCGGTTCTGTAGATCCAGGCAGAACTGGTAGCATCCCACCCCTGGTTCTACCCTTTCTTCTTCCAGCTTTTCTTGCTTAGAGGCCCTTTGGAGAAAGGAAAAAAAAGAAAGAGTAGGTGAAAGAGTAGCGGGGTTTAGTGATATTGAAATTAGGAAACTTGGGCCTGGAGTTCACAAAGGCGTGTGTATGGGATCCGTCTTGTCTTCTAAATGCTAAGTGCACCATTGGGCAGAGTAGCGCTAATAGCCAAAGATGACCATCAGAGCACTGGTTCAGGACAGGATGGAAGAACTGCCCATCCACCATTGAACACATTAGATGCAGATGTTTCTTGGACTCCCAAGCGAAGAACTGTGACTTAAATTAAAGTCTTTGGTGTTTCCGACTCTTTCCTCATTCATTCTGAGATTCAGATTTGGCTAATTACTCTTGTAAGATGTTCAAATGTTTCAAGAAAAAGAAGCACTGAAGCAGTTTCAGGGAGTGGAAAACATAGTCTTGTCATGTTCACAGTAGGAGTTCTCTCCAATTACGTTGGCTATGCATTCTCGCAAGATGGCTTCTGCTGAATCTCCAAAATGAACCCCTCTGTATTGTGCAAGCATCATATTTTTTTCTCATATGGTCAAATAGACACGTGGATGTGGTCAAAAAGGTTTTTTTTGTGTGTGTGTGCATCTTCTCAAGGAATAATAAATATAAATGGGGCTTCTAAAAAGTAAAAACTTAAAAGGGATTGAAAAATATTTTGTCCTAAGCTGTGGGACAAAATTGGATCATAGGAATGTTGGTAGAGAAGTCATGTCTTTTATGATAAGCAGTTGGAGGAGTTTGCTCTATGTGATGACGTGGGGCACAAAAGTAACACAGTCACATAAGTAAGCAGAGTCCCTTTAATACTTCCAACTTTGTCCCCAATGTCCAGGTTACCTTCAGCAGGAGAAAAAACTCTCCCAAGAACAGTCTTTAAGTGGAGGATTCAGTCCAAGAACAAAGTACATACAAACTTTAAATAAAAATCCACACAATCCATGCTGCAGCAATTAACTTGACAGGGCAGGATAAGGAATTGCAGACTTGAAAGCCCAGCAAAACACATACAGTTGGGAAGATACCAGGAACCCAGGTAACAATAACAGATAATTCACGATTTGCTTCCAACAAGTTGCTGTGCGCAGCTTTTTAAAAATATACTGTGTTCCCAGCTGCAGCTAATGAAGGGAATCAGGGCCCTTTCCTCCCCCGTAAGCCACGCAACTCACGTTGCTCCCTTCTCCATTCCTCACTGTGTGACCTAGGATGAAGAGGAAGTGGGCCCAGGTCTTCCTCCAAATTCCCTCTCCCTTGCTCTACCTCTCCCCTGCTCTGCCCAGCCAGACTCTGCCCTTCCCCCATTTTTTTCCACAGCCAATGGAGCCACACTCCCACTCCCTGTCAGCTGCTCGGCCTCCCCCTCTGAATCAGATTCCGACAAAGGCATGACACTCTACTTGGAAACATTCCATATTTCGGGGTGACATATATTTTTGAACCACAAAGTTGAATGTGGATCTTGAATGAGTTAGATTTAGACTCCAAGAACAGGTAGGCAGAGAACAAAAACTAATTTGATTTAAGAACTAAAATTAAATGTATTTGTTTATTTGGAAAACTTATTTATAGCCACCTGTCTTATACAAAATAATCCTAATAAATTATTATTTTGGTACAGCAGATTTTAGGACCAGGCCATCAATTCTGAGAATGTGACATCTGGTACTAAAAATCGCATTCTGCTGAATTGCTTCCAGGGGATTCCACATCTAAACAAAACACTGTTAATTATTTTTAGTTGCCTGCAATTGGCAGTTTTGTGGTTGATGTTATTATGGGTGTCATTCTTCTAATTTAGAAGAGTAAAAGTTTATTAGGTGAAAAGCACGTACTTGCTAAGTTTACATGAAGCATTATGTTCTTACAAGTCCAAATAGCATACCAAGTAACTCTCCTGAAATGAGAATGACACCTGTAATAATTCTTTCCTTCATGCAATTAAAACAAACAGAACAAACGTAACTTCAGTGTAATATTGAACCTAATCATTGCCTCAACTCATAAGGGGTCAGTGTGACGGGTACTAAAGCTAAGAGAAAACTAAATTTTTGAATTGCTCATGTTTTTAGTAAATTTACTAAAATTAATGAAACTTGTTATTTGTAACAAACCTTAGTCCTCCAGGTTTCAGTTGATGAAAAGGCATAGTAAGGTCAAATGTAGTTTTCTTCTCTTCTTGTTCAAAAGGAAAGCATTATAAAGCAAGAAGATCACATCCACCATTCTTTAGAGATGGCTACATACAAGGTGATAGTGAGAATGGGAAATGTATCATTATTAATGATGTAGATTCCATGCCCCGCCTGCGTCTTTGAAAAACAGATATACAAATTCTCAAGATGGCAGAAAACAAGACTAAAAACTTTGAAACATGAATGGATTCTTTAACACATGGCAGCCTTGATTTTCTGCATGAACTAAGATTTCAGAAGTCCTATGAATAGTTATCTTAATTTCTGGGGCAGATTAATACAACACAAAGTCCTTTTGAAGGGCATTGATTTCAATGAACTTTTGATTTTTGTAAATATAACAGTCTTTTGGTCAGGGAAATGGACGGTTAATAAGTTTGATAAATAAATAAATACATTTTGTATCTGGGTCTTTCAGAAAAATCAACAAGCTAAATTCATGTTTGGCTTTTTTGTTTTATTAGAGATTGCTATTACTGTTAAAGATGGCATTCAGTTAAATAAAGCAATAAAAGGGAGACTGAAGATGTAATATGAGGGAGGATTCCTTGGATGTTTCATTTATTTCAATTTAAAAGTAAAACAATGTATTTTTGAAAGTTTTTCATTCCAGTTCAGAAAAAGAAGTAGTAACAATTTTTTGTCACAGTGTTTCTGAAATGCCTGGAACTGAATTGCAGCAGACAAATATATTTCTCAGTATATATAATGTGAGGAATTGCGTTCAGGGAGTTG
Organism: Pseudonaja textilis; assembly: GCF_049901715.1. Taxonomy (NCBI): domain Eukaryota; kingdom Metazoa; phylum Chordata; class Lepidosauria; order Squamata; family Elapidae; genus Pseudonaja; species Pseudonaja textilis. The sequence continues at coordinate 23,862,074 of NC_141997.1, read as the reverse complement.
AAAGGAGTTGAGTGTTCTCTAGCTTGTCACAGAAATTGGGTAGATATTTAAGAGTTTAATATCTTGGTATTAGTAGTTGTATCGAACCAGGATTTCATCTGAAGGGCATCATCTTGTTGATACCAAGATCAGATTTATCCTAATAATATGCTTACATTACTTTTGTATTGCATTCAGCTACACATTATTGGTAAAAGAAAAAGCTCAAAAGCTGATATAAAGTCTTTGCAGCCTTTTAGCTAAAGTATTGTTTTTACTTTTTACTATATTGTTTTTCAAATAAATCACAAAATAAACATTGTGTTGCTTTTGTCAATAGCTATCCAAAATTATTTGAAATCAATCCCTGCCATAAAAAACAAGACAAGACATTTAGGATCCAATATGTAATATCTCTATACCACCTATTGGTAATGATTTTTAAAATGCAAGTATCTACTGGCAAATCCTGCAAAGCCAGTCAATTTTTTCTTTGTTTACGCTTACAGAAGTCTATGTTTCTCTGCAGGGTATAATTTTTTCTTGCAAAGTGGCCAGATTCATTGAAGTCACTGCCAAATGCTTACTGATTTCCGCAGATTACAGTTGTCTCCCTCAAGCATACTGGAGCCCATATCCCCATGGCTTTTAATAAGAAATGTATTTCTCAATGGCCTAAGGCTTAAATTATTGAAGTGTTATATCACTCTATCGGAAGACTTGAACCCTGAAAAAGTAAGATTCAACATACCCCAGAACTGTTCCCTCAGATGACACTGACCGAAGGACATTAAAGAATGAAAATTATTAAAAAGTCTCTCTTCATATGATGATATATGGAAAATATATGCTATTCGGGAAAGTATTTGTATATATTTAGTGAGATAGGTGGCATATCAGTTTAATAAATTAAAAAATAAAATATACCAAATTCTCTCAGAAATCCATGCACAAGTTTTGGCATTTGGAAAAAAAAAGTCTACCTGTAGAAGACATTTTCGCTGTTTGCCTTGCCAATTTTGGTACCAATAATTTTCTATTGAGTTTGAAATAATTCTAAATTCTAATTCTCTCTCTCTCACACACACACATATACAATTAGCTAAGTCTTTTCCTTCTTCATATATTATGAATGAAAACATTCCAAATCTTATGTGAAGTATTTTTCAGAGTCAGTGAAAGATCTATGTTTATCTTACCCTGGGATTTCTGAATTCAAGTCAAAAATGCAAAATATAAAGTGACAGTTGCTAAGGCACAGGTTTGTAAAGTTAGCACTTAACATTATAATAGCGTGTGAAAGAAGTATTCTTCTTCCAAGAAAGGTTGCCTTGATTGTCATAGATTATGTAGTTCAAAAAGAGATATGTTAAAACTAAATAGAACAGCAGGCAAGACATTTCAGTAAGATATAGCAAGAATTGTCAGTCAAGGACCATATCAGGCCTCAAGCCAAAATTAACTTTACATATAGAAGGTTCAGTCTTTAGCATCTCCAGTTAAGGTGAGTAATACTTGGAGAACACTTTCACATCAGTATTTTGTTCCACTTTGGGATCAGTTTTGAACCCTAATTGATCTGTCAATGTAGTTTGGGAGATGTTAGTCAATTTATTTTGCACCCAGCTGTTATTTATTTCAAACTGCTATAATGCTGGCATTTTTTAAAAATTGCAAACATTATGGCTGATCTGTTTTCCCATTGGTGAGATTCCCATTGCTTCACTTTTTTTTTTTTTTGTCTTGGCCTTAGGACAGCAATACTGTCTTGGAGTTTCAGCATTCTCTTCCTGGAGCTTATATTTGCATGTAGCTTAAAATTTATCTTCTCTATTCAAGCTGCCATAACAACATGCACCCATGCATCTAACTATTGCCAAGATAATTCATTGCTGACATGATCATTTCATTTTCACAGTTCTGTAAGGTATTTTTAATGCAATAAAGGAATGGTGGCTAAGGAACCTGAAAGCCTTTGAGAGATTTCAATGCAAAGTTCATATTTTTATAACTAAATCTTTCTCAAATAGTTTCCCGTCATATAAGCCCTTCTGATTTGTTTTATTTTGTTTCTGTAAACTGTCAGACAAGGCAGATGGGCTGTTTGCTTATTGCTTTAGTTTTGAGTGAAATTGGTTTTGTTTTGTTTTGTTTTGTTTTGTAGGACCAATAATAGCACAGAAAACTTGACATGATTGATTGCATTCTTTGCACTTGTTTTGGTCATGTAGGAAGAGAATGACCAGGAATACCCATAATAATTACTCATTATTTTGACTGTTGCAGAAGTGAAGATAACTATAATTTAGGACCCTTGCATCAGCATGCCTATCAGATTCTACAGACCTTAAAGTTCTGGCTAGCTTCATAACTGCCAAATTCTACAGACACTTCCTGCAAAAGTTTTATTAATGCAAATCATCTTCCCATAATAACTGCACTTATTCTATAATTTGGAAATGAAAAAGAAAATGAAAAACATATTTATTTTGAAAACTACCTACAATGTACCTGGATTAAAAAAAGAATGCATTCTTCCATTACATTTCTTGGCACAAAGTGTAAGCAATACCATGTAGATTAACAGCATACACTTTTCCTATGTCTCCAGTATTTTAACTGGTATGATAAGGTATGTAAACAATAACTTCATTGGCAAAATGTTTACAGTAGATCATAAAAAGTTTTTGAATATTTATGGATTTAATTAAATGTCACTTGAAATATAAGATGGAAGACAGAGAACCTGTGCCAGGCTTTCAGTTTTAAATTACTTTATAAATAGTGGTGTGTTGGTACATATTTAAGAAATGGCTCTGCCAGTTCCATTTGTAATGTCGCACCATACCACTAGCCACGGAACAACTGATTGATGTGCCTGGCATATTATCACAGCTCTTCTCTCAATTAACTTGAAAAATTGCAGAATATTAAACAACCAACTATCATGAGTTGGTATAAGCTAACTCCAGCACACCATGGCCTATAATAATCAAGATCCAGTAATTCATATATTATCTATATCCTGCCGTGGTCTTCCTTGAAGAACTAATGATCCCCTGTCCCAGTTAAAGGGAAGAGAGATTCCATCTGAAAAAGCATATTGCAGCAATAGTAAGAAGGTTTTATTTAAAATTCAAATTCAGTTTCATCTTATTCTTCCAAATCTAACCTCTTATGGCCTAGAACAGTGGTGGGATTCAATTTTTTTTACTACTGGTTCTTTGGTTGCAGCTTGGTGGGCTGTGGTATCACTTGATGATTAATTGCCAATAGGAGAAGAGAATTACATTGCCCACCTCTCTAGAACACCCATCAACAAATCCCTAGCAAAAATAAATTGATTGTTTTGAACAGGATGGCCTCAAGGAAATAGTGGATATTGCTGGGGAGAAAATTTTCCCACAGGTCAAGAGCGCTCTTCAAAGATGACGAATGGTGAAATCAACTCCAACTGTCTTCTATCAGACCACATAATCTGCTAATCTACTCTGTGATATGTCTTCTAAAACAAGAATAAAACATTGTAGAGTGGGATGTGTGCAAGATGTGGCTTGATCAATGGCATGAACATAGTATCTTCTCCCTTTCCTTGAAGAAAGAGAAGAGGGTCATCATGAATTATCCTCTAGTAAATTGCCTCATGCAAGATGATCTTATCAGTTCTCCTCAAAGTCTGTCAGGACATCATTAGTACATTGCTTGAGGGTTAGGTGAAGTACGTTCAGAAAGCACAACAGTCAGGACTCTGTAACTAAGCATTTTGCTACATGGGCCAGAGGCAGCAGATCAGACCTTCCACTTTGGTTCTCAATCACCTGGTGACTGAGAGTAAATTCCTCTATTTTGGCAAATATGCCACCCTTCCTCTTTAGGGGAATTTGCTAAAAAAAATGGAAGGTACTTTTTCTTCTCTCCATCTGCATAAAATCAATGATTAAAAAGAAAACCATTATTTTCTGTGTTTGTCAAAGCAGAGGCATTATGAGTACACATAATTACTTCCCTTAAAAGATCTGGTAATTTTATATATATATGTATATGTATATGTGTGTGGATCTTTGGTTATTTGGGTTTTCTCCCGCGTAAAATTGGAAGTATCTAGGCGGTGTTTTGATGAAGTCTCATTCATCATCTTCGAGCTTGTGTCTTCGGCTTTGTGCTTCTTGGAGTAACTTACTTAGATTAAGATTACTCTGAGAAGCACAAAACCGAAGACACAAGCCTGAAGATGATGAATGAGACTTCATCGAAACATTGCCTAGATACTTCCAATTTTACGCGGGAGAAAACCCAAATAACCAAAGATCCACATACAAATACCTGCGAAAACCTCAGAAAACAAATATATACATATATATACATATACATATACATATACATATATATATATTCTTAAGTTTTCACAGGTATTTATATGTATGGTATTCAGCTTAGTTCGGGTATTTTCCCATGTCATTATAGTTAAAAGAAAACATTATAGTTGAAAGAAAAGAAAACAGAAAAGGCTGTGAAAGTCTGATTAACAGACGAACACTATACAGAAGCCTGATGATGGCAGATGAGATTCTGCTGAAATGTTGCTACAACTTTAAAAGCACAACTATAATGACGTGGGAAAATACCTGAACAAAGCTGAATACCATACATGTAAGCACCGTGAAAACTATATATATATATATATATATATATATATATATATATATATATATATATATTCTTAAGTTTTCGCTTCTGTAGCCTGATGATGGCAGATGAGATTCTGCCGAAACGTTGCTACAACTTTAAAAGCACAACTACAATGACGTGGGAAAATACCCAAACAAAGCTCTTTCAGCTTCGTGCCAGTGCAAGCAATGTGTGATCGGAGCTGCCGTCTCTCTATAAATACTGGTGGTGGGGGCTGGTGTGCTGGGCTGGTTGATGGAGTTGATTTTGGTATAATGGGCTGTGTGATGGCCTTGTGAGTTTTGTTGTGGAGATATCCTGGATCTTGTGCTGTAATCCCCTGGGTCGTTTGATTTGTAGTGATCTTTTTTCCATTTTTAATGGCTTGGGTAGTGGGTTGTGTGATGGACTTGCAAGTTCTTTTGTTGTGGTATCCTGGGTCCTGTGTTGTAATCTCCTGGGACAATTGTATTTTGATCTCTTTTCCATTAGCCTCCTGTGTTGTAAAGGCTTGGGTAATGGGTTGTGTGATGACCTTGTGAGATTTATTGCTGTGGTATCCTTGGTCTTGTGCTATGATATCCTGGGTCATTTGCTGTGTTGCAACTTCTTGAGTTCTTGTGGTGTAATTTCCTGAGTTTTCTGATGTGATATCCTGAGCGGGTGGCCGTGATGTAGCATTTTGGGTTTTAGTCTGGCTTTGAGTTTGGGGTCTGTGTCTGTGTTCTTGGCTTGTGTCAGCTTGTTTGGTTTTGGGGTTGGGGTGTGTGACAGCTGGTGAAGCAGCCGTGGTCTGGTTTCTGGATGGTGGTTGTCCTTCGTTTATTATGGGCTTGGGCCTGGGTCTGATGAGGGGGATTGGTGATGGTGTCCCATGTTGTTTTGGGTCTGGTGTTGGTTTTTGTGGCTGGGACTCGAGTTGGCACTTGTGGCTGGGACTCAACATTTCAACGAGGTCCCACTCGCCATCTTCAGGCTGGTGCTTTCGGCTTCGTGCTCGTGTGAGCAAAGCGTGATCAGAGCTGCCATCTCTCTTTAAATACTGGTGGGGAGGTTGGCTGCGTTGTCATTTCTTGATTGGTTGATGGTGTTGATGTTTGCAGATTGGTTGGCTTTTTCGTAAGAACATGTGTGGCTGAGGTATTGGCTGTGTGTCTATCAGCCTCCTGTGTTGTAACGACCTGGGTAATGGGTTGTGTGATGACCTTCTGAGTTCTATTGTTGTGACATCCTGGGTCTTGTGCTGTAATCTCCTGGCCCGTTGGCTGTGTTGTAACATCCTGAGGTTTTGTGGTGTAACCTCCTGAGTTTCATGATGTGATATCCTGAGCGGGTGGCTGTGATGTGACATTCCGGGTTTTGGTTTGGCTCCGAGTTTGTGTGTGTGTGTGTGTGTTTATATATATAAAAACCCTGTAGCTTTTCATATAACTACAAATATTACAACATCACAGAACAGCAGAGTTGCAGCTGAAAATTGCTATTTTCCTGCATTCTTCATCTAGGCCTTGGAGGAATATAAGCTGAGAAAGGTATCATAACCTGTTGCTGGGTAATTAAAACCAATGCTGCTCGCTTTAGATCTGTTCTGGCTCAGAAGCAAAAATATTATTTTCAAGTTCATACATAGCAAAAGAGGAAGTGTAGTAACATATTATCTGTTACATTCTAACAATTATGTTTATACCACTAAGAATTCTGTAGCTCTTTTCACATCAGCATCATTTGGAGTGCAAAGAGCATGGAGTTATCTTTGTTTCGGGTGGTTAACTAATGCTTGCTGAAATAATGCTCTGTTAGTTTTGAAAGCTAACATTTCTTCTTTCTCAAGTTTCATTTGGATGCTAGATGACAATAAAAAAATTGTATCCTATAATTAGAATTTCTCCCATATGTGGAATGTATTTGACAGAAAGATTGTTTTCATAGCCAAAATTGGGTACAGTTGGATTTATTTTAGCTTACTTGTTTCACTGAATACATCACATATCAATTGTATAGGCCACTTTATTCTTAATCAGTGCTTTTGAGATGAATACTGGCAATTCATATCATATTTTTTCTGCGAAGTGGGTCTTGCCATTTTGCAAAATCTAGCATGACTCTCCTTTATAGGTATACAATGGGAGAAAAGATTGTAGGTATAGAATAGAAAAAAGTTCAGTCTTACTTTTTTGATAGATTATATCATTTTGACAATTCTGACACTTCCCATATCAAAAACTGAAAAAGGATTCACTTCCAAATCTTTGTATTTATTCTCTAGAATTGAACAACTTCATCACCTCCAGAGGTGCCAACCTCTCTGCCTGCCAACTGGATTGCACTTTATGAAAAAATAGAAGCAAATAGCCATAGCCATTACGTACTTCTGTATTAGTAACAGCTTCTGGTATAGTTCAAGTCAAATCTGTCTGCTTCTGGATCACCATGTTGAACCCAAACTATGTCTAGTTTGGGCAATATCCATGCAACCTGTTTTAAAATGTTTTTCTGATATCACAATATTCTTGAAAAGTTATTGTATTCTCTTTTGAATGCATTATTCACCATATTGGGTTCTAAACAGTGCGGGTATGCTACCAGCTTGGCCCAGTTCAACTGAACCGGTAGTAAAAATCACTGCCAATTCCAAAAGCCTTCAATCAGCTGAGAGGAGGAAAAAAAACTCTCTGACAATCAGCTGAGAAGATAGAAGACCAAAAAGCACATGGGAGAGTGGGTGGGCCACTCTTAGCTTTTCGTTTCTTCATCCTCTCAACTGGTTGGCTTGTTTAGGTATGTGTACATTAGGGAGGTGCGCGCCAGTGGTGCGATTCAATTTTTTTTTTACTACTGGTTCTGTGGGCGTGGCTTGGTGGGCGTGGCAGGGGAAGGATAGTGTAAAATCTCCAGTCAGAGGGGGTATTTGCTGATTCTCTGAACCACTCAAAATTTCTGCTACCAGTTCTCCAGAAATGGTCAGAACCTGCTGAATACCACCTCTGGTGCGCGTGAAAGCACCCACTGAACCAGTAGTGACTAAGGTAGGATCACAGTACTGGTTCCAAAGTGTAATAGACATGCATGACTAGAAAGAAGCTGGTGAGGTGATATCTCTGGCTTTGTTGATTCTGGTTTTTAACCTTCTATCTTTTATTTTATCTTCCCGCACTTTTAAAAGAAGCCTACTCAGTCCACTTGGTTCCTGGGGGAATGTGGCTTACTCAGGAGGAAAGTGTTTAGCCTTGTCCTTTCAGTAGCTTAACTGAGCAGGGAGAGATATGCTAAATTAATATTCTTCTAGAATGGGTGGAATGATTCAGTGATAAATGCATATTTTTATTATGTATATCAAGATTAAGGAAGTTGGAACCATAGAGTTGAAAGACAATAAAATAAAAAGATACCTGTTTCCTTAACCAATAACTATTTCGCCCTCCCTCTCTCTTTGCCTCTCTCTGACACACATAATATAACCCAATCCAAAGGCTCAGAACTTTGTGTAAATATTCATAATCCAGACTGCATCTAGTTCCTTGTTTCCAGCTAGCTGTGTAATTTCTTATAGCCCAACCCAGATCTCAGCACATTGGGCCTCAATCATCATCAGACTTTTAGCAAGCCATGCTCTGTTTAAAGTTCAATTGAAAAAGAAATGTAGTCTCCTTCAGTATTTGATTTACCTGGATTGTGGTGGTCTCTGATCACTACCCGGGCTACCAGATTAATTAGAGTTAAAGTTTTTCTTCAGCTAGTTTTATAAATGAATGTTTTGGAATTAAATGTTCTAACCAAGGCTTCCTGAGACCGTAATTAAGCACTCAAAATAATTAATAATTACTTACTCAAAATAACTCCAGTTTTATTTCAACGCTGGGAATTATGTTCATTCCTAGCCTGTAATGAGTCCCAAACAGTGCCTTGAGATAAGCAGACACCTTTATCTCCTTTGAACTGCTGCCAACAACTACAGTGCCAAATTAACTGAAAAAAACAACAACAACCGAAGTACAAAGTCCATACAGAGCTTCAAGGTTTAATCCAAACAGAGTGAACAACTTTGTTTCCTGCAAAGATTTCTCTACCTTTGCACCTCCTTTATACCTTAGCGGAGGGGCAATCACCTCCAAGCCTTACTTCTGAGTTGCCCCTTTTGTCTCAGTTGCTTTTGCCTTCTAGTAGCTCTGCACACACGCGCATTGGGAACATACTCCCCTTATTCCTTTGCCTCGCTGCTGCCAGACTCTGGAGGCTCCGGAGTCAGCATGCAACTCCCAGATGGTCCTGGTCCCATCAGACGCAGGATTCTTTCTGAGTCTTCCCTGGACTCCCGGACTGGTCCCCATTCGTCCCCACTGTCCGATTCCGCTGCCAGCTGCACAGGCTGCCAGCAAACCACAACATTAAGATCTCCCCATTCAGTGCACAAACATATCCATGTCGACTTCCATCTGAGGTCAGTGAGTATTATTTCTAGAATAGTGTCTAAAACTGAAAACTAGGGATCACAGGCATAAAAAAAGTGATATTTGCAAAATTCTATTCAACTCAGTGGTGGGATTCAATTTTTTTTACTACTGGTTCTGTGGGCGTGGTTTGGTGGGCATGGCAGGGGAAGGATACTGTAAAATCTCCAGTCAGAGGTGGTATTTGCCGGTTCTCCGAACTAGTCAAAATTTCCCCTACAGGTTCTCCAGAACTGGTCAGAACCTGCTGAATACCACCTTTGATTCAATTACAGATTCTATAACCTCACTGTTTAGTCTTTATGAAAATACTAAGAACTAAGAACATTCCAAGTTTCACATGCAGTTTTATGCATGTCCACTGAAAAAAGAATATCCCCCTAGGTTAAATGGGACTTATTCTAAGACTATGTGCAGAGGACTATATTTTAAATACACTTTTCACTTGATGAGACCCAGATTTTCAATTTTCTATTCTACTTTCTGCTATCATGTTACGCAAAGCATTTTTGGTTTATTTCTTCTAAAGTAAAATAGTCCTTATCTCTGAATCACCATCATGCTAAAAAAGAATAGCGACAAAAGTACAGGAGAGGATTTACAATAAAATGTATTCTAATTCCTTTGAAAATGTCTTCCCATTGAGAAAGGTAAAGATTGCTATAGATGCACTCATGTCCCTGATGGCATGCTGCTTTCTTGGCAGCATTATAGAACGTTTCTGCATTGATGGATGGATGGATTAATTTCCCAGCCTAGCTAATAAGAATGGTAATACAAAGCTGTTCTCCTGGACTAGTAATAAGTCAGCTTATCTTTTTCTATGCCACAAAAAGTAATCCTAGCAGCCCATGTTTATAAGGATATTATTCTGTAGCTGCTATCTTCAGGGCATTCCACCATGTGAAATGATCAAACGTTAATAAATGCTTATCCCTATCCAGTGAGAAATATCAATTGTTACCATATTCAGTTCGTACTTTGAGGGAAACTCTTTCCTGAGGAGAAGGCTATTTTATGTTTAGTTTGGTTTGCTGAAATTTTGGCTGGTTTTTGAAATGTTGGCTATTGGGAATCAGTTCCATGGATATCTTGAAAGTCACTTGTCCTTGAAATAACTTTCATTATGTCAAGGACTTCTATTTCTTTGATAATAAAAGGAAAATTATCTTCCAAAGACCAAGACTACTACAGCACTCCTAAAGGGAAGAATCCCCAAGTCTACATATCTAGAGCATTTCACATCACTGGATTTTGAACATTTGTATCATTGTAATGTTTTCTGTGATTCCAATAATTACCGTATTTTTCGCACTATAAGATGCATTTCCCCTCCAAAAATGGGTGGAAATGTCTGTGCATCTTATAGAGCGAATATTGTGGTGGGGGAGGGGGCTTGGTGCAGCGCTGGAGAATTCTGGAGCCTTTGCTGCCGAGCAGCTGATTGGTGGTTGGATCTGCCTCCCAGCATACTGCTGATCAGCTGTTCTAGGCAGTGGGGATTGCCACTGCTGCTGTTCCTATTGCCACCTGTTCACTGCTCATCCTTTCAACAGCACCTGTTTGCCGCTGCCTGTTCACCACCGATGGGTGGTGATTGGTGGCACACAGGTGGTGGTGAACAGGCCGTGGAAAATGGGTAGGCATAGAATGGGCAGTGGCGAACGGGCAGTGATAGGCAGCGGCAATGGTGATCCCCACTGCCTAGAACAGCAGTATTCCAGGAGGCCGATCAAACTGCCAATCAGCTGCTTGGCAGCGAAGACTCCAGTTCACCAGTGGTGGGCGTAACAGAGCGGAACCCTGACAAGCCACATGCTGGGGCTGTGATAATGTGCTGAAGCTGACCAGGCTGTTTGCTGCAAGGATGCTAGCCTGATGAATACTAGATGTATGCTGGGAGCCAAAGGCAGATTTTTTCCTTTGTTTTCCTCCTCTAAAGCTAATGTGAGTCTTATAGTCTGAAGCATCTGATAGTGTGAAAAAGTACGGAACTAAATGATATGACTGTTAATCTGTTACTGTGGTTTCAGAAACAACACAGATGAACCAGGAAGAAATTGGCTCCATTTCTGAACAGAGTCAACCTCATGGGTCACAGTGATCTAAAACTCTTGGCAAAATCTGCACTTGACATGCCATGGGTCAGATGTTAGCTGAATGTGGGGATGATTGGGATAGTCCAAGGTGGAACAGTATGGACCTCTATGAAATAGATCAAATGCGTGGTTTCAAATGCAAAGTTCTCTTCTCAATAGCTATAGAATTACTGCAAAATATTGTCTGTAGATTGTTGCATCTCCAGATTTCAATATCACCAACTGGGATGTAAGGTTGTAGTGACTGATGGGAGTTATAATCCAAAAGGCGGCATTTGGATAAAGCCACAATAGCATACGTTTGTTTTCTCATAAAATAAGAATGAACCACACAATGCAATTTATTATTCCTCACCGTTTCTAGAGCGTGCCCAATTGCAGCCATTCTTTTTAACTATTTATATTTGCCAAAATTGACAGGTCTGTGTTCAATGAGAGTCAGTTTGGTCTAGTTATTAAGGCACCAGGCTAGAAAGCATGTAACTGAGTTCAACTCCCTTAGCCATGAAAGCCAGCCTGTTACTCTTTCTCAGCTCAACCTATCTCACAGGGTTATTGTTGTGAGGAAAAGACAAAGAGGAATTTGGGTTGGAGGTGTTTGTTGCCTTGAGTTATTCGTAAAATAATGAAGACAGATCATCATAATGATGATAGATAGATAGAAAGAAAGAGAGAACAAAAGAAAGTTAGTTTGTGGGCTCCTTGCATTTCATTCCTGCTACCATTGCCTTCCTGTGGTATATCTTTTCTTTGCATGTTCTGTTTACCTTTCTTTTATCCAAATTCGTGGTACTTATGAACTGAGTTAGGGACCCAATTCCTCCCCTTCCGTTTATTTTGCCACACACACCTTTTCCTAACCTGAAAAGTTATCCGGGTCTTGTGCATTTCTCCTAGCTTCTGTGGTCGTCATCAGATGAAGTACTTCAAGCAGTCAGTCTGCGGTTGATTTGAAAACTAGGCGAGTCTCAACAACAAGCTTAGAGAAAGGTGTCAGGTATAAATCAAGTCTTCAAACAAGCAGGGTGCATTCCAAACTTCAGAGAGATTTCTTTGTACAAAGTGATTTTTTTTTCTCTCTATCTCTCTTCTGCTTTTCCTTGTGCCTGGAAGAGGATGAAAGGGCAAGGGTGGGGGGTATTCATTTAGTCTAATAATGAGGGTGAAGCTCACAGGCATAGTAATTTGGCAGCTGTTCTGCTTCCTGTAACAGTTCAACTTTGTCTCTCTCAAACACACTCTTTTTAATCCAGGGACTTCTCAAGAAAAACACCTTTTGTTGTTAACCTGCTGGTGGTTCATTTTATGTAGGAACCATGCAATTAATCTTGTTTGTATTTTAAAAGGCAGGTTGCCTCAGTAAGCTTTCTTGACCTATAATTAAGGAATATCAAAACTGTTACAAAGATGTAATGTTGAAAGTGGTAGGAAAAGCCAGTTACTTTTTCACCATGGAAAAAAGTTCCCACTTATGTTTCACTTGAAACAAATGCCTTATATTCTTTGCTTTATTGTTCTCTTTGTTTAAAGGATAGAAATGCCTAAAACTGTTGTCTTGGTTACAGAAGATTAAAGCTTCTATATGTTCAAAATACTGTACATTTTGATTTTATATATATATATATATTCTTAAGTTTTCGCGGGTACTTACATGTATGGCATTCAGCTTTGTTCGGGTATTTTCCCATGTCATTGTAGTTGTGCTTTTAAAGTTGTAGCAACGTTTCAGCAGAATCTCATCTGCCATCATTAGGCTTCCATATATATATATATTACTAAAGCCAGATTTTAATTATAATGTTTCATTATTTCTTCTCAATTTACTCATGGCTACCATTTTAAGGTGGAACTTCATGTTTCTTTGGGAAAGCTTCATCACACACTGACACATTTGAGTTGTATGTGAATATTGATTGAATATTGAATACATGGAAAAATTAAACATATCCCAATTTAGAAATTGGCAAAAACAAGTAGCATCCAAAACTCAATATGCGGATCTTAAAAAGCTGAGTTGCACAATGATATAAGCACAATCCTGGTATTGTGAGAAGTTGAAACACTACATTTTACAGCTTTTCATCAGGTGTTCCTTTCAGTCTGAAGCCAACCTTGGCATTAATGTTGTGATGAATCAAGTTATATAAGCAGTTAAAATCAGCACCAAACTCATCCATATAATATATTTCACTATGTAACTGGAAGTAAAGAAAGAGGTAGTATTATGTTACCTAAATTAAAATTTAATTAAACTTCAATTAAAACAGATGAACACTGCTGTCAGCATTTTTCCAAAAGAAGTTACATATGGAAAAAAAATTATTGGAATCTATAGAATGTAAACCTATAATGTTTATGAAGTCATGTTTATTTTTTTTTAAAAAAAGAAAAAGAATACATCAGCCTTTGCCATTCCACACAGTTTTATGTGTTTCCATTACTCTGAACTTGTTTTAGAATGATTACTTCCAATAAAATATCAAATCAGCAGGCAACCAGCATGTTCCTTACTAATTCACTTTTCAAATGCTATGCAGTATTTATCTCAGTGTTTCTTTTTAAAAAATAAGGCGTTCATAGCTGAAAAGTTGGGAACTTATTGGCAAACTTTGTTCAGCAAAGACATAATGAGACAAAGCAAATTTTATTATTTTAACATTCTGATAAGCTCTGTTTTTCTGAAATGCTAGAATTCTAGCCAAAGTCTGAGACCCAGATGACAGAGAAAATTACACTTACGGCAAATTCATTTGTGTAGCTTCTTATAGTTTATAGATACTGTATATGGTCCTCTATACTTGGAACTGGCACAAGTGTTTCCCCCCTCAACTGTTGCTTCCTACAGATATTGTTTCATAAACATGAAAGTGAGATTTATAGGTAGTCCTCATTTAGCCTTTAGTTTACTTTATTGTAATTGCATCTCGTACAATGAAATCAAACACTCTCTTCAGTGTACATCATGACCATGACAATAAACACAAACACACATCCTTCACTCTCCAGACATTGAACCGAAACCCCCCAACACCGTACCAATACTGCACTATACAGCAGAATTCAAAAGAGCTACTGCCCTGGGATAGAAGCTGTTTTTCAGCCTATTTGTCCTTGTTTTTATTATTCTGTACCGTCTGCAAGATGGTAATAGTTCAAAAAAGAAGGGTGCCCAGGATGAGGTGAATCTTGGAGAATGTTTTGAACTTTCTTAAGGTAGCGGGAGATATAAAGCTCTTCGAAAGAGGGGAGAGGACATCCAATGGTCTTCTGGGCAGTGATGTTAACCCTCTGGAGTGCTTTCTTATCTGCCACTGTGCAATTGCCAAAACATACAGAGGTGCAGTAAGTTAAAATACTTTCTATGGTGCAGCGATAGAAGGTCACCAGCAGTTTTTCATTCAGTTGTTGTTTTCTGAGAAGTCTCAGGTGGTATAATCTCTGCTGGGCCTTTTTGACCAGGGCTGCAATGTGAGCACCCCAGGTCAGGTCCTTTTTTATGGTAACACCCAGAAACTTGAAACTGGCCACTTGCTCCACTCGTTCTCCATTGATAAGCAAGGACTGGATGTCTGATGTGTTCCTTCCATAGTCCACTATAAGCTCCTTGGTCTTGTTGGTGTTTAGTCACCACAGTTGGGACTGGCAACTCGGTTGTTAAACAAAACACTCACTAAGTGAAACTATGACTGCACTTATGATCTTAAGGTCATATATGTAGGGATTGGTCACACTATTATTTATAAATAATATAAATATTATTTGTATGTTTGTATTCTGGCCTTTATTATTTTTATAAACAACACAAGGTGAAGGACATATTCAATACACTTTCCTCCTCCTATTTTCCCCACAACAAAAACCCTGTGAGGTGAGTTGGGCTGAAAGAGACTGATCAGTCCAAGGTCATCCAATCAGCTTTAGGTTGGCTAAGGCGGGACTTGAGCTCCATGCTTCCTGTTTTCTCATCTGGTACCTTAACTACTAGAAAAAAAAGGCTCATTAACTGTGTAACTGAGATCAGTCATTAAATGAAGCAGTTGATAACGAGGACTGCCTATATTTATATTTCCTATGATATACATTTCCTATTATATACAGGATATACATGGTATTTTGTATAGATTCATGAATAGAAACCAAGCCAACGTTTGTTGATCAAGCCACAGTTAGTTGGGTACCGTTTACATAATATATTAAACAGGGGTGGATAATTTGTACACTCAATTTTGCAATCTCTTTTTTTCTCCAGGATTTCCTGGTTTGCATAGGTAAAAGACAGTGATTGAAAAATGGCAGCACAAATTTGGTGGATATCTTTGTTAATGGTATTTTTCATCTTTTATTTATAAATTAAACCCTAAAAAAGTGTGCTAAGAACCTGTGAAGTTTAATGTACATTTTCTGTGCAATCTTCCAGCTTCCAAAATAGAGGCTCATTGCCACATTCCCTGTAATTCTTGAAAGACAAACAGTAAAACATAACTGCAGCTCATAACTGGAAAAAAAAGTTGTTTATTCTTATGTAACCATAGAAACTGCCATAACTTTGTTCATACCACGTATTAAGCCAAAGCCAATATATGAGAATGCAGCTTTGAATAATCAATGAAATGAAGCCATTGATCAAGATAGTACCATTCTGGCTGGGATTCGTACTGGCCTGAACTAGCCTGTTTTTTGACTTAGTTGATTGTGTGAACCCACAAGTGTGGTTTAACAGCATCTGTGATTTAATATGTAAAATTCTTCCAATAAGGTAACTTTTCATGAGCATAAAAATAGGTAGCTTGCTTGCAAGTCAGGAAATGAAATCTTTTTGCTATATGATAATCAAAGTAATTGCCAAGATCTTAACCAAAATAAATAATAGCTTTCCAATAAAGCCCATAAAGAATGATGTACAGTTAAATTCTCACCCCATATACACATGGATTATAAATGCCCAATGATATATTTGAAAGTCTGGTAAATTAAAATCTCTTTCATTAAAAGATAATCTCATTTTAGCTGATGAAATTCGTGGTGGTCTATCTTTCCATTTACATTTCCTCAGTAGTGTATTGATCTGAATAAAATATCTATTTGGAAATAACAGAAGAATGCATTTTAAAATATAAATCATTTGAGGATAATATTCATTTTAATAACAATCTCACAATAGAATTATAAGCCATCTATTAATATCCAGTACAATCTTATTTGAAAGATATTAATTTCCACATTTTTATATACTTTTGTTTTATATAATCCTAAATATTCAATATGTTGTGTACAGATCCCAACATCTTACATTTATCAATTGACCAGATCCCAAAGGAAGTAAATTAAATTTTTCCCAATGAATCCTATAATTTTGAAAATTTACCAAATTGTTCAATTGGGCGTTTTAAGTTATACAAGAAAACAGAATAGATATTTGCCAAAATATCACCCATCCATAATTTATATTCAGAATCCATGAGAGTAATACAGGCAATATCATAAGATTGCCTAACACTAAAAAATATTTACCACAGATGAACAGCCAGTAGCTGGATTCAAACATTTCAGTCAGATATTTGAAAAAGACCTAGGAAGGTAAGAGGAAGAAAATATCTATAGAAAATAAGTCTCATCTGTCACATCCTGGACATAAACTCTTTCAACTCCTTCTCTCAGGACGCCACTATAGGGCACAGCATGCCAAAACAAATAGACACAAAGACAATTTCCTCCCACCCATGCCATCATTCTTCTAAACACCTAATTCCCACAGCACCATCTTATGCCTAAGGGTATTTACCCATGTTGTATGGCTGTGGTATTATTATCCTTATTTTTCCCATTACTTCTCCTATTGGTATCTTATGATCATATTACTTTCTTGTTTGTATACACTGAGAAGTTATACACTGGAGACAAAGTCCTTGGGTGTCCAATCAGACTTGGCCAATAAAGAATATTCTATTCTATATTCTATTCTAAAGAGATGCTGCCTAAGGAATGGTTAGATAAGAGACAGTGTAACCTTCAGCTGGACAGTGGGCAGAGCAAAAGGCTCAGAAGTGACCTTCCCTAGTTTCTCAGGCTATAAAAGAGAAGGCACGAAAATCATACTTTCAGATTTGCAATATTCAGGGAGCTTTCATAATTTGGATGAAAATGGCCCTCCTGTGGTAGTGCTTGCTTATGTGTGAGATTGTTTTTGTGGTGCATCAAGATATTCATTATTAATATTTACGGTGTATTGTTTTAACCTCTGCTAGGAAGCAGTGTTTGCAGCTTGGATTCAGCAGTGATTGAGGAGGCCCACAAGATAAACAAACAAACAAACAAATAAATATTTGTAAGATTTTGCTTTCCTTTCCATAGGAGTATTTGGGATGCTTCAGTTATGGAAATTTGACATGTATATGTTTGTATAAGATATAAGATTGTGGCCAGAGCAACTGTTTACATCACATGGAGGAATATATTTATTTGTGCAATTTGTGCATTTAGGTTTTCCATATAAAACGCCTACTGAAGTTCAAGTGAGGTACATATTAAAAAAAATAAACATGCTACAATTCTATCAGAATCCTTGGGAAGCACATGTAAAACTGATTCTGAAGATGGGATGGTTGTTGGGTCATCTCTCATCTCAGTCAAACTGGTATTCTTTGAAGGTTAAGGAATAAAATCTAAGACAGAACCAGTATTATAAGCTCCTGTCCTATGTTTCCTAAAGTTACTTAAAACTATATGATTTCAATAAGAACCTGTTAATGTGGAACATGTGGGTAATAAATCCTAAAAGTTATACAGATGATAAAAAAAGGTTCAAAGTTAAAGATCTAAGGATGAAACAAAATCCAGAAAAACTGTCCATTTTCCATTCCTCATTCAATTGCTCTAACAACAAATACATCTTAGGTTGGACACATAAAATTGATGATTTCCCATATAAATCAACTCCAAAATAACCCCTATTGAATCCACTGGGACCTACATCTTGGTAAATAAGCATAGTATTGCAACTTTGACAATACTACGTTTGAGTTTTGAAAGCATTCAATTTTATCTCTTATTTTAAAAAAAGGAAATAATTCATTTTGATTTTGACTCTGTCTCATGTCAATAGAACCATTTTTGCTCTTTTATCACACCTTTGCATTATTCAACACAGCAGTGGAAGAAAATTTGTATTATCAGAGTTAATGGGCCAATGTTAAGAAAGGAGTTATTCTCTGCTTTCTGTATTTGATTTCACTGATTGTAATTATTCTTCCAATGTGAATATATTCTGAAAATCCAGGAAAAAACAGTTTGGATTTGATGAAACAGACTCTAGTCCACAAATGCTGATACTACAGCACAAAACCTTTTGTTCTTTTCTTCTGATTAAATTGTGCATTAAATTGTATTTATTTTTTACAACGTGCATTTTTCAGACCTCATTTTCACCACAGTTCATGTCACTCCTTTGATGCTTATCAAAAATAAGCTTCAAATGTATATTCATGACAGAAAGAGACTAGACCGAAACTATCAGTAATTACTATAAGAAATAATAAAGAGGTTACAGTAACCCCTTTTTATATTGGGGCATTTACTATATTTAGTAAAATATACCAATACCTACTGATATGTCAATATAAAAGTAGTCCAACTTTCCACTTTGAATTTAGCACATCTACATATTAGGTGTAATATCAAAGCGTAACAGCAAAGTTCAAGTTTCCTGATGCAAGCATTTTTAATAGTGCTTTAGATATAAAAATGGAATTATGTTGCCATTCAATGCAAAGAATTTAACTGAAGGTCTGAAAAGTACCTGGAACTGGAGTCTATGACTCTATCAGTTTTCTTGGCACATTCAAGCAATATCTTCTGATGGCCATTTTTCCTTCTTACTTCAAGTTTCTGAGGATATCCATAATATTTCTTAGGTGGGAATATTCTTTTTATTCTCCATCTAGTAACAATTTTTTTAAGAATACAGCATTTCAGAAAAAAGAAATATTATGCTTCTTAACTGAAATGAGACAATCAATTGTGGAGAAAATCAAATAATCATCAATTTTCAATGGATCAATAATCAAAAATTTTCAATTTTCAATGAAGAAATAAAAAAGAGACAAGATCATTATTGCTCACTCTCCTAAAACATGGAAAGTGCAGGGAAAAAAGTCATGCAGTTCGTTATGTTACTTCAATCCAATGGAAGTTGATGGAAATTTAGCAGTTTAATTACTTATTGGAAATATTACTTACTGATACTTTAAATTTTTTACTTACGATATTTTAATAAATATGTCATCTTTTGTAAAAAATGGGATTCTCAACACATAACAAAAGAAAATGTATAATATTGGAAAATGTATTATCTCAATCCTTTTTTTAAAAAAAACCATATACAATAGTAATGTAATAACCCCAAAAGAACAACATTCAAGCAGGTGCAATGAGGGTAATTATCTCAGTTAACAGCCCTGAACAGACCCCCATCATGTGGTAATTAAAATAAGAAGGATCAATATTTTTTCATTCCAACTAACAACACTAATCCTTTAAATATCATGCCAAGGATTGTTTCAATATTTCAGTTTCTGTATGTTCTGATTAGTGATTACTGACCACAATCAACCAAAAAATAATGGAGAAAAAGATGTTTTTACTGTAGCATGTAGCAAGAAGACAGTATAGAAAGTTTTTCAATGAGTGTCATGCATTAGAAACCTCTCAAAGTTTTAAAAAAGCCTTATAAACAATGTTAATATAATAAACCAAAAGAAAAATCATACAAGATTGTAATCTCACTGAACAGGATTGTAGCATCAACAACTTTTAAAAGATTTATTCAACAGTTCTCATCAATGTACTTATTCTACAACTGAGCCTAGTATGATTTAATGGGGGAATAACCTATGTAGAATTGCAATATGATCCTCTACAGAAGCATAAATAATAACACATTTTCCTTTTTGTCCAAACATAGGCTATATTCCCCACCAGGGAAAAACAAACAATGGTTTTAAGACTTTTCCTAGAAGCTATAACATTATTGTATGCTAATTACAAATCCTGCAGACTTAAAAAAAGTTTGGTTTTATCTCAGATACTGTATGGCCCCCTAAGGCCATAATACTCAATAAATTGGTAGAAATTCTGTAGTAGAATAAACTTGTCATTCATTGTCTACACTTAGGCTTCAAGCATTGCATTGCCTAAAGTGGGTACAACAGGCAATCCTTGACTTACGACCATTTCTTTAGGACTGTTAAAAATTACAATGGCACTGAAAAGACTTACAACCAGTTCTCACATTTACAACTGTTGCAGTCAGTCAAGTGATCAAAATTTAGGTGCTTCGCGACCAGCATGTATTTATGATAGTTGCAATGTCCCAGGGTCATATGATCACAATTTTCAACCTTTCCAGCTGGCTTCTGACAAGCAAAGTCAGTGGGAGAAGCTGGATTTGCTTAAGGACTGCATGGTTCCCTTAACAGCCACAGTGATTTAACAACCATGTTTTGGAGCAATGCTGAAAGATATTCCCATAGCCACTGTCAAGCTGCCCCTCATATAGAGGAATCAGATGTTGCTCTGGTAAACATTCCTATGTTTTTAGTCATGTAAAAGAAGCATCCCCCACTTTCAAAGACTCAAGTTTGAGCCAGGAAAGGAAGGCTACATAAATGGGGGATGGGGTTTAAGTAACCTGGATTTTAGTTGTTTGGGGTCCTCTGAGTTGTTATGAGGAATGGAACAGTCCACAAAGAGTGGAATGAGTGAGAGATTGAAACTCAAAGTAGGTGCTGTAGAAGTTTTGGATCAGAGATTCCAGTTTATCTTAATTATTCAACATAAGGGTGATTGCCTTAAAAATACTGCAAAGAAAGCATTTGGGGTCTGAAATCTTCCTTCAAACATATAATACAAATTAATAGTTTATCCAAAAAAAATGTCCCTCCATCAGTGGATTAGATATAAAAAGCAACCTCCATTAAAATCAGTTGATGAACAGATGTGCTGAAATGAGGAAAGTGGCTCTGCTGGGGCTATATATTACTTGGAGGTAAATAAGCATCTTTCATTGTTAGCACGGAATTGGACTCTGACTCTGAAAAGAGATTCTGAGAAGAGAAAGGGACATGAAGGAAAGTAATTACCAGGAAGAAAATGTGGAGAACTGAAGTAGCAATAGCTTGATTTTTCTCAGCCGAATGCATAGCAACATGTGTTTCATGTTCACTCTTGTGGTTTAAAAACTCATTTTCCCATCTGCAAGTTATTGTTTTATTTCATCTACTCATTTTCTTGATTAAAGATCCCATTGTTTAAAAGTGTTTGTCGTACACATTTTATTCTTAAAACTTAATGAAACAATGTTTATTTGCATGCTGCTCACTCCCTTAATGCCTCAGGACAGCTGAGCTATTAAAGGAAGAATCATTGAAACCAGAGAAATACAATTAAAAGGAACCATAAAACATTATAGAAACAACCCATTTGAATCAATGAAAACAGTAAAAATTATTATCAGAAAGTCTAGATAAGTAAGTATATTTTGAGCCTTCTCCTAAGGCAGGGGTGTCAAACACACGTCATCATGGTGTTGTCATGTGATATATCTGGACTTTCCCCCCCCTTCACTAAACTGGGCGTGGGCATGGCCAGCGCGTGATATATCCGGCCCGCGGGCTGGGAGTTTGACAGTCCTGTCCTAAGCTAATCAGGAGTGATGTAGTTTGACATCACCAGTGGCATTTTCTCCCACAACAGGGTGCTTGCAGAACTACTTGTAGATGTCAAATGTATCTATGGTGGGATCCAAAAATGTTATTTCATTGAACATCTAAGAATGCGGAGCAGAGCAAACGAGATCGTAACTTGCTTCTTTCCTATTCTCCTTTAGCTGAAATGTATACAAATCATTGGTCAGCTACTTATTGTTAGCCCATGAGATTCCTAACAGGGAGGGAATATCTCTATAATGTTGCAATAGTTGTAATTTTATCTTTATAAGAATGAATGGTGGTTATTCCATTATGTGGGAGCAAAATAGTTAAACAGAAACATGTTCAGTGTCTCAATTTCAGGGATGTCCACACAGAATGATTTTTAAAAAGGCAAGATGGTGACTATGATAACTCAATTAAAACTTTGTCTGTTATGTATCCATGTCAATTTCCACCATTGTGGCCACCATCTTGACCGCTTTTGTTACAACCTGAGGTTACCCCAGGTTAATGTTAAGTTCTCAGATGAGCAGTTTTCCAAATCTGTTTACAACTTTCATCACTTGGTTCTGTCTACATGTGTTGAACTCAGTTCCTGTCATTCTTACCCATTGTGGATAAGAAATGGCAGTTATGAAATTTGTAATCTCTAATTGGCATTGAGTTGGAAAAGCTACATTATATGCAGAGCCGCACTCCATGATGGAGTGAGTCCATGCATCTGATGAAGGAATTGAAGCTCATGAAAGCAAATTCCTTTTAATAAAATTTAGTAGATGGGTAAGTGCTACCAGACTTCTTCTGTTTTCCAATGATGTATGTTTTTTCAGCTCACAATTGTTCCATATTTATGCCTCATTGCTAAATGCTAAATGTTTGGATTGAATCCATATAAAATACCGCATTTGCGATGATACAGAAATTCCATATGCTGGATATGTGATTGCTTCTTATCCACTTGTTCAAGCTACCACTTGATTCTGCAACCACCAGGATATTGAATCTGCATGTGAAAACCAGCCCTATCATTATTTCTTCCTGCTCTCAAAAGTAGATTATTTTTAAAGTTGCCAAGAAATCTCTTTCCTTACACAGTGAAGAACAGTTAAACACCCGAGGACAAACATTATTTTGTTCTATCAATTCTTCCAGAGTTCTTTATATTAATGCTGTCATGAAACTTGTTTGCTTTAAAATAATGCTTATTACTTTAAAAAATATCCATATCATGGCCTTTAGTTCCATTTGTAATGCTCAGAGTAACTTGGAACAGTTTAAAAATCAATGCAATCAGTAAAATGAAATCAATAGCAACAAGTGAACATGAGCAAAGGGAAAGGCATCTGCAGCAGATGAAAGAAGTCTAAAAACAAAGGGACACAGATAGAACATTAGAGGCATTACAAGATAGAGTTTCAGTGACAGCAAGATGTTTCTACTGGCTTGATATAATCTCTTTGGAACTTAAAGGTTTTTAAAATAATAGTAATGATAATAATAGGTAAGATAAAGCAAGGTAGTAATAGGTGCCTTGGATGCAATCCCAAAATAACCAGAGTACCACTTGCATGTCACTGGCATTCACAAAATCACTATCAGTCAATTGCAAAAGGTAGTTTTACTTGGAACAGCTTACATGCTGCAATGATACCCTTAACACCATCAAACAACAATATTTACCTATCTCACATCCTTGGGAAGGATTCAATAGCTGGATAAACATGCCAGATCCAGTCTAATCATCTGGCTGATCATAATAAGAATTTGTCCAATTAATCCTAACTTCAATTATCCAAGAAATGAGAATATTTCCAAATGAAAGCTGTTAGATCTGGGAGGATGGTTCAGAAACGGAGGCAAGACTTCAGATCTGAGCAAAGAATCCCAGCCACAGCAGCCCCTTATATAGGGCTGGCTGCGGCTAGGCAGCCAATGAAAGCGATTTGAGTTTGCTGCTCTTGGCAGGGTCAATCGCGGCAGCCCGTTTACTAGCCAATCGGATCAGTCTGCGGTGACCAATCACGATCTGCTATTCGCGGGCCAGAGTTGCAGGCTTTTGAGCCTGCTAGTCCGGAACACCCCTCCCCTCTCGGTTCCGTTTAAGGGGTGGAGTTATATAGTCTCACAGGTAGGCAGGTCTTCGCACCTGTCTACCCGACTTACGCAATTCCAATTGTCCATGTTCAAATTCGGGTTCAGATGGACTGTTTGCTGGATCTAGCAGGAACGGTGAACCAGTGCCCAGGTTGGGGCTCTCCTCTGATGCCCCTGGGGTGATTGAGTCCTCAGCTTCGTTGCTACTGCTATGGCTCCCTGGGCTCGCTGAACCTGCTTGGCTGCTGCTTCTTGGTAAAGTGTTCATCTGCCCAGGTTCAACTACAGCTGGTGAGTATTGCAAGCTATGGTGTGGTGATCTCGGTGTTAGTTCAGAATAAACAGGTATTGGTTCTATTTCCGAGCTCACCGCTTCCCCTCTCCCCCTGGTGTCGAGGTTGGGGTCAGGGATGGACGTTGTGGTCAGTCTGGAGCGTAGCTGGTCAATATGGCATTTCCATGCTCTGAAAGCGATTTGAGTTTGCCGTTCTTGGCAGGGCCAATCGCGGCAGCCCATTTACTAGCCAATCGGATCAGTCTGCGGTGACCAATCACGATCTGCTATTCGCGGGCCAATCAGAGTTGCAGGCTTTCGAGCCTGCTAGTCCGGAACAAAAGCAATGTCTTCACTGCCATGGCCGATACTCTATGTAACAATTGCTTATAGAATGAAATGGAATGTCTGTAAAAAGAGCCTTTTTGGACTCACTGGCACATAGGATACATGTAATGATACATCATTATATTTTAGCTTTTAATGAATGGCCATGAACATATGCATCCTGATTGATCCAATTTTATTTTTGCCAGCAGAATTCCTACAAACCAGAATCATAAGTCAAGAAGAAAAAGTGGTGTAAGAGAAAAACTCTAAGAGAAAAACATGCCAAAGCTTCTTTGATGCACTAGAATTCTAAATAATTGTGCTTATCTTAGTTGTTGTATGTCAGCTTAGCATTTGCTTTTAGGCAATTTTATTTTCCCTTTTTCCTGTGTGGCTTTCAAATAATATTGGACCAAGAGTATATAAATCCTTTTTCAGGATTTAAAAATAATATTCCTTTGTTTTCAGGTCTCAGGCCTCAGTGTTTTGGTACCTCTTACACATGAGAAAAGTACAAACCATTAAAACTTGGAATCCCCAAATTAATACTAAAAATGGCATGAAATTATCTCTTTATGTTTGCACTTCATGAGCTACAATTTCCTGATTTAAAATATGCAGGTATTTCTGTGAATTGTATACAAAATAAATACACTGCATATAATGATGCCTATATTTGGGGGGAAATTGCTGGTGAAACAGGTTACAAGAATATACATTAGAAAGAAAAATTGTGGATATCAAAATAGGAAGATCCAGCCATTTTTAATAGTTTAATAGCACCTGATGGGGAATGGCTGGTCTACTTCTAGACAATAGACATCAAGACTAACACTGATTTCATGTTGTTTCACTAGGCCAAAGTAAGTTGCTATGTTGAAAAGAATGAGGTTGTAAAATATCGACAGGGTGTGGAATATGACATGGTGCTTTTGCTTTTGTGTGAGAATGGTGTGCACCTGAGTAGCAGTAGATCCGGCCATGTCCCTGCTGTGCTGGCATCACTATCTAAAGATGGAACAATTACATTTCAAAGACACACACATTCTTCGGTGACCCAAGGCAGAATTTTTATAGTGTCATTGTTGTAGCAGAGTCATTAGGCTGGGACATTGCAGAACATCTGCAGGGCTTAGCTACTGGGTACAGTCGATTAAGCAGAAGAGGCCTTTCTTGGAAGCAAACAGAAAATACCTCACCATGTGATTTGATCCACATTTTGTTAACAGCTCTAGGAAAATAGGAAAGAATGGGTCCAGAGGGCTAAAATTTACCTAGTACAGCTCCTTTTTCCATTAGTATGAAATAGAAAAGTAAGAACAGAATACTGTTTTTAGGAAGCGATATTAAGACTGTAAATGCCAGAAATATTCTTCCAGTGCAATTGAATGCACAGGTTTTTAATTCTTGTATTACAAGACATCTTGGCAGTATCTTTCCAAAATTCCTGAAATATTATTCTGAAAGTACTTTGAATCAATGTCTTTCTGTCTCTTCGCAGACTTAGACAGTCTGATGGCTATAAAAAAATTGACAACCCATTTTTACCTTCAATTTTAATAGCAGTAATCCTTACTTTTGAAATTAAGACATTAATAAAAGGATTAATTCTGAATCTCAATAATTCCTATGTGTTTCCCAGCTCCTGTTCTTCTGTAAACACCAAACGAAAGAGCTGGCAACCTATAGTAATTGCACAATAAAACTTTCTGCTCTTAATTTTGCTGCACTAACCCCACATGTATTTTTATATTTTCTGTTAAGTTTGAGCAATGAGAGGCTGAACCAGAGCATGAGTGCAACAGAACTTTATTTACAAATAAAGGGCTGACCGTGCTTGCCACGCCTGGAACTGGCTCGCAGCAATCAGCAGCCAGTTGGACCCCGCAGCCTGCTTTTATAGCTGGCTGCTGGGGAGAACCGACCAATGGGAATGGGGGAATAACGCCCACACAAAGTGAGTGGACCTGAGTGAGAACTCCTTGAGTCCTCAGGACATAACACCCCTTCCCCCCAGATGCGAACACGCATAGTCCTTGAGGTAGATGGGGGGTTTGTGTTGGCGCCCGGAGCGGCGCAACTCGGGAACATTGTCTGACTGTTCGGTATCAGTCTGTGACGGTTGAGCTGGCATAGTGTCGCCAACACTCTCTCTGGACTGGGCATCCTCGGAAACCACCGGGTTGGTTTCTGGAGTCAAACTCTCGTGGGTTGGATCCGGTTGGTCAACTCTCTGGGCGCTGTTGTCCGAGTTTGGGCTGACCGGAACGACCGCTGCGCAGACTGGTCACTGGGTGCGGTGTGGCTGGGTGGCGGATGGGACGGTTCCCCTTCGACTGGAGACTCTGGATTCTTGTTTGCGAGGTTGCTGAGGCGCCTTCTGAGTTGGTCTATGTGTCTCCTCCAGACGCGACCATCCTCCAGCCTGACTCTATATGATCTCGGCCCGGTGACGGCGATGACCTCGCCCGAATCCAAAGCGGGTCCCCAGCAAAATTCCTTGCGAATATCGGCTCCTGTAACATAAAATGTCTAACCCCGAAGTGGAAGCGAGGGAGAGTCAGGGCAGTATTGTGGGTGCAGTCTATCTAATACAGTCCTCAGGCGCCGGCCCATCAGAAGTTCCGCTGGGGACTTATTGGTGACTGCACAGGGGTTGAGTGCTGGCTCATCAGGAACCGTGAGAGTTTGTGGTGCCAGTCATCTCTGCCAAACCTAGCGAGGCCTCTTTGGTGGTCCTGACGGCCCTTTCAGCCAACCCATTACTCGCAGGGTGAAATGGGGCTGTGAAAATGTGGCGAATGCCTAGGTTGGCTGCAAAACGGCTGAATTCTACTGATGCGAACTGTGGGCCATTATCGGAGACCAAGGAGTCGGGTAGTCCATGGGTAACGAACAGGCGCGTTAACACGTTGGTGATTGCTAGTGTGGTGGTCGTGGATAGCTGCGCCACGTCTATCCACTTGGAATAAGCGTCCACGACCACTAGGAACATCTTTCCATGCACGGGCCGGCCAGATCGATATGGATTCTAGACCAAGGGGCGCTGGCGCTCTCCCATCTGGTAGGGGTGGCGATGGGGGAGCAGGATGGGATTCCTGGCAAATGCTGCAGGAACTTACCCAATTGACAATGTCCTCGTCTAGACCCGGCCACCACACGTAGCTGCGTGCCAACCCTTCATTCTCACAATGCCGGGTGTCCCTCGTGCAACGCTTCCAGGACTCGGGTGCGCAGCGAGGTCGGGATGACCACTCGAGTGCCCCACAGTAGACAACCCTGAAAACTGGACAGCTCCTGCATGCGAGTCTTAAAGGGTGCGAATTTGTTATCAACATTGCCTCCCGGCCACCCCCTCCTCACCCAGTCGAGCACCTGGGCGAGCGTTTGGTCTGCCTTGGTTTTGGTGGCGATGTCAAGGGCGGTGATGGGCAGGTCCAACTGGGTGATTTCAAAAATGGCATTGACAGGAGCTGGGTCTTCAGCCGGAGCGGGTAAGGGGCAGCGACTGAGCGCGTCAGCGTGGGATAGAGTTTTGCCCGGGCGGTGGATAAGTTTGTATGAGTAGGCCGCTAGGAAAAGTGTCCACCTTGTCATCCGAGGGGAGAGGACTTGAGGTGTCTGTTTGTCGCCGGCCAGTAGGCCCAGGAGGGGCTTATGGTCGGTGACCAGTTCGAAGAAGTGGCCAAAAAGGAATTCGTGAAACTTTTTCACGGCTGCAACAGCTGCTAGGGCTTCCTTGTCTATTTGGCTGTAATTTCGCTCCGTGGCCGAGAGCGTCCTGGAGAAAAAGGCGATGGGGGGCCTCGGCGCCATTGGCGAGTCGGTGACTAAGGACCGCCCCAATTCCAAAAGGGGATGCGTCTGCTGCCAGTACTAAAGGAAGGTTGGGGTCGAATTGGATGAGCACTGCCTCTGACGTAAGTAGTGATTTGACGGCGTTAAACGCCTGGTCTTCTTTGTGCCCCCAGTGCCACGGTGACTTTTTGTCTAGTAATCTGTGTAGGGGTTCGGCTACTGAGGCTTTATGGGGCAAAAAGGATGCATAAAAGTTTAGGAGTCCCAAGAAAGCTTGTAGCTCCGTTTTGGAGGTCGGTGTGGGAGCTTCGTGGATCGCCCTGACCTTGGACTCCAGGGGGTGAATGCCAGAGGCGTCAATTTTATAACCCAGAAAGTCCACCTGTCTAGTGGCAATGGCGCATTTTTTTTTTTTTAACTTGAGGCCATGCTGTCTGAACCTCTCTAACACTGCTCGCACTCTCTGGAAGAGTTGGGGTCTGTCCCTGGCCGAGACCAAGATGTCGTCGAAGTAGGGTACTACACCAGGAGGCCCTGTAAAATCCGCTCCATGAGGGATTGAAAAATACCCGGGCAACACTTACGCCAAATTGGAGACGCTTGCATCGGAAGGCACCCCTGTGAGTGACGATGGTCTGAAGTTCCGCTGTTTGGTTATTAACAGGGAACTGTTGATATGCTTGAGACATGTCCAATTTAGCAAAAATACTGCCCGGTTCGAATGTGTGCAATAAGTGCTGAATGACGGGCACGGGTAGGCGCTAACTTGTAAATATTTATTGATTGTTGTCTTGTAGTCCGAGCAAATTCTCAGGCTACCATCTTTTTGAGGGGTGTGACAATGGGCGTCTCCCACTTGGTGAAATCTGTTGGCTCAATGACCCCTTGTTTAGTAGTTTATCCAATTCAGCGTCTAGTCTTGGTCGAATAGCAAATGGAACTCTACGTGATTTTAATCTGATTGGGACTGCCTGGGGTCAACGGTGAGCGAGATGGGGTTCCATTATAACACCCCAGCTCCTCGCTGAACACATCTGCGTAGTCAGCGAATAAGGAGTCAGTGTCTGAGGTTGAGACAGCATGGACTCCTGTTAACCCTAGGCCGAGGTGGGGAAACCAATCGAGCCCCAATAAGGTGGGTAGATTGCCGTTAACTACCACTAGAGGTAGGTGGCCTTTAAAAGCTCTAAAACTGACAAAGAACTTGCCTCTGCCGATCACGGGAATGGCCTTCCCCTGGTAGTCCTTCAGACCGAACTGGCATCTCTGAAGCCGGGTAGTAGATAGGCTGGGGTGGAGTCTCTTGAGGGTGTTCCACGAGATTATTGAGAGCGCTGACCCTGTGTCAACCTCCATGTGGCATGGTTTACCTTCTAGGGAAACGGAGAGAGAAATTTTACTAACAGAGTGGCAAGTACGCCTGGTAAGGCGGTGCGTGCGACAGTTTAATACTTGCCTCTGTGGTCCCGAGTGCGAGGACGGGGTCTTTGTGCAGCGCTTTGGGGGCTTGGCAGACTCTCGCAATGTGCCCCCTCTTATGGCAGTTGTTGCAAACGGCTCCTTTAAACTTGCAGGTGGCCCTTTGATGTGATCCCCCACAGGCTAGGCACAGGGTGATGTGCTTGGGTGGACCGGTGTATTCTTGTTTGGCCCCTACCTGCGACCGTCTGTCATTGGTGAGGCGATGGACATCGTTCTCATCGTTGTGGCCTTCCTCCGCTTCCACCTCTTCGGAATGGACTGGGAACGCTGCTAGCTTGGCGCTTGGGCCCTGAATTTCGGTGGCTGAGTTCGTTGCTAGCTCGGCTGCTAGGGCCTCCTCTACCGCTTGCGCGAGGTTGAGGTCTTTTTAGCTAGCAGTCGCCTCTGTAGGTTGAGATCCTTGACCCCACAAACCAATTGATCGAGGAGCATGTCCTCCAGGTATGTTCCAAACCCGCAGTGCAGGGCTGCTGTTCTGAGGCGCCATATATTGGTTGATGGTCTCCTTACTTGATTGCTTCCTCATTCGGAACGTGAACCTCCTGGTGATTTGTGAAGGCCTGGGAGCGTAGTGGTTTGTGAGGATCTCAAGCAACTCGGACCACGGGCGTTTTTAATTCTCTCGGCGCCACGAGTGCTGCAGCGGTATCGTAAAGCGGTGGCTCCGCAGTAGATTAGGAAATAGGATTTTTCCGATGCTCTCCCGCATCCGACAGGCCAACCGCATCGATGTAATGATTGAAACGGTTCTTATACGATTCCCACTTCTCTTCGTCTGGTTTAAACGCCGGGAATACTGGATTGGAACTCATGGTGCTGGAACAGGCTGGGCTACCTGCGGGAAAAATCTCTCTGGGACTACGAACGCTCGTGAGTTACTAGTGATATCAGCTCTGGAGAGGTTTTTGCTACCCTCTCTTTCTCTCTCTCTGGGTTACCACGTTGGCTGCTAGCCGTTGGAGGTGTCTTGATTCGCGCCAAAAAGTGGGCGTTAGTGACTCTCTACAGCGCTGTGCTGTGATTCCTACTGGCTCGAAATTCAAATGACACCCGTTTGAATTTCGCGCCAAATGCAGAGCGGCTGCGGCTCGCAGCGCTTCACTTTCCCCGTAGCGAGGCTAACAAGCGGCTACAGACGCTTCTAACTATTTGACTCAGACCGCTTTCTCTGGCTGCTGATCTGCGTTTGCTCTTTTTGATCGCTCGTTTCGCTAGCTGACCGCTCTCTCTGGCTGCGGATCAGCGTTTCCCTTGTCGCCAGCCGATCGCTCTCTCTGGGCTGTAGATCGGTGGCTAGTGACTCAGAGGTTGCAAGGTGCTTCTGGTAGCCATCCTATCCTCGTCGCCAGTGTTAAGTTTGAGCAATGAGAGGCTGAACCAGAGCATGAGTGCAACAGAACTTTATTTACAAATAAAGGGCTGACCGTGCTTGCCACGCCTGGAACTGGCTCGCAGCAATCAGCAGCCAGTTGGACCCCGCAGCCTGCTTTTATAGCTGGCTGCTGGGGAGAACCGACCAATGGGAATGGGGGAATAACGCCCACACAAAGTGAGTGGACCTGAGTGAGAACTCCTTGAGTCCTCAGGACATAACATTTTCCAGGGGTTAGTGTGGGAAATAATCGATAACACCATTTCTTCCAGCTGCCTGCCATCAACCTCAGAACCAGTTGCACAAGAAATCACTTGACAGGAAAAAAAATATCCAGATTTATGGCCCTTCTTCATTCATGTTGGACTGGAATCTTTACTACAGTTTCTTTAAGGAAAGACACCACATGGTTATATATAAATTCTGAACATCTCAGTCACCTCTGTGATCAAATAACATCTGTGACTAAGTCAGTTCAGTGGTGTCTATGCATGCAGAAAAGAGAAGTTTCCTTAATCCTCTGGGTTGGAAAAGACAGCTTCAAAATTAATTTATGAACTGGATTTATAGCTTCCTACTCCTTCAGAAGAATAAAATCCTTCAAATTCTCATTCTCTGTTTAACATAGATCACCACAATAATTTCATTCTTATTTATCATCCAATCTTTCAATTTGCCTGGATTAATTTTCTAAATTATTGTCCTATCGATCTTCATGGTAATAAAATCCAATGAATTTCTCTCCTCTCTTTTCCTCCACTTATCAATTAATTTAAGAATCTAATATTTAGATGCTCAGTCATGTGCTCCAACACAATTTCCCCTAGCCACCCGTATTTGGGTTTTTTTCCCTGTCTTTTGAACTTTTTCTATCAGACAGCACAAAATTAAAACTATATATAAGCTCTTTAATACTTAAGAACCAAGTGTTAATTAAGACCAGGCATGGTATTTATGTTGGAATAATAGTCTAAGTAGGAATTGAGTGCAGAAGATTTGGAATCAGCAAAAAAACAACAACCCACAAAACAAAACACCCTAGTCCTTCTTTTTAAAGTACATTTTAAAATCTGGGAGCCAGGTTAACATTGGCCATAGCAAATATTCTGGGTGCTAGAACGTGTTTTTCACATGTAGCACTATTTGTGCAAAGCAGCATCCGGCTGTGTCTGCAGGAGTTGTGAGAGAAGAAGGAGAAAAATAGCAATCTGTAGTCACGACAAAAGTCTCACACATATAAATGGTTGTAGGAGGAGAGCTGTGTTAGTCTATGGTGACAAAAAACCAGATGCAATCTGATTTAGCAGTTGATTTTTTTAAAAGCACCTTTTCCATCTAATTTTTATTAAAAGGTATCAGGTTTTGTCAGCTGCAGCTCACTTCATCAGATGCCATCAGCCTCTGCTTCTCCTGTTTTATTTATTTTTTACTTTACATAGAAAAGGTATGGACTTTGAGGTGCAATTTCATGTGGCTGCTTTTGTCATGATGAAAAAAAGTGGGGGTCCTATAAATGCCCAGGACATCACTTCCTTAACTGGTGACTGCAAACACAAGAGTTTGCACAACTTTGTCCCTTGAAGTAGTAGCATTTACAGCCTTCAGTTGGTGGTCCTGGTGCATAAACCTGCCTTTCTCCGCTTGAAACAGCAGCCCAGCTTGCTCCAGTGAGATTCAGAAACCCTATTCAGAACTGTAAAACTGAATTGGAGAAGAAAATGATACATAATGGGTCATAAATAATGCAGTTGTAGTTTAAAACATTTTCAAGAGTGTCTCTCAGAATAGGACAAATATAAGATTGTTGAAACACCCACCAAACTGGATGCAGGTAAACAGAACAGATGGGCCCTTTCTGTCTGATCACTCTTCCTCAGTTACTCTTGTTGCTTTGAACCAACCGCCAAAATTAAACCACAAAGAAATCCTTTACAGGTAGTCCTTGTTCAGCAATTACTTGTTCAAAGTTAGCATGGTGCTGAACAAGAATTATGACTCTGCCTTGTAGTGGCAATCACAGCAGTGGTAGGATTCAAATTATTTATTACCGGCTCTGTGGGTGTGGCTTGGTGGGCGTGGCAGGGGGAAGGATACTGTAAAATCTCCAGTCAGAGGTAGTATTTGCCGGTTCTCCAGACTACTCAAAATTTCCACTACCGGTTCTTCAGAACTGGTCACAACCTGCTGAATACCACCTCGGGATCACAGGATGTTACTCTAGAGAGATCATGATTCAGATGATTGGTAAGGATGGTTGCTGCAGCATCCTAGTGATATGATTGCCATTTTCAACCATCAATGGCAGCTTCCAGGAAGCAAAATGAATGGGAAATCCTGCAGGAGGTTGCAAGTAATGATCCTGTGACTGCTGGATACTGTGACCATGCGGGATTCATCTTAGCAATGGCCACTTGGACTACTGCAGAGACTGTCCTAAGTTGACATGGTTACATGTGGCTGTACTTTACAGTGGAGTTGCTGGTCCCCATTCCTATTTTTAAGTAAGATTCTATATCCTTTGAAGGGACGTGGTGGCTCAGTGGCTAAGACGCTGAGCTTGTCCGTTAGAAAGGTTGGCAGTTTGGTGGTTCGAATCCCTAGTGCTGCATAACAGAGTGATCTCCTGTTACTTGTCCCAGCTTCTGCCAACCTAGCAGTTCGAAAGCATGTGAAAAAAATGCAAGTAGAAAAATAGGGACCACTTTGGTGGGAAGGTAAACAGTGTTTTGTGTGCCTTCAGCATTTAGTCATGCCGGCCACAATGACCACAGAGACGTCTTCAGACAGCCCTGGCTCTTCAGCTTTGTAACGCAGATGAACACCACCCCTTAGAGCCAGAAATGACTAGCACATATGCGCGAGGGGAACCTCTACCATTATATATCCTTCAAAGTAGACTAAGAATCCAATGTCTTGTAAGTCATTGCTAGTTTTACTGTTACAGCAACAGAAATTCTCAAGTCTGAATGAAAGTCATTCCTTCCTTTCTTCTTTTTTCTTCAAGTGGACTGGGATTGGCCTGTCGAGATATTTTCTCAAATTATCTTCTTGACAAGCCTCTTTCACCAGCTTGTTGTCTTGATAGTGATACCTGTCCTTCATCTCTGTATAATATCTATTTGGAAGGAAGCCACACTAGGTTCAGTGGACAGTGTGTATTTTACAGTTACAAGAAAAACCATAGGAACTTGAGAAAGGAAACCAGAGCACAATGTAATCGTACATTGGATCTGTTTCTTTGTTTTGATGTACTTAGCTGTACATCATCATTGGATATGAAACCATTGGTTCATTGGTGCAAGGTAATTATTTATTTTTCTTTACTATTGGATTAGTTAAGGCCACCCAACTCCAAGAAAAACTCTGGATAGCACACAATAGATCCAAAAGATACAATATAAATATATGATTGTATAATTAAAAGCCAGTCTCCTTAGATACTATTTCAGATGATCTGGCTCCTGGATATTTCCCTAGCATTTGGACTCTATTCATGCTAAGAAAAATATTTGCAAAACTAGTGTGATTTTTAAAATAAACTGGTTGTATATTAAGCCAGTATACCAGTAGATCAAATACATGAACATTGCTTTTTGTGGGGATACAAAATCTAGGCACTAAAAATCCAGAAAATTATATCTATCTATTCAGAAATAACCCCCTTTAAATTCTGTAGGACTTCCTATCAGATCAATAGGTACTTTATGATTATGATCTTAAAATTTCCACCCAGTGGATCTTCAAGATCAAGGGTTTCCAAAAATGGCAACTTTAAGACTTGTGGACTTTGGTTCCTAGAATTCCCCAGCCATCATAGCATGGCAGGCTGAGTAGTTCTGGGAGTTGAAGTCCACAAGTTGTAAAGTTGCCAAGTTTCTTGCCCTGTCCAAGACTTCAGATCATCCCAAGAACAGGAAGACCTCAACTTACAACAGTTCATTTAGTGACCGTTCAAAGTTACAACGGCACTTAAAAGAGTGATTTATGCCCATTTTTCACACTTATGACCATCTTGCAACATCCCATGGTCACATGATCAAAATTTGGAAGCTTGGAAACTGGTTCATATTTATGACGGTTGCGGTGTCGTAGGGTCATGTGATCACCTTTTGCGATGTTCTGACATGAAAAGTCAACGGGGAAGCCAGATTGACTTAACAACCATGTTACTAACTTAACAACTGCAATGATTCACTTAACAAAGGTGGCAAGAAAGGTCGTAAAATGGGGCAGAACTCCACTTAACAAATGTTTCACTTAGCAACAGAAACTATGGGCTGAATTGTGGTCGTAAGTCAAGGACTACCTGTAATGAAGAAAAATCCTTTTAGAGACCAGAATTCAAGAAGGAAAATGTGGATTCGGCTTCATCTCTCTTACTTTTATTACAGACAAGTCTTTGGCCCTGATTTATTTATTTTTCTTTATTTATTTTGTCAAAAGCTTACAATACAATAGAAATAAGAATAAACGTACGTTTAAATATAAGAAATAGGAACTAATAATTGGGGACAATAGGACAGGGATGGTAGGCACGATTGTGCGCCTTACAGACCTCTTAGGAATGGGGTGAGGTCAACAGAGGTTAGTTTGAGGGTAAAGGAGTGGGAGTTTGAGCAAGTGACAACAGAATTAGGTAGTGAGTTCCAGACATTGACCACTCTGTTGCTGACCACTTCCTGCAATCAAATTTGGAGTGGTTTACATTGTTTATATCTGTTGTGTGCTCTTGTGTTGTTGTGGTTAAAGCTGAAATATTCATTAACTAGTAAGACATTGTAACATATGATTTTATGTACTATGCCTAAATCCAATCTTATCTGGTGTAGTTCAAGGTTGTCTGATGCTCCTTTTCAATGAAAGGATAGTCAAAAGCAGGATAAGGGGACACCCCTCCAGCACTTTTGAGTCTTCTTGCTCCCATTCTTGTAGACTAAGCACAGCATTCTCATTAAAAAGCCCTGTTCTTGCCATTTGCATTGCCCTAAATTAATTCATCTGCAGTAGATTAACTACAATTAACCACAGCATGTAATCCATTTTAATATCTAGCAAGGGGGTTGTGCTGAATTTTTAAAATATATACCTGATATTTCAGCAATATTTTTTGTCCAGTTCCACGTAGGTTTGATCGATATACACTCTTAGTTTCTAGACTCCAATCCCCAAATTGCCACACTGGAATACCTCCAAGCAACAACCACCCATGTTGGCAGTCATTAAACTGTTGTAAAAATCTTGACAACTCTCCAGATGAACATCAAATCTTTCCAGAGTTCCTCCAGGGCTGGGGAGAGATTAACCCCCTCAAAATTAATATTAAGAGAAGAAGAAAAACCACCACCCTGAATACCTCATTACTCCCTGCAGCTTTGCAACTAATTTAGAATCTCTACAACCTTGTGCCAATACATCAACTCTACTTAGCAGGGAAGTTTTTGCTTTCAAATTAACATCTTCTTTGACTACGAACGTTAGCCTGGGGGATTGTTTTGTGTATGTTTAGAAGTCTGTCTTACATGAAACTGAAAATGTCCTTCAAGATCAGTGGGGAAGGGGAAAGTTGGACTACAAGGAGTATTATAATGTCTTTGTTAATTTACAACTCCCCGTAGTAACAAGCTAGTGGAACAATTTTCATCGAGAGAGGTTGAAAGGCAGGTGGCCTTCTGTAACACTGTCCCTATGCTTAATGTGTCCCTGTGTCATTGTCCCCCATCCCCCCAAGAAGGAGATTCTAATCATCTGGGAAGAATGAATTAAGTAGCTTATGAGTTCATATTGAAGAATAATATCCATAAAGTTGCCATTGTAGAGCCCGGATGATGTGTGGCTAATGTGTCATAGAGTATTTAATGCTGTACGAGAGTCCAGGTGTGCTTAGTCCCGACATTTCTCCTATACTAAATCAGCTTGATCCCCTCCCTTCGCCCCTCCTGGTCTGAATCTCCAGCGTTTGCCAGCCCTAATTTACAATCTCCTTGACAGCCAGCTTGCATGAAGTGATTTTTGCAATTAGCTGGGCACGTGATCAAGCTCAGTGCAGGGAACAGCCTCCAAAGCTCCCCGCATATATGAATTCTGCCTGCAGCTTGTGTGGCTTCAGATTCCTGGAGAATCCTGCTCGGGCCTGCAAGTTGGCACGGGAGCAGGATCACATGCTAATAGTCCTTCCAAAGGCTGCTGCTCCTTCCCTTAACAGCGCAC
Organism: Pseudonaja textilis; assembly: GCF_049901715.1. Lineage (NCBI taxonomy): Eukaryota > Metazoa > Chordata > Lepidosauria > Squamata > Elapidae > Pseudonaja > Pseudonaja textilis. The sequence continues at coordinate 23,824,617 of NC_141997.1, read as the reverse complement.
ACACAGCTTTTCTGATAAGTTTGCAACATAACAAAAAAGCAAATCTCACTTACTATCCTTGCCCGCTCCCTGTTTGGACTGCCAGGTGGCGCAGGATTCAGCCCATGACATGGCATAACAACTGGGGGATTCAAAGAACACTGGAAAAGCTTCGCAGAGAAATGGCTAGTATGAATCAATAGCAGCTGGCACTGTAATACGAATTTATTAAAAGCGTGAAGCGTCCAGAATGACATTGAAATACCAGCCTAACGTATTTTAAGGGTCATCATTCCCTATAATCCATGTGATGGGCCCAGCACAGCCGTTTGAAGAACACGGCATATTTGCAAGGATACCTGCTGAGTCTTCTTACGCAGAAAGAATGAAAGTGGTCCATGTGTGCATAAAAAAAGTCGAGATGACAGCCACAAGCATATGATCCAAATCCTGCCTCTCTCAGATGCACATCAGCATAGCCACATTTTGTTCTGCCATCTGTTTTTCATTCAGGAGGAAGAGGGATAGTACAATCTAATAATAATGATGCATTAAAAATTATTCAAGTAATGGGACTCGTGACACCTTTGCATCTATAGCACATTTGTTGCAATGGAAGTATCTTCAAATTCTGCAAGGTTTATGCTGGGCAACATACTTGGCAGAGAACCTCCTAGTGGATTTTTGAAGGCTATTTGCAAAACTAGACTCAAATGTTCCAATACAGACATTTCTCCCCTTGTTTTCCCTATACAATCCACACACAAAAGGCATTCCTGAATCAGAAAGTGATGTGTTTCAGCAGCAGCCAGTGTGCATCCCACACAAGGGCTTTTGCAGGGTATTCAAATTAGTGTAGTGTCAACATGTTTGCAATGTACAGCAAGCTTAGATTTCCAAAATTGACAGCATAGCTAGATGTAATGGTATGTGGGAATGACCTTAAGATCAAAGCAGAGGTGGTATTCAGCAGGTTCTGGCCAGGTTTGGAGAACTGGCAGCAGAAATTTTGAGTAGTTTGGAGAACCGACAAATACCAGCGCTGACTGGCCCTGCCCCCATCTATTCTCTGCCTCCCAGCCTCCCAGCTGATCGGCTGGGTCTTCCTTTGTTGCTCTGCACAGGAGAATGGAGCTGGAAAGCAGGTTAGTGGGGTGGGGAGGGAATGGGATTTTGCGGTAACCTTCCCCTGGAGTGAGGTGGGAATGGAGATTTTACAGTATCCTTTCCATGCCATGCCCACCAAGCCACGCCCACAGAACCAGCAGTAAAAAATTTGAATGCCACCGCTGACACAAAGGAGGAAGCATAGCAAAAATACCTCCGAATGAACCTTTCCTCATTTTCAGGAGAGTACAAGTGAAGGAAGGGAGGGATACTTACAAGATTGATGTCAGTCTTACAAGGTGGTCCAGACAAGAAGCACACCCAGAATTATTTGCTCTAACTTTATTGTAAGGTTAGGTTAACAGAATCTTGCGTGATTTTCATTACCTGAAAATGCTGAAATATAGGACCCTTTTCACACAATACCTATCGTTAGAATGGCAATTGCACATTTTGCTTTCTTTTACAGTTTCTAAGATCTTCTTCACTGAAATGTGAGAATCTGAAATTATGGTTCATGTGGGGGCAGTTCTTACTTCCTTCTTCCCAGGCGACCATAATAATAAGTCTGCAGAACAAAATGCCATAATAGAATTAGCCTGATCCTGTACTGAAGCAGATTCTGTCCATCAATTTATTTGCAGAAATTGGTATGTCTAGTCTAGTGAAAAGAAGGAGTGGGGTGACATGATAGCAGAATTCCAATTTGTTAAAATTTAGAATAGACCTGAAAGGGACCTTGGGGCAGAGGTGATATTCAGCAGGTTCTGACCAGGTTTGGAGAACCGGTAGTGGGAATTTTGAGTAGTTCAGAGAACCAGCAAATACCACCTCTGACTGGAGATTTTACAGTATCCTTCTCCTGCCACGCCCACCAAGCCACACCCACAGAACTTTTCTTGTATCTTTTTTAATAACAGCCACTTTACTGTTCCATATTAATGTGTTGTATTTGTGTGTATACACACACATGAGGCAGTGGTGGGACTCAATTTTTTTTACTACTGGTTCTGTGGGCGTGGCTTGGTGGGTGTGGCAGGGGAAGGATACTGTAAAATCTCCAGTCAGAGGTGGTATTTGCCAGTTCTCCGAACTATTCAAAATTTCTGCTACTGGTTCTCCAGAACTGGTCAGAACCTGCTGAATACCATCTCTGACATGAGGTGGTATTCTGCAGGTTCTGACCAGTTCTGAAGAACCAGTAGCGAAATTTTGAGTAGTTCGGAGAACCAGCAAATACCACCTCTGACTGGCCCTGACCCATCTATTCTCTGCCTCCCAGCTGATTGGCTGGGTCTTCTTTGGTTGCCCTGCACAGGAGAACGGAGCCGGAAAGCTGGTTAGTCGGGTGGGGAGAGAATGGAGATTTCACAGTATCCTTCCCCTGCCATGCCAAGCCACACCCACCAAGCCACACCCACCAAGCCATGCCCACAGAACCGGTAGTAAAAAAAATTGAATCCCACCACTGTCCAACCCCCTGCTAAGCAGGGGACCCTGTACCATTTCAGTGGCTGTCCAGTCTTTTCTTAAAAGCCTCCAGTGATGCAGCACCCACAGCTTCTGAAGGCAAGTTGTTCCACTGGTTAATTGTTCTCACAGTTAGGAAGTTTCTTCTTAATTCCTTGATTCCTTCTCTCCTTGATTATTTCCTGGAATTTGTGGGCCTGCTGTCAGGTTCTGTTAAGCCGCAAATGAAACAACCACCAACAAACACTGTCTTGGATCAGAAGATGGCTTCATCTTTGCAGCACGCTCACAGTACGAACTGACATTCACCAAAGGAAATAAAGTCAGGGCTACCCGCCCAGTGCTCCCTTCCACCTTTTAAGTATGTCCACCAGCCAGGGGTGAGATTCAAATTTTTAACAACCGGTTCTGTGGGTGTGGCTTAGTTGGTGGGCATGGCTTGGTGGTCATGTTATTGGCTGGGTGTGGCCAACTCAATACCACTCACATCGAGGCATGCATCTCCATGCCTGGCCTCCCATGACTGTGGGGATTCTGCAACAGTCATAAGTGTGAAAAATGGCCATAAGTCACTTTTTTTCAGTGCCATTGTAACTTTGAATGGTCACTCCACACAAGCAAAGTACCAGCAAAGGAGGAAAAAAAACCTCCAGAGAAGTTTCACAGACAGGAAGTCTAGTCCTGTCAAGAATGTAATTAGAGTTAATGGAGAGGCAGTTTCTGTAAGCAACACCAGAATGTTTCCTTCCTGCCTTCCTTACAGGATTAGGCCAATAATTTCTTCTAACAATCAGTTCTCTGAACTGCTTATAATGTTAACAACCAGTTCTGGCAAATAGGTGCGAACTGGTAGAATCCCACCCCTGCCTCCAGACCCACCCAGCCACGCGTGTACCATACCCCACCATTAAACCATTAAATGGTCAGGAACTCATTAAACGGTTAACACTGAGAACAGTATATGGAAGAAGGGGTCAACCTAGTCTCCAAAGCACCTGAAGACAGAACAAGAAGCAATGGATGGAAACTGATCAAAGAGAGAACCAACCTAGGACTAAGCAGAAATTTCCTAACAATGACAATTGATCAGTGCCATGGCTTGCCTCCAGAAGTTGTGGATGTTCCTGTTATGTCCTGAGAACTCTAGGAGTTCTCACTCAGGTCCATTCACTTGGCGTGGGCGTTCTGCCCTTCACTCATTGGTTGGTTCTCCCCAGCAGCCAGCTATAAAAGCAGGCTGCGGGGTCCAACCAGTTGCTGATTGCTGCGAGCCAGTTCCAGGCGGGGCAAGCACGGTCAGCCCTTTATTGTTATAATAAAGTATTGTTGCACTCATGCTCTGGTTCAGCCTCTCTTTTCCCAAACTTAACGGTTCCATTACTGGAGATTTTTAAAAAAGAGATTTGTGTTAAATGGTATAGGGCAGTGATGGCTAACCTTTTTCGGCTCCTGTGCCGATAACTGCATGCGCTCTCCTGTGCTCACCCTTACATACCAGCACCCAGGAGGCAATGCGTGCTGGCCCCCTCACACCCCCTGTGCAAGCACGCATGATCCCCCACCGCATGCCTGCATGCACGATCACCCCTGCCATGCACCATGTGTCTGTGCATGTGTACGCAATCACCTCCTGTGCCGCGCACCTCTGTGCATGCATGCACAACTCCCATGCATGCTGCACATCTCTGTACATGCTTGTGTGTCTCCCGTACAACCCCGCACCCCTCCAAATACAGGCCAGATACCTGACAATCAGCTGTCATCGTCGGCGCTGCATGCATATGCGCAGTGGGGCTCTTCCAGGTGAGCTCTTCCATGCCAGCAGAAGTGGCTCAGCATGCTATTTCCAGCACACGTGCCATAGGTTCACCAACATGGGTATAGGGTCTCCTGTTTGAGCAGGGGCGTGGACCAGAAGACCTCCAATGTCCTTTCCAATTCTGTTATGTATTTGTATTTATAATTTCAATTTAGAAAGCAACCCATCGATCACTGACTCTGAGTCGTGTACTGCATTGTGCTGATATCTAAAAACAAAACAAAATAACATTAAAATAAATATAACGGGGATGGGTAGACATAACCTAATCAAAGCTGACACAGTTAGTCACTCCCCAGATTATTCCAGAATTCAGAGGGGGAGGATTTCCAACAACTGTTTAAAGGCTTGCAAGGTCATTCCAATCCTAACCTCAGATGTGAAGGAAATTCTACTCCAAAGGAACCACAAGAGAGAAGAGCCGTCAGATGAAATTGCTTAATGGATAAGACAGAAACACTGGTTAGATTTTACTAGGTGGGCAGAAACAATGGGAGAGATCGCTGATCCCTAGGCCAAAGGGGGATTTATAGTAACAGTACTTTGAACTGAACCCAAAAGCTGACTGAAAAGTCACTGATAAGTCATATGCTTTCAAAAGACACTAAGCTTACATAATACACTAAGCCAGAAATAAAAAAATCAAGGATAACACAAAACTACCTTAAGGCTGCTGCTGGGTCTTTCTTTAATCAGATTTAATCAGGTTCTGTGAACATGGCTAGAAAGATGTGATGAAGGTATTCAAAAAATGTATATATCGTTACCTTGACTGTTTAGATCATATTAGTGGCAAACATGATGAACGCTGCTTCTTTCTTATTGACAGTATAGGAGGGTGATGGAAGGATGAGTGCCGAATTGTTAACTCTAGTAATATCTTTCTGCTAGAAGCAAGTTTGCTTCAGAACAATTTATCCTTGGTTATAATGAACACTGTGGTACAGTCTTCATCAAGTCTCACTTATTTCTGAGATAAATCAGTGGTATTTAAATTAGTAAAAGTTAATTTGCTTGCTTTCAGTCAGATAACAATATCTTTTATGAAAGAGTCCAATGATCCACAGAGATAGAATCTAGAATCTCAATAGAGCTGGAAGGGACCTTGGAGGTCTTCTAGTCCAGCCCCCTGCTTAAACAGGAGACCCTTTTCAGGCAGGTGACTGTCCAGTCTTTTTTCAAAAACCTCCCATGACGAAGCACATACAATTTCTGGAGGCAAGCTGTTCCACTGGTTAATTGTTCTCACTGTTTGGAAGTTTCATCTTAATTCCTGGTTGCTTCTCTCCTTGATTAGTTTCCATTCATTGTTTCTTGTCTTGCCTTCTGGTACTTTGGAAAATAAGCTGACCTCCTCTTCTTTATATAGTGTATATGTATATAGTATATGTACACTATATAAAGATACTATATATAGTGTACTTTATATAGATAGGGCAGAATCAATCTTCCTGACAATGTTTATGTACCAGCCTCCACACCTGGGTGTTCTGACCCAGGCTTTGCCAAACGTAATTAAACACAAACTTATTTTAAAAGAAAAACCTATTTTAATGCAACGCTGGGAATTATTTTCATTCACAGCCAGAACTAATCTTAAACAGTTCCCCAAGACAAGCACACATCTGTCAGTGCTGTGGAATACAGCCAAAACCAGAAGTATCCAAATTAATTATAACAGTACCAGAAAAAATCGACTCAGAATCTATTGAACTGCTTTCCTTCCTGCAAAGCTTTCGTCATTGAGGTCTGACTTTTATCCCTTATGGGAGGGGCAATCACCTCCCAGTCTTACTCGCCGCCTCTTCTGCTTCAGCTGCTCGCACCTTCTAGCAGCTCTGCGCACACACACACTGGGAACAGGCTCCCCTGGGTCCTCTGCTTTGCTGCTGCCAGACTCCGAAGGCTGCACCCCACTCCCAGATGGTCTGGCTGGCCCATCCCTGCATCAGACACAGGGCCCCCATCCAAGTCCTCTCCAGACTCCCTGACTGGTCCCCTTTCTTCCTCACTGTCCGATACCGCTGCCGTCTGCACTGGCTGCTGGTGAAGCAGTGGGCTACAGCTAAAAAACACATAAATGTATCCTTGTTGGGAATGATTTACTGGAATGTGTTTGGTGGAATAATGCATAGTTGCTGGAATGTTAGCAAACTTCAACACAGAGCAAGCTATATAAGACATGCAGGGGACTTTTTTTTGCCTTCCATAGTTATAAATATATGATTCTACTCTCAAAGGTATAAGATTATAAGTGAATAAGAAAATATATGATTGTGAAATGGCATTTCTTCATGTCTATATTTAGGCAATCTAAGTTTTGCTGTCTGCCTTTTGATAAAGCAATTTTTAGACGCATTATCTAATTAAAGTTGGGAAGTTTATCTGCATGGGTTTCAAGTGAAAATATAAAATGTATTTCATTTATTTCCGGACAACTCAATAAGACTTTTTAAAAGGCTGACAGGTTGGTTTGTGTTTTAAAGAAATTATGTATAGATAGACCAGATTCTTTGCCTTCCTCTCCCCATCTATACAGTAACTTGTCTGAGCTAGTCTACTTGCTAGAAGGAACATATGTAGGGAGTTTATTACTTAGTAGTTCAGTAGTATACTTATGACATCTGCTGTGTGGATTTTAAAAGTAACATCTATATGTGTAGGAGAGAGTGCCATTACTTAACTGGACACTGTAATGTAAACCGAAACTACTGTACTCTGCTTAAGAGTCAGACAATAACTTAAAAGATATGTTTTCAAAATAGATCTATAGAAAAACAGCTAATGCTTTCTGCAAAGACCACACTGTTACAGCCACACCTCAAATATCAGAGATATTAAATCTATTAAAACCCTGCAGCATATAACTTTTATAGCAAAAGCTTGTTCTTTTTTTCCTCATCTGCTGAAGAGCAGGATTTTTACTACCTTTGCCCCAACAATTTCACTGGAGAGAGAGAGGGGGGGGGACGACGACAATTAATGAATTCAATCAGTTGTCTGTCATGCTTATGGTAAAAAGAGGGTATATTTTTTATTTTAAATCTGGGAGTTCTTTTTGTCCTTTTGGCAGTACTTTCATACTAGAGTCTGTCTGTCTGTCTATCAAGTTATTTATTTAGCAATTCATATTTTGATTGAGCTGCCCATCACATCTCCAGGAAATTCCCCAAGACCTCCTGAAAATCCAAGAGGTCCATTAGATGCTTGGGACAGACCTCTTTAACAGATCCTCCCCTCTGCAGAAAAGCATGGCAGTACAATCAGGCGTGGTCTGTCCATAACAAGGAGAGAAGTTCAGCCTCCTCCTTCTGTCCCAAACCAAACATCAGGTCTCCTGTGTGCCCTCAGTAAACTGGATCAGATTCATGTTGCCATGAAAGGCAAGTTGAAACTTCCAAGTGCAATCAGAGTGTGGAAATTTACTACCAACCCAGCATTAAGTTAATACAGCCCTGGCAAGGATAACACAATGGAACAGGAAGACTAATCCACAAAACAAAATCCACAAGTAAACCGTTCTGATCCTTCAAACCAGGAAGCATCAGCAATGCCATGCCTTTGATGCCAGCGGAGTTTCATGGATGATAACAGCTGTCTCCCCTCCCCTCCCAAATGGGATGGTGGCTCGGGCTACAACCAAAATTTGGGTAGATAGAACTCTTCCATTCAGATACTAATAATACACATCTGGTCTGCCATCTCATTCTGTATTGGAATGTATGAATGACCTTGGGGTTAAAGGGAAAGAGATGCTACATAGAAAACAATCAGATAAGACAGGGAAGAGCCTTCAGCAGCTTAATGGTGAGACAAATAATCTTAGGAAGAACTCTCTTTAAGTAGTTAAAAGTAGTTAAAAGTAGTGGCTGGAAATTTGTACCTTCAAACTTGTAGCCTTACGATAAAGTAGGATTAGCACATCTAGTTGTGTTTCCTGTCTAGTTTACCTGGGTGGGCTGACACAGTTAAATTGGGACCCTGCCTCTTGGGATAAGGAGAGACACTTCCCAATCTATTGTGCTTTTAATTAAAAGTGTCCTCCTCTGGAAATAATAACATCCTTTGTCTCTTAAGCTTCTTGTTCAGAACAACTTGGCTTTAACTAATTAATTGCTCAACCATTCTTTTTCTATAAAAATAAGAACTTTTTATAGCAGCTTCTTATTGTGCGATGACAATGATTTCCAAGTAATATGCATAAGAAAGCATTCTAAATGTGACCTTTTTTTCCTGCAATAACAGTTAATCTTTCTTTTCTTTTCAGATAAATTATCAAGATAATATGGCATATCTGGGAAAAGGCAGATGGACTCATATGTTCCCTTTTCTCATAGTAGGTATTTTGAATGCATAAGCTGCAGGTCCATCCATTAACTGTAGCAAATTGACAGTAAAGAACCATTCATTAGTGCTTTATTAATCAGAACCAAAAATTTCCATGTAGCTACTTCAGAATATTTCATTCTAAAAACACCTTTTTATGTCTTTAAAAAATCAAGCCCATAAACGTCATTAATATTGTTGAATCTCAAGGGATTAGGTTGATCTAATTGACAAAGTACATGTAGTGTTTATTATTTTTCCAAGATCCAGGGTTTGTGTTGGATAGAAATGGAGAAAGAAGAGAGCAGAATTTCCTAGCAGCGCCTGTAGTTTTCATTCTTCCAGTTTGCAATGTAGGAGTGGAAAGGGATAGAAGAGATTTGGTTTCTGGACCATTATTTTATTACTGGATGATAGACTGCTGTGACAAGATGGTCTGCCTCTCACAAAGACTACAAAAAATGTTTTTGACAGAATCAGGTCCAATAAAGGGACTTACTAAGCTGCTCAATTAAAAATGAAGAAGAACATGGATTCATAAAGTTCATGGCCTTCACTGTCTAGATAAATCAAGGTTCCCAGCATGGAAAATAAACAAGAGGGAGCCTGAACTCATTAAAGGAAAACAACTGTAAATTGATATTTACACGATTCATACAATTACAATAGTGCTTAAAAAGCAATAGAAATGGAGGCAGAGTTCTACGTTAAAAAATATGCATATTTGCTCAGAAATTCAGATAGATGACCTTGGTTTATTGTAGAAAACACCAGGATTAAATTAAGCTAGAAAAACAAGCAAAAGCAATAGTATTATTGATTTACATTACTGACTAATGTAATCAGAAAGAATATCTTTCAAAGGGCCTGTGAACGTAATAGTAATGGCAGATTAATTGGGGATGAACTCTGCCAAGTTTAGGAGGAAACCTACAGGAAATTTCCAGCATGAACAGAAGGTTCCATCACTTCACCAATTGATAAACGAAACAAGTTGCTCAAGTATTTTTGTCTTGACCTCAACCCATAGAGAACATATAGCAGATAAATATAGCAGATCAATCTTACACACTGCCAGATAATGTAGTCATATGCAAACCTTTGTCTTCAAGAAAGCAGATTTGAATAAACTCAAGGCAATTTTAAGAGCAATTCTGTAATTCTATGATCCGCTGAACCTGGAATAAGCTTAAAACCTCCAGCTTATAAACTTCAACTAACAGAAGGAAAAGGATTTGGGAATTATCATTCAGGGCTTTAGCTTCTTCACTCTTACTTTAGGGATAAGTGAAGTTTATAAAATAAAGAAAATGAAAAATAAGTTCTCAAAAGAAAATAATCCGTTTAATTTTGAAATGCTGAAACTGCTATATAGTCCAAGCTATCCTATGTTCAGTGTAATATTTGCTTCAGAAAAGTTTTGAAAATAAGTGAAAATGGAGTCCTTTGATCTTGAGAACAATAGCTGCAGATAGCCAATTTTAGAAAGCGTTACTAAGAAAGCATACAATATTCAGTACTTTTATGTTAATAAAAGCATTCTTGCTTCATTTTGCTTTTGGGACTAGCTTGGCAGATTTGAAATGCAGGGATCATGAAATGGGGGCGCTCTCAAAATACAATGAGGCTTTGCCTATACACAGAATATACACACCCATACTCTCATGGATGTAATGAAGCTGAAAATACTAATAAGTCAATAAGAATAAAGCAGACTTAAGTCAAACTAAAAGGATGAGTGTAAAAAAAAATCCATGGTGATGATCCTAAGCTCTGATCTGTATGTATGAATAGAAAAGAATACTTTATTGGCCAAGTGTGATTGGACACACAAGAAATTTGTCTTGGTGTAAATACTCTCAGCATACATAAAAGAAAAGATACATTCGTCAGGAGTCGAGAATCATAAGGTACAACACTTAATGATAGTCGTAGGGTACAATAAGCAATCATGGAAGACTTATAAACAACCTGCCTAAGTAATGCATTGGTAATTTGGAACTGGATGTTGTAAACAGTGTTATAAAACTGTTACGAATCCTTCGTAAACCACATAAAATTAAATCTGCAATTTAAACTTTACATTTAAAAGTCATTTCCTTTTCACCTTTTTTATTGTGCCAAACAGATAACTTAACAAAATGGCATTTGTGAAAGGAGATACCCATTCTGCAGAAAAGTTGTTGGTCATTTTTGCACCTATCTCATATTTTCATAGCATTACCCAGCCATCGTTGAAATGATATAAATCTTGTATGCATTATTATTATTATTTTGGCACAATGATAAATGAATCACACATATAAGATATTATAAGCCATTAATATGGAAATAACCTTAGGCATCTTTTTTAAACAATATTGCCCTTTATATCACATTTATAGACAATTAAAATACAATATTTGATCATTAGATATTTTAGACATAATTTGTTCAAACAAACCAGCTGTTTTTTGTTTCAAATCCACAAATAGCTTGCAATAAATATAAACTTATGTGTCTGATTAATATCCAAGGCTTTACATTCTATTTTAAAAGGATATAATTTTTTAAAGAAAGCTAAATTCTATGCTTATTTTGGAAAAATGAGCTCCATTTTTATATTTAATTTATTCTAATTTTGAAGTTTACCTTACAACCATTGATAATCTAATTTGCTCCCTTTTCACTTCCATTGTTCTCAGTATATGCCTTCACACATGCCTTCAATTGTAATGTCTTATATTTTAACAAAATAAGATATGGACAATTTTTAAAATTTAGCTATTGCTCCAAATATCACATTCTTCATATTTCTGCCTGCCTGTCAAATAAAGAGTAGACATAACTTTATTTATAGTCTTTTAAATTCCAATAAAATGTGAAATCATGGAAGAAATTCAAGGCCATCAGGTTCAGCTCATAAAGATTAGAAGATCTATGACAAATTTTGATAGGAGATAGTTTCTTCAATGTCCAGTAGCCCATATTATTGGGGGTAGGGTGGGTTTGTATGTTTTAATCCCAGTGATTCACACATCCATCTTGTCTGCCTTTAAGTAACTATGACAACCTGGCAATAGAAGTAACTAAGCTTTACTTTTTGATACAGGCATCACTTGTGTATTCTGCTAATGCTGAATATTCTAATTGTGGTGAAAATGAGTATTACAATCAGACAACTGGAATGTGCCAAGAGTGTCCACAGTGTGAGCCGGGAGAAGAACCTTATATGGTGAGCCAGGAGAAGAAAATATCATTGTGATATTTTGAGATCATTAGATAGTCTGTTCTATTCTATTCTATTCTATTCTATTCTATTCTATTCTATTCTATTCTATTCCATTCCATTCCATTCCATTCCATTCCATTCTATTATTTCCTATAAAGGTGCCAATTTGAAAAATGCATCACACAAGATAACAATGTGATTTAGAAATGTGTTCAAAATACTATAAAACGTATTTTTAAAAGCATTGCTCCTTTTATCTTCGTGTAACTGTAGTTAATGTGTTTTCCATGAACAAATTGAAAAGAGAGATGTTCCATAAGGAGAAAGACAGAAAGACCATATCTTCTTCCTTGAATGCGTGTGCACACCCACGCACACACCCACACACACCCACACACACACAGAGTGGGGATGAGGAATCCTGCCTCCTAGCCAGAGCAGTAAACAATATCAGACTAAATAAGTTTGGCCTTCTTCTATAAGGCAATTTCTGATGTTCTTATTTGTCCAAATAAAAATAGAAATCTTTACTGAATCATATCCATAGGCCAACCAAAGTACACTTTTTTTTAGTCTTGTTCGACAATGGCAGTGAACAATGTCATTTTCCCTGTGGTGCAGGGTATCATTATTCTAAATTTCCTCACTGTCAGGAAAATAGCCTTCACAGGACTGCTATGAAGTAAGAAAATAGCTGTTGTGTTCCAAATAGGATTTCAGACAAGGTTGGTGAGTCCAGCAAAGCAGGAACAGTTTCTCTCCAGTGCAATTTTCCATAATTACTCTGCCTTAAAAATATAATTATCCCTGGCAGCAATTATTTTTAATAGGCACCATATTTTGACTAAGAGAGAATGAAAGTCCGTCCTACATAAACCCAGTGGTATGTAAGAGATTCTTAAAACCCCTCCTTCAGAGAAATAGCAGTAACAGAGGAATTGCCTTGTTATTTCATTCCTTTTTCATTCCTTGTTGTACTTCACTGCCTTTTAGTTCTTGAATGCAAATAAGCAGGACAGATGCACAGTGAAAGGCCTTTGCTAGAGTCTTTTCGTGTTCACACTGAAGACTATGAGGTTTAAAATGCCCCCTTGCCTGAGTTTAGGTAAGTGAGAACAGCTGAGTGATTAGTGAACTCGTGTGCCAGTACTGACAAAAACCCAGAGAGCTAAAGAATATTTTTAAAAGCAGAGGACGGTCAATATTATGATTAAAATGAGTTTAACTGCGTGTCATAAAAGCTTAGTGAAAAAGAACAAATGTTACTTTCTACCAGAAACAAGAAACCAGCCACAAACATTGGGCGGTGGGGAGGACAGAGAGGTCCTACAAAGACTAGGTGCCACCCCAAAGAAGGGCTGGTCTCAGGTCCTCTTTTTATTAGACTAGTCACAGGCAAGGAAAGGTATGCCAGGTCTTTCTTCACAGGATGGAAGGCATGCTTCATATTTCCTTCAAAACGGAATTTGGAGAACAGCACAGTAAAAAGATCTGGGTGCTTCTCCTCTGTTCTAAATTGGAGTTCTTATTTAATCCTATCAAGAAGACAAAGTGGAGACTACCAAAGTAATCTTCTTCAGGCAACCTGCCAAGGAGGCCAGTGGGGAAAAGGAGGAAGGGTCATCAATTCCGTATAATAAAGTCATTGAAAAAAATTGGATTATTTGAAACGCTCTTGTTCTCACAGACATGTGGGTATGGCACTAGAGATGAAGACTATGGCTGCATCCCATGCCCATCAGAAAAATTTTCTAAAGGTGGATATCATATTTGCCGGAGACACAAAGATTGTGAAGGGTTCTTTCGGGCGACAGTGATGACACCTGGAGATAAAGAAAATGATGCAGAATGTGGGCCTTGTCTCCCTGGGTAAGGATTTCATTACAATCTTAACAGTCTTCATTCTGTGCATGCTTAATTTTTCTGCATTCACTTAAATGCATGATCATTATCTGTACATAAGCAATAAACATGGCCCCAAAGATTTATGTTAAAGAAAGAAATAAGACTATTAAAGCAAATGAAATATCAACTCAAATGCACACCTGCTTCTTCCTTAAGATTAGAAACCACTACTGATTTTTGGATCACATAGCAAGCAATGTGAAAAGGTAAAGGGTTCCCTTTGCACATATTTGGTAGTCGTTCCTGGTTCTAGGGGGCGGTGCTCATCTCTGTTACAAAGCCGAAGAGCCAGTGCTGTGCAAGGACATCTCTGTGGTCATGTGACTGGCATGACTAAACGCTGAAGATGCACAGAACACTGTTACCTTCCCACCAAAGTGGTCCCTATTTTTCTACTTGCATTTTTACATGCTTTTGAACTGCTAAGTTGGCAGAAGCAGGGACAAGTAATGGAAGCGGTGCTAGGAATTTGAACCGCCAACCTGCCGACCTTTCTGACTGACAAGCTCAACTACTCATGGCTTAAATCCCGATTATGTTAAGCCTAATTTACCTACCAAACTGAAGTAAGAAGTGAAATGAGAGTGTTCTGTGCTTCCAAAGCCAGGCATATTTTTTGCAGGTCTGAGGATGGTCTTTCCATGAACCACTCCTGCTCTTAAATAATAAAGCTCTTTTCTACACAGTAGAAATAGACCTGTCATAAATCCAGCTGACCACTAGATGACATAGGAATTAGTTTTCTGTATACTTTTTCTGCCATATCATGCCTATCCAGAGTTTTGCAACCCTACGTGCTTTCCCAATTCTTAATTGACCTTCTCTAATTCTGGGTCCAACCCAAAGCAATTAGTAGAGTAGCAATGTTTCTATTTTCCTAATTACAAATAAATGACTTTTTGCTTAGCATTCATCATAATGTTATTTCAGGGTTTGCTTCCTAAAAGTAACAGAGGAACAGTTGAAGGTAGAGAAAAAGCATCATAAAGGGACATAAAACTTGTTTCCTGATCCACATGAATGCATTGAGGTCTTGCCTTGAGATAATTGTCATTAGAAAAATGGGAATAGATAAATGGGATAAATCTTAAGTTCCTTATCACTTTTTTTTTTATAAAATCCAAACTGAGGATTGGCAAATACATTTGTGCATGCCCAACTGAACATAGGGTATTACCAAAGCTCCTATAAACTCATTGGGTGTTTATTTTAACTATTGTATTTATCCTAACCAGGTTACACCTGTGATTTTTTTCTGTACCTAAGGATATTATTTTTGTGTCAGTTAAGGCTAGGATTTGTCTGGAAGATTACCTCTGCCAGAAATTTCTAGTGCAGAAAATTTAATTTTAAAAACGTGTTGAACTTTACTGCGAATTTTGTGCACAAATGTATGTTGGATTAGACTGATATCGGTCATGCCACAGACCTTTCAAGCTTGATTTCACTAATCTTATAAAGCAGTGGAGAAGGAGCTTTTCCTAGTCAAGCAAGGAAAATAGATAACACTGAAGCATTAAAGTAGGATGTTTATACAGTAATTAATTATTTCAACTATAGTTAATATCAATCAACTGAGTTTTATTAGTTTTGCCTTATCTTGCCTTTTTTGCAGCTATTATATGTTAGAAAACAGGCCTCGGAATATTTATGGGATGGTTTGTTACTCGTGTTCACTGGCACCTCCAAACACTAAAGAATGTAAGTTGGGTTCCACTTTAAGTTTACTTTACTTTAAATTTAACTCACATTTTAGACCATTTTATATACTGTGATGTTGTACATAGAATCTGTTGACTAGGTAATGTTTTGAGTTTTCATAATTCTCTTTTATAAGAATGCAGTTTTATATTTTCTATTGCAAAAATCAAAGTTATAGTGCAGAAAACAACATGTATAATCACATTCACAAATTTAAACCATATTTCTCCCCCCCACAAAAAATCCTCTGTATTAATAAACATGTGGATGTTTAATCCAAAATCAGATATTAAAGTTCCCTCCACCATTTTACAATTTCTGCAAAATGAATTGAATAGCCATCCTTTTAGGGGTGATTGGATCTATAAATCTCAATTTAAGAAAAAACAAATTATACCACTTTTTAAACATACCCTAACCATTATTTCATTAAAATAAGATAGTCCAATGGTTTATTTGGAAGTTCTTGCATATAATAATATTGACTTTAATTATATTCTTTAGTAGTCTATAAAATGCTGTTAATTCAGAATGCCCCAAACCCATTTCAATACTGATATTCATTCATGAGAATTTAGTCTTGTCTTCCTTCCTGCAGTTGCATCATTCAAGTTCAATGATAATCAATTACAGTCCCAATATCTTTATTCACTAGACTATTGCTCTATGCATCTGCTTTTCCAACATTTTATATGTACATTGGTTATTTTGACTGTAAATTTGGGCAAATTGCTAAGAAATGTGATCTGGCTTGCCAGGACCATAGAGGAAAAAGTACACAAGGGCATAAGCAAATAAACAGATTGAAGACAACTAACTTGCCATGAAGTGTAATAAAACTTATTATTTTATGGATCTCTATTAATTCAACTTTGGATGCAAGAGAGAAAGCCTGAATTCAAATTAGTCCAAACCATTTTTACATCATTTATATCAGACTGTGCAATCTTGGCAACTTTAAGACTTGTGCACTTCAACTCCCAGAGTTCCCCAGCCAGAATGGGTAGCTGGGGCATTCTGGGAGTTGAAATCCACAAACCTTAAAGTTACCACCCCTGATTTATATACATATTTCTGTAATTTATGCTACAATTATGTAAATTATGTAAAATACCTCAGCAAGTGATTGAAAACTTATCGACATTGTGTGCGCTTGGCTATAATGGGATCTGGTTTTATGGCAGAGGTGTGGAACTATAGTCTCTTTATGTCTTGTGGACCTTAACTGCCAGAATTCTTGAGCCAGACTTGAAGTCTACAAGTCATAAAAAGGCCATAGTTCTCCATCCTTGTTTTATGGTGTCTGCAAATGATTGCAAGCAATGCGTCTGTCCTCACCAGAGAAGGAAGATAAAGATTTAATAACCTAGGAGGAAGAAGTGTTAAATGTGTTCCACACCTTAAGTTATGCATAAAAATAATACATATGAAATAAAAGTATAAATAAATATTTTTATAATGTCCTAAAAGAATGTGTAACAAAAGAAAAAAATTAAAAAATGGGGGACAGGGGGAGAAATATATTTACCCTGCCAGGAAGAGACTAAGTAAAAAATGTCAGGGAACTAGCTCCTGGTTCACTGGATCATCAATTTAATTCACAGCAATAAATGTCAGCACAAAGTCACGTTACAGATAGTGAATGCAGGCACAGCTGAAACAGGCCAGCTAAATAAAACTGGGTTATTAACATTGCATGAATACTATTTGGATTTCAAATGAGCATCCTTAAAAATTAAAGGTACACTATATTTCACAGCTAGTATTGCTTAGAAAACGCTTCCCACTGTTCTATGAAAGACTTATTCAAAATCATGGGTACTCTGTTGGGCAAATGAAAATGGATGTCATTTTCTAAAATATTTTACATAATATAGTGTATAAAATTTTATTTAATGCTACATTTTATTCAAACTATATGCATTACGTTGCCTCTTAAGCTAAGAGATATTTATTTCATTGTATTAGAGAACCAAATTTCCTGTTCAATTTGTCTGGTGTTTCTGAGTTAAGATTCATATTCCAGAACTGCAAAATAGTAATAATTTTTTCACTACAGAAAGATTTGATCCAAATATGGATATAAATTTAATAAATAAATAAAATATTAATTCTATCCTTAAGGCCCCTAGGCTAACTTTTTCTTTCATAAGGGATGGGATCTTAATTAAATATAATAAATAATTTGCATACTACATACAACACACTTCCCGCCCCTTTTTTTGCTTCACTGTGATGCAATTAAACTATTTCCATATTACTTTTCACTGCAGCACTGATATATGCTTACCAATATCTATGATATATGAAAAACTGCAGTACATTGTGACATACATTTCCTCTCACACTAATTTCAGTCCCATACACATGGTATAGAGTTGGGCAGTTATCACAAAATAATAATATATATTTAGGTGCTGTAAACTCTGGGTTTACAAGTTGTGAATCATGAGGAACCGTACACTGCCTTGGCTTAACTGTACCCACAAGGGTTGCTTTGTGTGACTGTAGCATGGATTGAGTGGGAGCTCCAGCAGGTTCTGGCCAGTTCTGGAGAACTGGTAGCAGAAATTTTGAGTAAACCGGCAAATACCACCCCTGACTGGAGACTTTACGGTATCCTTCCCCTGCCATGCCCACCAGGCCACACCCACAGAACCGGTAGTAAAAAAAAGATTGAATCCCACCACTGGTGAGCTCCTGAGGGGAAAACTTTGCACAGGGCAGTGGACACAGTGGTGGATTAAAGCTCGCTGGTGCCCTAAGCACTGACAAATCTTGGTGCCCCTCCCTTTGTACATATGTAGAAATGAAGCCAAGCTTAGGCTACATAAAAGTTTTTGTGGTGCTCCTTTTGGGCCTGGTGCCCTAAGCATATGCTTAGTCTGCTTAAAGGCTAATATACCACTGAGTGGACAGGTGCCCCTTTCCTGGCTTTTTGCAGTTGCAGCCAGACTGTCTGGAATGGGCCCAGCCAGAGTCACACAGGGTACAATCCCAAACTTTCTCTTGAGAGGAGGCAACAGAATTTCATTTATAATGTGGGTCAGTGTGCTCATAGGAAAACAATGATAATAAAAGTTCTCTTCTGTTCTGTTCTGTTCTCTTCTGTTCTCTCCTCTCCTCTCCTCTCCTCTTATCATCTTATCTTATATCTTACTGCCCTGTGAATCAAACCTCCAAACAAGATTTGATTAATACCAGTTGAGTTTCAGGCTACACAATCTCCTTGATTTTTTTTTCCAATTACTAATAATTAAAATGTAAGTAAGTTCAGAATACATCCAGAGAAGAAGGAAAAAATGGTGGTGATAGGAATGAAAGGGAGGGGCCTATATGAATGCTTTTTTTTTTCCCATAATGCTTTCCTTCCCACTCTGGATTTTTATTCCTTTTCAATATCGAATTCCATAAAGAAAGAAAAGAAACAATTTTAAATGCTCGCAAAATATTGCAGTTATCAGTTCTTGGAGACTAGTGAGTTGATATTATAATTTGTAACAATGTACAAATAAAACCAATTTGCTGTAGTGGTTAAGATACCAGGCCAGGAGAGTGTAGGACATAATTGTTGTTCAAACCGAGCACACTACATCATTTGTGCAATAACACTATGCTTATGTGAAATCTCTTTTTCTTGAATCTCCCCCTTGCATCTTTTCCCAGAGATGCCTCTGCTTGTTTTGTCACTTATAGAAATATCACTCTAAAAAGACAAATAAATTGGAGGTTTAATAATATTAGTATTTCTTCTTAGGGTTATAGAGGTATTCATATTACAAAGTTTAAGTTCTTTGTTTTTGTACTTACTTTTGGTTTTGTCCTTAATTTTTAAACATCTTTGTTTCTGGTCTTGTTTTAGTTCTCCAGTAGCCATATAGTATTACAAAACTTAAAAAAAAAGCAAACCCAAATTGTATTATAGATAAACTTCTTGTAAACTAGACTCTACTACATCCAATGCATAGAGCAGGGCTGTCAAACTCGCGGGCCAGATGCATTACACACTAGCCACATCCACACCCAGTTTAGCGAAGGGGGAAAAAGTTCTGATATGTCACCGCCATGATGACATGAGTTTGACACCCCTGGCATAGAGGATAATACTGAAATACTCCTCTTTCAGCATAAAATAACATATTGCTGATGTAACAGATCATAGTCTAAGAAAATGTGTATTATATTTTTTTAGTCCTTTAGCTAGCATGCTAGCTTCTTTAAATCAATCAATAACTAATTTCTGGAAAAAATGTCTAGGATCATAAATTGCTTCTCTGCCTCAGATAAAAATGGGTAAATATCTCCATTCAGACACAAAAATGTGCCAACTCTCTATTTCACATCTCAGCAGGATAAATTGAATCATATAAAGTCACCTTTTAAATGGATCGGAATCTCAAATAATTGGTCTCTGTTCATGGAAAAAAAGCAGTTCAAAGTTGAGATTCTGCAAGTAACCAGCAAATTTGTTTCTTATTACAGGCACAGGCGTTACTTCTGGTGTGTCAGCCAGTTTCCTGAGTACTTCAGGCACTAGTACTCATTCTCCTTTTCAACATGTGCACAAAGGTAAGAAAAGCAGCTCCTGATTTAATTATTTGTACTTAATAGCAGGCTTTGGGGCCATAGTAGTCTTTGTAACATCAGGCTGAAGGAAATTTGGTAAATGTAATGACACAACTAGGAAGGACCAAGTGAATGTTTATGGCCTATTACCCATCAGGCTCTATTATTTATTTATCTATTTCCATTGATTTATTCCATTTCTAGAACCGCCTATCTAGTGACATCAGGAGTTTATAATTCTAAAACTATAAAACCATTAAAACAATTGATAACAATAAAAACATTCAAAAAATAAATACCCCCAGATACTTAAACAACTATCAGAAAAGCCAAGGGCTTCTGGTTTGAGCTTCTTTGGCGACAGACTGAAATCTGCAATCGTGTGCAGTTTTGATCTGTGCTCACTGCTGGAGTGCCCCGAGGCGGCTGGTTTTGGGGCTAAGCCATCCCGTAGAGGTGGTGAAGAGGGGGGAGACTGCCAGCAGGGTCGAGGAGAGTCGCATTTCTCCTCCCCAGCTGGCCATTACTCCCTTTCCCGAAGGCGGTTGCAGTGGTGGTCAGAAATGGCCACCTCAAAAAAGAACTCAACCGGAAAAGAATGTGCAGGAGAAGATAAGAAGAGAAAGTATTGGCTGACCATGTTGAACTGAAAAAGCAACAATATAAGATACCCTGGAATTTGAATTATAAAGAACAACATTGTTCCCAAAGAAGACTTTGAAGTGGCGAATGAGAGAGGGATTTGGTTTTTTTTCTTTTCTTCCCTATATTGACAACTAAGAGATTTAAGCAAGAAATCGGCAAAAATCCACTTTGACATTAACAGGTATTTAAGCTGAAAATAAAATGTCAAAGGGATAATAAAGATTTCTGGATTCTCAAAAACTTTTAAAAGAAGGAAAAAAACAAAAGGGTGGGATCTGGAAAAAGGGAGGAGACCACCTGGAAGTGAAAGGAATTAACAGTGAAACTTTAACAAGATTCCTAAAAGATACATTTTAAAATACATTTAAGATACATTTTTGGATTTTTGGCTATTGGATCTAAAGGACTAAAATTAATTGGGTGGTTGTTTAAAAGTTTTTAAAATGATATCACTCTTGGAAGAATTGAGAATGGAACTTTAAAAACAGAAAGAAGATGCACAAGAAGGAAGAGGTTGTTTTGACTTCGTATTTTAATTTTTAGAAATTGAGATCCTGAACTATGAGAAACAACAAAAAATGCATGTAGATCAAGAAAGGCGGGACAAAGAAGAAGCCATTTTCAATGACCAAGTATTTCTATGTGGGGAAAAGAAAGGGAAGGTGGGAAAGAGAATGAAAAATTTAAGATCTGGAAAAACAACTCAAAAAGAATAGTTTGAAAAGTAATTATAACATTAGGAAGAAACAGAAGAGAGGATTATAGAAGAGAGGATCAGAATTAGAGAGAGAAGGGGTCAAGAAGGGAGAAGAAGAGGGAGAAGAGGGAAAGGAAAATAAATTATGAAGGACAGAATCAGGACATAGAGAAACAAGGAAAACGTATAAGACACAGAGATAACGGGTGAAAACTTAATTGAAAGGGGGATTCCGCAAGGGTACATAAGAGAGTATTGTTATATTAGAAATAGAAATGAACTTTGAAAATATGAAACAAGTGTGATTAAAATGATAGATAAAATACTCATTGTAATGTAATGGAATGTTTAATAAATAAATGAAATAAAGAGAATGTGAGAATGAAATTAGGAAAGGAGGGGAACATTTTAATTATTATAAATGTGTTATAAAAATTTAAGTGAAAAGGAATATGAAAGAAACATGAAAAAATATGGAAATATTATAAGTGTTCCTAGAAGTATGATAACCTATTGAAAAGAAATGTTAAAGATGTCAAAGATTATAACTAACATTAATGATAGAGCTGAATTGGAATAGAATAAGTATTTTATTTATTATTGTTATATATATATATATATATATATATATTCTCTTTAAGAACTTAGTGCGTATTTTAAGAATGTACCAAGAAGAATTTGACTGGAAGTTATGTGTTATATTGAATGTTATAATTGTAAAGGCATACACTGAAGTTTAAATAAGAGTTGAATGGATAAAAATTAAAAGATACAAAGGTGTAATACTCCAATTAGTAACTACAGGGAAAAAATTTTGTTTAATGAGAAAAGAAAATATGAAATTGAAACAGGACAGACAAAGTATAAATATAATGACTAGAAAGATATTGAAACTTAGAAAAAGATATATATAATTGAATTTAGAAAGGAATGAGATAATTAAAAGTAAGATTGAGAAAACTAAGGGAAGGAAAATTATTGAGAAAATGTTAAAATAGTAATAAGATATGGAATAGAACACAAAGATGAATATGAAATTGAATTTGTGTCTGTATGGAGAAGTGATAACCGGGGACCATGCTATTCTCAAAAAAAGGAATTTTACTTGTATTATGTTTTGTGAAAACCCAAATAAAATTTTTATTAAAAAAAAAAACTATCAGAAAAGCCAAGAAACAGGGCCCTTAACACAGCTTCAGACCCAGGTACATAGCCAAGTTTTTAAAGTTTTACAAAAGGCCCCCAGGATGGGGGCCATTCTATTCTCCAAAGGGAGAAAACCCCACAAAGCTACAGGAGAGTGTAAAATTATTTTTTAAAAAGACTGTAAAAGGACTGCAGTTGACAGACAATCCTTCACAATGCCTTCTTTTCTCAGATATGAGGAATCCTCAAAATTATTCCTCAGCAATCAGTCTACTTCAGTAAAGATGAATTATATGACTTTCATTTGCCAATGGATGTACCTATTCAGGGAAATTAATTTAGTTGCTTTATCTCCTTGGGTGTAACTGATTTGGAAAGCAGGAATTTAATGGAATGTAGTCAAATGAACAAGCTTTTGGCTGCTAATCCACCAGATCCTTGCTTAGGACACATATATATGAAAATGATATACAGCCTTGTAATTGGGGTATGTGGTTTATGAAATCAGCTTTTTGTTCTGATCCCAAGAGTAATCATCACTGTAATGTGTGAACAATGCCCAGCAATTTCATTAGTTAATTGCAAGGAGAGGCAACGTGCTGCACTTGCATGGAAGTAATTTACCAGGCATTTACTGAGACTTCTACACTCAGGCCTCACTACACTCACTTTATGCATGAATGGGGAATACCCGCATGCAATAAGTCTCCATTTACAAATATGAAAATTGGGTATCTTCCTGAATTGAAGTAACTTTACCTTCTTTGTCAGTTGCATGTTTCAAACTGGTGCAAAATGAAAACCAACAAGCTGCAGAAAAATACAGTATATTGAAATACCTGCATGGCACAATAAGGTCATTTGTTTGTTTACTGAAATTTATATGGCTGTCCAACTCACTCTTATTGACTTAGGTGGCTTATAGAGTTATTCAAAGGGTAATTTGCTAAAGCTCAAATAAGAATACTTATTTTACAATAGTGCCAAATGTCAGTTGGAACCTCTGGCTGACTGTGTGATGAACCACATCATACTAATAAATAAATAAAATACAAACAAACAAATAATAAAATACACCATCTAGGGTAGCCCTACAGCAAGATAGGTAGCAAATAAATTTAACAAAATAAACAACCAAAAGAATCCATTCTGAAGAGTCAAAGGAACCAAACAGCAGATCCATTTCTACTGAAAATTCAAGTTTACCTTTAGGTGACAATTGTAAATAAAAATAGATGCTAGCTGCAAAAGGATTTCAACTCCGGCTTTGATCTTTTCATGGCTAATACTAAAAAGACTGAATAGGCAAACTGGAATAGTCAGTCAGCCATTATAAAATGTCCACAATTTGCAATGGATGTCCTATTATGAGATGGGTATTGACTAGTGAGGAAAGAGCATCCAAAACTACGTTTTCTCTTATTGTTATTTTCTGAATGAGCTCTGTGAACAATACTCTGTGGTGAATGGAAAGTGAAAAAACGATCGAGAGGGTGAAGATAGATTGTAATCTGAAACATAGAGGCTTATAAAGGCCACTCTTTTATTCTGCTGCAAGCAGAGAACAATTCAGTTGACTTAAATTAAAATACTATGCACTATGGCAACACAATCCTAGTATGGTTATTGTATAGTATTAAAATGACATGAGGTCTACATGCTGGACATGGAATGTAATAGATTGGCTGCTTAGAAGGGAAAAGTTTGACCCAGGAGACTAAGAAATTGTCCTCCCAACTCTAATCACTAGCTTTTGGCCTGCTAGGGTGTTTCTGCTGAAAAACACAGTTCTGCACACAAATTTAGTTCTTCATCTTTGTTGTAGACACTTAGTTGGCTGAATTTAGTAGAATTTATTTTCATAATAAATTGTCTTTACATTTAGTGCTGATTGCATTCGATAAAGACGTGATGTGATTTTATTAAGGCTCTTCTATTAAAAGAGTTGCTTTCCTCAAAGTTGAGAAGGATGTTCCTCATCTCCCTGGACATCTTTGGAATCTGTATTGGCAGAATGGGAGCCTTCTTAAATCATTTTTAGGAAGCAGTGAAGAATTACGTTTCTTTTCATTTTCATTAGGGAAGTTTACCTTTTAATTGTGTTTAGTTTGATTATATTATCCTCAGTTAATTGTTTAAGAGTACTTATAAATGTACAATACAAGTACTTGTATTAAAGACAAATACTCTGACTTGACTTTCATTTATTCTCAAGGAACTGTAAATTATAGACAGAATAGAATAGAATAGAATAGAATAGAATAGAATAGAATAGAATAGAATAGAATAGAATAGAATTCTTTACTGGCCAAGTGTAATTAGACACACAAGGAATTTGTCTTGGCGCAAATGTTCTCAGTGTACATAAAAGAAAAGATAGAAAAGATTCAGCAAGAGTCAAGAATCATAAGGTACAACACTTAATAATAGTCATAGGATACAATAAGCAATTAAATCATACTAGGAAACAGTCAATAAAAATCATTAGGATATAAGCAACAAGGTTACAGTCATACAGTCATAAGTGGGAGCAGATGGGTGAAAGGAAGGATGGGAGGATTAATAGTAATAGTAATGGAAACTTAGTAAATAGTTGGACAGTGTTGAGGGAATTATTTGTTTAGCAGAGTGATGGCATTTGGGAAAAAACTGTTCTTGTGTTTAGTTGTTCTGGTGTGCAGTGCTGTATAGCATCGTTTTGAGGATACAAGTTGAAACAGTTTATGTCCAGAATGTGAAGAGGTCTGTAAATATTTTCACAGCCCTCTTTTTGACTCGTGCAGTATACAGGTCCTCAGTGGAAGGCAGGTTGGTAGCAATTGTTTTTTCTGCAGTCCTAATTACTCTCTGAAGTCTGTGTCTGTCTTGTTGGGTTGCAGAACCAAACCAGACAGTTATAGAGGTGCAGATGTCAGACTCAATAATTCCTATTGTTGTAGACATGGGTTGTAGACATGGGCAATCTACAATCTCTAAGGCATTTTCAACCTTCGATTGCACTTTTTATGCTCCTATTTTCAGCACTTACAGTACAAATCTAAAGAAAGTAATCCCCCAATATCTCATATTCTCCTACTAGGGTAGTGTCACTATGCTACTGCTGTGTGCACTTACGGTCCTAAATTAAATGAATAATAATTTTAAAGCACTATTAAAATTAGGTTATTAATTACAAATTTAGTAGATTAAAAATAATCTCCAATGAACTGTTCAATGGGATTTCTTTTTTAAAAAATTATTGTTGCTTATTAAGTAACTGCAAAAAATAAAACACCATCAAAAGGAAATAATTGTTTCCTTCAAGCCTACAGAATGGTACCCTGATTCAAGATGGTGCTGGTGCAACCTGTGAGATAATAACAATTTTGGAAGGATTTTATCTGCTTTAGAAATATTGGGTTGATCCTAGATCCATTTAATCAATAATTAAATGAAGTAGTTGATGGTTAACCCTGGAAATGTTTTTAAATTATATTTTCTCTCTCTCACTGTTTGTCATTCTAGGAGATCTTTCTGGACAAGGACATCTGGCTACCGCTCTTATCATTGCCATGTCCACCATTTTCATAATGGCTATTGCTATTGTGCTGATTATCATGTTTTACATTATGAAAACGAAAACTTCAGCTCAAGGTAACTGTCAATTAATAGCAAAGATTACAGTTTTGAAATTGGGGGGAGGTTGCAGCAGAATCAAAAAAGGTCAGCTAGCAGTTGCAGTGACACAATTGGAGCGCCAACCCCTTTTGTTCATGGGATACGATGAAGTATGAAAAGGATGGAGTTTTGATCTTGCTGCTATGTTTGTCATCTTGTGTTCAAAATATTTGGTGTAGGTGACTCTTGTGAGTTAATCTTAACAAGATGTTTTATTTTGGTCTTACAGCATGCTGTACCAGCCAGTCAGTGAAGACGGTAGAATCCCAGGCCAACGTACAGGAAGAAAAAACAGAAGTCCAAGGTTGGGACTGTTTTGTAATTTCTGCTGTTTAGACATCAGTGCCCACAGGGCTTATACTGCTTTAATGTAACTGCATAAGCTCCAGTTGTTAGTGGAAGAGTAATTGGAAAGGCATTGAAAACTAATGAAAATTCAGCTCTGCATTTGATTATTTATGCATTCTTACCTGCTTGGAGAAGTTCCAAGGCAATTGTATTCACAACTCAAATGCCAAATGGTTGTGTGTGTCTGTTTTGCGTTTTTGACACTTTGTTCTTTTCACATTCTTTTTCCATTGCAGAAAATGGAAAAATTTTCTCTGAGAAAGATGAATTTGGAAAACTGACAGCAACTCC
Source organism: Pseudonaja textilis (assembly GCF_049901715.1). NCBI lineage: Eukaryota > Metazoa > Chordata > Lepidosauria > Squamata > Elapidae > Pseudonaja > Pseudonaja textilis. The sequence goes on along the minus strand of NC_141997.1, from coordinate 23,797,749 downwards.
AGCTAAGGTTGTCAAGAGGTATGTGTTATCTAAACAGCAGGCTGGTAGTGCGGGCGTAATATGACAACAATTGCAATCTGTTGGGGAAAAAAATGTCTGTTCCTAAACTAAGCCACATTGAATCCAGTGGGTGGGTGAATTGCTAAGCAGTTTTCATTGGCAATGACATGGATGGCATAATGAGAAAATAAGATCAAATAAATTAGTAGGGACAATAACGAAGGCACAAGCATTGTTTAAGAGGGAACAGTTTCCATTACTTAAACTATTCAAAATTGAAACTATAAATAAGTAATGGTGCTCACATGTATATGTGGTTCAGTCCCCATTAAATTAAATATGAGGAGTGGATCTATATGTACAGAGAATTCATTCATGAATATTCAGTATAATATTCACCAGGGCTGGACTTGGGCATGTGATTGTTTAAGTCCTCTTGGAAGTGGAAATGTACAGAACACTATAGTCCTACATTGATGAAGAAAACCAGGATTACTTTTAAATGAATATACTGCTAGACATTAATTGGCAGATACAGGTGAAGGGTGTTAATGTTTTGCCCTCTTTTTTGCAGTATTTATTTACACTCAATCTAGTAGTAGTATTCATCATCTATATGAAATAAACAATTAACAAGTGTCATAAAAATTCAGTAAATGACGAACACAGACAAACCATAAGTAATAAAACCTATTGAGATCAGAAGTTTATTTCATGAGCAATTTGGAACATGAACAGCCATCATAACACAATTTATATCTAATAGCTCATTGCAATGAGATCCACCGACATGGCTGAGTCCGGCAAGGATTAGCCATGACCAGTGGCACTGAAGAAATCCCAAGACATTCTTTTTATACTTTTCTGCACACATTTCACAACTTACTTCTCTGTTCTTTCTTACAGTCTCCACATATACTCGTGTATATCTCAAGCCTCTATCCATCGGCTACTTTCTGTTCTCTATTTCCCACGGTTTTCAAAACTACATACTTTGCAAAATCACATTCCACAAAATAGCACAGCAGGATTACAAATAGTTCTGGTACATTTTGAAATCATCCTGCCTAAAACTTTGGTTCATGTCTCTTTTATTCTGGGGTCTGCTATCATCCAAATGCCTTATTGAATCTGATAGATCAATAGCCTATTTTTTTCTTCCCACACAAGTGTGCAATTTAAATCCAAAAGGGCATTTCTAGAATTGTGCATGTTGCTGTTTTAGAAAAGCAATCCTGCTTAGCATATTTATGTGTTCATTTGTTGCTTTTCAGTGAAAATGATGCTTCTTCAGAGAATGAGAGGCTTTTAAGTCGCAGCATGGACAGCGATGAAGAAGCTGCTATTGACAAGCAAGGGACTCCAGAATTGTGTTTGTTGTCTCTGGTACATTTGGCTCGAGATAAATCTTCAACAAACAACAAATCAACTGGAGTAAGTTAATTGGAAATCTTGTTGAATCAATGACCTTTCTGATGATGTGTTACAGTGATTAGTTGCACTTTTAATGGACAGTATCCAAAAGAAGAATGTACGAAGGGGTCTTTGTGATGAGCTGATGAGAAAAATGCTAAAAATGGGGTGGAATTATATTATTTCTATCAAACTGCTAAAGCAGTGTTTCTCAACCTTGGCAATTTTAAGAATGATGGATTTCAACTCCCAGAACCCCATAGCCTTTAAGTTCACCCATCTTAAAGTTGCAAGTTTGAGAAACACTGTGATAAAGGCTACTTGTAAGCCAAAAAGATACAATCTTCACAAATCCCTGTGCTTTTCCCTGCTTTCCCAAATGTTTGCACACCTTCACCTGTCCCAGCCTCTTCCCAGATAATCTTCTTTGGTACTAAGACAGACATTTGCTTTTTTATTTTATTTTCACAGTTTTGCAGTTCTAACGCCACAATTAACGGAACAATAGGGAACACGTTATTTTACTCCTACTTTCCACCGTGGGTCCATAAAAACTTCACAGCAAGAAAAATGGAGAGTTCAGGTTTATAGAAGCAAAGGAATCATGTTGCTATATTGCAACTTAATGATGTTTAAAAAAATAAAGAAAAACGAAGTTTAGCAGTAATGTGGCACACGGTAGGAAAGGGAACATGCTTCATCCAACATGAGCAGATATTGAATGGGTGCCCACTGGGTGGGATGGGATGGAATGGGACAGAATAGAGTAGAGTAGAGTAGAGTGGAGTGGAGTGGAGTGGAGTGGAGTGGAGCAGAGCGGAACGGAACGGAACGGAACGGAACGGAACAGAACAGAACAGAACAGAATAGAATAGAATATGAGCTTCTAGGGGAGAAGATTATTATGTTATCAGGGCACTGTTGGATCAACTGCCAAATTATGTATAAAAAAGCATGCAGAACTGAGCAGACCAATATGAAATGACTACATGAGGGAGTGACCAGCTGCTGAAGGGAAGTGACAAGTCTGGCACTCATCAGAAAAATATGCCATCAATATTAGTGGATTTGATAGTATACAGTGCCTTTACAGTTTGATATAGGTGCTTTTTCATTAAATGTATACAACTATATATCTGCTTTATAGGCAAAGTTGTTAATGGCAATGATATGTTTGAGAAACAAACTGCAGTTTTATTATTGCCTTTTTTAGCCAACCCACCTTCCTCTTAGAAGCATAAAAACCTTGCAAGAATCATTACTGTATGTTTGTAGGAGGAAGGCTGTTGACCCCCAGGGAAATCTGTGATGCATATAAGTCTGAATGAAGGCATGTAGGTCCAGGGCCTCTGAGAAGATTGCAATATGTTGCAGCATCATTATTACCTTTATAACTTCTCAGAGAAAGGAGGTGCTAACCTGGAACAAAGGCCCCCACTGACACTCCCAGTCCGCTGGAGTGTAATGTGCAACTGCCCACGCCATAAGACAGAGAGGAAGAAGGAATGGAGGGTGGGGCGAGTGTCTGTAGCTTCCCAAATTGCAAGCATAAGCACAGATTACAATGCCAGGTAAGGTATCCCCAAGTCACTCACCCAAAGGACAAGAAGGGGAAAGGTATGAATCCCTCAGGGCTCGGGAGAGAAAAGGTCTGAGACCTCCAGCCTACAGCTCTGTGGACTTCATCATTGCAGTGCAGACGTCTTCAAAAACATGCCTTCCATGTCCATTGTGACACACTGCACAAGAAGGAACAAAAGGGATCTCTCTTTATTTCTTTTTAAACAAGAATAATAAACAGGATTGCATACCGAGAAGAGAAGCAGTAATGTCAAGGAAGCCACATGGAAGAATCGTGCCTAAAGCTGCCTTAGTCTTGTCAACACCAATAATAATCTTGATATTTCCTCCCCACTTTCCATGGATTCAGAACTAAGAGTTGAATAGTTCGTCCAATCCATATATATCTCCTGAAAAATAAAATCCCGAGGGCCAAATTACAGGAATCCAAGCTAGAGCAGTATGCCTTGAACATAAATAAAAAGAGTAGATTTCATTTAAAACATAATTTAAAACAAACCCCAAAAACTTTAACCTTAGATTGTCTACTATTGACCTCACCCACTTCCTAAGAGGCCTGTTGGGGGCGTGCATAAGCGCAGCAATCATGCCTACCGTCCCTGTCCTATTGTTATTTATTTTAAGTATCTATCTCATGTATTCAAAACTATGTTTATTGTTATACCTGTATCTTGTAAGCGATTGACAAATCAAATTAAAATAAAAAAATAAAAAAATAATTTGATACAATTCTTTCTTTCCAGCTAGGTATGCACACATACATGTATTTTTTAACATTACAGCCAAGATTCACAGGCAATTTATGTTCAAACTAAAACTATTCTATATATCATACCAAATACATAAGGAATGCCATCTTTGTCTCTGTTTCTTCACAACCTTGAATTACTTACATCAGTTTAGTCTTGAAAGATAAATGTTTTTGTCTTTTATTTTCCTTAGATACAAAGCCGGAGAAAAAAGATACTCGACCTATACACTAATGTATGCAGTGTGGCAGAAGGTGAGTGAAAGAAATAAAATTTAGAAACTGAAAACATGTATGAACTGCTTTCTTAAATACACGTCTTTATGGAGCTTCAATATTGTCAAGGAGTCACAAATACTAGATACAGATTAATCCCATTCTAAGGATTTTTTCCTTAAAGCTTATTTTGGAAGAAGTAACGCTAAATATTCTAATATCAGAATCAGGTTAGTGTTTAGTACATTTGGAAATTCAACAGGGAAAAGTCTTGAAAACTTTGTTTGTAAGCAATCTCCGTGAAAAACTCCAGCAATAGGATTTGTAGTTCCATACGCATCCTGCCTTTATCTATGATATTTTAAGAATCAATTCAATAGTTATTCTAGAAGACAGATGGCACAAGGTGGAAAGTGTTATACTTCTATTGTAGGTTTTTTTTAAAGCTGATTAATTATATTTGTACACAGCCAGACTCAGAAAATAACTGTCTGTGATATACTGTACATTATTTAAAAACTGTAAAATAGGCAATGCATATACACCTTATATATAGTAACTTACACATTTGTGGATATAAGCTGTTCACATCTGTTTTGTATGCTAGAGCCTTTGAAGAAAAATAAACTTTCAGAGCTGGATTTGTTTTTAACCATAACAAGATGTAGGAAGTTAACTAATCCTGAGTGCATTGCTCCCAAAATGAAGAGACTTTAAAGAAAAACACCCACACTCAAGTAAAAAATAAAATATTGCAGGAAAGTTCTTTTGAATTTCTCATAAAGGCTGTTCAACATGAGACCTTTAAGATGATTGAATACTTCCACCATCCTTCATGAAGAGCTGTGTGGGCTGAAACTGTTCAGACATGTAGTTCAATGAGACTCAAATTCCCAATTCTGGTACAAATGGACCATTTCTCCTGCCTTTTTTGAGGCTGGAGACACACATCTCTTTCTTTTAATTAAGTTTTGTTGTTGCTTCATATGAAGGTTGGCAGAAGTTTGGCAAGTGTTTAAATCACAAGGGATAGAGAAAGAATGGATTAGTATATATTCCAGGACAAGGTAAAAATAAAAAAATGCTCCAAAACATAAAGTAAGAGACTCAACAATCTTTGCTGCAGCTAAGATGAAATCAAAGCAGCAAAAGAGAATGAAATGACATGTGAAATAGTAACAAGGCAGATCTAATAATGTGACTGTGAACTTCCTTCCAGGCCTCAGTCCCACAGAGCTGCCCTTTGATTGTCTGGAAAAGACCAGCAGGATGCTCAGCTCCACCTACAACACCGAGAAAGCCATTGTGAAGACCTGGCGCCATCTTGCTGAGAGCTTTGGATTGAAGAGGGATGAAATTGGTGGCATGACAGATGGCATGCAAGTCTTTGACCGCATCAGCACAGCTGGGTATAGTATCCCAGAACTGCTGACAAAACTGGTCCAGATAGAGCGATTGGATGCCGTAGAGTCTCTGTGTGTAGACATCTTAGAGTGGGCCCAAGAGATGCCGAAGCCTGATCCAGCTGTGACCTCCTGACTTGCATTTTTGTGAACTTCATTTCCAGAGGATGATGGGGTGATTTAAATAACAAAGGGATTCAGAAGGAGATAAACTTTTGAAGCTTCTGTAGCTTTTGTTTCAGTATCGTTTTTGCTACTGAAACAATAAAAAACACACCAAGGGTTTGTTCTTGATTTTTGGAATCAAATACACAGTGCTCAAACTGAAGACTTTTTCAACAAGACTTGTTTATGTCCCCAAAAGATATTACAGTTCATTTACAGTTCCATTTACAAGCATGAGTACAGATCAATCTACTAGTATCATTACTTGTTTTGAAGAAATATGGGTTAATTTTGTTTCAGTCCTGGATAATGAATATGTCACATCAAAAATAGTGATCTATGTGAAAATCTGTGCTGCTACAAGAAGTATTTTTTGAATTATAATTTTTCTCCCATATATTATGGATTTGGGGGAAGAAAAAATCCATGCCTGTAGGTATGGTTGGCTGTATTATCATTATTACAAGATCTATAGCTTTATTCCAATTTATTCAAATTGTAGCAAATAAGAGTTTGTGTATGTGGTCCACACAGAAATTTCAGCAATATTTTCATAGATACTAGTGGAAACTTAAAACTACTTATAATATAAGCAGAATTTATTTATTAATGTAATATTGCATTTCATAAACATCTGATCAGGGGCATCTTTTATGCACTAGAACAAATAAGTGGGAACATTTGTTAGTTCTTGAAAAGACATCATTAACGAGAGGAAGAAGCCTCTAATAAATCTATCAGATTGATCAACTTTAGATGCAAAGGAAATTAATGACTGTTGAAACACTTTTATGGAAAGCATTTAAAAATATTACAGATTTCTTGATTAGAATTGTTGCAGTCACCAACAGAAATGTACATGGTATGTTTAGTTTTCCTGTGATGCAGGGGTGGGATTCAATTTTTTTAACAACCAGTTCTGTGGGCGTGGCTTGGTTGGTGGGTGTTACTTGGTGGTCATGTGACTGTGTAGCTCTTATGGTTATTTTTTAAATAAATCTGGCTTATAATGTCTGAGCAAATGAGAACACTATTCTTAATTTCTCATGGAATGTGAATTTGCATGGAGTCTGGGCATGTTTGAGGATGTATTTCAGAGGTAGTATTCAGCAGGTTCTGACCAATTCTGGGAAACTGGTAGTGGAAATTTGGAGTAGTTCAGAGAACTGGCAAATACCACCTCTGACTGGAGATTTTACAGTATCCTTCCCCTGCCACACCCACCAAGCCACACCCACAGAACCGGTAGTAACATTTTTTGAATCCCACCACTGATGTGTTTCATTTAATTCACCTTTTCCCCAGCTGGTGGACCATCTGCCAGAGGGATCTGTGCTCCATGTGAATTAAATATATCACAATCATCTATGATGGATGCAGGTTCCTCAGAAGTGGCGAGTTTCTTTTCTGTCTGTAGGATGTTGGACTAAGTACCGACTAATAAAACTGTATTGCTCTAAATTATTTTATTTAATGTAAAGGTACTGATTTTTCCAATATTATTTAAAATAACTGTATAATATGTTTTAATATGAAATCCATGGAAGAATTGATTACAGGAATATCATATGAACATCTAATGTTTGTTACGATGATCTACATTGCAGAGTTATAGTGCCCAATAGGGCCTTCATCCTTTCTTACCTATCTTCAGCACTTGAGAAATTGGCATTTGGATCGGTTCCTGGGATTCATCCTGATAACCCACTTTACGCAAAAAAGAGGGAACAGTGACTATTGAGTTTTATCATAGTATATCCTGTGCCCTTGGATACAATGGCCTGTAGTCTTTATTTATAGATTTGAAAGGAGTAGTCCCTCTTTTTATGCCAGGAATCATGAGTTCAGAGCCCAAGAGTTGGTAGAAATTTAATTAGCAAATTTGTTAATATACCTATCAGAAACTGCTAGGTTGACAGATTTCAGTAAGTTATTATTATTAAAAGAAACAACATGCCTTTAAAACATTTTTAATTACAAGAAGCATGAGTGAATGAAAATGCTATAAAACTATAATTCATGTTCAGGAAAATAATAACTAGGCCAACCCCCCAGTGCCTTCATTCCAAATAAGAAAAATCAAATTCTAGTCTAATGGGGGTCACTGAGATGAATATTTAATATTGGTGTATCTCCATGCAGCATCCAGTTTGTTAGCCTATGAGTTCTTGCATTAAAATATATTTTACTGTCTCGGATGTGTCCTTTCTCCTCTGAATAATGATAGAATTATTTCCTGTACTTAATTTGCAAACACAATATTTGTTACAGTTCCTTTTTCCAATGCAGCTGGAAGCAACCTTTAAATCTATTTTGGTAGATACAAATAAATAGAAGTGTCAGATTAGTACCTTGAAAAAGGGAGGAAGTAACTTTGGCTTTTATTTTGAGCTTCCATGGCCTATAATCTAGTGCACAGTGTGACTATTCAGGTGGATGCTCAGTGGAAACCCAAGCAATCCCCATGGAATTAATGTTTGCAAATACCACACATTAACCATTACACCATGAGATGTTGTATGGCAGAAGAAGACTACCCACTGTGGTCTGCTCAACATCTGCTCCATGACAATTATCCAGAGGTAGGAGGCAATTGTCATAGCAGGTGGCAGGATCTAGCAAAGGTTGATCTTGAGCCTTCTAGATCACAAATAATAATAGGTGGATAAAACTGCCACAATAAGACTTTGACAAGCTGGTTGTGTACTGTTGCTAAGAAAAGAAGGTAAATGTATCAAGTACCCATGCATTAAACTAGAACCAAGGGAGGCTATCTTTTTTTAAGATGGTGACATAATAAAGTAATCCCATAGGTTCATTGTTGGGAACTGGATTAAGTTTTTCATTCCAGCTTTGTAGTATTAGTTTTGGTAGAATCCATAAACATTTTTAAAAATGCCTTTGGGTCATAATTTTGGGATTATAATATGCAATAATTGCGATTGCTTATTCTGCATCTCCACGAAAATGCAGCTGCAAGCTATAAATAATAATTCAGATCCCCACTTCCTACTGACAAAGTTATCTTGGAGAACTAAAGAATTGCCATTAGATTTGTTTTGGTAATTGTTTAAAAATACATATTTTATGTCTGGGGAATATCAAGGCTTTGAAATCAACAGCACAATGTGAACAAAGGAATATTTAATATTTTGTTTAAAATTGAAAGAAACTTTTCACTGTAATTTAAAAAGCAGCAAAAGGCAAGGTTAGTCCTGCATTCTTGATAAATATTGTAACAATTTTGTGTAATTTTGTATATATAACTTATTATTGCACATTATGACAAATAAATATGATAAAAACATGAAGCAACATGTGTGTTCTAATAATTTAGATGACACCACTTTTTTATACAACAGGCAAGTTTTGAAGAGTTCTTTGCTAAAAGTTAACACAAGTGTGGTTACATTTTAAAAACATTTATTATCTTAATTTAATATAAGATTTATATTTTATGTAATATTAAGTAATTTATCATTAACTAATAATAAAACATCAGTTCTAACTGAAGTTCCCAAACATTTGTTTAAAATAATTAGCCGTCAGGATCAGAGATAGCTCTCTTTCAAGTTTATTTCATTGCCTACCAACAGAATATCATCCCATGTTGTTTGCAAGACATGATGTGTGAAACCTTCAGCAAAGGAATTGAACTATGTGGTTAAATTATGAACCACTTTTATTCTGAGTTAAATAATTGACTAGTCTCAATTATTATAGATAAACATAGACCAGACCAGCTGTCTGTGCTTCAAACCAGAGTGGATTTTCTTGTACAAAAAAGATTTTTTTCCCCAGTTTAAAACTCCATGTGATTTAAGATCTTCTAATGAGACCATGTACCATTTGTGAACTATACCTTCTCCAGAATGGGTATCCAATCCCCCACCCCACAAGATGATGGACTGATACTGGTCTGTGGCCTATTAGGAACCAGGCCACACAGCTAGAGGTGAGTGGTGGATGAGTGAGAGAATTGAAACTGCCCCCACCTTCCGGTCCATGGAAAAACTATCTTCCAAGAAACTGGTCCCTGGTGCCAAAAAGATTGGGGACCCCTACTCTAGGAATCTTCATTTTCCCTGCAATAATTTTACTTGACTCACTGCTTAGTTTCTTTCAAGAGTCCCCCATCTTTATTGTATCTTCATGACAGCTGTATTCCTTCAGATAGTTCTAAATTAAAGATGGTAAGTGGAGCATATGCCATTCTTACTGGACTATTAAGTCAGAACATTTTTAAGAGAATTGAATATCATACTTCCCAGTCATGCTCCATAAAAAATGGATCTAAGATGTTTTTTTAAAGCAGGGAATATGATCAAATGTGTGCTAAATTTTTCACAAAGCTTTGTGGCTTCACTTCAATTGCTTATTGCTGTTGAGATTCTCCTTGTCCATTGTTAATTTTTCACATATTCCAATCTGAGATGTCTCAGTTGTGTGTGTGTGATTTTCTTTAAAAAAATGCTGCTTATCTTTGCCTTATCTAATACAAAAATTATATATAATTTATATAAATAATATAATATATAATTTATATTATATATATATAATAAATTATATAATATACAATATAAATTATATAATTTATATTATATAAATAATATAAAAATAATATAAAAAAGAAGCTAACAATACCCAAATATGGTACTTGTTCCAGATTGTTGGGGCAATATGTTGATTCTGTAAACCACTTAGAGAGGGCTGTAAAGCACTATGAAATGATATATAAGTCTTAAGTGCTATAATGCTACTTATTTCACAAACAAATAATTCAGAATATAAAGTCTCAGCATGAACATTAATATTCATCCCAATTCAATTATTTAAATTAAAGGATTAACTATAGGCAATTCTTTCTGTGCTGCATTAAACAATAAGGGCTATTTTGGGTCACTCATGGTTACAAAATTTGATTCCACTCATCACAGAGAAGTTTATACAGGACAATATTCGAGAAAGATGACATGCCCATTCCATTTTAAAAAGGACATTAAAACCTATCATTTTGCAAAAGTACATACCTGACTGAATTGGAGACATCCAGAGCTTCAGAAATTGTACAATTTCTGAAGCTCTGGATGTCTCCAATTCAGTCAGGTATGTACTCTTGAAATTGAGACCATTTGCGATAATACCGAGTTTTTCCAAGAGTGTTCATCTTATCAAAATCAGTGTAAGAATAGAGCATAAAATGGCCAAGGACAATCTGTGGATCTGCAGGTCAATCTCATCTTGGTTAAAGTTCATGACTCACTTTCAGAAAATTTCAGAGTACAAATGGGATTCGTGGAAGAGTAGCAAGGCAGATGCCATATCAATGTTCACACAATTTGTGTGCATGAACCATAAACCATCACAAATGAACTCTTTTTCTTCTTTTTGTGTTCTTTTCTCCCAGAGATTGGTGACCATCAACAATATTTGCTCCTTTGATGTTACTAAACAAGGAAATGTATTTTTGTCAAACAATACATGTAGTTCTTTCAACTAGGATTTATGCCATCTGCCGGTGCTATGTTTTCTTGAATCTTTTCTTGATATTTCTGATTGCTTACCCTGTGTGCTTAATATTTCACTATCCTTTGGGTCCAAACAGAGTATTTATCTGTCTTCGGAGGGAAATCTCATTTTGTTTATATGCACACTATGATATTTTATGTAGTTTTCTATAAAATCCACATTTCAAAGTTTCTAGTCTATTTGTTGTCACATGTGTCATTGTATGCTTCTACTTTACAACTAAGAATTGCAAAAATATAATGGAAGACGTTGGCAATTTTGTCTCAAAACACTCAGTGAAATCACTTCCATATTGCAAGCATTTATTACCCAACTCTTTTAAAACATACATCTGAAATCCAGTTGCTGTCTGTGTTACATGTACAAAATGTGCTACTCTTAATGAACTAAATATTGTATTCTTTTTGGTGAAGAACAACTGAAAGTGCAGGGTTGCTAGATGGCAGCAAAGAATTTAGGATCCCTCTTCTGAATCTAAGATGATGATTTGTCACAATCTCTAGTCATTTTCTACTAATTTCATTCAATAGAGAAAGAACACTGAATTTCTTGGGATGTTGACAGATTTAAAATTTTGCTTTGGAAACAATAAACACTTTGCACTACAAGGGGTACTTCCCCACGTATCTTTATATCACAGGCATAAAGTACCTCCATGTCTTTGCAATCTCATGTCATCACTTGAATGTGATGAGTTAAGCTGAGCTTATTTTTGTTTAATTGTTGTTCTGGCTCAGTTTGTGTCAAGAATTGCAGAAGAGGTATTTTTGTTGTTCGCAACACTAAAATTAGCTAAAGATACCTTGTGGATAGGTCTCCTCCACACTGGTGGGGCACTCTTGCTTCAGGCTAACCTCTGGCTTCCAACATGAATGTAAACTGAACAAGGAGAGATTTAACCTGGAAATAAGGAGAAACTTTCTGACAGTGAGAACAATCAACCTATGGAACAGCTTGCCCTCGGAAGTTGTGGGAGTGCTGTCACTTGAGACCTTCAAGAAGAGATTGGACTGCCATCTGTCAGAAATGGTGTAGGGTCTCCTGCTTGGGTGGGGGTGGGGACTGGACTAGATGACTTACAAGGTCCCTTCCAACTCTAACTATCTGTTATCAAACAGGGATCATTCCCTCCATCCCGTGTGCCAAGCTTTATCATCCTGTTACTCATCTTTGGTGCTGGCAGTTTATTTTATTTCCATTCTGTTTGGAAGGCAGGGGAGGAGATGTACAATAGGATGTTGCAGTTTAAGTTGAGTAATTGAATGGGATGTCCTGTTCTCTCCTGCTGGGGAGCAGAAGATGGAGGCTGATAGATTTGTGTTGTCTCGATATACTCAGCATTTCCTGACATGCAGGGTGGTTTCCAAATTCTTTAGAGAATTTGGAAATATAGTGGGGAAGTGCTCTTAAATCCCCACCAACAACAATCAGTTGGGTTTTTCCTTCTTTTTCCCTGTATGTCTAAAGTATATGTTTTTTAAAAAAATGTCATACAAAAGTAGGAACTTTTTCACTCATACCCACTGAAATGAAATATCCAACCATCTTCTTATATATCCCTTTCATTAAGAAAAATACGCCCCATTTTAGGCCTAGGAAGCCTCCCTGCACTTACATGGGAGCCGGAACCAGGCATGTGGAGACTGCTCGGAGGGGCGGGGCAGGGCCAGCTGGAACTACCGGTTCGCTGAACTGGATGTAAAATTAACATCTGGTTCAACCGAACCAGCCCGAACAGGCTGAATCCCACCCTTGTCTTCCTGGCTTAGAATCTGGTTACCCGAGGGACTGTCTTTTCTATCCAATCCAGTCTGGCTGAGAGGGCAAAAACTCCAGGTTCAGAGGTGCTATTCGACCAGTTCGCACCTATTTGGGTGAACCGGTAGCGGTTATTTGGCATGGGTTGCCAAACCGGTGGCAATCCCTGGCTCGCCACGCCCCCAACCTGGTTGTCCGGTTGCTCACTTGCAATTGCTCTCCTAGCTTTCCGTTCCCCACGTCTTCTTTCTCCCCGGGGAAAAGGAAGAAAGGCATGGATGCTGCAAGTATCGCTTTACCTGTGTGAGTTAAAGTGTCAGGAGTGAGGAAGAGTGTGGTCTGACAGAGGGGGTGAGTGTGAATCGAGCCTTGGAGCACTTTTGCAAGGTAAAAGAAATGCATTTTGGAAGAAGGTCTTTTAAAAACTTCTCCAAGGATTCTCCATGGACCAAGTATCGCTTTCCCCTTGTGAGTTAAAGTGCTGGAGTGAGAAGGAGTGCGGTCTGACAGAGGGGGTGGGGGAATCCACTCAAGCCTTGGAGAAATTTAAAGGAGCTGCTTCCAAAATGCCTGTCTATTAAGTGCTCTGTGTGTGTGTGTGTGTGTGTGTGTGTGTGTGTGTGTGTGTGTGAGAGAGAGAGAGAGAGAGAGAGAGAGAGAGAGAGAGAGAAAGAGAGAGAGAAAGAAAGAAAGTAGAGAAAGAAAGAAAAAAATAGGAAGAGAGAGAGAGATAAAACTCTGTGCTATTATTTTTAATTGTTCCATTATTTATCATGTGTTAATATTTTACACTGTCCCTACACCTAGAGTGATTTTTCTGCCTTTCTTTTGCCCAGGGCTACCAGATATTTTTCAGGATTTACATGCATTCAGTGTCAATAGTCTAGAGCATAAAATACACATGTGTTTAACAAGAGTTGAAAGGGATCTTGGAGGTCTTCTAGTCCAACTCCCAGCTTAGGCAAGAAAACTGAGGATGCCAAAACTCTGAGTAGAAATCCTGGGAAAGGTGTCAGAATAATACTTAGAAGGGACCTTGGGGGAACCCTTACCATTTCAGAGAAATGGCTGTCCAGTCTTTTCTTAAAAACTTCCAGTGATAGAGCACCCAGAACTTCTGGAGACAGGCAGTTCCACTGGTTAATTGTTCTCACTGTCTGGAAGTTTCTCCTTAGTTTTAGGTTGCTTCTCTCTGTTCAGTTTCCATCCATTGCTTCTTGTTTGCATTCTGCTTCTTTGGAAAATACATTGTCCCCCTTTCTTTGTGGCAGCCCCTTAAAAGCCTGTTGCCTACCACACTCTTGAGTAAAGCATGTGAGCCATTTCCTCCTTTCAGCGGTCCATGAAAGTACATCTATAGTATGCAGATAATAAAGTCAAAAAAGGTGAACAACATTTTTACAGAACTATAGATAAGTTGAGGCTGGGTGACAAGGAATGGCTGGGAGGGGAGGGGCCAGGTGAGGCACCCCTTGATGTGAGTGGCATTGACTTGGCCACGCTCACCCAGTCACATGACTACCAAGCCATGCCCACCCAGTCACATGACTACCAAGCACGCCCACCCAGTCACATGACCACAAGCCACATCCACCAAATAAGCCACGCCCACAGAACCGGTAGTAAAAAAATTGAATTTCACCACTGTCCAGGTCACTTCAGCTAAGGCATGTCAGCTGGTGGGGACTAGGAGGTGAGCCTTCTCTGTCATAGCCCCTGCCCTCTCCCCTATTCTTTCTCCAGAAATTAGGATGATCCTGACCTGGTTGGCCTTCCATAAAGATTTGAAGGCCTGGTTATGTGTCTGTGCCCCCCAAGTGTGTTAAGGGCCCTGTTTCCTGGTTATTTTAACATCTGTGCTTTTGTCTTTCCCAACAACCATAGAAATTGAATAAATAAATGTAAATAAATTGATGTTATGGGAGTATACATCAATATCAATATTAAGTTCATATCTGAAAAACAAATGTGATTGAGAATTTGCAATGCAATGTAGAAATTATTTTTATGAGAGAGATAATACCACATCCAAATTTTGGATTTTCCTAAGATTATAATATTTCATTATTTTATGATTTGTTAAACTCTAATTGTTTTAAATGAGACAGAAATTATTGTAACCCCTTTATCTTGGTTTATAATTTATAAGTTGAGCCATATTGGTAATAATGTTAATACTGACTTTAACCTTCATAGTAATGTGAGACATTTTAATATACAGATGTCAATCATTGCTATTTTGGAATTTTATGGCTGTCAGGTCCACCATTGTATTCTGGTGTCTTGTGATTGTGCTGAGGAGAATTTGTAAAAGCACTAAATTGTAACAATAAAAAAGAAAGAACCACTTTCCAATTGATAGATGTAATTAATTATCTTTCTTGTAACTTTTGCCCCCAAAGAGTTGTGTAATTAAATCAACAGTTTGCCAGTGAGTTCATTTTGGTGTGATTACATTATAAACCAATGATGATTTTTTTATTAAAGAAATCAGCAGTGGAGCTGTGCCACTTCCTCTGTAGTTGATTTTGGAGAAGTGATTCTTCCCATTAAGTATTTGTCTCTAATCACTAAATTCCTGTAAAAATAGGAAAGGATGTTTAATTAGTTGCTATTGGCCTGAAACATATAAACTTTCCCTTTGAATAGATTCTATATTATTTTCTGATTCTTGACTCAGGAATAAAATGGCTTTTCTTTGCATCCAATTGATGGTTATGTCAGCCCATCTTCCTTCTCCCTCCAAAATATACAGTATATTTCTTTACTTCAAAATTCTAAATTCAGACACATCTGGTATTGCTAGATTAAATTTAGATGACTCATCACTGAAAGATGTTTTATTTGTCCTTGGAAACACTAACAGGCTAGTGTAAAATTATGGGCACATTTTAGCAGAGCAACTTAAAAAATACTTGTGAATGTTTCCTCTCAAAAGGTATCAACTAACCTCTAATATGGATCGGACTTGTTCTCAATAAATCTTGAAAAGTTAATGTATTTCTGGAAAAATGAACTCCAGCAATTTCTTATTAACACTGATGTCTTTGAAATATCACAAGATTATAGTAACTGTGATATGGGAAAGGCTGCCTTTGAAGACTAGAAGTTGAAACTGGGGTAAGGAGTGAAATGCCAAGGGCATATTATATCTCTTCTCTGGTTCTGTAAGATTTGATGGTCTGAGGAATCACTTGTAATGCTCCTCATAAGAAACTGACTTTCTGCATGCTCCTCCCCACAAGGAACTGGAGTCAGAATTCTAGTTAATGCTCTTTAGAAAGTATCCTTAGAACATTAATTTTTTTAAATTATTATTAAGCATAGAACAAGACAAAAATTAAAGTAAACCTTTGGCAATCAAATAATTATCACAAGATATTTAATATCCCTCCTCCTCCTCCTCCTCCTCCTCCTCCTCCTCCTCCTCCTGCTATTAGTAATGAGCATTAGTCCCCAGGAAGTAAGATTTAATTTCCAGAAGGCCATTAATTTTGTTTCCCCAGCTGTTGATATATACAGGTCACTAGTGACTGCTTTCAAATGATAATTGTGTTTCTGACTCACTGAAAACCCAACTCTACCCAACAGACTTAACCTGCATTATTTAGAACGCAAATATTAGTAAAGTTATCATCCATATTTTCCGTTGTAGACCCTTCTCCTGCAGTCTAGCAAAGCGCTCCCACTTCTTCAAAATACTGTATTGTGAACAATCTCTATGGAGATTCTCAGTCATCCAGATCATTGTCCCAAAGGTGTTTTTACAAAAGGCAACTGGACTTTCTTCATTTTGAAGATGTTTCACTTCTCATCCCAAAAGTTTCTTCAGTTCTAACTGAATGTTGGAGAATGGAAGATTTATATTCCTTGCAGGCATTTGGTCATTAGCAATCTCTTTGATAGTTGTTGAGGCCACTTGGAGGTTTACCTGTGGCCTCAGGGGCACCTGAATAGTGCAAATGAGTGTGGAATCTTATTGGAATTGCTGAAAGGACTGTGTTATAAATAGGAGATAGGTGGTGTTGTATCCCTCTCCCTCTGTTAAGATGTGCAATGAATCATAATTAATAACGGGTCCTTCGGAACATTTGTTATCATCTTAGTAGTGAGGTGGACTTTCCAGCAGTTTTGGTTTGGCTTCAAATCTTGGTTAGAGAAATGAGTGAAAGATTTTGAATTAAGACATTTTATGAAGAACATAATATATTTTCAGTTTACTTTATTGTCATTGCACCTCGTACAATGAAATTAAATACCATTAATTAATTAGAAATTAATGAATTTCTAGTAAAAGAAGGAAATCTCCTGTTGGATCTTTTAACAGAGAAATTCCGAGTTTCCTTAATCTAATCTAGAAAGCATATGAGATGTTTCTTCATCTAATTGAGAATACAATTGGTTCCCTCTCATTTCATTGCCACAAGAAAGGAAGATAATTTTCCACTTAATTCACACAAAAAAATGTTAAAATTGCCTGCTGAGGCAAACTCTGTAAGAGAAGATGAAAGGAACTGCATCACTTCCCGGAGGGTGGGGGGCAGAGAAAGAAATAAAAGAAAATAATCTCCTAAGGGTGAGGAAAGCTACTCAATTTATCAAAGCTGCCCTGTAGCAACTATGAATTATGAGCTCTTCTCACAGCCCTTATTTAATTTGAACTGATAAATTATATCATTCAAGATCATGACATGTAATATGAATGAAAACTCTTAAGGGTGAGAGGAGAAAATCGCCAGGGGCATATTCCTATCCTTCAGTTAGAGGCATCTTCTAACACTCCTTCTATTAATTTATTCTTTAAAGCAACCTATGGAACATGGAATAAAAGGAACACAATCCTAACTAAAAGTGGAATTGCTAGCTCATAAGCAATGCTGGAGAGTTTACATTAATTATTTTATGAATTGGCTACATTGCCTTAAATAAAATGTGGTAAATCGTTAAGATTGTTGCTGGAATCTGGTGATCTAGAACAGTAGCAGTCAAACATTGTGGTCTCAGGACTCCTTCTCATTCTTAAAAATGATTGATTGTATTAGAAATTAAAACTAAGTAATGTTAAAATGTTTATTTACTTGACTTACAGACTCCCTGAAAGGTTGCCAGACCACACTTTGAGAACCATTGGTCTGGAAGAATGTTAAATCCATAATTTTTATTTTATCTTTCGTTGGGCCTTCAAATCAGCTCTTCACTTGTGGCTACCGCTTCAACAAGTCCCTGAAGTTTTCTTGACAAGATTTCTCCTAACTAAATTAGTTTACTGTTACCAGCTTCGTAGGGCTGAGAGTATGACTGACCCAAGGTGCCTTAAGCAGAAACATGGTCTCATGTTTCCCAGCCTTGTGCCTTAACCACCAACAAAAGTGATATTCTAAACACATAAATCGATACATCATTGTGAAATGACACAATTAAATCACGATTGAAAGGCAAATTTCAGAATGAATTGTGGTCGTGAATAAAATTAGTTTGATCTCCTGATGATCAATTTGACCCAAGTTTTTTTTAAAAAAGTCTGCTGTATTAGTGAAATTTTGATAAAAAGAAAAAGATATGAATATATTTTAATACAAATCTTTTATATGCTTTCATTTTACATTATATTATGCATTTTAATCTTGTAGATCATGTTGAGCTGCAGAATCAATTAGACAAGATGAAAATATTGCAATATAATAAATCATGTAAAATGGCATCAATAGCAGAAATAAGTTACTTTTAAGGTGGCAGATAGCATAAATTGCAGAGTAATAATTTGTATGATAAAGTTCTTCTTGTTAGGATAAGTTGAAAAACTTGGCTGAAAATATATAGCAGTGTGGAATGCCAACATCCAGTCATTAGAAGCTACACTTGCTTTAGAATTTCAGCTTTAAAACAATGATGGATCAGTTATGTGTCAAGTCATTTTTGACCCTTGCAGACCATATAGATCATGGGTGTCAAACTCGATTTCATTGAGGGCCATTTCAGGATTGTGTTTGACCTTGGGGGGCCAGAATGCGCAATGTCACTTGTGTTGGGGGGCCCTGTGGAGGCCAGAGCATTCTGCCAGGAAAAACAGGCTCCCTAACTCCATTTTCAGTTACAATGGCCTCCCGCAACCCTTTGCTACAGTGGTGGAATTCAAATTTTTTTACTACCGGTTCTGTGGGCGTGGCTTGGTGGGTGTGGTTTGTTGGGTGTGGCTTGTTGGGCTTGGCAGAAGAAGGTTACTGCAAAATCCACATTCCCTCCCCATCCCACTAACCTGCTTTCCAGCTCTGTTCTCCTGTACAGGGAACCAAAGAAGACCCAGCCAATCAGCTGGGACTCGGGAGGCAGAGAAGAGTTGGGGGCAGGGCCAGTCAGAGCTTGTATTTGCCAGTTCTCCGAACTACTCAAAATTTCTGCTACTGGTTCTCCAGAACTGGTCAGAACCTGTTGAATACCCCACCCCCTCTGCTCTGCCAACAAAAACAGAGCTCGGGAAGGCCACACACAACCCCCGCGAGCTCCGTTTTCAGCTGCGACAGTCTTCTGCAACCCTCTGCCCGCAAAAATGGAGCTCCGTTTATTGCTGGCAGAGGCATAATAGGCTGGTTCTTCGCTGTTTCCAGGGCACCCTGTGGGCCAGATCTAAGCACTGCATTGTCCAAATCCGGCCCGCAGGCCTTGAGTTTGACACCCCTGATATAGATTGTTTTTTCCCCTAACATCTATGCTTAACCTGGTCTTTCAGATCTTCCATTGGTGCACTCACAGCTACTGTAAGTCGGGGGTCCCTAACTTGACTTGTGTTCATGCGCTTGTGCAGGCAGGTCCATTTGTGCGCATGACAGGCACTTGCACTTGTATGCGAAGCTCCATTTGTGCAAGCGGTGGGCATTGGCACCTGCTGCTTGTGTAAATGAAGTTCCGTGCACGAGTGCCCTCCCTGCCAGTCTGAAAAGCTGGAAAGGTTGGCGGCCTCTGCTGAGTAAGCGAGTGACTCCCATCTACCTTGTTGCTAGTCATTCTCTTTCTCCCTTTTCTTCCCCCTTTCCCAATATTAGAACCTTTACCAGGGACCTGAGTCTTTGCATAGTGTGACTCAAGTAGGAAAAATTGAATCTGATCTTTTGTGTCTCGTGTGAGAACTTTGAGTTGGTTTGTTCTATGATCTATTTGTTGGTTTTCTCGGCTATGCACAGTAACATTTTGTAGAATTAATTTAAAATAAAATTTAAAAAATTAATTCGAATAAAAGGTTAGCGTATCTCCCATTTATCATCTCTAAAATGGAACAGTCATCCTGTCAAGCACCTAGGGTAAATCCAGATCATATCATATTTAGTCAGTGGGTCAAACCAGGCTAAATAAATGTGGATATTGAACAGATCAAGTAGCTGGTGTGATTGTGTGGTTGCTGCCACTGGGTGGAGAGAGGTGAGTTTATGGGCTCTTTTCAATGGTGGGATTCAAATTTTTTTACTACCGGTTCTGTGGGCTTGGCTTGGTAGGCATGGCAGGGGAAGGATACTGCAAAATCTCCATTCCCACCTCACTCCTGAGTGAAAATTACTGCAAAATCCCCATTCCCTCCACACCCCACTAACCTGCTTTCCAGCTCTGTTCTCCTGTGCAGGGCAACCAAAGAAGACCCAGCCAATCAGCTGGGACTCGGGAAGCAGAGAATAGATGGGGGCGGGGCCAGTCAGAGATGATATTTGCCGGTTCTCCAAACTACTCAAAACTACTACTGGTTCTCCAGAACTGGTAGAACCTGCTGAATACCACCTTTGGTTTCATGAATGTTTACACAACTGGCAACCTTGTGTTGAGAACCCTGGTTCTCATTGTATTTCTTATGCAGTGTAGGAACCAGTCTTGGGAGTTCATCAAGTATGTGTTTTTATGGTTTAGTACCAGAGATGTGAAAAAAAAACCTGTCACAAAAAGCTGTATTGTGAAACGTTAATATTGTAAGTTGTCCAGAGGCACCATGCATGAGTTGGGGAGTCATTTGTACTTGCTTAATAAATAAATATTTAAATAAATAGGGGAAGTTAATTATGATGTCTTTGATTTCACTGGGTTTTCTTTTAAGGATACTTGCATCTGGATTCAATTCACTTATCAGCTGGCTATTTTAAGATTGTTTTTAATTAAGAAGAAATAAATGGAAACGTGACACGCTACCAATCAAAGCCCCAGCCTATAGAAGCATATTTACATATATAGGCTGCAGGTACCATATACTTTGTTGGAAAATGTGCCTAGTCCACCTACTACTCAAGATAAAAGTCAACTTGGGGTAGAATCTCAGTTTGCCCTCAGGTCTCAGTGGGTGTTTCCAAATGAATATACATCATAGAGGTCATGTTCTATGTATAGGTAAGCCCCCGTCATCATCGTGACACGTATTTTATGAGAGCACCCATAGTTTCCTTTATTATGCCCCTTAGCTCCAGAAATATTATCTACTAAAATAAGGCTTCTGGCAGACAGAGGACAGTTGATTAGCAAGATTCTTTGAAGTTTCTTCCAGTTCAAAAGAAAAAAGAAAGATCAGTCATGCCTTTTGAAGGAAGCTTAAAGAGCAGCAGACTATATTTTAAAAAGAGAAAAAGAGTCCTGTTTGATGAGATAGGACAGACGCCTGCCTCTGTCACAAAAGCCAACAAAGCGAACACTGTGGCATCTGGGCAACCAGTGTGACCATTCTAAAATAAAAGTAAATGAAACATACACACACACAATTTTAACACCTTTTTATGATGTGTTGCAGCTCTTCCTTTTACATGAAGATTGTAGAAACGAATGTGTCTTTCTCAGGAATATATGCTTGTAAATATTGATAACGACAAAACAAAGCCCAATATTTGGAGAAAATATTAGCTGGTGAACATAAACGTCCACTTTAATCTAGAGTTGGTTTTGTTTCAAGTGAAATGAAAACAACTACTAAGCCACAATTGATAGATTTTGAAATTCTAATGTTCTAAATCAAGGGTCTTCAAACTTGGCAAGTTTAAGACTTGTGGACTTCAACTCCCAGAATTTAGGAGCTAACATGATTGGAGGAAGGATTCTGGGAGTTGAAGTCCACAAGTCTTAAAGCTGTCAAGTTTGAAAACCCCTGTTCTAAATAGATGATATAGATCAGGGGTCTCCAACCTTGGCAACTTTAAGACTTGTGGACTTAAAACTCCCAGAATTCCTCAGCCAGCAAAGCTAGATAGACGGACAGACAGACAGACACAAATAGATGAGGGAGGGATTTGTATGGCCACCCATCTCAACATTGTGATTACTGATGGCGAACAGCGGTTAAAGGCATAACATAACTGCAGCAGCCCAATATGTATTTTTCTTGATATAGAAATCCAACAAATTTCTATTCAGCAGGCAACAGCAGGTGGCTATACAGAAATTTGTTCCAAACACTCCACCAGTCCTGACTCATAATCTCCCAGTGTTGCCATTATAGTCCTTTTGAACCAGATGGCAATTTACCATGAAAAAAAATGAATTAAAATATTTGAATACCTTCTAGATAATGGAATGGGAATACACGACACCTTTCTTTTTAAAATTGAAGTCTTTCTATTTCTGTACTGTATTTATGTACAGTATTCACAGAACCAAAGTAACAAGCAAAAGTAGAAAACATAGATTTAATAAAGCAAGCTCCCAAAGAAGACAATTATTTTTATTTGGGATTATTTTTAGAAACATGGAATTAATGAAGAGAAAACATGACAGAACTTCATTACTATGCCTGCTGTGTAAAAAAGCCCCACTTAGTTCAAGTTCATCCTTCCCCCTCACTCCCCGCCATATTGTATTTAAAGAGGTAAAGGTGATTCAGAGTACATGAGAATCCATGCCATATCTACCTGTGCCTCCTTAAGCCTAACACTCCTGCTGTAAAATCCAGGAGTTTTAACATCTTTAAGACATCTGGTTGGTCATTGAGGGGACAAAGCAATTTACCAGTGCACAGTTATTCCATGTTTGTAGGGAGAGGGAGGCAGAGGACCAGGGAGTAGACTTCCCATCTGTCAGACTGAAAAGCAGCATTCAGGGAAAATGCTAAGTACTGTCTTCCATCCTGCAGGTGTCAATTCATTTCACAGCATTTTAGTGACCCTCGACTCATTCTGTTAGGGTGCTGTCCCTGGAAAGAGGCAGTCAACTGGAATGGAACAAAAGGGCCACCATAGACTCAGAGAACACTAAGCCCAACATTGATGGGTTTGGGCCAGTGAGATGTATTCAGTTTATGCAGCCTTTGGTTTGCCCCACAAAGTTCCTCTTCTTTGCCTCCCCCTGCCTCCAATGCCTGGATCTTGTATGTTAAAAAAAAAACCACAAAACCACAGGGAGGCTGATATAATTACACAGAGGCAGCAAAGCAGCAGAAACAAATACAGGCCAGAAGCAAAACAAAGAAGGGTATACGTAAGAGATGTGAAAGGTAGCTGAGCATTTGATCAGAAATATATTCCATGTTCTGTTCCTCAGTCTCCCAAGCTGCATGTTTGCAATACAGAAATCATGCCTGGGCATGTTTGCTTCAGAGGCTGAGTGACACAATTAACTTACAATTATAATTATAATCTAGTTTAATACAAGATCTCACCTCCACCCCATCTATGTCTTGGTTTTTCTGTTTTAATATTGTTTCAGCTTTTAATATCTGATGTTTTGTTTAAATCCTATAATTGTTTTATTGCTATTTAGGCTAGTGTAAGCCACCCAGAGTCACTTGACAGAGTGATGGGTGGCATACTAAATAAAGGCCATAAACCCCCAAAGAGCTATTGAAGAACATAGCTCCAGGCACATGTACGAAACATGTGTAATGAAAATCACTAAGACAGTCCTTTGTTTTCCATGCCGTGATCTTATGCAAGTTACTGTTTTCAGATACAGTCACATCACAGGTTCGAAAATTCTATTGGAGCTGGCTTAAGATTCTAAAATCTGGTCTTGCATCAGTGATGATGGATCTATTCCTTTTGCTGAAGCCTGCTTCCAACTGAGAATGAAAGGATGGATGACTTTCTCAAATGAGTTTCCTGGTGAGGGTTGGCACTGTGTGAAGAAACCAGCTGACTCCCTGCACAAGGATGAATAGGAGAAACATGTAATCAAGTTTTTACATACCTACCACCTATTTTTAATGGAATTTACTAAGCGCTTTGCACTAATCAAGAGATTTTTTTCATCCATTCCTGACACCAATCCCCTCTCCTTATAGCAGTGGCCCCCAACCTTTTTTGAACCAGGGACCAGTTTCACGATTATTTATTCTTCCACGGACCGGTACCTGAGTAACGCGAGACTCCACCGCCATCGGGACGGCTCTTCGTTCGAAGCCGCCCCCCCCCCTTCGACGAAACTAAGGCGCGAGCACCCAAACGCCACTTTCCAACCGAAACCCGGAAGCATCGCCTGGTGGCAAGTGCTGCCAATCGCCACCTTCTACTACTAGTCCCTAAAGCAGCGCAGAGCTGCTTTAGCCGGGCTTCTCTCTCCCTTCTCAGTCTCTCTCACCTTCCTTCTTCTTTCCAGCCTTGGGCAAAAAAAAAAAAAAAGACTTGGCAAAGCCGGCTACAAAGCATGCCCGAATTCCTTGCAGCTTCCCGCCTCCGCCTGCGAGGAAGTGGGTGGCGGGGGGGCAAGGGGTGCAAGTGTGGGCCAGGAAGCGCGACTGGTCAGGGAATGACCTTCCCCGGGAAAGTCACAGGCGCAGCAGCTGCCGCTGCTTCCTTGCACTTTGGCGACGGACGCCGTGGCGCTCCTTCAGTGCTTGTGCTCAATCTGTTCCTCTGGGTCATGGTGCAGCAGCAGCAGCAACAGCTTTATCTGCGTGCGTGCGTGCATGGTTGACGGGGGAGAAGGAGGAGAGGAAAAGGGAGACAAGCGCTGGGCATACCGTAGCGCTCTTTTCTCCCTCTCTCCCCCTCACAGCGCCCAAGCTTTGCGGCCTGGTAAAAAATGATCCAGGGACCGGTGGTTGGGGACCCCTGCCTTATAGTTGCTTTTAGAAACTAAGGTGCTATTTTCTTTCCTTTCATTACAAGCTGAAACCAACCCCAATGAAAAACTATTAGGGGTGTGCAAAACATCCCAAAGAAATATACTGAAGCTGTGGCAGCTTGCGCGAAGACTTTGCTCAACATCTTCTGTCATTTTGCTGACTCCATCATTTCCTTGCAGCCTCCTGAAAAAACTGCTATGTGGATTAGGTTGTTTCTATGGAACCAAATGAGATGTGATAAAAGGATATGGACAGAATGAGGGTTCAGTCAAGGTCCCTCTTTTATCTAGCAGCTTCAGGATCCTCAGGAATTTCCATGAATGGAAGAAGCCCTTCCTATTCTTGGAAAGAACAATCTAAATTCATTCAATCCAATCTATAAAATTATCAATGAAAAGGCAACAATCAAAAAAAGTCAAGTAGTTCAAAGAATATATTTTCCCCCCAATATAAATGATTTTAAATTGTTATTTTATTACATTAAAATGATACATAGGGACATTTTTGAGTGGTCACTGTAACATGACAATAAACAAATGAACATACATAAAGGATAAAATAAATCTTTTTGTAACCCTTATAAGACCCAGCCTACTGTATAGAAAATATCAGAAAAAAACAAATTAGTGTTTGTCAAGATTGAGTTCAATAACTGGGCTTTTTCTAACAAAGAAATCATTAAAAAAATTAAGCGTTCTGTTCAATAATGAGTCAGAAGAGGTTCTTTGGAATGCATTATAGCAAAGGCACAGAATATCTTTAAAGCAGCTGTGTCTTTTAATCTGCCTCCTTAAAGCAGCTGCATATTTTCAGATTCTTTAAAGATATACCTTAAATACTTGAGCTTTGAAGGATGTATTTAAAATAATTTTCAAAAGTTGCACATTTCTATTATTGTGTAACTTGAAATGGTCCGAAGAAAAGCCTTCTTCTAAGGATGTCTCACATAGCAACAGTCTTCAGGCACTCCACATTCAGGACTGGGGCATTTCTAACACCGACAAAAGAGCTCTTGGAAACTCAGGTAAGAATCAATGCTTTCTTTTCATAGGCCAACACCAATCTTTTCAGCTACTAATAGCCTCCACAAAACAGCTAAATATGTATTTTATGAAAGGACATACCACTGACCTCAGTGGTTACCCAATATCTTCTCATTGTATTGCTGGAATAAAAGTGCTGGAAAATCTGATTCTGTCAATTATCACTGAAACGCTTGGGGTCAAGCGTTATGAGAAACAAAATGAGCATCTCTAAAGAAAGTCCAGCTGCCCACATAAAAGAATATTACTATTCTTTCTGTACTGTACTAGTGATCAACTGCAGGTCATCAGACATTCAACTCCATTCCTTTAGCTCCAGTTAACTTTCAAAACTTTGTGCCATGATTTTTTTTCATGGTTTCTAAATAAAATTGGATGCATTAAACTTCTGGGAAACTCTGCAACGCACATATTTTATCTCTTAGCTGTTTCCCAAATGAACCAAGAAATTGGGCTGAAATATGGCCCTGTTGTTGTCATGCTTCAAACATTGTGGAAGGGAAGAAAAATCAAAGTGTGATTTCTGCCCACAAACAGATTGCTTGCCCTGTTCTAGTCAATGCAAGGTCACTTATGCAAAAAAAGGTACTATACGATATCCAATATGGTACTATTCAGCTAGGCATTGATCTCATTGCAAGAACACTGTATTGTTGGGTGCTGCCTTTTGGGCTGAAGACCAGTCTAAAACAAGTGAAGTACAGGTAAGCAATCCAGATAAAAGAGACAATTCCAATTAAAGCAATTCTAACTGATGTATTCTGAAGACTGGTACAACCGAGATGCCTATTGTGGCAATTCCCATTCCACACTTTGTTAATTCATGTAATATAAACGAGCCACTGGAAACAACATGTCATAAAATGCAGCTAATCACTTGCATTTTCGCTACTTTCAATTGGATTGTTTTTTATTAAACCCAAATTAAAGAGAATTGAGTTCAGGTTAATGCACAAAAATGTGTGATCTGGATGTGTTGTCCTCAGTTCTTGAATCATCAAATGGAGAGTAAACAGCTCAAACATCTTCTTATTACTCCTGCAATATATTTTGAAAAGTGTGGAATTAAAAAAGTCACTTCAGAAGTTCAATTCACGTTTGATTCTGAAATTTTAACTTTCCAAACTGAAATAGACAGTATATGCTGTTATTCATACATACTTTATGTGGTTATTTTTAATAATTTATTAAAGTTATATACACTCCCAGCAACTTTGGATTTTTGTTTTTTACATTCTCTAAAATAAACTTTATAGGCTGGACACAGGATATTTCTTTTAACTAAAATGACTTGCAGTTAACAACACAAGGATATCTGCAAGATGTGGCATTGATATTCATTATTGCAAAAAAGGGAGTGGAAAAAGAATAGGCACAAGAGTTAGAAAAGTCTTCAAAAGGCATTATTTCTATATTTTACTACTAAGGTATACTTAAGATTACTTTACTGATCTTTATCCACCAATCCCCCCTCAGTACTACCAATCTATGTCTTTCCTAAGTGGTTTGTGATTGGGTCTGCTCTATTTTATTTGATTGACTTCTTGTCTAGTTCCGCTATTGCATCCACATTTTTTCTATTTCTTTTCCCACAAATCTCCCAAGCTATGGAAATCCTGGGTTGCTCTGATTCCAACAAAACACATAATATCCATCCTGAGAAAAATATTTCGAGATTGGAAAGCTTACTTGATTTTTGAAAGTTTTTGAAGCAGAATGCTAAGTTTTTCCAGGAGCTGAATATCAAGATTAGAACTGCGAAGCAGCACTGAACAAGTCCGGAAAAAGAGTTCATTACTGCAAGCTTCCAGAAAACTATTCAAATACCCTGTAAAATAAAGTCCTCAATAAATATAAGGAGTTCAGCAATTATAATTGGTGTGTATAACAGTAAGGCATGTTATATTCAAACACCTTCAACCTGGGATTCAGCAAACTATCAAACTTTCTATGTTCAAATTTCAACAGATATTACAAAACTGATGATGTGTGGTATTAACCGGTGTTGATTCAAGTTTTTGCTTGGATATCATTAGAATCCATTCCAGAGGAATTTAAATTTTGAAAGTGCAAATCTCTCATGCCCATCACTCATACATACAATCAGTTGTGGGGAGGCGGAGAAAAACAATGTTACAGCGCAAGTAATTCTACAATTCTTTTCAAGCTTCATGGTCCTTAATGAATACTGGAAACATACTCTTGCTACGAAGTCTTTGAAAGAATGATGGTATAGTAACTCTATCTTTCATCCCTGTCCTTTAGAGGGATGGTTTCTTAGAATATTTTACCATTATTTTGACCTGCCCAGTTCCACTTTGCCATGTAGATTTTGATATTTCAGCTGAAGATGAGGAGGCATGAAAAAGTTCCTATCCATGTGCCTCACTTTTGACTTTAGAACACAGACCCATTGTCCTAATAAGCTATAAACTATTCTTTTTTCATCTCTAACTTCAAATGCCTCTGTTCACAGGACATTTTACAAACCAGATCAATGATAATTCATGAAAATCTTAAACCTAAAGGTTTAAAATATCTTTTATATTAACCAGTGCATGTGGAACATACAAAAGCTTGAATGCCTCAGCTTTCTTAATAATGGGAGAGACTGCTGCAGTGGTGGTATTCTATGGGTTCTGGCCTGGTTCAGGCATACCGGTAGTGCTGAAGATCAGCGGAGACAGAACCGGTTCTCTGTGAGGAGCTGCTGTTGGGCCCAACTCGCCTGCCCGGGCTCCCATACTGACCTTTATTCCCTGCTTTTGAAGTGCAACTGCTTTGCGCGGCACAGCAGATTGCTGCACATCAGCTGCTGAAGCAACAGGGAGAGTGCAGGATTGCAGGAGGTGCGTCAGAAAGCCTCTGCACGTATGCAAAGTGTGCGCGCATGCGTAAAGCGCGCCCACAAAGCCACGCCCAACATTCTGGTGGTAAACTATTTTGAAACGCACCACTGGACTGCTACCTTGTTTAGCACAGTTCTGGGTTACAACTGCTTTCTTTGACGCAGTGCCTGCCTCCTCTCTTCCCACAAACAAACACAGAGCTGGTCTAACTGTTTACAGGGCTTTGTTTTGTTGAATTTCTGATAAGTATTAAGTGGAAACTCATTTTAGCTCAGAGCTTTCCCAATAGTACAAATAAGGCAAAAATCCCAGAAACATCAATGTTTGCATATTCTTTGACACAATCATCAATATGGTGGTATCTTTGCAACATTATTTTTAATGAAGAAAGGTTTCATTTCTTAAGGAACTAGCTGATGTTTCATTTTTAGCAGGAAATGTTTTTCTCTTAGTATTTATTTCCATTTTCACTCTTAAGCAGCTTGCAGCTATCAAATTTATTATGCTACAATATATTTACGTCCTGCCTTTGTAAGCAAAATGCTGAGAAAAATTGAGTGAAGTCCATCCTGTATAAAAGGAAAAACAAAATCCTATGAACACATCAGAGAAAAAGAAAGGTTTTTGGAATTAAATGTAGGAGCAACATCATAATCCTATTTATTTATTTATATGTCATCCACATGTACAACTGTAGGTGGCTCATAATATACCCAGTAAAACACTATAAACATTCATTGTGCTTCTTTTAGGCTTGCTCCAATCAATATTTTAAATATTAGCATGCAAAACTCACAATGTCTAATGAGTTTATAAAGTGCTTTAAAGGTTTCTTATCAATGCAGTCAGTGGTTTCAATGTGAGTGTAGATTTTCAAAGGAAACATCTACAATCTGATATTTAGTCTACATATACACTAAATATTGGATGTGAAAGCAAGATTCCTATTCTGCTTTTTATTTTCTTGATTATTCTTTTAGCCCCCAATTAAAAGGGTATTGTCTTATTCATAATAAGACTCTTTGCCTACTCAATCCAGAAACCTCTGCTGCTCATTCTGTAGTAATAGAGATGCTAATATCCAAGGTACCTTAGAGCACCTTCCAGTATTACAAGATTAAATTAGGTCAGCATCCCATCATTAACAAGTCAGAAGGCTATAGAAATTAATTGAATATCTCAGAAATATTGCAAGCAACAGAAGAATAATCAGCAAAGGTTCAAACCCACATATATCAGCCAATCTGGGGAATGACACATGGGCAATCAGCAAGATCGGTGGATTCAATTAAAAAATGATGGGTCCATTATTGGAAGACCTAAAAGGTGAGTTTGGGAACAGATTATCCTGAATTATCTATCTATATGGTAGTCTTCTTCTTCCTAGCGTATTCCCGCAGATGCAGGGTCTCCTTTTTGTATCATTGAACGCCACTTCATGGTCCCTAAGAATCAACATAATCAAATCAAATCCATTAAAAATCTTATCTAAATCATGCATGCCTATAGTCCATTGCTTTTACTGAATTTTTTCCAAGTTTAGCTTTGGTTTATTCATTGTTAGTGTTATTTCTGAATAAAGTTGCAGAGTTCAATCAAAGCCAGCAGTATTTTAGTGCACTCAGAGGGGTGAAATCCCAATGTGTGTGAGTTCAGACAACTCAGTTCTGCTTTGGACTACATGGAGCAGCATTGTTTTAGTCATTGGCTGACCTGTGTCTTCAAATTAGAAGGAAAAGACAATCCAAACCTCTCAGAGAAAACATTACAGACAGGATGAGAAAGGAAAGTCTGGGACAGGAAACCTTTTAAAAAAGCATGCCACTTATCCTATATAAGCTATAAACTATGCTTTTTTCATCTCTAACTTCAAATGCCTCTGTTTAAGATACGTTTGCACTTGCCCTTTAAAAGAATAAAGGATGGGATGGATTAACCCTTGCAGCAGTGAACACAGCTAATGCTAAGGAGAAATCATACTCACAAAATCAAGAATCCAATTATTAGCCTTTAAAAGAGCATGGTAAGAGTGTGTAGGTTCCTTTTTGAGTAGGTGAGAAATAAAAAGATGCACAACAGATGTTTAATAATGTTTCTCTTAGAATGATATCTGTAGCTACATGGTGTTTAGTTTTAATTCTAGATAACTACACAGATTACAACTCTTTTAACCTTTCAACAAGAGCCATCTTGAATAAAAAGCAGCAGCTGAATTCTTGTTATCTGCTTAACCATTCATCAGTGGCACCTTGAATTAGTTATAGACCTTAGCAAGTGAACTGCTGTTCGGTCAAAAAGATTATGCTGTTCACCTTCCAAAGAAGAGAATGACATTATTTCCATCTAATTTCATTTACCCCAGCCTTTCCTACTAGGATTTTGAATAGAAAGTCGATTTGAAGCAAAAAAAACCCTTATTCTGAGAAACTTTAACACAAGTTTTATTCTCAATTGTCCCTCCACAAAACAAACACATGGACAAACTTTGAGGTAGTTCCAGTACTTCTCTTCTGAACAGGATATTTAAATTGCAAGGGTAAAAGTCAAGTAATAGGTGAAGAACTTATTTGTGAGGAAGGTGCAGTGCATCAGGGACAAATTGTGTGGAATGAAAGATGTCAAGCCAACTCTTCTCTGTACCCACCATTCTTTCTATTTTCCTCTACAACTTCATTTAATTATCTTGTGTTTAATAATTTTACATATACTACCAATCTGGTAATACATAAAGCAAATCCTCTGTAGTAAATGTTTAGCAAAATGCTAAATTCAAAGTTACCACATGAATTTTTTTTGTGCAACTGACATAAAAGAAACATAGTCCTGACAATGTATTAAGTGTCAAAACAGCTCACTTAACATTAGAAGGCTAAAGATAAAAAAAGACAATTATTTCCTGGTTAAGATAAAACAGCATAATTACTCTAGGCAGAAATTGTGGGATGAATCCTTAGCAGTGATTTATCTCAGTAGAAAATCAAGCTGCCTCGTTTGTATAGGAATGCAGAGTTCTTTCTTTTAATTCCGCTGTGAGTTTTAAATGTAGAATGATTATTCTGTTTTGCTGGAGGCACATCTGGAGATCTTAGTTAATTTGATGTTAAAGTATGACCACAGAGACAGGAATTGTGGCATTCTGAAGAATGGTATCAACAATTGCAGGACAAAAATGTTTACATGTGAAAGGTTAAACAATTCGATCATTCAGGTATCAATTTAAGAAGCTATTAGTTATAATTCTGATATAAGAAACAATCCACAAAACAATATTGTACATAAACCCACTGTGTACGTGTTTATTTCTAGAGAGCTTACACATACTAAGTATTCAATCACCATTAGAAATCTGAAAGAATTTAAAGGCATCTTATTATTAGAATTTGTATTTACATAAACAGGTCTATGCTGAGATCTCAGAGCTTGTTGAAAAGGTCAGCCCTACAAAATTTAGTTGGGCATTATGTTTTCATACATCACAATTTCATACATACATATCCAATGGGCATACATAAGGTTTGAAATCTCTTCTATAAACTATAATGTTTTAAAAAGCATTCATTTTTTAAAACTAACTGCCTGTCATATTGAACTACAGCAGGGGAAAACACATTTTCTTTTGCGGAATTTCCCATTCTGCCTAATAAAAATAATAATAATCCTTCTCTTGCAATAACTTACTGTGCAATTACCACAAAATCAAACATGGAGGGCATATAAAATGAGCTAAACAATGTAAGACGTGTATGAAAAGAACACTGATTACTTACTAGATTCTGTTGTCATCTGAAGTAAACTGTCAATGGCATTGGAAAGGAGGCCTTTCCTTGATATTCTTAGATGAGTCAATATTATGGGCACAGCTTGGTAGTCCAAAAACAAGACTTTTCCTTCCTCTGTCTTCAGATCAATGCAAAGTGAATCAAAGGCTTGTGCCAAATAATCAGCTAAAAGATGTATTTAAATTTAAATATTACAGATGTACACCATTGTTTCTAAGACATTCATACAGGCCATCACTAATGTGCATAAAATCCTGCACAATGTGCTATATCGAAGTTTTAAAATTATACTGCTTATCAAATGAATTATTAAATGAATATGTTTGCTCATTATGTGTGTCAAGCAGTACCATATTAAGAAAATTGACTCGAAGCAAATTACACTCACAAAATCCTGTTATGTTTTATTAACAACAACCTCAATAGCTGTATAAATTTAATATTTACAGCATACCTAGGCTATTTTAAAATTAGAACCTTCTTATATAGTAACACAATTTTTGCCCACTGAAGGTGATGTTATTTAGTTATGATACAGCACATTTTTTTTGCTCTCTTCATAATGGGGGAAGTTTTGAAAGGCCAAATATTCCAAATTTTAGAACTGACCAAATGAAAAATTCATTTAGTTAAGAACTCCAACTTCAGGAAAGCAACAAGGTTACTTCTACGACACAGAGAACAGCATCGGCTCAAAAGGTCTCACATTTTAAGCCAACAGATTGTATGTGAAATGATTTATAACCCCAGGGTAGGCATATTGGAAACTTTGCCTACTCTGAGTCCTCTCATAAAACAGTTGGATGAAAGAAGCCTTTCTGATGTGACAAAGATGACATCGACCCAAACAAGCCACTCTCTACCATCCCCAAGCTTTTAATTTTTAAAAATGTGAGAGCATATGTCTAAACAAAGCTAGAGCTGATGCTAGAAAATTTGGGACAGCAGGCCAATATTTAATTAAAATATCTAAAGTACAGAATCAGGTAGGAAGCCTAAAAGGAGAAGGACATAATGGACCCTTTGCTGAATGCTCCTGGTTCACACACCATTTAAAGCAATGTTTTTTTAACCATGACAACATGAAGATATTTGGACTTCACTCCCGGGACTGCTGGCAAATTCTGGGAACTGAAATCCAGACATCTTCAAGTTGCAAAGGTTGAAAACACTGCATTAAAGAGATCGTCATACAGGAGTGGTTTGGGGAGAGTTGCCTTCAGGTTGCCCTTCTGCCTCAGAAAAAAATGTATCAGAACAAATTGTAGACAGTGGAGATTCAAAGTTGAAGAGATATAGAAATAAAATTAGATTTCTTGTAGCATTGATTCCATAGTCTATTTCTCTCCTTTCACCTTTAACAACTAGCCTGCACTCTATATGCATGTAATAGTTTAAATATGCCCGAAGATTTTCTGGTTTTTGTTTCAAGGTGGCTGGTCCTCTGAAATGGATATAATAATGTAGAAAAAAATCAATAGATGTTTATAGGTGGTTGAAAAATGTCAACACTCGTCTACTCATGAAATTCATGGCTATGAATTTTTCACTGGCCATTGAAACTTGTTGTTGTACTGTGCAGTATTTAACCTTCAGTGAAACAAAAAATAATCCATATAGAAATTTGCTAACATCTGAATATTAAAAGAAAAAATAGAAATAGCAGCAAAATCCTATATATTTCTTTATAATAAATAAGTAAATAAATAACCACTGTGTTCAATGTAATTATTTGTATGTTTAAATCAATACCCTAAAATAGTAGATAGGTAGTAACTCTACTCACAGTAAATTTTTCACTAAAAAAACTCTGGCATCTTAATGCAAGCTACACTTATTTTGGATATATTTCAAATACTGTAATATGTATGTAGATTAATAACGTAATAGTATTTTCTTGCAAGATTATATAACTCAGAAACTGCAAAACCTTACTTAGAGTGCCCCCTACTGTATCATGTTATTTACTAATTATGTATCAGTCTATTTAATTTAATTTGTAATGAACAAACATTTCACAATTTCATCTAAGAAAGGAATCGTAAGGCTTTCTTTTTCCTATGATGGATTGAAGGCATCCTTCACTGCTCATTCTGGCTTTAACAGGGAGGATCATGGAGATCTTATATACATCTGTGGGAGGACTGACTCACTTCTAGTTCTGCACTTGAAAAGTAGAGAACTCCATCAGAAATACAATCTGAGACGGTGAAAATGTTCCCATTCCTCATCCCCTAATCATTCTATAAGCAACGCTCTCGACCACACTCTTCATCCACCATAGAGAAAGCTGTCTTCAGTAAGTAATAATCTCATTCTCCTTAAGTGAGTTATAATAATGCATCCTGCATTAAGAGCACGAAGAGTGGCTGAAGGAAGACACTTTAGAAGGAATGGACAACCTATTGAAGGATCTTCTGACAAAGAGGCTTCAAATGAAACAAAAGTATCTAGCTGAATAAAAGATAAGCCAGCTGGCCAGTTAGCTATCAACACATGGCTCCCAAAGAACCATTGTTGGAAAAATTAATGAAGCCTGTGACACCCCATGGATCAACAGCCAGCAGAGGCTTTCAGTCATAGCAGCTCACTGGGTAATCTCTCAGACCGACCTAGACTGGGAGGAGAGAGCATTATACCTGAGATAGATGTGGGATAGAAATCTAAAAAGCAAATAAGCCAGAATGATATAACCCTTAATTCATCTCTGAATGATTGCTATATCATCTCCCAATCTGCATTTATTGAAGAAAAGAAACAAAATATAATCTGAAGATTTGTGATTCTAAGACATTAATCTTTGATGCAATTGTTGAAGAGAGAACTGAGAGATTATTTAAGCATGAAGTATAGGTTTCATGATGGAAACCAATGACTGCACTTAACACAATTCTTCCACATAGACTAGTGTCTAAACTTCTGGACCTTGGATTTTCTTATTCAATCTGCCCTTGGATTATGGATTTCCTGTCTGGCCACTCACAGAGGGTCAGATTAGGTAATCATACCTCTTCAGCCCTTATTCTTAACACTGGTACATCACAGGGTTGCGTATTGAGTCCCTTACTGTATACTCTTTATGTGCATGACTGCATTTCCGCTCATGCTAGTAATACTATTGCTAAATTTGCAGATGATACAACAGTGGTGGGACTTATCTCTGGGGGGATGAGTCTGCCTACCGAGATGAGGTGGATCGGTTGCTTTCATGGTATGGAGACAATAACTTGGTCCTCAACACCAATAAGACCAAGGAGTTTATAGCGGACTATAGAAAGAACAGATCAGACATCCAGCTCTTGCTTATCAATGGAGATCGAGTGGAGCAAGTGGCCAGTTTTAAGTTTCTGGGTGTTACCATAAAAGAGAACCTGACCTGGGGTGCTCACATTGCAGCCCTGGTCAAAAGGGCCCAGCAGAGATGATACTGAGACTTCTCAGAAAACAACAACTGAATGAAAACTGCTGGTGACCTTCTACCGCTGTACCATAAAGAGTATCTTAACTTACTGCACCTCTGTATGGTTTGCCAATTGCACAGTGGCAGATAGGAAAGAGCTCCAGAGGGTTAACGTCATTGCCCTGAGGATCATGGGTTGCCCTCTCCCCTCTTTGGAAGAGCTTTATAGCTCCTGCTGCCTTAAGAAAGTTCAAAACATTCTCAAAGATCCACCTCATCCTGGGCACCCTTTTTTTTGAACTATTACCATCTGGCAGATGGTACAGAATAATAAAAACAAGGACAAATAGGCTGAAAAACAGTTTTTATCCCAGGGCAGTAGCTGTTTTGAATTTTGCTGCATAGTGCAGTGTTGGTGCGGTGTTGGTAGTTTTCGGTTTAATGTGTGGAAGTTGAAGGATGTGTGTTTGTGTTATATTTTCAGTGTGCTGGTGTTTGATTTCGTTGTACGAGGTGCAATGACAATAAAGTAAACTGAATTAAACTTACAGATTTGAGGTTCCTACAAAAACCTCTTTGGAAGAATTACAGGATTAAAAAAAACATTTCAAACCATCTTTCAAGGTAAACCAGCTCAAAAAACATAGACAGGTTTCAGGAATGCTACTTAATAACAGAAACTAGAAAGCCGGTTCAAGTTTCTCTGTGTCCCCCCTTATACTAAATGAAATGGTGGGATTGTTTCTTTCTCATATGTGCTTCAGTATTTGGACATGTACTCTTTTCTATTGGCCCCTCCTTAACCATTATTTCAGACCTTCTCTAAGGCTATCTTTAAATTCCTTTAAAATAAAGGAAATTAAGGCTAAAGCTATACATTATCTGCAAAGTATTTGGATACACCCTTCGTCCAAATCTCAATGAAATTTTTTAAGGGAAATTCTTTAACATTAATGACAAAAAGCCCTTTTGGGAACTTTTTATTATTAATTTTTTTAAAGCCACCTATCTCCCCTACAAGGTTACTCTGGGCAAGGTAACTTTCATGGATAAGCATCATGGATCTCCTTAGAAAAGCTGAAGTGATTTGGATTGTATACATCTGTACATGTAGTTTTAAGCAGTTTGCATCTGGATAGTGAAAAGTCCAGAAGTTCCTGACAGGATGCAAGGGCCTGTGGGACTTCTATGAAAGGTTGGATTATCTCTAAAGCAAGAATCTCCAAGACAGAGTTACTAATAACTTCCTTTTGACAAAGGTTGCTCCCTCCAGACAAATTTTGTAAAGACCTAACCAGAAAAAGTAAGAAAAGCACAGGAAGATCCTTGGTCTTTATTAAATATCAGGGTTTCCACTGATATTTGAAAATGGGATATGAACTGTCTGACACTGTGTTTAATAGCACAGAAATATTTCAATGCGCTGATGAAGTGTTTTGTGTCCTAATGTACAGAGCTGAATCAGAGCACTTTTGATGTGTTCTGTTGAAAATGTTTGCCATGCTCAACTCCACTATGAAAATGGCACACTGGTTGTCTGTGAAGGCAAAAAGTGTTGATCTGAAATAGAAAAGTGAAAATCCAATAATGCTATCTCTCTTATCTCTAAGAAGTTTATGTTGCGCTTGGCTTCATGTACATTTCAGATGCATAGCCCTTAACATGGCTGCCATGGTTGAAGGCTGACATTCAGTGGGCAAAAAATGTTCCATATGGGCACATCTGTCATATTCATTTGGAGATGCACAGCTGAAGAACCCCATCAAGTTAAAAGCCCAGCTCAAAACCAAACTCCAATGTCACTGAAAAACTAGATTCAGCCTTGCTAATTGGAGTCAAGGCTACCAAGCCCTGAAAAATGCCTGTCATGCCCTTCTGAGGAGGAAATTGAACAGCTAACAGGGAATGGGAGTGTGGCTCTGTTGGCTGTGGAGGAAACTGGGGAAGGGCAAAGTCTGGCTGGGCACAGCAGGAGAGAAGTAGAACAAGGAAGAGGGAATTCAGAGGAGACCCAGGCCCACCCCCTCTTCATCGTAGGGCACGCAGGGAGGAATGGAGAACAGAGCAACTGGGGTTGCATGGCTTACAGGGGAGGAAAGGGCCCTGATTCCCTCCATTAGCTGCAACTGGGAATACAGATTACAAAAAAGGCAAGCTGGTTGTGGCAGGCTGTTGGGAGCAAACGTGACTTTATCTTGTACTGTCGTGGCTTATCTGTGTTCCTGGCGTCTTCCCAAATGTGTGAGTTTTGCCATGCTTTTAAGTCTGAAATTCTTGCTCCTGCCCTGCCAAACTAATCAGTTTGGCTTGTTTGGACTTACAAGTTACAGTTACAGTTTCTGTTTACCTTGTTGTTGTTTTTTTGTTTTGGACTGAATTTTCTGCAGTCAAAGGCTGTTCCTGGGAGTTTTTTTCTCCAGCCAGAAGGTAACCTGGACACTGGGGGCAAAGTTGGAGATAATAAAGGGACTGACTGTGCTGCCTTTGTGCCACACCCTGGGTTATCACAATGCCATGGACAGCAAGTATAAACCAAGTGAAAGCAATCCGGAATGT
This sequence comes from Pseudonaja textilis, assembly GCF_049901715.1. Classification (NCBI taxonomy): domain Eukaryota; kingdom Metazoa; phylum Chordata; class Lepidosauria; order Squamata; family Elapidae; genus Pseudonaja; species Pseudonaja textilis. The sequence continues at coordinate 23,759,293 of NC_141997.1, read as the reverse complement.
AATTGCAAGAAAAACACATGAATGAAGTTGAACTTCAATTAGGGCAGTTCAGCTTCATTTACACCTGCATAAAAATGAAAGAACGTTGGGTAGATATGGTCTGCTCACCATAGAATTCAGAGCTAAAACCATCTTTGTAGCAGCTTGAATTGTGACAAAATATAATTTAGACTTTAGGCAAGATCCATTTTATCTACTGAATTCATGAATATTATTAGGACTGATTGGGGGCAACTTAAGTTAGACCATTGCTACTGCTTAATCCACTGCAACTCAGACATAAACTTTGGGTGTGATTTATGACAGACAGAGCAATTACAGTCACAAGTTTCTTTAGGTTTAAATAGCCTAGCCCAGTTTTTTTTTACCAGAATTGAATAAAACAGAAATTGCCTTTCTATATAGCAAGAGACAGCTGCAAATGAAAGGGCAAGTTATACAGCTCCTTAGAAACAAACTTGGGGCAGAGGGGAGATCTCCCAGCATCAGTTTATTAAAATAGCAATAAAATTTCAATCTCTAGAATAACTTATATTTGAACAGTAAATTTGATTTGGAATTCAATTCCATTTCAAAACCATTTTAGACTATAATTTACTTTTATAATTTTCAATTTGTGAAAATTGAAAATTTGGATTTTAGAATTTACCATATGAAATACATAATTTTATATTATTGACTTAATGTATTATTCATTATCTACAGTTTCTCTTTTTTCCTTCTTCTAATGATTTGAATTGTGTTATTCAAGTACTTCCAAAGTTTAATAGTTATTAGTCACATTTTGATTACTACTGTAGAACATTTATTCTGCATCGCTTCAAAGCTCTCATTCCAAATTAACACAACCTTAATGATTGAAGATTATTCTCATAAGCTTATCTTTCTCTGGTTGATGTAACTTTGTAAAGGAAACCAAACTAGTGTTCCCATGTGTGAGGAATGGGGAGGTCTTTGAGCTAGCAGTGATGCCTGGTGATTGCCTGGACAAACCCCTGCAGTTTTCTGGATGAGTTTTTCAGAAGTGGTTTACCTCCTTCATAGGGCTGAAAGACAGTGACTGGCTCAAGGTCACCCAGCTGACTTTATGCTTAAGCTGGGATTAGAACTCTTGGTTTCTCAGCTGGTGGATCTCTATGGTAAGGATCCAGGCATTCTTTTTTTAAAAAAAATCAGTCCAGTCTCCCTTCCACTGGAGAGATGATGCCATTATTTTTGTTTGTGGACATCTCTAGGAAGGCAGCAGGAAGATTTGCCCTTGGAGTGAACTTGAGAGAATTGCTAGTTTGGTTGAACCTCATGCCCTATCATGCCCCTGTCAGAATCTGATTCTGAGGAGGAGGCCGAACAGGTGCCAGGGAGTGGGAGTGTGGTTGTTGGCTGTGGAAAAACTGGGGAAGGGCAAAGTTTGGCTGGGCAGAGCAGGGGAGAGGTAGAGCAAGGCAGAGGGAACTCAGAGAAAGACTCAGGGCCACCCCCTCTTCATCCTAGGACACTCAGGGAGGAACAGAATAGGGAGCAATGTGAGTTGTGTGGTTTACGGGGGAGGAAAGGGCCCCGATTCCCTTCATTAGCTGCAGCTGGGAACAGTGTTTAAAAAGGGAAGCTACGCATAGCAAAGTTGTTGGAAGCAAATTGTGAGTTATCTGTTATTGTTTAGGCTTATCTGGGTTCCTGGTGTCTTCCCAACTGTGTGTGTTTTGTTGTCCTTTCAAGTCTGCAATTCCTTATCCTGCCCTGTCAAGTTAATTGCTGCAGCGTGGTTTGTGTGGATTTTTATTTACAGTTCCTATGTATTTTGTTTTTGGACTGAATTTCCTCCATTTAAAGACTGTTCTTGGGAGAGATTTTTCTCCAGCCGAAGGTAACCTGACATTGGGGGCAAAGCTGCCGGTACTAAAGAGATACTTCTTGTTTATTTGACTGTGTTGCCTTTGTGCCATGCCCCACATGTCATCATATGCCTCTTCCAATATGATTAGGTCCACTGGGGAAGACTGGGAATCTTCCAGGCTCTAAATCGTGTGACTTGGCCTGTTGCTGGGCTTCTACAATTGGTGGCTGATTACTTGACTGTATCAGAACTGCAGAATATCCCCCAAAGGTCTTGTTCTTTCTGAGCTTCATCTGCACATAACTCTCAGGCCGCTCGCTCCTGAATTGCAAAATCAGAAGCTAACAAGTCCTCAAATTTAGATGTTTAAAAAACATTTTAAGATTTTAATTACAGTTATAAAAATGAATGCAAGCTAAGCTCAGTGAAAGGAAAGTAAAAAGAGGGAGTAAAAAGTACAAAGAAAAGAAAAAGTGAAACAAGGAAAAAAGAAATATATAAAAAATTTCAATCTTCATCACAGCAAGAACAGTACAAGTAGTCTTTGATTTATGACAATTGAACCCAAAATTTCTGTTGCTAAGCAAGGAAGTTGTTAAATGAATTTTGCCCCATTTTATGATCTTTCTTTTAAGTAAACAATTGCAGCTGTTGCTAGTAACATGGTTAAGTGAATCTGGCTTCCCCACTGACTTTGTCGGAAGGTTGCAAAAGATGATCACATGACCCCAGGGCACTGCAACCATCATAAATAAATGCCAGTTGCCAAGGATCTGAATTTTTATCCATGGGGATGCTGCAATGGTTTTAAGTGTAAAAACAGTCAAAAGTCAACTTTTTTCAGTGCTTTTGTAACTTTGGGCTGTGACTAACGAATGGCTGTAAGTCGAGGACTACCTGTATAAACAGGTAGTTTATAGGTTTGGTAGTTGTTCACTCTCTGTAAGGTTAAACAGATATCTCTTCATCCCATATCCTATCCTTTATCTATAAGCAAATCCATAAAACACCAACTTTTCAAGTCTGGTTATCAGCAAAAATTCTGTAAAAGTTGTACCTGGATTTCAAAAGAACGTGATCTTATTTTAACCTTAATCAAATAAAGTAACTTTATATTTCTTCCTTTTACTAGTTAAAATCTTAATCTTTAATCCATTCAATTATTCTTTGTCCCATTGCATTGCTTCTTCAAGGTTTTAACAAGCCTCTTGTAAACCCAATAAAAAGACATTATCCAGGCCATTTGCTTGGTTTATTATTTGTATTTATTTCCCTTTAAATTTGTAAACTTCAGCCAGTTTCTTTTGGTTCAGTTAGGACAGCTTGTTTGCAACCCCCCCTTGCATGATCACAATCAGGTGCTTGGCAAATAGCTTGTGTTTATGATAGTATGAACACAGCATTCTGCCTACTTCTTTGCCAATTTTTAAACCTTTTTTGCCAACTTTTCAGCAAAAATGCCTATTGGGGGAGGTGGATCTGTTTAATAACCTGCATGGTTTAATAACTGTCCTAAAAATTGTCATAAAGTCGAGTCTGTCTGGAATTACAATCCCACCGATTTACAGTAGAAATTCTGGGCCCAATTGTGGTCATAAATCAAGGATAATCTGTATGCAGTAAAGAGTCCTTATCTGAATCATTCTCTTATCACTTGTATTTCTACTTTAAGTCCCTTCCCTTTTTATCCAATATTTCTCATTCTATTTTTTCTGAATCAAAATTTATTTCACATCTTTCATTCTTTCATTGGATATTCTTTAGATGTAACCTATTTAAGCAGACATTGTTACTGATATTGTTGATATTGTGGCTGCTAATTTCTGGTCCTATTCTTGAAAAACTCCCTTAGTATTTCAAATGCAGTAGTGTGTATTGTATGGTCAACCAAACTACCATTTAAGATCATCAGAGATTCAATTAACAGGAAATGCATATATTATAGTCAGTATTTGCTGGGTTGTTCAGGATAACAGCTTATAGGAGTCTTTGCAGGTAGAACCTAAAGAAGGATGACTCCAAGCTGCAACTGCCAAGATGTAAATTGAGTTGATGGGTATCTGCTGCCACTCCGTGAGATACTGTGAGAAGGAAAAGGAAGATGGATAATGTATGCAACAACTGGAATCAAAGCTACTGGGATCTCTTTACCTAATGAGATCACAAGCATCATATGATATTTAAGTATGTTTCTGGAGAGAGGCAGTTTCTGCCCTTGGTTTCCATGATGGTCCTTGCTGAAAGCATTGAAGAATGTAACTTTCAAAGAATTCTACAATCAAAAATAGGATCCTAACCAGTGGTGAGTGGAATCTTAAGAATTTTGTGATCCAGCCTGAAGCAGCAAGTGAGAGGAGCAAACCTAATAAAGGATAGCCTCTATCAGCACTGTAGGAAAAAGACTTGTCTCTGTACCTTAAATATTTAAAGTATTAACTTGTAGGAAGCAACAACTTTTAAAAGGTTTTCTAAAAACACTAACAGGTTTGTAGTGTTTAATATTTTCCCAAATATTTATAAAGCTTACCTTGTGTGACCACTTTGATTATAATTAAAGTTGATACAACTCGTAAAGATAAATTACAACTTTTAAAGAAAGATGCAGCCTTGGCCTTGGAATCAGTAGATTGTTCAGAAGAATTGTGTTGACTTTCCTTAGGGACAACACCTTTAAATAAGTCTTCACCCAGCCGTCTCATGGTTGAGGTCATTGCTGCATGCTATTTATGCAAGTAATAAAAAGTAGGATGTGACTATAGTATTCTGTGTTATGTATTGTCATAATATATTTATTCTATATACATTTTACTATAATATAAATGTTAGACACAAATATTATCAACACTGCAATCTGACCATTTCAAATATGCAATGTACTTCCAAACCAGTGATCTCAGAAGATAAATACTTAATGTAATAAACCATTTAAATATATTTGACATTTAATATATTTGACACATATTCTGAAGGCTTAACAGTTCCTAATGTAGGTTTGCTTTTGGAAATGGTCTAATTTCTGCCTATTACAAATTTGTAATGAAGATACATTGTTTCATAATGATTAATTATAAGATTTATATGAATTTGCATCAAAGCAGAAAAACAAAAAGAGATCACACCGGCTTGAGGCCAATAAAAAAAATTATATCAATTGTATAAAGAGAATCCTGCAATTTTTCAAAACAATGTGTTCAGATCTAGAATTCTAGTAGTCTCTGAAGTGGGATTCACAAAAGAAATGGGTCTTCCAAAAAAATTGTGGAATATATCTACATTAATATTAAAATGATTTACCTATGATTAAATGATATTTAACCATTTCATTATTTATTAGATTTATGTGCCACCCATCTTGTCTAGAAGCGGATTAAAATTTAGATTAAGAGTGCCATAAAAAGTGAAAATTTTGTTTTATTCAGTGAAACATCCTTAGTAAAAAGCACATTTGCTGCATGAAAACATACTTTACCTGGGTACTTCCATCTAACTGCCTTACAGCCCAGTAAATGCATTTAACCACAGGGAAGTGCAGGTTAGGATTCACAAAGGGCAACCACTGAAGTTGTTCCACAACTAGAGGCAAAAGCTGCAAAACACAAACAAAAAGTTGCAATTATTTTCCAAATTATGGTCTTATACATAGATTGTATTTGGCAGCTGGTACTTATGCTGGTAATAACAATTAAAATATCAAAAGTTAAATATTATTATGCAGAAACATATCTCAAACTATGAATTAGAGAAATGCAATATGTTAATTTTTCTCACTAGTTTTTCCTGCATTTTTCCTTTTTCAGTGAACATTCCAGTTTAAATTATATCAATCTAAAACTGTAATAGTCTACTTTTATTAGAAAGTCTAACATAGTGGTTTGTCATTGCCTTGAGCCCTGGGATTTGGCTATGGTCATCCATCCAAGAATTAACCTGGATTTTCTGAGATCAACCAAGATCAGCTGTCACTTATCTGGGCTATAAACTGCTATTCAGAACAACATTGTAGGGGCATAAATAGCATATAGTCTTTTGGCCAATCAGTATTTTGCAGAATTAATGCCATTTCAATCTGGATTTGTTTATGATGGCTGTTGATATAGCACTATCATTATGGAATAAAGGCATTCCTCATGGAGGGAAGTTTTACATTCTCTTTGAGATTCCTGTACTAGGAAAACAAGCTGGATTGTAGTGTCCGTTTATTCTGTTTATTAACAGAAGCCTGTTAATAAAATCTGTACTGCAGCTAACACATAATTTTCTGAGAGATAGTATATTTGGCATTATAATGTCATTAATAGGTTTTAAATATTTTCAGTATGCAGCTTGATTGAGAAATCAATCTATTTTAAAAAAACTTTACTAAACTCATTTGTCTGGCATTATCACAACTTTTCTATTACAGAGGAGCACAAGAAGCAGCTTATTTGGGCTTGTGTGGAATGGATGGTGCAAGGCTATGCATGCTGAATTAGAAACAAGTCCCACTGCAACCAGTTGGATTACTTTCAGACATGTTTAGCACTGCACCTAATGGACGTACATGAGCACTTTTGGTTTGTAATCTACTATCTTAAGTAACCATGGTTAACCATTTTTAAATCTCTGGTTTAAAAAATTCTTAAATGATAGCCACATCAGAATTAATGTATCCGAGCTGGATGGATGAAATCCAAATCACAAGGAACCAGATATGTTAAGTTACATATCATGAAACATGCCTGTATACCAAACATTCATTTGAAGTTACATTCATAAACATGGATCCCTTGTTTTAGACAACAGGCTTTCCAGTGAAAGTAAAATGAAGAGTAGCTTGGGATCTATAATATCAAATCTTTCTGTTTAATCAGTAGAGCATTTTAATGTACCAGTACTGAACATACTGTACAAATTATACCAATATAGTGGTACCATTTTATTACATTAAGTTGGACAAATCGTACCTTGACACATTTCTCCTGTACATAGTTTTTGCTGAAAACAAATGTGCCTGTTAGCTTGTGAATGTTTTCTTTCTCTTCCTCAACAATCAATTTGCATAGGTGCTGCTCTGAGATCCAGTCCATTAATACCGTTAACAAGTTATAGACATGTGAATTAAGTGGTACCTGCAAAAAAAATTACAGAGATTTAAATATAGCTTTACTATAAGATTATATTGACAGGAAGTGCCAATTTGTATGTTGAGCTGTGCAACACAAATCCAGTTTGGGTTACCTGTTCCCAAAGTGCATGGAAATCACGTCTAGTACTGGTAAGAAAGTGAGAAGGAAGGGAAATGTTCTTCCAATTTCATATGTATGGATAATACATCCTGTAATACTGAATGTATTATATAGCTACAACTGACACTTCTGTTCCTGTGGGCAGCTGCTACTTGTACTTATGATGGCAATTGGGAGCAGAATTTCTGCTGCTAAGTAATATGGTCATTAAGTGTGATGCCACATGACCACATCACTAAGTGAAAATAATTCCAACAATCCCAATTGCCGCTGTAACTCCAGGACTATAAGGTCTTAAAGAGGGAAGAGGTGGGAGCCCCAGGCAAGCAGGTCAGTGTATAAGAGCTTGAGATACGTGGGAAAAACTAGAGGGAGGATAGCATTTTTAGACCTGCAAGGTTTTGTCAATATAGCTTTACATAAAGTAGAATTCACACATCAGATTGAGCCATTGCTTCTTTTTAATTTCATACTTTATTTTTACTTGCTATTTATATATTCTCAATTTACATTTATATTTATTCTGATATACTCAACCTTTCATATACCAAAGGGGAGAGAAATGCTTACTTCTTGCAACACACCACAAACTACATACTACTGTCCTACTAGTATCTGCACATCACAAATTTCACCACCCATTTTATTATCTGTAATACAAAGTCTCCCAAGGGACCTATGTTCACCTATTTACTCTAATTTTTCATCACTAGTGAGCAATCATTCCCTCTATTTTCTTGTCAAGCACATTTATCTGAGTCTTTGACATTTATCTGAGTCTATGTTATTTTTCATATTTATATTCTTCATTGCGTTATATTATTTGTCTAGTATTCCTTGAAAATCATTTGAGGCGTCAGGCATCAACACAAAAGTAAACATATATTAACTTCCAAACCAACACACCGCTAATGTAACCACAAGCATTACTTGTATTTTTAATCATCACACATCTTTGTCTCTCTCCCTGCTGAACCATTTGTGAAGCTTTCCATTTCTTTCCATGCATTAGTTTAATGTTGGTTGGGACTTGGTTGCTAGAAGCAGAGAGATTTAAGCATTCTCCAAATCAATAAATGTATGCAAAGGTTTTAATTTCATTTTTTTTAGCTTGTGATCTTTTTACTTCTTTCTTCCTTGAATATATATGCATAGTTGATACATATTAATGATGTAAGATATATTAGCTTATTTAAAAAAAGAAAGCATATTTCACATTTAAAAAAATAACCACTAGGAATTCTGAGAACACACTAATTACCTTCAATAATACAAATGAATGTAACTCAGTATTTTCTGCATACAAATATTCAGTGTTTACGAGGTATCTCACATATAGTATAAAAAGGACAACTGCATATTTTATATGCATAGCTGCCCTTTCCATTCTCACACAAAATAAGGTTTTCTGACTTTAAAATTCTGAGTTGGGGCATTGAGTGATTTATAGAATTTGCCTTACTTACTTTATAGGCCTTTGCTGGTGCTATTGCTCTTTCTGACTTCACAGATTTACGGTCTTGGAATGTGGCTTCTTTAGATCTTTGTACTGATAAAAATTCATGTTTTCTCTGAAATAGGTCAGAGAGACAATATGTAAGATTTCTGATGGTGGAGTGGGCAGAGGACAAAGATAACAAAAGCCAAGATTCAATATTACCTGCAAATTCTCTAAACGAGCCTGTACTTTTCGAGACTGGACTTCAAGCTTCTTGTTTTGCTCAGTCACATCAATTAACTAAAAATAGGGAGAAAATGTTGAACCAAAGCTTCAAATTAAATATTTCTATTACATGAAATCTTCTCTTTCCAAAGCAAAGAATCCTGAACCAAAGCACTGATTATGAATAGTTTTTCTTTCTGACATTATGAAAACCTCATCACAAATTCTATATTTCTCTTAAAAAAGGCTGACTTCACATAGGCAGGTAGTCCAGAGTTTAAAATCACCAATGTAGCGAGATTTCCCATCAGTATGGAGATCAAAATCCAAGAAATTTTGATTTCAATCCTAAATATATTCAAAGCATATTTATCTAATAGTATGTTTTATTGAAACTGTCAAGGATTTTATTCTTATTCTGCTTAAAGAATAATTCATGCATATTTTCATGTTTTCAACGTTGTATTGCCACAATAAATCAAACAAATCTTTATAGACTAACATAAGGGGGTGGGGCACACATAAACATTTTTTTAAAAAGATAAAACTAAAGTGAAGATACATACACAGGAGACATAAAAGGTATACAACTATATAAAGTGAAAAATCTAAAAGATGCTTTAAAGAGCAAAAATATGCAGTATCTAAACTAAAATATATCAGACACAAAAGGTTTAAAAGGCATAAAAAGTGAAAGGAAGGAGAGGTGAAAACATTAAGAGAACCCAGGGAAGCATTAAATGTTAGCACATGACAGGAAAGTGAGAGTACCCCAATATGGCAGACCAGCTACACCCTTAATGTAATTAATAATACTAATCCCTAGATATGACCCGGAGTTAATCATCTAACAAATCTTGAGTGCACAGAACAGAACCTGGCAATGGCTGTCTGTTATAGCAAAGTTAGCATCTGAAAACAATGGAACAGGGTAAAATTGTCCTGTGTGCCCAAAGTATTTATGTAGTAGTGGCAGGATGACACTAGCGTGACCACCTCTAAAGTACAAGCACTGGAGAAGCACACATTCTGTTCTCTCTGTATGTCACCAGGGTACAGCTGCTCCAAGGAGGGAGACTTCCTATTTTGATCTTCAAGTATGCCTGAGGGGAGGGGAGTGCATGACACTGTGTCACAGGAAAGGGCCTTCTGGGGTTAGAGACAGTTTAAGGTATGGCATGAGGAAGTCAGAATACCTGCTGGAAACTCTGGTAAGACATCTTGGGGCTTTGGCTAGGCTTGACTGTCCATGTTGATGACACCTTTTCTACAATGTTTTGAAAGCTACTTATATAAGTAGCCACAATTGGTTAAAGCTCCTTATGATGTTTTGTCCCTTACAATTACTGCAAATGTCTCCAACCTGCACTGAAAACATGAGCACTTTTGCCCATTGCTAAAGCATATTAAACTGTAACAGATTATGATAATTAGAAAACTTTAATTTTCAGACAGAAGAGCTTAAATAATGCATGTAAATAATACTGTACCTGTTAAGGTACAGTAATTCAAACACTAATTTTTTAAAAGGATACCATTATGTGTTAGGGTTAAATACATGATTCTTCCTGACAACTATATTCTTGAAAACAGCATAATCTGTACAGATTTGTCACTGGCATTGTTGTCACATATTAATACTTCATATTAAAAACAATAACCTTCTATTTATATCATTTATTAATACCAGATTAATGATTCTGTTAAAAGTGTCAATTGCCTGTTTTTTTAAGGTGTCATTCAGCTCCTTTAGTGTTTCAAATGATGTCTTCAGCCTTTTGTTCTCCTTTGTTTTTTCTTTCAAGGCATCGGACAACTGCTTTATTTCAGCTCCATATTGCTGCAAACCAAAATAAGAACTTTTAAAAGAGAATTAGCCACTGTCTTCAGAAAACATTGTAAATCAAAGACCGTCTCTGCATGTAAGACAGACATAAATACTATAAGGAATTATATAAGTATAATACCCAGAGCTTGCTTTCTAAAAAACAAACAAACCCCAATAACATCAAAATAAAAAAAGAAGATAAGCATTCTAAAGGAAGACAAAACTTAATTTTCTTTGAGTAACCTTTCTGTCAACATTCTGAAATACAGTTCTCCCTAGTCCAGGGCAGAAAAACTGGTTAAGAGACCACTGAAATAAAGAAAAAAGAAACAAAACAAACTTCATAGTTATACTAAAAGAATCAATAAGATTGAACTCTTATGCATGCATCTCAGATATATTACATTCTGTAGATACAGACGAGTGTACACACAACTACCATGGCTGTATAAGCTTTACCATCAATCCTAATCTTGCTAACATAAAAGTCTTTTATTTGTTCTCCCCATAATATCTTATTTAGTACCTCTATACCTTGATTATCAGATATTTTTTTCAGTCCACTTCCACTACTGATGCTCTGCATGTAACGTTTTATGTAAAATATCCAGGAAAAGGATTTCTTTAGGAGTGGGGAACTGATATATTACAGTGGGGCCCAGATCCCCAGCTGTACTGCTTTCACAACTGCCCGGGCAATACTGGTGTCTAAGGACACTTACTCTTATGTCCATATGAAAAGATAAGTCCATAACTTCACAACTTTTCTCTGATGAAATAAATACAGCCTGTGTATTTGTTAGAATAATTTTCTCAAATTTAATAAGAATTTTGTAAATAGGGATACCTCCTTCATAATTTGAAATTTTGCATGAACTTCCTCTTCAACGCCCTTTATCTTGGTCAAAGCAGCTTCATGCCTACAAAGCTGAACTTCCCGTTCAGCTACGAAACATTCTCTCTTTTGAAGTTTCAAAGCATACTCTCGCTGACTTAATTTTTCTTGCTGGACCATAAAAGATAAAAGAACCAACAAACAAAATGTAGCAGCTTCTGCTGATATTGGAAAGAAAATAAAAATGTACCACTACCCGAACCATTATTAATATTTTACCTGTAGCTTCTGGTGGATGATTGATAATTCATGATAAATTTGATTGAACTGAGGTGTTACCATGTTTTCTCCATTCAATTCTTGGGTTTCAGAAATGCTCACACTGCTTCTTACTGCATCACCATCATTATTATAATCACAGTAAGCAGCCACTCCTAAAGTGGATGGCAAAGTAATACCTAATAGATGAAAATGGAAGCAGCATTATCAGCATTATATTCCTCTATTTTATGAAAGCCATTACAATTATTATTTTTTCATTATGGAGAGATTGTATGCTGGTTATGTGAATAGCCCCTTTTCCAGATGATGACATAGAAGGCAGAGTTTTGCCTGTCAATTAATTCACATTATGAATCATTATCAACCTATTCTGTAAACAGGGAAATCTAACATTTGGAAATGGTTCAAAAGAATTAAACAGCACAATTAAGTCTTAACGCTTAGCCATAAATATACAGGAACCAAAGCTTCCTGCAAGGTATCTTTACATAGAAAATTATTAGCAGAATACAAATTAAAACAGGTAACAATAGCAAAACAATGTAAATACAGCAAAATTAAATTAATGAACATGCCAGATTTTATCAAGGGAAAAAAAATCCTGCAGGTGTTGAAATTTATATTGTTTTTCCCCTCATTCCAAGCAATTGTGCTATCTATGTGGATCTCTCTGATTTCTTAATCAGAATGTTTGATATACATGCATCTGACTAATGTAGAATTCCTTAGAGATGCCAAATCTTCTCTCCGTTTACATTGGGTGCCAAATAACAACAATAGTAATCTCACAAAGCATCTCTGAAATCTCAGGTTGTCACCTGAAATCTCTCAAGATTTGTTCTGACATGGGTGAAACTAAAAATTTAGTGAGATTTTTTTAAACTGTTTGCAAATATGCGCGATGTAATTGTGCATGATTCAGTATGCCCATGGCTGTTACACCACCTTTTTAAGCTGCTATATATCATTTTACTTGGAATTGCACACATTCTTGCCACAGCTTTAAAAGTATTCAGGATTGCTGTTAAAGAAATACACAAGAATCAAACCTTGAAAACATCAAGAATGATTTCCAGTTGCTCTTGTAACTTTCTCAGAATAGAAAAAAACACCCCCCACCCATTCTGACAAGAATGACTGAAGCTAAAAGTCCTGAATATGATCAACTAAACAACTTGAAGGATTGTTTTGTTTAGACAGGTAGATAAAATGAGCTATATAATCAGTATAATGAATCAGTGTTTTGCTATTCTGCAAAATATAGATTTAGTATAGAAACTTGTCTATTCAGAGCACAAGATAGACACCCCACCTGGAACTAAGAGCAGACATTTCCTCCACAGTGGAATATCAACAATTTGTCATAACTAAATCCTGGAAACCTCAATATGGTGAAAAACGGAGACTCCATGAGTGAAATGCAAATGTGAGACATGGCACAAGAGACATGGCATAAGACAGGGCACAAGGGAGCAGCTTAGAATGCAGTGCATCTTGCACAGTGACATCAATGATGCAGTTAAAAGGCTAGAAAAATATAGCAGGGTCAAACCAATGATACATTCTGCATAAATTCAGATGTGAATATGTTATTTTTCTCAAGTTGTGCTAGAAATAAGTAACTGAATACCTGTTTCTGAATATATGCCTTCACTTTGGATTTCATCATTTCCAAGAAAATCTCCAATTGGTTCTGGCTGTATACGAAGCTGGTCTGAATCACACAAAGAATCCGACTCATCATCTGGCCTAACAAACACAATTATCATGATAATTACAATTATAAGTGTAAGAAATGCTAGAATCACCAGAAAATGTAGTACTTCATAGGATGTGATTGAACTATTAAATAACCGATACCTGGTTTATAACCGCATTATAAAAGGATGTATGTTTCGAAGAGTAAAGAGATTTCTTACCAAGCCAATTTTTTCAAAGTTTTTGAGGAGTCCAGAAATCTTTTATTATGCTTTCTTCTGCAGTACAGAAGCTTTGATTGTGAAGAATTTATAAGTATAGACGCAACTGTATCATCCAGTGAGTTATCTCCTGTGAGGAAACTTTACTTTACTTTACTGAATTACAGCTAGAGACCATCATTAATAAATTACAGAAGATCATCACTGAATTATGGAATTTTTGAACTGTAATACAGCAAACAAATTAAGATAAAATCTGAGCTATTAAACATAAACATATATCCCAACTATGCATATTGCCAATTTCTTTGATTTAAAGAAAATTCTCCTCCTTTCCTTAATTCTTCCAAAGCAGATCTAAAAGGCATAACATTGGGATGTTCCATCTTACCAGTATGCCACTCCATCCATGGGAGGTCACTATTGGTTAAAAGCCTGTTGCTTACCTCTCTTTGCACTATAGCAAAGTAAAATATATCCCCCCATAATATATCATCTCAGGTTTTTGGGGAAAGGTGAGGCCTTTTTTGAGTAAATAGTAAAATGGAGTGTGGAAAGATATTTTTTCTTTTCATCATTTTAGTCATTGTCTATCCACTGCAGGATGAAGGCCTCTTCTACACATTTCCAACCAATATGGTCTTTCTCTTATTGTGGCTAAATAGGTCATCCCCAACTCTTGATGATGCTTGCATATTTTCTATAAAGCAATTGATTGCTTTATACAAAAACTCTTACAATAAATCATTTTAGATCAGTACAAATACAGCCATATGGAATTAAGTTTTTACATAACAATATTCTTTTAACATGTCAGAAGATTACTCTCTATTATGTGATATTGTAATTTTAAGGTATGGAGGGAGGCAGCTAGTTTTTATGTTAGTGTTTAAAGTTGCACAATTATGAAATGATCAATAAACCAGTCTTGGACTCTAAACATTATGAGCATTATCTAGCCTAAAGAAATGTTATCCTGTTACATAGGATTACCCACTTTCAAGCACACATTTCAACACTAGTATCACCATTGGGCTGAGGGCAGATATCAATTGCCCTGTCAGGTTTTTTTTTTTGCTCAAACCTGATGTCCTCTTTACAAGGTCATTCAAAAACACTGTACAAACATCCTTAATAATATTCCCTTGACCAGATTCCATTTTTTCATAGAAATATTTCACTATGTATCTGCAGAGGACATCATGGTCAAGACCCAGATCTAGAGGCACTTCTCAGTGACATCTGTTACTCTATCAATATGTAAACCAAAAGAACTGTTTGTGTGTTTAAACTTATATAGTCTTCATTCATAACTTCAGAATTTGAAGAAAGTTTTCATATATTTCAAATGAGAGAGCAGAATCACTGACAGGAAGGCATTGATAATAGGAACATAATCAGTTTACAATTCATATATCAGATAAAGTTAGGCAACTAAGTAAATTCAGTGGAATGTGCTCAGTAAACTGTTAGTGTGTTGTGTTAACAAACTACCAATCCTTATTTTTCATTGCTTTTGATGGGGAGATATAACTAAATTTTAATAAAAGCTAATACTGTACCTTTTCTTGTTAGCAAATTAAACAACACCTCTTTTTAAATGTCTTACCTGCAGCTATCAGGGCCCTTCTACTTTTACTTTTGGCTTGTGTTACATCCAAAAGATAAGCCTGAAAAAGGAAGTGCATACCCGAATTAGGAGCATCATCTAGTCTAGTGCTTGCTTCTTATACAGGGTTTTTTTTTCTGTGGTTTGTTTGCTCTGTCATTTAGTTTAAATCTCTTGCCACCCTAAAACCCGTTTAGAACCAGTTAATAGGGCCACTGAGTGGAGGAAGATTTGATGTCAGATCCTGGCAGTCCAAGCCTCGAAATAAGGAACGCAAACCCGCTAGAAATCACCTTTCCCCGAACAAAATTTGGATAATGCTTCGAAACTGATCTGTCTTGCGCCGGGCAGGAACTCGTAAGAAAAACGAGTCCCTCTGAACATGTGCCCGCTATTTTCCCAACTCCAAGTGCTATCTATGGTCACAGGCAAACCAAGGCCACCCTTGCGTTTTAGGGCCGTGGCAAAACCGACATTTAGGAATTACCAACAGCCACGCTTCTATCAAGCTCCACTCACACCCGGATCCCGTGAGGATGGAGCTACACGTATTCAAAGTAGCTCCGCCACCCCCGCGTATCCCCCACCTCTCCACTCAGATAACGTCTCCGCCAACGCTCAACGGAACTGCTCAGCTCTGGGGAAGCCGCCATGGAAGAAAAGCCAGCCAGGCAAATCTTCCCGCTGCCCTCCCGCTTTTTACAACAACCGCCTGCGAGGAGAGGCGGAGGAAGACAGGCAGAGGAACTAAAATGCGCTTGCGCGAGGTGACTGCTCCGCCCCCACCTCACTGTTTCCAAGGCAACCGACTAAGCGACTACTGAAAGTGGGAAACGGGACTCCAGGCGCGGGCCCGTCTAGGATGGCCTTTCCATTGCTTCACGAGACTGCAATGCTACTGAATTCTGAATTACGATGGCCATCCCACTCCAATAAATGTATACTGACTCACATCCTTGTCAGGATACCGTTTTTCAACATACCTTATCAAAGTTAACGATGAACAGAACAAGCAACTTTGAATCTGGGATGTTGGCTCAATCTTTTCTCTGGAACCAACAGACAGCAGCATGGAAGCTGTCATTATCTTCCATTATCTTTCCCCCTGTATTTAACCAACAACCCTGGAATTGCCTGGCGCTATCCAAGTACTGATCAAGCCCAAATCTGCTTAGCCTTCAAACTTATAAGTTCTACCAGATGTTGTCACCTGCAATTATAACTGATAAGAGGATAAGGTTCCTTTGGGTTTGAATATGATTTTGCTTTAAGCACTAAAGTGGCAACATGTAACTGCTGTATTTCCAGTGCAAAAGCATGTACATACCACCTATAATTTCAGGCAGTAGTCTTTATTTTTTAAGACATTAAATATCAAAATAAGGCAACTAAATATCACCACTTTAGCAACTCAAGAGCTGTTGGAGCATTTTGTTTGCTATAGAAAATCATTCTCTAATATAATGTAGTATAGAAGAAGTAATTACCATGTAATATTATTTGAATCATTCAAGAAGCCAAGACGGATACAGAAACGCAGAACTTCAGACACTGGAAATTTCATTTTAAATTATTTAATATAAAATCAGGAAGAAACAAGTACACTTGAAGTAGACTAGTGTTTGAACGTTTATTTCACAACATGCAGGCAATTGAAACACATTTTTAAAAAGTACTCAGCTATGAGCTGTAACTTTACATTTATACATCAGAAGTTGTTCATTTTTTAAACAAACAAAAAACCCTGAATATAATCTTGTCTAAATCTGCTGAAGGTTTATGTTTAAGCTTCCAATATGTCAGCAGAATCATTTTGTATTTGCCCACAATCTGTAATCACAATTCTTTTTGACACTATTCCTTCGGGAGAGCCAAAAGATTCTATTTTTTTCACTATATCCATACCATCCTTTACAAACCCAAAGACAACATGTTTAAAGTCCAACTGTTCTGCTTTTTTGAGAGTAATAAAGAATTGAGAATTGTTGGTATTTCTGCCACAATTTGCCATTGACAATAGGCCAGGACCAGTGTGTTTTATTTCAAAATTTTCATCTTCAAATGAATTTCCATAAATGGACTGCCCCCCTGTCCCATCATGCTTAGTGATGTCACCTCCCTGGAATGAAAGAAATTGAGAATTTAGTAAAATATGCAAAACTTCTCAAATACAACCAATGCATGTTAACCAATGATAATGCATCCTTAACAGAATGACAATGGAATATAGGATCCGGACTGATTTTTTTAAAAAAAAGATATTCAGTTTATTCATATAATTGGCAGCATTCAAACAATAAAGTATGTTTTGCTTTTACACGTATAGGCTTAAAGATTTAAGCTAAAAGTTTAGATTATTTTTTAAACCTAAGATTCAATACTGTTCAAACACAATGGCAAAAAGCTTAATCGCAATTATAATTTCCAGATATATTTACTTTCATTTTTATTGGTGGACCTAAGAATCACTTCATGTGAGAAGGGCAACAACCATATATATTCGACAAATAAAATAAATAAGTACTCAATGGTAGAAGGTTACTCATTACTAATTCAAATAAATTCTGTTATGCCACGGTTTAGAATTTCCCTTCTGCTTTTTAAATTTGTGATTATATTTGTTGTATTGATAACCGTTTCTGTACTGGATCTAAATTGATTCCAATTTTTAAAAAATGCACATATAAATTTGAAACAGTAACTCCAATTTTTTCCCAGTCACAATTTCCTGAGGAACTCAGAAAATTATGCAGCAATAAGTGGACAATAAAACTGAAAATTAAATTCCTTTTGAACAGTCTTTGAAAGTATTTTAACGTACCTGACAGACAAAATCTGGAATTATTCTGTGAAATCTAGAGTTTCGATATCCAAATCCTTTTTCTCCTGTGCACAATGCCCTGAAGTTTTCAGCGGTTCGAGGAACAACATTGGAAAGCAATTCTATTCTTACATGCCCTAGAGGTTCATCATCAGCAGAAATGTCAAGATATACTACAGGGTTAGATTCCTTTGAAAATTTTTCTGCAAAAGATACGTGTCCCTTCTGTTCTTCCGACAAAATCAGTTGACACTCTTCAATTTTCTTCTTGAAGGTATCAGCCAGTTCTTGGGTTTTAAATCTAACTGCAAGCTGTTCTACCTTAGCTTCACCATCTGAAATTGAAATTCAAGTATTATAATAGCAAAGAGATCTTGCTGTGAAAGCAGTAGAAAGGAGTGAAATCATGAGACATCTCAAACAAAGAAAAATACTCACCAGCATAATCTGTTGCAGTCCAAACCATAGCATTGTTTGAAGAATTCAAGGGTTTTAAGTCTATTGCTTTTGTGATTATATGGTTTGCACAGACTTTGAGAACTTGATCCCTTCTCATTAAAATTCGGTAACATTTCTTTTGCATATGGAAGAGAATCTTTATTTCTCCAATACCACGTTCTTTCCACTGATTGACTTCTCTGTCCCATCTGTATAGTTTGGCCCTTTCTTTGAAGATAATTTCTTCATCTTCTTCTCCAGATTTTACTTCAACCTAGCAGGAATAAATAATCATGTTGAATGTGGATACCACTGCAGCAATGTTTAATTGGAAGGATAGATAGAGTAATAAGGCCTTTTATCACTTGTCATTCAGAGCTTTAGTGGAGCTCTGAATGACAAGACTTTTTAGAAAGCTTGCAATTAAATGCTATCTATAAGTCTGACCAATTAAGACAAAGTAGAAATACCTATATGAGGAATTGTATAGTTTATCATCATTACATATGACATAAACTTAAAGAAAGCTGACACAGCACACAAACTAACCCAAAGATTAAAGTAGAAGCAGATTAAACTAACATATCAGATGCGGAGAATAAGCAGATAAAATTCCAACAATGCACTGGAGAAATCAGTTTAAGATTGAATGATTCACTATCACTTTCTTTATTGAAACAGGAAAACACTAAAGAAAACTCCTTAACTCCTTCAAAACATGGTAAGAGTCCACTTGGGAGGAGATGGCACGTTCCAGTCTGAATAATATTTATAATTTACAATAAGCAATCACAATTATCCCTGCAGGCATGGGTGTGTGTTTGTATTATATATATAACAGAGAGAGAGAGTGAGAGAGAGAAGTCTAGTGTTTTTTTTAGAGCAATATATATCATGTTAGTCTTTCAGAATTCTGGACATTTGAGGAATTATAAAGACTAAAATCTGGAGATTTTAGTCCCATAACACAATAGGCTAATTGGCTCCATTCTTAATCGTTTGATTTATTTCATGCAAGATCAAAACTGACAAATGAAAACAAATAGTTGACAAATAAATGGAGCAATACTGAATGCACCTTATGCCAGGAAACTTACCTCTGGCAGTGAGACTATTGGTTCAAAATGAATATCGTCACTGTGTACCACATCTTCATCGCTTGCATCATCATCACAATCCCCTTTAGTGGCTGCTTGTATTCCAAATACAGCTGCTCCTGTATTTGCCCACTTAAAGTTTTTGTCTGTTTAGATGAGAAAATAATTAAAGCTTTTATATGCCAACATCAGTTCACTTTTCCTATGAATTTTTTAAATAAAAACTCCAGCTAGTTTTCTCACACTGATGATGCCAACTCTGAAGTGAACGTGGCTAGGGCCATTTTGGAGGCTTCAGGATTGCCACAGTACGAAGGAGGAATATGGAGCATAGTTACATGGGGGTTTGTAGCCAAAACAAAATAGTTTCCTGTGGGAACTAAGGACATTCCAATAGGTGGCTGGAGAGAGAAGCAGAATATCCAGGCAACCAGCCAGCGACTTGATTGGACAATGTGACTGATTGTTTGGGGAAATCAGGTGAAAATCATGGGAACTTTCAGAGTCAGTTTTCACCAGCTTGTACCAATATATCTCCAATAAGATTGTTCTTTGAGGAACTTGTCTGCCTCTGAGTTCTGCTTTCTATGGAGTTATTACTTGGAACCCTGACAGATGATAAACAAGATATATAGTTTACCTTTGGAACCAAAAGCAAAATCCCCAGAATTGTTTGAAGCCAGATCAGCAAATGACAAGCTCGATACATTATGAAGAGCAAAGGAAAACGGATTATTTTCTACAAAAAAGGAAAAAGTACAATTTTATCATCCACTATGTACTAGAAGCGTTCTTTTTCATCCTACATTGCTACCCTAACCCTATGCCAAAGTGCAGATACAGATATCCTCAACTTATGACTGGTTCATTAATGATTGTTTCAAGTTACAATGGCCTTGGGAAGATTGCTTAACAGCCTAGAAAACAGTTCCAGCCACCATAAAACTTCCTGTCCCCATGGTTACGTGACTACATTTTGGGTGCTTGGCAACTGAATTGCATTTATGACTGGTTGTTACAGTCACATGACCACTTTTTTCTGACTTCCCGTGGGTTTTTGCCAGTGTCTATGTGATACACTTAATGACTGCTCTAAAAACAGTAGAAAATTGGGTCCAGTAACATGGTGCCTCAACTTACAACTATGACGACTTACAACCAAACTCCTGTCCCAATTGTGATAAGTTGAGACTACTTAGGATACTGCTAAAGCATTAGGTATGCATAAAATCCATACTATCTGAATAATCAAATTATGCTGCCCATTAAAACCCTTTGACCACCATGGATGTGGACTTTTAATGAACTTGGAATTATGTTTCCAGTTAATAGTTATTTTTTTATTTTTCTCCAGCATGGCACATTTGACATTTCATACTCAAATAGACAATATACCTTGATTTACAGAGGCTTCAGAACTGGAATCACATTCCTTCTTATTTGATAAATCAACAGGTTTGTCATCTGTTCCTAATAAATTCTTAAAGCTTTGTTCAGTTTCAGGAGTAGAGTTGCCATCTGTTCTTAATGTATCCCATGTAGTACATCTAAGGTTGGTTGTAGAATCTGATACTTCAGTAATACTGCAGGATACATCTGGTCCTCCTTCCTCACCGGAGCACACATCGTCAGTTGAAGTAATTATTTCTTCTGCCTGAGATTCCTGAAAATTGAAACCATATTTGTTTTTTATTGTTTTTAATGTAACATGTACCTGAAGGTTCTTTAAGTAACTTCATCAGATAACACTTGAAACACAGGCATGTTTCATGGTAATGAAAGTGTGTACAAAACCAATTATCTTGGCTTCATATTACATATCTTCATTAGTACAAAAGAATTTAAAAGATTAAAAAATCCAAACTGTTATCCATAAACTAAGTAGTTCCACAATCAGAATAAGCACTGAAAAATGCTGAGAATTATCTTATGCAAATGAACTTTTTTGAGCTTTTGCAAGTCACATCATAAGAATTCTCTGTTTTTGATGTAATGTTAGTAAATGACCAATTATTGAGTTAGCAGAAGAATATGGAACACTCTAGCTTACATTCAGCAAGCACAGGGAAAAAATATCCTGAATGCAGTCCTATGTACACATATTTTTATATTGGTAGAAATGTTATAGCACCAGAATAAAGTATAAAAGCAGATTGAACTTGAATATGGGAAAAAGGGGAAATACAAAAGGGAAGGAAAAACATCAAAATTGTGAGGAACTCACTTTGCATGGAGAGTATATCCAATTCTTCTGTTACTTACTTTTGTTTCTTGAGTTTTTCTAAGTTCTGTCTCAAAATCTAAGTTGTCATTGTCTTCATCAGTGTCACTGTTAATACCACAGAGAAAAGTTGGAGGAAACTTTAGAGCTTCTGCTTTAGCTTTTTCCTTAGGAGTTGGTTTCTTTTCCCAAACAACAATAACTTCATTACTAGTCTCTGGATCAGAATGTTCTACAGCACCTGAACAGATAACATAGAAAGTATCAGCAAAATGGAATAATAAAATAAAATTTGTAAATATGCTAAGTACATAAGAGTCAAGCTAACATAGTAACAAATACTTTGGAAACAATGTGAGCAGACAGGCGCATCTGGAACTTTCAGAATCACATGGAAATCAAGATGAAGCTTCTTTTAAGAACAGAAAAATCTGTGTCTCATTTATGGTAATAATTAAGAGACACTTAAGAAACAATACAGGTTCAGCCTAGGCATCAACATATTCAGTTGTAATGACCTTCAGTAGCCAAACAAAACTGCCTGAAAGATCATTTTGGAATCCAGGCCTCACAACTCCTAAGGATCACAAAGTCTAAAATATTAGTAACAGAATCCTTCTGTACTACTACATTCTGAACAATAAAGCTATTTTAACAACTGCAGTTGGTGAAGAGCTCTTGTTGCAGGATTGTCCAAATCTGAGGAGTCTTTCCCCCATACAGCGTAAGAGTACAATGGAAAAACTGGCCAATTCTCAGAAGTTCTAGAATTCAAATCATTTCTCTTTCTGCATCTGAATGGATGTGGAATAAGATTCCATAAGTTTATAGATTCTATAAGATTAAAGTTACAATAAATTTAAATTTCCCTTTTTCTTAGTTTCCAATTGCCATTTCATTCTGAAAATCTGTGCTCTAGCAGAAAATTATCAGAAGAGTTCAACATTTCTTCCCTAATTTGTTCTAGGAAACTATAAAATTAATAATTAAATTAGATTAGTATTGTTTACTTATATTCGTTATTTCTGAGTTCTCTTTAGGTTCTTCTAAATACAATTTTCCATTAAGCCTTCTGACAGCTGTTTCATAGTCTTCATCTAAAATATGAAAACAAATAAACAGAGTGTGATACAACAACTTGCAACTTAAGTTTACATGCAAAACATCACTTTAAACAAAATCAGCAACACATGGTAAGATTTGTTGCACATAAAAACAGAATCACAGCAACAAAGAAAGCTCAAGAACATTGGAAAGGAGAACCCACAGATGGTCAAACAGTCTCCCTTATCATTGTATTTTCTTCAGAAATAGAAATAGAAAAACAAAATTTGACTGGCTATAACAGATTAAGAGAGTTGGAAGGGACCTGCTAGGTCATCTAGTCCAACCCTCCACCCAAGCAGGGACCCAGATTTCTGACAGACGAAAGTCCATTTTATTTTCTGCCTTTATTACTTTTATAAATAATTCAAAGCTGTGAACATAGTTCTTTGTTCTCCTATTTTCCTTCACAATTACCAGCCTGTGAGGTGAGCTGGGCTGAGAGTGAGTTACTGGCCCCAAGTCATCCAACTGGCTTTCATAACTAAGGCAGGACTAGAACTCACAGTCTCCTGTCTTCTAGTCTGGGTGCCCTTAATCACTAACAAAACTAGCTTCAATATGTATGATATGATAGATGATATTCAGCGCTAACCAAGTGGCAAGCTTTATGAAACAAAGTTTAAAGAGGACAAGGAACAGGGAGGGCCAAGATCAATTGAGTTAAAGACAAATTATCTTGGGGATGTAGTTTTGTTCTAAAATTTTGACGGGTGGAAGAGTTGTGACACGGTTTCTGCTTTCTTAAAATGAAAGGCTGGCTCTCTAACAGTTCAAAACAATGTTACTTGGCAAGGTTCTTTACTTCCAACTGATAAACCCTTGTCCTTGAACTTGCTGCAGGGGAAAAAAATGTACAGCCAGCATTCAAAAGTTTTTATAACGCAGAAAGATTTCCAGCTCGAGCTGCAAGGGAGGTGCGTTAGCTTTCTCAGTCTGCATATGATCAGACTTGAAACAAGCTCATGCTCTTCCCTCTTGAAAAGAAAGCTGTAATTGTGCTACAGCACCCATCTGCACTAGTACCCAGAAAGTGCAAAGCCACAATAAATTTCAAGGACCCACAGACCTCTGGGACCAGATTCACACTTTCTTATGCTCATCAGACTTCCCAAAGCCTGGCATTCAGGCCAGCCTGGAAAACTGGGTGATCAGATTCTGCTGTTTGACGGTGAATTTAGAATTTGTCTTTTACCTCCTTTAAGAGAGGGAGATGAAGAATGGGGCAAGTGTTACCATTTTCACCCCAAATCTTCAGATAACTTTCTTTTGAAGAGCACACTGATGCAGAAAAGCATGAGAATAAATAAAACCTTGTTATATTGGACAAGGGTTTATCCTTTCTTATTCTTGGATCTTGTAAAAGACAAATAATTTTCAAGAAATCTTCCTTACCGTCTTCATCTTCACTCAGATACCCAGGTTTATTCTTATAGCAGAAGAACGTTGGGGGTAGTTTAAGAGATTCTGCAAGAGCTCTTTGATCAGCGGTTGGTGTTAACTCATACACAATCAATACATCATCTGATGGGATTGTATTTGGTTCCTTCTTAATCTCAGCTATAAAACAAATTACAAATTAATTTCTTCAGCAAGTCAGAAATCAGAAATTACAATACCAGCACATGTACAAATCAAAGTATATAATTAATCTGAAGACAATATACTTCATATCCAGAAAACAGGAAAGCTTAGTTAATGTAAGAACTTTTTTTCAGCCAAGTACATAAAACAAAATCATGCCATGCTTCTCATTAGACAACTGTATTCAAACACGTTAATTCTCATCCATTCCTTTAAAGACAACAGAACAATTTAGCAGCAGCATTTTGAGTGATATAGGCTGAAATCTAAAGCCTAAAAGTAACTTCATATGGCTCTGCATTTCGTTTCAAAACACTTCTCTAGAGAGTTCAATGAAATTAAATAAATCATTCAGAGATGAAACCTGTAAAATATTAAAGTTACTACTCCACTAATTTTTATAATAGTTTTGGCACTGGTTTTAAAATCTAAAGAATGTTAACACATGTACAGAACTTAAGACCATTTTATCTTTAGGGTCCCATCCCCCCCCTCGCACACTTTTACAGCTTAATTTAGAACTGGTACATTTTTTTCTTTGGGGGAACATACTGAGAATAAGGGATAAGGGGTTTTTGTTTCCAATACATCCCATGCTCTGTTCTTCTTTTCTCTTTTCCTAGGACCCAGTATAATGACTCTGTTCTGTTCTGTTCTTAGACTCTACATCTTTCATCTCCTTTGGAAAACAAGGCCTGAACTTTTGTGGATATGCCCACTTCATTTGGCTCTTTGGAATTCAATTTATTTTATTGAAATTAAATTTGTTAAAATATTATGATGGGAACTCATAGATTCTAAAGCACTACTGCTGCTTTTCATTAACAGTATGGTAACTTTTTCTTTCTACTGCAATGTGTGAGGTGCTCAGAATCCTGTGTTTTGCAATATACAAGTCGCAATAAACTATAAAACAAATTTCCTGTGACAGAAGGTTTTATGGTAGAGCTTATTCTGAATTTTCAAATTAATTTTAGGCATCAATATTTTATGTATCAATTCTCAGGGCCAGGACTAATTAGGGATAAGATTTGTTCAAAGATTAAATATTCCATCGATTTTAAAAAGCGAGAGATTGACATAGCTCTCACTGAACAGTATTAATGGAATTACAACCTAAAAAAAGTAGCTTATTCAATTCAGGGACTAAGAACTGTCAGCTCTACAAGGTAGACCTGTAGTTGGAATGTTTTCCCAGGAGGAACGGTGCGCATTCCAGAAGATCAAAAGACAGAAAAGTTTAGGTACTGTAGTTTGTGTGGTAAGAAGAGTATTATTAATTTTTGCTATTAATTTTCAGAATATATGGCCTGCTTTAGTAGTTTGGCAATATTTCTGCCTATAGGGGAAGAACAGTAAAGGGAAACAGCTTAGAAGACCTTAGCATGTCTTTCTTGGTTTTCGGAGCCTGACAAGACCAGAGCACAAAATAGATTCCACAGAAGGGTAAAATACTTTCATTTAAATTGTCTATAGTTGCAGTTATCTGTGATATACAAAGCAGGATTGACTAGATTAATCAACTCTCTTGGCCTGTTTCCAAAGCTAAAAAAAGGTCTCCTTTTACTTCTTTTCTTCTTGCCCGTATCCACCTACGGGTGGAGAGGTGGTGGTAAAAGAGAGGAAAAAAATACACCAGTAATTAGAAATCCAGTTTGGATTAGTAGTGAAAGACAACAGACTAGGAAGCAGAAACTATGAATTCGATCTAGTCCCCCTCAGACATAAAGACAGCTCAATGATTTTGGGTCAGTCACTCTCAGTTTCAAGAAGAAAGCAATCGCAAAGTACTTTCATGCCTGCTTACTGTTTCAATGAGTGTGTTTCCACTAAAATCGCTAACCAAATCCTGAGTAGGTGATAGGATTTAATGTTCCAGAATTGTAACAGAAATGCAGAATTAAGGATTCCAGGATGTATATTTTTGTGCAAAGTGCTTTAGTAAAAAGAAAACCCTAAGCGAATTAGATTCAACTTTGATAAAATCTAAGCCTCTGAGCTTTTGCTTTTTAATAATTCTATTTTATAAGATGAAAAATTAATCAAGACATGTGGCAACTTCATAATTATTTTTAAATACAAATGAAATTCACTTGTGTTTCCAACTGCATGACTCCAGAGTGTATGCGTGTATCTCTCGACTTATCTCTGCATGCATTGCATACATGCACACATATGTGGGGATTGGCTGCAAGGAAGGTGTACGTTTACAATACATGTAAGTAGCATGGAAGGTTCCAAAAAATTCTCTGATCCGATAATGGAGAAAACTAACATGAAAAAACTTGTTTCAAATAAATTTAGAAAATCTGAATGTTAGCATTTATACAATTGTTGGCTTGGATTTAAAGATCTATACAATTCTATTGAAAACATGACTGTGAAGCATATATTTACCAGAAATTTCCTATGCTATTCCCACCTGCTAACAATCTCCTCTGGAATATTGGAGAACCTATGAAAATTAGAATAGGAAGTTACAGAAGGAAGCAGTCTCTTCCTTACTGCTTTCTATTGTGGAGTCCTTGCTGCTTTTGGAGTTTATCTGTTCGCTTGAAAGTGTTTCATTACCTAACTAGGAAACATCATCAATGCTACTGATAGTGGGGTTTTCTTCCTGTTAATATACAGTAGCTTGCCCTATCAGTGTTGGTGGGGGTATGGCTTTCCTCTTGAGGAGTTTTCCTCCCTTCTTACCAGACAGGTAATGAAATATTGCAAGCAAACCACCAACCTCAGAGAGCACCAAGGGCTCCACAATTCAACCCTGAGCTACAGATATTCCCTTCTCTTGGTGCTCTTTACAACGGGAACCTCTCTTCTATCGATAACTTTCACTAAATAGAAGAAATCCTTCTGCTAATCTATGGGAGATCATAGAGATGATATAGATATCATATCTGTAATGAAAATGTTTTGTTTTTCCTAACACTGCGTTTTTAAAAATTGATGAAAAGGCTCCAGCTTTGAAATACTAAAGAAGAAAAATAGAATTAAGAACAAAGGGACAATTGGTACTTTGGTAGTCATGCTCCTTCACAAATAAGCCACATCCTCTGGAAAGAATTTTGGAAAAAAGAGACCCCTTATATGTTAATAAAATACACTCCCATCAACAAAGTTTTCTTTAAAAGGATAATACTTACAATCTCAAGTTCCTTCTACCTGCTATCAAGGCCAGCAAGCACCCTCACTAAATTTTTGTTGTCATAAATCAAGCAACAATTGAAAGCCAATAGATAAGTG
Source organism: Pseudonaja textilis (assembly GCF_049901715.1). NCBI lineage: Eukaryota > Metazoa > Chordata > Lepidosauria > Squamata > Elapidae > Pseudonaja > Pseudonaja textilis. Next base: position 23,731,587 of record NC_141997.1, on the reverse strand, counting down.
CACAGAAGATAAAAGAACTAAACAATCCAAACTGTAAGTGTTTAAAGAATCAGCCTTTATAACACAAATCAATGTAGCCTATTTTTCTTCAACGTGCATGTTAATCTTTCTGTTTCCATACTGTTAAAATAAGTTATTTGATCAGAATTTGAAAGCCATCAGCGATTTCCAAGAAGTGATGCACCACTTCATTCATAGGTAAACAAATACCTTCACTACTGGATTGAGAGGGGGATGAACTCGTCCAAAAGGCCATTGGGTTAGATTTAAAAAGACTAAAATTAAATCCTAAAAAATAAATTGTATTAGTATGAGTACTGAGTTACTATTACTAAAAGAGATATGGGCACTGATGAATGATAAAAAATGACAGTAATATTGCATGTTTACAATACTCAACAAGAATTGCATTAAATTATGTTTTTTATATTTCTAACTGCAGCAATTAAGCAGCAGTTACAAACTTAAAGCAAAACTTGCAGAGTCCTACAATTCTTTAATCATTTCTTCTCTATATCTTTTTTAAAGTTTGTATTAAGTTTTTTTAACATTATGTCATCATTACAAACAACTGAACCATTTGATTAGGTGAAAATGCTGGTTCTACTTTCTACTGTCACTGAAAATAACAGCTGGAAGAGCTCATATACTCTATGCTGATGCTGCTTATCAGTAAGTCATAATGACTATATTCACACACAATGCTTTGATTAAATCAATTATAGTTTACTTGACAACCCATGACCTGTGGTGGGATTCAAATAATTTAACAATGGGTTCTCTGCCCTAAGGACTGGCTGGGTAGGTGTGGCTGGGTGGTCATGTGATTGGGTGGTCATGGCCAAGTTGACGTCACTCATCACACCCGGCCCTGCCTCCCAGCCAATCGCCTCAAAGGCCTCAACAAAATTTCCCTCTATTTATTGCTACTGAACATCCAAAATATACTATTTAATGTATATATGCCATATGTATACATACACATTACACATTATAGAGTGTGTATAGGCACACAAAAATATACATTAGGTACTATACTGTATGTGTATGTACATGTACATATGCACACACAGAGAGAGTTCTTCTAAAACTATACACATTCAACCCCACACCCAGACTCTACTTTCTGCCATACATTTAACTATAATTTCTGTTCTAATGACATTGCACACGTTTCCAGATTTACTTACCTAGCTTGCACATGACCATTAGAGCCAGGAGATGTCATGGGCATTGCTAGGGAACTCTGGGCAATGAAGGGGATGTCAGCCGGCAGCGGCAGTGGGCAATCCAAAGTGCATGGCTGGATCTACACAGCCGCCCTCCCCCTCATCTTAATGAAGCTGATGTCTCGGCACACTAGCAGAAGCACTGGTAACACATGGTTGCTGTCATGCCGGCTGGAGGACACACAGTTGCGAGAGGGAGAAAGGCCGGATGACTTCTTTCTCTCCTTCCCTGCTACCGGGTGATCCCATGTTCCCTGCCGCTGCCATTCCAGGGGGTGGGTGGCAGCTGGGAGGCCAGAAACTCCCATAAACTGACTGGGCGGGTGGGCGGGCTGGAGAGATCCGGCAGTGCAACCTTGCAGCCCCTAGCCTCCCCTATTCTGCTGACAGCAGCAGCAGCAGGCAATTCCAGGCAGGGGAGATATGCGGGCTAGGGGAGGGGGTCGAATAGCAGCAACTCAATCTGGCTTCCTCTCTGCCACCAGGTGTGGCAAGGAAGGGAAGGGCACGTGAGGCTCGGGGAAGGGGACACAACCAGCCAGGAAAGCCAAAACGCTGCCCAGCCCAGAGCTACTGATGGGGGTGTGTGAAAAGAGGTGGGGCCTGCGGGACACGCCTGGCTTTAAGTTCCCAGCCCTTTCTTTCTAAAACTGCCCAAAGGAGGGAGGAGAAGGCGGCTCCCACCTGGTCCCTTTGTCCCTGTACATGACAGCAACTTACCAGGCCAGTGACGAAGGCAGGAAAGTGGGGGAGGAACCAGGGAGCAGCTGGGGCGAAGGCAGGCAAGCAGAGAAGGAGCTGGAGAGTAGCTGGGGCAAAGGCAGGCATGCAGGGAAGGATCCGGAAAGCAGCAAGGGGTGCATGCGCCACATGGTAGGCCAAGGGCGAAGGCAGGCAAGCAGAGAAGGATCTGGAAAGCAGCTGAGGGCCAGGTGCTGTGTGGTAGGCCAGGGGTGAAGGCAGGCAAGTGGGGAAGGATCCAGAGGGCAGTTGGGTCATGGGCGTGAATCTAGCCTACCTATCGGTGAAGACTCTGAGCAAGGCAAGCTAGCAGCCAAAGCAGACGAGGCGAGAAAAGGAGCGGCTATAAGAGGACGGGAGGCGGGGTGATAAGGAACGGGTGGGGTGGGGCCAGTTAGTGGGGGGAATTTGCCGGTTCACAGAATTTTAACAACTGGTGCGAATCAGCTGAAGCCCACCTCTGCCCTTGACATTTTTGGGTCATCATTTCAGATATATTTTCTTACTAAACATATTGACCATACTGAAGAGCAAAAAAGCAGTGGAAGCAACTTCTGACTTCCTGCTGCCCTGATCACAATTGACCATCCTCCAGCAACTGATGTTGGGACTAGTCTACCTGCCTCCAGACAGCTAGGATGGAGCGGGTGTATCTGATCTACAGCAGCTGAAGTGATCAGAAATTTTCCAAATTTCAATCATACAGCGTCATGGGTCCCAGATTTTGGACATAGTCTCTAAACTGAGGTACCTTGGTTCAAAAATTGTTACCCTGCACTTTTTTGCCCAATAAGACTTGCAGTATAAAGTATATTGGGTGGATTTATACAAAATGCAAACCCCAAACGTAACAAATTATATTATGGTTTAAAGCAAGTTATATTATGTAAAATGAGATCATCTCTATTCAATTTTCTGATTCTTGTCCCCACCAATCCTAGGCCTTTCTTGAGGCCCCTTAATCCTTAAAGGTGGCTTTGGGGGGAATCAAATGAAGATAATAAAGTCTGGATATTATTTGGGAGTTATGTGCTAATAGCTGCAATTCAACTGCATTTATATCCCTAAAATTTAATTACAGAAAAACATCTGTGAGAAATGTATACTCAATACACTTAAATTTTTAGGCAATTTCATTAATTACTTAAGGTGATTTGTCAGTTTTGATTTTTCAGGAAATAAAAAAAAATCACACAATAGCATCTAAAACCATATCCAAAGATGGAATTGTGATATTAAAAGGAATCTAAAGACAATTACAGAAATCTATCTCTAACAGAAATGTTTTAAGTTTAGCATTGCAAGTTTATTGCAATGATAAGCGTCATGAATTTTTTAAGGCAGGTGATACAAAAACAAAGATATATTGTACTCAGACTTCAGTTGCAGCTTGTAAGTAAACTACAATTCAGTAAATGCTTACCTTTTTCTAGTGTTTTGAATGAAAAGTTAGAAACCGCTTCTGCTTTTGAGGTAGCCGCTGGGGTTTCTCCTTGGCCTTCTGAGGGCTTCCAATTAGCAGCACTACTGTTTTCTTGGTGTTCCGCATGTCTGCAAGCCATAGCATCTTGTGAGCTATCTGATTTTTTAGCATTCATGGTCTGACACACTGAATCATCACTTTGGCTCTTGGGAGGAGCATTAAAACTGAAACCAAAGAGTGAGCCTGTTGCTGATGTGTTTCCAAACGTAAAAGGTTTTGATTTTTTGTCATTAAATATAGTTTTAACAGATTCAGAGCCAAATACAAATTTAGGAGGGGAAACAACAGCTTTCGTTGGCATCTCAGCTGTACTCTCAACTACTGGAGTCTCTGCAACTTCAACAACTGTTTCTTCGGCCTCCTTTAAATCCGTTCTCTCCCTCGTGGTTTCTTCCAACACTGCAACAGCAATCTTTCCACAGGGAGATTCTTTTGGGGTGTTAGTACGGGAAGAGAGTGGTGTGATTAATATGTCCTTTTCTTGAGCATGTTTTGCTTCCTCAAAAATTCTCTTAAATGAATCAGCAACATCCTGAAGTTTAAATCGCACAGCCAAGAGCTCCATCTTTCTTTCCCCTTCGGCAAAGTCACACGCGCTCCACACCCAGGCTCTCTCTGCACCTTTCATTTGCTGGATGTTCATATTGGGGGTTATTCTATGGTTGGCACAAAGCTTTAACACCTGATCCCTTCTCATAACTACACGGACCTGCTTAGTATCATAGTTCTGTAAAATCTTTATATCCCCAATGCCCCTCTCTTTCCACTGGTTAGCATCTTTATCGTATCTATATAGTTTAGCTCGGTGACTAAAGACTACTTGCTCATTCTCTTCACCACTTGTTACTTCTACAAGGTCAGGTAAAGGCACAACTGGCTCAAAATATGGACCATCTCTTTCATCTTCTTGGGTGACATCAGACTCTTCATCTGTACCAACGGAAACCCTACTCTGATTCTGTTTGGAAGGAGATTTTGAAGGGCTTAATGCAGATTTGAAACTGAAGTTAAATCCTGTGGCAGACTCTCCAAATCTAAATAGATTTTTCCTCACAGGGCTACTTGCCCGAGGCATTGGATACACTGAACTGTCAGTGCTGTCATCCAGAGCTTCCCCACGCAAATCATAGTTGTCCCATTCTAATGTAGGTCCAGTACTTTCAGCATGTGGCTTTATAACTAGATCAGAACTGTTAGAGGAAGACACTAAAGTTTTCTCTTCATCTATGAGTTTAGTTTTATCATCTGTAAGGAAGGTTTTGAGATCTTTCAACCCACTTTTCATTTCTTCTGCTTTTTGTATCAGCTCAGCTGTCTTTCCAGTATCTACAAGCTTGTGTGGAGTTTGAAGTGGTATATCCAACAACAGTCTCTGACACTCTTCAAATTTCAGTCTGAATTCTTCGGCCTGTTCTGAAGACTTGAATTTAGCTGCCAATTGCTCCAGCTTTGCATCCCCATCAGAGAAGTCATTAGCCAGCCACATCCATGCTTTGTCTGAGCCAGAGAGAGGTTTCAGATTCATAGTAGTTGTGATCCAGTGATTTGCACAAACCTTCAACACTTGTTCACGCCTCATCAGCACCCGAAGTTTACCATTAACTTCATTCTTAAGGATTTTCAGGTTGCCCACGCCACGCTCTTTCCACTGCTTGATTTCTGCATCAAACCTGAACAGTTTCACTCTTTGTGAATACAGTACCTTCTCATCCTCTTCTCCTGTCACAAGCTCCACTTTTTCAGGCATCTGAACAACAGGATCAAAATGAATATCGTCACTATCTTCCGTTTTATATTCATCATCATCTTTTTCAAGATCAGCAGAAGTATTTAGCTTGGGAGACATTTTAGAAATCTGAGAAGAAAAGAGTTTTTCACCTGCACCTGTGAAGCCCTTAAAATTAGGATCTTTTTGACCAAACTTAAATCCTTCACCTGACTTGGCAAGATCAGCAAAAGTGAAAGTATCGCTCTGGTGACCAAAAACCAAATCACTGCTTGGTTGGTTACATGCGCTGGGCAACTGTGTTTCAGTCTCCTTCTCGCTTTTCTTCTCTTTATCATCGATACTTTTAAAGACATTAACTTCTTCATTTTGTTCAGATTTTGCAACCGCTTCACTAGAGTCCTGAATACCAAATTTAAATTCTCCTGGGGGGATAGGCATTGAAAAATTAAACCCTCCCTTTATTACAGCCTTTGGCTCAGTAGTAGCAGGAACCTGGAATGGAAAGGGAGACTTTTCTGGCTCTGTGGGAATGCCAAATTTAAAAGTCTTGCCTGATACTTCACATTTAAAACCCGTCTCTTGTGGTTTTCCAGCAGATTCAGATAACTTGCTCTTGAAGCCAAAAGCAGCCGGTGAGCCATTAGCAGACAGAGGGGAAGCATCACAAGAGGGATTTGGAGCCTGACAAGCTGCACAAGCTGGCAAAGATCCTTCATTTCGTACTAAACATATACCACAGTCCCACTGCCCTTCCTTCTTCATAAAAGCAGCCCCAAAGCCACTCTGTGGAACTTTTGAAGTATCCTTTGAAGTATCCGTTTGGCCAAATTTAAATGGGGTTTGAGAACCAAACGTTGGATTGCTGATCCCACTGGGATTCTTGCAGCTAGTACAATGAGAAGCACTTGCTTCATTCTTACGAGAACAGTTCTTGCATTCCCACTGGTTCTCCATGGTAGTAGAAAGGGGCCCAAATGTATTCTGTGCTCCCTCACTTCCAGGCTTTAAAGATGCGGATGATTCTTCTGGAAGTACAGCCTGAGCTTCCCAATTAAATGGGCTTGGAGACTGGCATGCTATACACTTTTGTGAGGTTATTTTATTCCTAACTAAACACGTGCTACATTCCCACTGATCTTTCTTCAACATGAACTGCTCTCCAAAGCCATATGTTGTGTGTGTTCCAGAAACATCTTTCCCAAATGAAAAGGATGCTGGTGTAGTTCCACCTGATGTAATTGAGAAAGTGCTCCTGACATTGGTATTTTTTGCTGTGCTGTTAACGTCAGGACTAGGAACCTGAGAGCTACCACTGAAGGGGGTCCCCCCATTCTTGAAATGAAACCCGGAATTCAGGAATCCAGTTTCAGCTTTACCAGGCTCTTTCCTGTCCTGTGAAGCAGTTTCTCTGGATGGCCTAATGTTCGGAACCACTTGACGGCCAAGGTCCGATCCAGCACCTTTCAAACTATTTTGTGCTTCCTGAAATTTGTGCTTGAAAAGGATTGCTTCTTCCGGAGTTTTAAATCTAATGGCAAGTTGCTCAGGTTTTGGCAATTCATCTGCATAGTCCAAAGCATGCCATACAAAAGATTTGTCTGACTCAGCATTTGGTTTCAAAGTCATATCAGGATTTATATAATGATTTGCGCAAATTTTCAACACTTGTTCTCGTCTCATAAGTAGTCGAATTTTGCCTGTTATTTTATGCCTTAGAATTTTGACATTACCAACACCTCTTTCTTTCCATTCTCGGCATTCACTGTCAAAACGGAAAAGTTTTGCTCTGTTACAGAAGATCTCTTCTTCATCTTCTTCACCTGTTTTTACTTCAATCTTATCAGGCAGAGGGACAACAGGGTCAAAATGAGGACCATCATCTTCTTCCTCCCCACCGTGGACACTGCCGCCATCTGTTTCATGACTTCTGTTTGCTCCATCTAAGTTTGGCATCCCAAATACAGGCTTGCCCAGTTCTTGACAACCGAACATATCATCCTTGCCAAATCCAGAAGGCTTGGATTGAGTATGGCCCATTTTATCTGTTAATGAAACACCAGAAGAATTTTTACCACCAAAACTGAATATGTTGCGTTGTCCTGTGACATATTCAGCAAGTGGTTTCTGTCCTGAGTAGCGATCCTCTTTGATAGGTTTATCTGATGTCAAAAGACCCAATAGGCTGTCACTGTTGCTATAGTTTGCATTATGGGGCTGTCCTACAACTTGAGGCGATGAAAAGGTGAAATCGCCATCATTAGATTTGAAATTAGAATTAAATTTAAAAGTGGTTGGCTGAGCAGAAATTATTAATGAAGGTTTTGCTCCATCTGCTGATATAGGAGGCTGTCCAAAGTTTGGCCTCCCAAATTCTATCACCTTTGTTTCAGCCGATCTGGAAACAGGAGGTGCTGTGGAAGGTTTTGTAAAGTAGCCTGGTTCAGGGAGGGGGGGATTCGTGCTTGTTGGTGGCACACTGTAATTGTAGTAGTCTTCATTGCCTCGTGGAGACAAAATTCCAGTTGCAGAAGAATCAAAACGCAGTGGTGCACCATACATATCTTGTGAAAACATACAAGCAGATGTGTTCGGCAGTGGAGGAGTATGCATGGGCTGTTGATAGGTATATAGGTGTTGCTGGGGCGTAAGTCTATTCATGGCATAGACAGGAGCCTAAAAAAGAACAAAGCTCAGTGTTAGGTTTAATGCATTTTTTTAAATCAAATACTGAATACTAATTGTAAAAAAATCAAAAATTGCTTTGTTATCATTATTTCCTGCTAATGTCTATTGTGTTTTGCAAACTATATAACTGCCTCAACTTTAAAAAGATTTAATGAAGAATACAATTGGAAGCTTACACCCACCCACGCCTTTTCCAGAAACACTGAACATCACCTTTGTGGGAGTAACATTGGTTGCTGCTGTTCGTAGAAGATACTGAGAATTATATACTGGTGATGGGTTGTAGTAGACTGAGGGTCCTGTAGTGGCAACTGAATACACAGAAAATATTAAAGTTAGAAAATTTATACATTTCCCTGCAATTTCACTATGTTACCATTTCATGCCATAATACAGTGGCATAATCTAATACTCAGCACTTCTGATCATTTTTAAACCAGACTTTAAGATTAAATTATCAGCAAATTGAAACTTTCTTAAATTCCCCTTATCCCTAAATAAATTATTTTAATACCCCCCCCAATTATCCAATTAAAATTCCTCATTGTTGTGATGTCTTTCATTATCAATCTTCAAAGAAATCTTCCTAGAACTCTTTATAATAGCAGCAATTTTATTCAGTGTGCCATTATGGTAAAGCACAATAAAGGTAAATCAAAATTATATATACTATAAACCAGTAATATGATATAATTTATGCACTTTATTTTTTAAAACAATATAAAGTATATACTCAATGTTAGCCTACAACAAATAGTAAAAAAAAATTCTTCAGTTTCTCAAAGACCTTGCAAAAAGAAGCATTTTAAGATTTTTTTAAACTAAGCTTTTTAAAAAAATTTGAACTCTACAGGTCACTCAAGGGAGAAATTAATTCCAGAGAGTAGAAGTTAAATGAATAAAAGCCCTAAAATGTGAGGTGGAGAAGTTTTCATAAAGAGACCAATTGACCTTGAATATATTACCAAGCTGAGAATAATTTCTAATCAACCTTTCTGATTAACAGTCTATTCCTCTATTCCTTATCCAGAAGCTCTATACCAGCAATTTAAACTATTAACATTCCCAAAGGCCCATCCAATGAGGGAAAATAACATATGTCAGGAAGATATCAGGACATATTCAGGGTCATTTAGATTCTTTATTCTTCCTTGGTTTTTTACTCTAGTCTAAACTTCACATAAACTAAACCATCAACCTCTATAAGTCTACTGTAGACCTAACTTTTAATACCTCAACTTTAAATACAGTATTTAAAATTTATTAAAAGTTAATAATTTAATACCATCGACTATGGGATCCTCCTGGGGCGGCTTCGAGGGATGGGAGTGAGAGGCCTTGTGCTGTCCTGGTTCAGTTCCTTCCTCTAAGGCCACTCTCAGTCAGTGTTGATAGGAGGGGAGAGATACAGCCCTCACCCACTGCTTTACAGGGTTCCACAAGGCTCGGTACTCTCTCCACTCCTGTTCAACATATATGAAGCTGCTGAGTGAGATCATCCGTCACCATGGACTGAGGTATCACCAATATGCTGATGATACTCAGCTGTATGTCTCGGTCCGTGGTGAGTTAACTGTTGCTGTGTCCTCCCTCTCACAGTGCCTGGAGGATGTTAGGGGCTGGATGAGGAACAACGGATTCAAACTAAACCCTTGCAAGACTGAGTGGCTCTGGGTTTGGTGTTCGTTGGCTCAGGGAGCTTTTTTCTTGGATGGGGTGGTACTACCCCAAACAGACCCTGTGCGTAATCTAGGGGTTTTCCTGGACTCACGACTCCTGCTAGAAGAGCAGATGGCAGTCGGGGACAGGGGGGCGTTTGCGCAACTGCAGGTTATGCACCAGTTATGCCCTTTCCTGGACCAACAGTCCCTACTCACAGTCACTCATGCCCGTCACTTCCCATCTTGACTATTGCAACATGCTCTACATGGGGCTGCCCTTGAAGAGGATCTAGAAGCTCCAAATGTTGCAAAATGCAGCGGCCCACATGGTTTTGTGCAGACCCCAGTATGCACATGTATCACCTCTCCTGTGGGAGCTGCACTGGTTGTCAATTTACTTCCAGATGCAATTCAAGGTACTGGTTGTTACCTTTAAAGCCCTTCATGGCTTGGGACCAGGTTATCTGAGGGACCATCTCTTGCCAGTCACATCTACCCAACCCATTAGAGCGGGGAGGCAGGGAATGTTGCGGCTCTCATCCCCAAGGGAGGTACACCTGGTGGGACCCAGAAGAAGGGCCTTCTCTGTGATGGCTCTCTCTCCCTGGAACATCATTCTCCCAGAGATTAGAATGGCTCCCACTCTAATACTCTTCTGAAAGCTGCTGAAGACCTGGTTGGAGCAGGATGGAGCCCATTAAATGGCTTGTGTGATCTGCCGTCTTCGAGGCAGGGGGTGGGGATTGGGGGTTGATTTTGTTATATTGTACTATATTAATTTATTTGATTCTTTTTGTTATTTTTATTGTTTTAAATGTGGTTTTATATTCTGTAAGCCGCATTGAGTTGCCATGGGCGAATAGGCGGCAATATAAATTCAATAAATAAATAATAAAAGTATTAAAAGTTAAAATCTTCCAGCACCAATATCATAATATAAAAATTTAAGACTTTTTATACTAATAAATACTCATCATAAAGCTACCCATTGTTATTCTGAACCTCACAGTATCCTAGCCAAGAAACAATTGTTTACCTAAAAGGTACAATGGAGACAATAGAAATATGACTGCCAAATATGATAACAATTAACCAAAAACCTAACAGTACCATTAAGTTTAATCCTAATTCTTAAGGAAACCTAACCTCAATTCTTACTTTCAAACTTATAACCAAAGAAATATCATAAAATTTTATAGCTAGCAAACAATACCCTCTAATGAAAATGTAAGATTGGACTAATCATTAACATTGACCAAAAAAACGAACTGTTCCATTAAATTTAACTTTAGACCTCAAAGACATCTAATCCTAACAGCAAAAGAAATATATTCTGTGGGTTCTTCTCAGAAAATGCTGCCTGCTGAAACATGAGTTTAAGTCTACCATTAACCAGAAAACTCAATGAAGGGTTAACCCTCAAATCAACTGAACAACAGATCTCAAGAAAGTCTAAGTTTACACTAACTTTAACGTCAAAATAAAATTTGTAAACTAGCTGTGCTCTCAGACAGAATTCCCCACTGCAAGATGAATTTAAGACTGCTGATAACCATAAAAATATATTCTAAAACTAAAACTAACCTTTGCTCCAAATTTAATTATTCACAGTTCACAGCAGCCAACATTAACCTTACTGACATTTATTGAAAACAGGTTTTTTTTCACCTCAAAGTTACCTTGGAAGCATTCTTCATGGGAAGGTAACTATCAGATTAGCAATATTGATAAAAACTCACTGATAAGTGAATAGCTTAATTAGTTACATTTAACTGAGCTATTCACTTATCAGTGAGTTTCTATCAATATTGTAACTATGCGCCTCAAAGAAAGGTCTACAGTTAGGCCATAATCCTGGCTACTAACTTCTATCAATAAAAATAAAATAGAAATTTCTATAGCAAGCAAAATCTATAGTAACGAGAATGCAAAATTGCTAATTGTAAACATTAGTAAAATTAAACATCTTGTAAAACTTAGCTACAGATTTCAAGGAATTTTAAGATCAATACAAATTTAATCCTAATTTGCAAAGCATGTTTACTCTAAAGCTTCTTAAAGAAAACTATCCCTGCTGTAACATGATTTTAAAATTACCATCCACCATTATAAATGTAACCTTCATAGCAAAAGGAACTACAGACCTGAATAAAGCTCCTAACACTATGTTTATCCTTACACCCAAATATTACTTTGGCAAAGAATCTCTTTATGATGTAAATCTGAGATGACCAGCAATCATACAAACTTATCTGAAAGTTAACCGTCACACCAAAATGAACCTGAGACCTCAGGGAAGCCCAATTCAAACCCTACCTTGATCCTACTGGCAACCATAATAAAAATACCCTTAATAGTACCCTAATAGGCGATTCCCACTATAATAGGAATAGTTATAACTTTGATTACTGCTAATAAAAAAACCACCCAAATTTTACCCATAAATAACCAAATGGAAGCTTAAACCTAAACCTAATACCAAGAAAAAAAATCCTCCTAGACTTTAAAAAGCCACTCTTGACATTCACTGCTGACTCTTTTTACATGTGTTTGAAGTGAGAACAATCTTTGCACCCTTGGCTGATCCTTGATTATATGTGTATAATTCCTTCAACTTTCATGTCTGAAGGTATTCTAAGTGCCGTAATAAATTATATTCACCATCTAAAAATTCTAAATTGTTTATTTCACATAGCTACCAAGTGCTTCTTGAATGTTGACAGAGGCCTCATCGCTTTGTTTCACCCACTCAAAATGAGGCCAATTTTTATCTCCCCAAGATAATACACGTATTTATAATAATAACACGTATATTCTAGCCTCTCCTACTAATAAATGTGTTATGTTTTGGGTTAATACACTATTGTTACTAGTCTGAGTAAAATTCTTTATCTTCATCATATACGTACCAGTTAATGGTGCTCCATGAAAGTTTTGTGCTCCCTGGTACCCATCTGGCATTGTCTCTGTTGAATAGTTTTCAGTTGGCCACCGATTAGACAGATTTGTGTTAGAGTTGTTAAGTTTCATTTCTTGCATTTCATGCTATGAAAAAGCAGAGGGCTGACATCAGTGATCCTAACACCAATGTACTTTAAAAAAATCATAGAAAAGGGAAATCAGTGTATATATGGTGATACATCCTTCTTTAGGAAGGCAAAATTTTCATTAATACTGTGGTGCTGAATCATCACATAAGCTATGGATCATGAAAAAGTAAAACGTGGAACCTACCACAAAACGTTGCTATTAAAAAGGTTTCTTTATATTTAAAATGTCTAGGCTGGTCAGATCAATTCAGGCTTCAAAAAGGGAATTTCAGGGGCAACAGGCAACTCTTCTAATCCTACCTCTGTATAGCTTTACCTTTGCACTATACAACATTTAAGAGTTCCTAGCCCCAAATTTGAACATTTTAAAGCCACAACTAAATAGGAACAAGGTGTACAGGGAAATTATCAAGTATAATTTTGTGTGAAATACACCTTTCCTTCCATAATGCAAGTCAGAGAGTGATCTAATCTATCAATGATATTTTGTATTCACCTCATTCTCCCCATTCTTTTGCTTATTTTTTTCAGAATTGGAGCCTATCAAAAGAAGAAGCATGAAAACATATCTCCCTACCTTCTTCCACATCCACTCTGAAGTCCTTGACTTCTTTTCTAGCTAGGCTCTCCATCCACCAGCAAGCAACATTTTGAAACAGTGAGACTGGCATGGCTGTGGATAATCCTGCAGCTACTTCACCCTGCTTTCTTTTTCAACTAACTCAGTCACTATTCCACAGTTCCCATACCAGAAAAATCATTACCCACAATATGTACCATGGGGAGCCCCCAAGTTTGCAAATATTCCTATCTCCTAAACATGGATAGTGCTGTTTCACCTACATGGTATTCGTTTAGGAAATCAGGTTCAGTAGCACTAATACTAATAAACCTAACTGCAAATCAATTGTTAAAAAAAGTTTAATATCATAATTAGACATTTGCCCAACAAAGTATTTATATTAGTCAAATTTTTAATCAAAATTTGATTACATTTGAATCGGATTAGTAAGAGTTGCTTTTTCTAAACAATTCATCTACCAATTTTAAAATAGCTTTCTTAATTCAAGTACTGTCCTCCCAAAAGAACATCATAAATGTATTGTAATTGTCTGCATATCATCTTTTGGGATTTTTGACACCCATCTCATTTCTGCCTGATAACATTAAAGGACATGGCTGTTCTAGAACAAAGCTTACAACTTATGCTCAGTGTACTGTTGTTTGGTTTACCTTAATGGACTCCACTTGCTGACAGATCATCTGCAGCAGAGACTTCTGATCCTCGACCCAGCGAGGGGGAGTTTTGGGAGAGAACTAAAAAAACAATTGTTAAACCAATTAAACTAATCAAACTAATGAAAATACAGTACATTAGCTTTCAAGCGTGTGTTTGAGATACCTTGTAACTTTTACTTGGAGATAGTGAAAATGCTGTGGGTGATGGCGTAGAATGTTTCACTTCTGATTCCAAAGGGTGGCTCAAATTATTCACAAGACTCCTTTCTTCTCCATTATCTCCAAGATCCTGCATTATGCCTTCCAGCATCTCCTTAACTGTCCTGATGGATACAGGTAACTAGGGGAAAATTATAGTATACATATGTCTGGTTTTAGATTCATTGGATGTATATACTGTGTAACTGAAGAAACTATGTTCTGCTATGATTAAAGCATGTCTGATTTTACAATTTTCTACCTCACTGCATTAATTTAGCTGATACTTAAACCAGAGAGTTTTTATAGAAGTGCAAATATTTTAATTTATACCATTGGTTTTTTTTTTTTTAGTATGATTTGAAACTTCTAGGATAATTTATAAATCATAATTCTCACAGCCCTTCAGTCCAAAAGTATCATTATGGGTTAAACATCTAGTAAACTAGAAGTCAAGTCACCTCATGGAGTGGGTTAAGGATAGGACCGCTGAACAATCTTGGAAGAGCACTGGAATTCAAAAGAATTACAGAACTGAAGGATGCATGTGCTTATGAAAGCAGCTGTACTAAAGTTGTTTAAAAAAACAAAGGTTGGGATGAGCCTAAAATAGATAGGTTGATTATGTGGTTTTGGAATGGAGTAGTTTTTGTGTGGTATTGAAGAAACAAACTTGATGAGGTAAGAAGCTCTGAGAAAAGTAACTGAGTGTCTTTATGGGAAGTAGGCTTTCATCTGAGCAGGAAATTTAGTTCAAAGGAATATATGTTGGAACTCAGTTTCTTGAGTTTCCATTTATTAGCCTCTTTTAGGGAAGCTACAGCAATGCCTACTAAGTCATCATGTCATACCTGTTGGAGACTGACTCTAAGGGAGAGGAGGAACAGCTGACAGGGCATGGAAGTGTGGTTCCAGAGGTTGTGGAGGAGGCTGGGGAAGGGCAGAGGCCGGCTGTGGCAGTCAGAGGAAGACCCAGGCCCATCCCCACTTCATCCTAGGGCATGCAGGAAGGAACGGAGAAGGGAACGACATGGCTTATGGGAGAGGAAGTGACTATGATCCCCCTCATTGGCTGCAGCTGGGTGGAACAGTATAAAGGAGGGGTGTTTAAAACACAGCGTTGTTAGAAGCAAAGTGTGTTTTATTTCTGGCTGAGGTTTATCTTGGTTGGCGTTCTTCCAATGGATTGTGCCTTGTTATCTTCTTGAAAGTTTGTAATTAATTATCTTGGTCTGTCAAGGAAATTCCTTCAGTGCGGTGCGGTTTTGGTTTTTTATTTGTCTGTTATCTGTTCTTTGAGTTTGGACTGTATTTCTTTTTGGGGGAACCTATTCTGGAAAGAGTTTAATCTCCAACTCCGAACAATTGAACAGTGAGGCCAAGTTGGAGACATTAAAGGAAATTTATTTACATTTGGGAATTTATTACGTGTGTGCTGCTTCCCGGGTAATCACACATCAAACCTAAAAAGTTACCACATAGAGATATCCCTAAGAATTCTTTTAAAAAACTAAACTAAATCATGAACCTTTTCAATGACAGATGAATCCATGCAGCTCTCATCAATTATCTTTAGGAGATAATCCCTACATTTTTTCAAATATTTCCTGCCTTCTTCTTGTTCTTCTGGTGACAAACCATCGTTTTCTATCTCTTCAGCTTTCCTCTGGAAAATCTATCAAACAGAAAGAGATTGTCATTTTGTATGCCACTCATAAGGAGAGGATAGAGATCTCATTTAAAAATTCACACTTACCAAAGCAAGATTCCAATATGCAACAATATTATTAATAGCTTCAAATGCATGCGTAGCATCATCTGTTTTGCCATCAACAGCATCCAAAATAGCAAATGCTATACGAGCTTCTTCTTGATATTCTTCAACCTGAGAAAGCTAAAGAAAACCAATTTGTTAGCTTTACCTAAACAATTTCTCATTATACAAATGTTTTATAAATGTCAAACTATGGTAACTTGGTGATACCTAAAAACAGTCACTCTGGTGACAAGAGTAACTAAATGTGTACAGGCAGTCCTGACTAATGACCAGTTGACCAGTTATGACCTACCTGAAAAAAGGGACTTATAATCCAGATCCGTAGTTCCAAGAATGGACCCCCATCTTCTGGTCACATGGCTGTAATTCAGGTACTCAAGCAAACAGTCATTTGCACCATCCTGACATCACCCGACCACATTTTACAGACTTTGTTGAAAACCAGCACTTACTTCTGGTTTCAGAAAAACCATACCAGAGTGAAGAATGGGTTCGAATGACTGCAGTGTTAGTTTTACAACTGCTGTGTTCCCTTATCACTACAAAAAACATTGTGACCAACCGGTTTCATGACTGTTATGACTTACGACTGTAATAGGCAGGCTCCATTACATTCGTAATTCAAGGACTACTGTAATACACACAGAATTATCAAACTTGTTTCTAATTAAGCAGACTGGACAGTTTTTCATTTCTAATTCACTCTTTAAATACAGGGAAGGGCAGTTCACTGTCACAAAGACTTGAAATCATGCTCACTAACATTTGGTATAACAATACATAAATATCTGGTTATGTTTTTGCCCTTTTTTATCAGCACCATAAGAATCCTGTATAGAAAGCACTGAAATAAGTTTTGGGTAAACCGTTAAGACGCTTAAAAATACTTTATATTATCACAAATATATAATTCACATAATACACAGAGAGAAATTTTAATGAACTTCAAAAAATTCCTTCTGGTTGTGAATTCTACATAGTTCTGGTACATCATTCCTTAGACAATTAAACTTATTCAGATAATCCATCTGAGAAACAATGATCATAAGTACTTTATGATGGGATAACTGAAATTTTATGCAGTATGATAGTTAATTTTGTGGATATGGGCAAGAAGGATATTTAGCTTCCAGTTCTAAAGTGTAGAGGATGACTTTTGTTTATAGAATGGATGGTAAACAGGTAAAATTAGAAGTAGGAACTGGACAGAACATTAAAACATTAAAAAGGGAGCTGATGTAAGATGCCTAGCCTAGAAAAATTCTTAATCTTCATTACCTGAATATCTTCACTATGAAAATGTTTGAACAATGGGTCAATAGGTTCAGAAATACTCCTCTTTTTCTTTATTGTCTCAAGCATTGGCAAAACTTTCTTCCAATAATAAACACTTCGCCCAATGTATTCTCTCTGATCATAGAAAGAATTAAGACTGCAGCCCTATGGAGTAACACAGCATAGATTATTCTTTATTAGTTGCAATTCTTGTTACCAAGCTCATATTTCTTATAAGCATCATAATTCTCTCTACGTTGCAGAAATATATGTGAATTTTTGTTCTTTTCGGTAATTGTGTAGATCACACTAGACATTTGCTGGAATCAATTATTAGATAAATTATACTAAAACACAGTATCTATTAACTTCTAATCTGGGTTTACTGTATCAGATCTAAGCATCTGTGCATTTAAATGCATAAATTGTACAAATTAAAACAATAACTTTACATTTGCTGAAAATGGCAGTGGCCTACTTACTGTTTTAAGGAGACTTTTTGCCCAGTGCACTATAAGAGATGGTTGAAGACCATGTTTTCCTAAGGCCCTGAGGGTGTTCAATTCATGTTGAACTAGAAGTCTTACTTTTGCTGCTGTTCCAGGTCTGAAAAATATAGATACAGAAAACATTTCAACTGAGTAATATTCAAATTATTTTTTTTTCTTTTGATTAACAAACCAATCCATTTTAAATATGAGAAATTAAAAAATAAATCTAATAGTATAAATATATAAAAGGCAGGCTTCTCAATCAAGTTATTTATGATGCCAGGCCAATAGCACTTAGACTTATATACCACTTCATAGTGCTTTGCAGCACTCTAAGCGGATTACAAATTTCAGCATATTGCCCCCAACAATTTCGGTCTTCATTTTAATTGACCTTGGAAGGATGGATGGTTGAGTCAACTTTGAGCTGTCAGTGGGTAGAGTTAGCCTGCAATACTGCATTTTAACCACTGTGCAATACAAATCTAATATAAAACTTCTGATAAAATTAAGAACCCACTTGAATTGACCAATCTGAAAATGGTGAAGAAGCAAAATCAAATGTTGACCTCTACGGCATATCCACAAAAACATCTCAAGCCAGGCTTACTTACACCGCTTGCTTATGAATGAGCGTATAAACTGAATCCCACCAGGCTCTTTGTCTTTCAGTACAAAGTTGCTTGCATATTGGCAGTGGCAGGAATCGAGGCTGATGTACAGTGTACTTAGTATGAAACTTCTCTTGTAATTGCAAGTTACTGGTAAATATTACCCCAAGTAGAAACACCTGTTCATAAAATACACATGTTGAAATTGTATTTAAAAAATACATTATATGCTCATGATATTTCAGTAAACTCAATGGAGAAAACATTTTCTTACTTCAAGATCCAGCATACAGATAGATTCAGGAGCATTGGTTTCAAGTCTTGATGTCTCCTGGGGCAAATGGAAAAGCTGCTTTAGCCATTTACGAATGGCTGGCACAGCTTGTGCAGAATTCCACTGCAGACCAAGCCACGTGATGTGCTGGAGACTACCATCATGTGCTCTAATGGCACCTATGAAAGAAAAATTGACTTCAGAAAACATATGGCATAACAACATAACAGGGATGAAACCAGTGTTTTTTAATTTTAAAATACTTTGAATTGCAGTTTAATTAACTGTACCTTATGTTTGTAGTATACATTAAAAATTAAGCATCCAAATCAAATATCTTACCAGTATCATATCTAGCTAGTTCTATGCATTCTGGAGCCTGTATACCAACATTTTTTATATCGTCTGTGCCAAGAAATGAGTTCTCTTTAGAAGAAACATCCCCAAACAGAGCATAAAATAAAGCAGAGTGTCCGCTCTCATTTGCAAATGACTCAACAACCTCTGTTAAAAAATCCTGTTTTCCATAGCTTAGGTTTAAGAGCATAAAGCCTGAAAAACAAAGAGACAGTGATTAATTACAGTAATAGATTTTATTACACCAAAAACTAATTAGAACTCTCTGACTTGAATTCAGAGGCCATAGTTTTAAATTTAAAATATGCTTAACATTAAGAAGGAATATAAGTCTAAAAATATCTCAACTAGAAATGTGATCTATTCTCACTGGGGGGATAGGCTATTCTTAAGATAGATTTTTTTATCACTTTCTAAACCAATGAAATAATTTCATATTTTAAAATGTCTTCAACTTTCAACAATTGCATATTTTGCCTGATGAAGCACTGATTAATTCAACAAAACTGCTGTTTTTATATTACCAGACTGGCTCTGTCGGTCACAGGCTAACATCTCCAACTTTTCTTGTTCAGCATGATCTCCTTTTATTAGTTTTGACTTTGGTCTTGGAACCTGTTAGAAAAATTATAAATAAATATAAGGGATTTTTTTGGCAGGAAAATATATGAAAAATTTATTTTTCTCCACAAACTTCAGATATCCTGGACAGTCATAAAACCTTATTATATTACAGACTGAAAGCAGCACTCATTTTATGCTACAACCAAGAGATTACTATATACAGAATTATCTCAATCTCATAATAATAACCAACACTTAGCACACCAAGGATTACTTTTGCACTTGAAGCCCCTGGCATAATATTTAAAAAATAAATGCATAATATTTATTATATATAATAATATTATATATAATATAATATATATAATACTGGCATATATTTAAAAAATCAATGCAATAAATCCTAAGGAAAGTTTAGGACATACGGAAAATACAGGAAATATAAACCCAGACAGACCTCCCCCGCCCCAAATAAACGAGACTCCGAAAGAAATTCACATAGATCCAAGAAGTGGAGAAATACAGATGAGCTACACTTGTCTATCTCTCTCCCCATAACATCCCCATTTAGGGTGCACTATCCTTCCACAACCAGGAGATTCCTGTGCGACAATGGTGAATATTTGTAGCTTGAGTGTAGGATGAGGGCAGAGATTCATTTTCCGAGCTTGGGGGCTGGTTTCCGAACATTTTACCCCCAGGCTAGGTAACATCTTCAGTGGGATTTAGCGGATGTCAGTATCAGGGTTCTTCTACTTATAAGGGCTTCATGTGGTCAGTACATTTTGTGCTGGGAACGTCACATCAGGTGAGAGTTTGCCGGCAAGGTATAGAAAAACTATAGCAAACTATTTCTGAACATCTATTTCCCATCCTACTCAATCTGCTTGGGCACCAGAACAGAATGTGTGCCTCAACCTGGAGAAAGTATACAAAGATAGAGGGGATAGAGGTGGGAATCTCTTCACATGTCTAATTGTATCTCCAGAGAGGATATGAATAAGAACATATTTCTTTAATTCCTACTCTTATAATACTTTTCAAACTACTGTCTTTCTATTTCTGTGCAAGAGAAATAATGGGCAGAGAAATGCCAAAACGCTAAAGTTGTTGAAAGATGCCTTTATGTGTATCATTTTATATACAGACAATACCTATCAATATACCAACTTGGAAAATAAAATGTATACAAAAATAAGGACTGATCCAAGCTTTGTCCCCAACAGTTCCATAGTATACCCCACACAAATCTGAACAGAGGAATGTTTAAAACAGTTTACCTGAAAAGCATGAAGGTAACATAAAGCTGCCAGTTCAGAAACAGCCCTCCATTGCATCTCACTCTGCTGGGCCATTTTCAGCAGCAGAGTTCCAGCATGCATATAGAAATGTCCTCTCATTTCCAGGAAAGTGACAGAAAGCTCATCACTTCCATCTGCATGTGATTTTACCAAATGAAGTGTATGATCAAAGCTACAAAAAAAAAGTAAGAAGTAAAACATTTGGTCACATTACAAAAAATAGGTTGGTTCAACATTGCAAATATGTAGAGGGAAGCACCTCACACACACAGACACACACAGAGAGAGTAAGAAAGAAACATGACAAAGTGATTGATAAAATATTAAACTGGGCAAAGGGTCATTACTGAAGAGGCAGCATATAAACACAATGCTTCTGAATATGCAAAGTGAAGTACCTTTCAAGTGATGCTCTACTTTCTTCTACATCTCTGGCAGAAAGTTTCATTACTACCAGATTACAGTATGCCAGTAAAAGGTCCCTTTGAATCTTTCTCCAACTAATTTTATCTGATTCAGAGTCCTCTACAGATTCCAGATATTCCTATAGGAAACAATTCAAAGTAAGAAATAACATTGTAATATTATTTAAACATCAGATTTTCATTACATTTCATTTCATGATGCAAGGAGAGATCTTAGTTCACTCTGAATCAATTAAATAATATTAACATCAAGTAATTAGATATGCAGATTGTACAAATTATTTTTTAAAGGGACAGCAAAAGCTGACTTTTGGAACATAAGCTGGGCCTTGTTACTTCATTTAAATGCCTAAGAAACAAAACTAAGGTCTGGGAAGAGTGTTATTCCCAACAAATTAATCTGAAACAAGGAATGCTAATATACTTTGTGCATTCCAGATGATCCCTAATATCTGGCTTAATACCTTAAAGTCAATCACAATGTAGATCATGGAAAGAAATTCCATCTTAGACAGGATAAATATAATATCCTGGATCCCAAGCACTGCAAGTAGGAAAAAATAGCTACTAGACCCATTCCATAGATGCTTCATAAATCCATTGATATTCACTTTTAGAGCTGTTTTTTATGCTTTTGTTTCAGGCTGCAGTAATGTAACATTTCTGGCTATAAATTCAACTTTTGCATAATGTTCAAGGGTAGGCTGGCAATACATGTTTTCCAGATATTTTATATTTCAGTTCCATAAATTTCCTGCCACTGGCCACACTTCTTAGAATAACTGACAGTTTTAAACTGAAAACATATTTAGTCTACCAGGCCATTTATGAGCTGAAACAACTTCAACATCTGGGAGTAATCATAAGATATCATTATCACAATAACAATCATAACTATGTAAAACTAAGACTATATTTGCTTGCTCAAGCAAAAGCAAGAATGCATTCTACAATATTTCCTATAGAATATTTTTTTAATATCCATAAGTACACAAGTAAACAAACCTTAAATGTTTGAACAACACAGGAACACCATTCCAAATTTGACCGTAAGGATATTTTCTTCTCTGCTTCCTGGCAATGTGCCACAGCATCGCCAAGCCTGTTATTTGACAGGTATAATTTTACTAATCTGATATTAACATATACATCATCTGGTCGAGTATACAATTCTGTCTGAATTAAGTCAAAAAGTTGGTTCCATCCATTTTCACTTCTACAATCCAAGAGGCTTTCCTGCATCGAAGATAAAAAAGGTAGAATTTAATATTTTTTTAAAAGCATGACCCTTTGAAAAATAAAGAATAGTATCATTTTGAGTTATGTAGTTTTTAATATTGATTACAATATAAAAATTATCAAGGAATCCACTGCTGTTTAAAGATGTAATTTTGCTACGTAGCACTAGATTTGGTTTTCAAAATTAGTAAAAAATCTCCAGACTATGCAAGCAATTTTGATAAACTTTTAGGCTATTGCCAGATTTAATTTTGCTGATAACATCTAGAACGTCTGACCAAAACTTGTGTTTATCACATTCACTTTAACACTCATTTGTTGCCTGCTGCAATTTTGCAGCTATCAATGAATATATTATAATCAAAACAGGAATTAGACTAAAGCAACATACAATCTGTTGGCCCCCCCCCCAAAAAAATATTGAGAATGCTCGTACAATAATGTTATGTTACACACACGTACACAAAAAAATTACCTTCAACCGGAAAATTGAAGGACTTCCAGGAAAAAGTTTGGCTGCTCTCTCAACCCAATATTTTGCTCTTCCATCAGTAATATCATTGCTACATAACAGTTCCGCAATCTTCAATACAAGGTCTTTCTGTATTGGATTCAATTCCACTGAACGCTAAAGCCCCAATTAAAATGGTGAAATGTGTGTTCAATTAGGTTTTGAAATATACACCAAGATATTAAAGAGACATTAAAAGTATGGAAATATGTGTAATTAAGTTATTAGAAAGGTAGAAAATAAGAATATCAGGCAGTAATTCTTCCAATGCAGTTTTTACATAAGACATATAGCTTTACAAAAGAATTCCAAACAGTGGTATACTCTTTTCCAGGCCAACAGTCATGTGTATCTACAAATGAAATATCAGGAGCTACATTTAGAAAGAGTAGACTGAATAGGAAAAAACCTAACTTAATTAAAATTAACTGAGACACTTGGGCAATCTATATCCCACTGAGAAGCCACAAGATACAAATTTTCTAGGTTTGAGAAATACTGTACACTAAACAAATCTTTGGTGAAATAAATACTAAATGTTTGGAAGCAACACATTTTACTTAATATACTTAATAATTCTGTTACCATTAAATGAAATATTCAAAATATATATTATTTAAACATACTTTAACTACTAACAGCAATGTAGAAAAAGCACCAGCTCATAATTTCTTACTTTATAACAGCCCACTGCTTTTTCAATATTATTTTCAGCTTCATACAGTTGTCCCAAGAATTTGTGCGCTTTGGGATCTCTTTCTTGGACACTGAGATATATAGATATATACCTTCAGAAAAACACAGCATGTTAATATTGTGGCAATTGATGATCAAATCAGATCAGTCAGGACAAATTGTACCATTATTTTTGTAATCTCTCTTTAAATTAGAACTAGCAGCATTGAGTTTTATATAAGCCCAATTATCCAAGATCACAGTACTTGCAAGGTATTAAGCAATGCATATCATCAATTTTACATACAGTAAAATATCAGCACCTTGATAGGGCTACTGCAGCAGATCATTCACCATAACATAAATTGAAATGTTGGGAACCCTTTTAATTAAAATTAAACTCTTAAAAATACAAAGCCTTAATTTAAAGACTAATGAGATGTCCGTTAAAGATGGATGTGCAGATGCAATACTCTCAAGAACCAGATTTTTTTCTGTTAAATATAAAGCCTCTTGAATCTAGTTTGCTTATAGATTAAAACAACTATTTTGAAGAATATTTAAACAGATGTATTACCTTTTAGCAAGTTCATATTCCTTTGCTTCATAATACAGCTTAGCAAAAAAGAATCCTTTCATGGATTTCTAAGAAGAAACAAGCAGTTTCCTTTTAAAATTGTTTTTGATGTAGGAAATGGAACATTCAGAATTCTATGCACATACTCTTAGTGTAAACATTGTACTCATACATATTCTACAATAAATAATTTAAGTTCACTCATAAACGGGATGCATTCAGATATTTGAAAAAAATTTCTTTCAACATATTTAGAATAAATGTTAATTTGCTGTATCTTTTTAAAGTGTTTATATTGATCATATTTTCCTCTATACAATTTATTCTTTATTAATCTTATTTAGCAGCAACTATCCACGTGAAAATGTGATCAGTCTGGCTTTCTATTTTTAAATCTTAAATATAAAAAGTCATACGAAAGTTGTTTGTGGCTAGTCCACAAGACCATATAAAAACTCAAACTGTAGATTCACCTATTCACCTAAGAGAACCCTTACTTAAAGCATAAGATTTATTAAACTTGTATAACTTCTACCTCATTCATGTAGACAGACATGATTGGATTTTATATGTTACAACCATAAATCCATTTGAAAGAGGAGGATCTGCAGATTTGGTAGCCCTATTGTTATTTTGAATGTTTTAATTACAAATCTCGTTTACACCATCATAAGTGTGATATATTCTGATTTTAGATCAGAGAAGACTTATTTATTCCAAATCTTATTTTCTGTTAATTTTAAAAATCTAAATTTGGAGGTTCTCCAACCATTTTAAGCTGACAGATACTTAGCATTTTCAGATACGGTTATGAGCAACCTCACAAAATAGCTGTATAGATTTCTGCACCAAATACCCATTATCCAAAGGTAAATTTATGAGGGCATTTCAAACTGCTACCTACTCTCTTCTTTAGTATTTTTCCTTGAGGAGCAAGAGGTAGACAAACACCACAAACAATATTAGAACTCTTATTTTATTGATTGCACCAAGACAAATAAATTCCTTGTGTGTCCAATCACACTTGGCCAATAAAAGAATTCTATTCTATTCTATAAGCTATAACAAACCTCAAAGCCTGTCAGTTTCTCTTTCCTTTCCTCTTATATCAGAAAGTCAACACAAGAGTTTCCTTTTCTCATCTTCCTGGTTATTATTCAAGCAAGTTCATGTTTTCTTAATGACTGTCACATAGTTTCAAGGAAAATATTAGGTTGCAACCACCTAACATGTTGTCTAATAATTACACAGCAATATTTTATACTTAAGTATGAACTTATGCTTTAAAGCACGATACCCTATTTTTAAAGTCAATGAAACACTATGAAGTAGATGGAATAGACAATTTAATGAACCCAAAGATCACTGAACTTAGGTGAATGCCCTTAGGTGAATTACCTACCTAGAATCTACTTGCAAACATTTTTAAAATGATAACGTTTTGGGGGGGAAACTCCCTAAAGCAAGTATGAAATGGAGACAAGTATATCATTGTGAATGGCAGAAGGCGATACGCTATTCAAATTCTCTTGCCATTACCATCACCTGACCTGTCCGGGTTAATGTCAACTCCCAGAGAATCCCCCAGAGGTTGGATCCAAGGTTGGTTGCAAAACTTTCTAGTATTTCTACTCTGTCTTGGTTATGTCTCAAAACAATTTCTAGATACAAATAAAAAAAGTCATAACACAAAGATGACCTCTTCCAGGAGTTCCACCTTGCAAGTAAGATGTGCAGAGAAGGCAGCCCCTACAGCCAATGCCCACAAAAACAGACAATCACCTTGCAGGACTGAACTTCTCAAGACTTAAAACTTCAGTAACCCTACATTATGATGATTAACTCTACATATTATGATTATGATTAACCCTTACAATTCTTGATTCTTGACTAATGTATCTTTTATGTACACCGAGGGCATTTGCACCAAGACAAATTCCTTGTGTGTCCAATCACACTTGGCCAATAAAGAATTCTATTCTATTTTCTATTCTATTCTATTCCATTCCTATTCTATTCTATTCATTCCCACCCACCCCAAGCCATCCTGGATGGCTACCGCATTGGTATTGTTAAAGTCCAGACAGATCAATACAAGGGCATTCTCCCCTTCGCTGCCAGGAAAATCGCCCACTAAGGTCATTTTAAGTCCAGGGGT
The DNA here is from genome assembly GCF_049901715.1 of Pseudonaja textilis. NCBI lineage: Eukaryota > Metazoa > Chordata > Lepidosauria > Squamata > Elapidae > Pseudonaja > Pseudonaja textilis. Next base: position 23,705,337 of record NC_141997.1, on the reverse strand, counting down.
CCCCAAACTTGGCAACTTTAAGACTTGTTGGACTTCAACTCCCAGAATTCTCCAGCCAGTCATGGAATTCTGGGAGTTGAAGTCCACAAGTCTTGAAGTTCCTAAATTTGGAGACCTCTGTTTTAGTCCTTAATTAAAAAGCCGAGACTCAAAGAATTCATCCATGAAACTTTGCTTGACAGTTTCTGGAGTGCTGCGCAGCCCGCGTTTTTGTTTTCTATTCGACAGGTTTTGTTATTGTTTTTAATGACAGATACGCGAGGAGCCAACGGAGTTCAAAGCCCAGCCAGCTGGTCGCCGTCGGCCCCGCTCCCGGTTTAAGCCCGAAAAGACGCCACACGCGTGGGACGCTCCCGCCCCCCCGTCCCCCAAGAGGCGAAGCGTCCTCACTTCCGCGCACATGCGGCAGCGACCTCGTTTTCATTGGACAGCTCGAAAAAGGCCGCCGAAAAATCTAGAAACGAGGGGGGAGGAGGCGGAAAGCCGCCGCCGCCGCCCCCACGTAACTGGCCTCACTCACCTCCTTCGGCGAAGGGGCCGAGGCCTGTAAGGAGGAAACATAGCGGTCCACTTCCGCCCTGCTGCGCCTCATCATGGTGGAGACTCAAGGCGGCCCCCAGCTTCCTTCTCGGCAAGCGAGGCCGAGAGAAAGCGCTCGCACCGAGCCGGAGCTAGACTGAAAGCAATCACCTCTCCCAGAACGGTGACGCCACCAAACGCGCAAACTCGCGCAAACTCGCGCAGAAATAAATACCGCTTGTACGTCAACAGGGTCGCGACGGAAAGAAGAGGGAGAGAGAGCGGAAATGACCTATATAGGCGTCGCATTTCATAAATATATTTTTTTTTTTAAAGACGACTTGTCTCATTTTCGTGCTGGCTGAAGAATTCTGGGAGTTGAAGTCCACGCGTCTTAAAGTTTGCTGAGTTTGACGCTGGCATACATCCCCCTCAGGCGGTGGCCCGGTGAGAGCGACGCTTCTGTGTATGGGGAAACGAAATGAGAATTGGCGTTTGGAAACGATAGCGACATCTAGAAAGCTATTTCGGAACATATGGCAGCAAGGAAAATAGGCTGCTTTCTACCTTCTTACACCCTGGAGAAATTTACTTATCTAATCGTAAGAAGCGACCCTGGCTTGATAGCACAGAATTAGTAAATTACGGAGCAGTTACACAGAGGCAAGGAAGGAAGCCTTGGTGGAAAAGTAACGCTGCTGCACCTTTCCTACGTATCTTATTTTGTCACAAAATGGATATTTGAAGCCCACATATTTGACACAGACGATATGTTCTTTTCCACATATGCTATGGTGCAGCACTCTTCGAATTAAAAATATTTTATGTACTGTAATAAAACCTTATTTTTACAACCTCTACGGACTGCCTCATTTAACAGAAATTAAAGGCAAATGTTAAATAGTTATGGAACTTATGTGAGGTATTTGCAGAATAACTTAATTTTATTTTTATTTTAGAATTAACATTCCTGTTTTCTCACAATATTTCATCAGTCTTGGGAAGTATTAATGGGAGCTTTGTGTTCTTTCTGATAGGGTTCAGCCCAAAGGCTTATATTGTCCAAGCCCTTGCCACCTTAGCAAAACCTTAGAATTTTTATTAATGTGGATAAATAAATGGAATGTATTTGTATTTGCAGAAGATCTGGGTGATAGCAGTTCAGAGCTATATTCAGACCCCATTATAGCAATAGCACTTCGATTTATATATATATATCGCTTCAGAGTACTTTACAGCCCTCTCTAAGCGGTTTTCAGACTCAGCGTATCTGGGTCCTCATTTTACCAAACTTGGAAGGATGAAAGGCTGATGAGGATCGAACTGGCATTGAGCTGAATTAGCCTGCAATACTGCATTTTAACCACTGTGCCACCAAGGTTCGTATATAGGTTAACCTAGGGATTGACCCTAGGATAGGTTATCTGGCCAACTTGGTAGACCATGATTTTTCCTTTCCATCAGACCTGAAAATTAACAGTCAGTAGAAGATAGTGAGAATAATGTTTAGGAATGTATCTGACTCCCTGCCATTCTTGCATTGTTCGTCACTCTGAAAAGTAATAGAAATAGCAGGAATGCCATAGAGATGGTTCATTGGCTGATATCAATGAACACCAGTACACTGGCAGCCTTTCTCACCTTTTTAGCTTCTCTGTCAGGCATGCTTCTACTGAGCTCATTAAGTGGAGGGCACAGGCTTGCTAAACTGTGGCTCTGACCGCAAAACATTGTTATTGTTTGTGACGAACCACAGTTCATGTAATTGCAGAAGATATATTTCAGGCTGTCTTCAGTGGCGGAGTTTCCATCCTCAGCCTTGGGACATGGGTCCTCATTTTAGCATCAGTTATGTGTGGAGATCATGGCAAAAGTAAGAGTTTACTTTTGGGAAAAATAAATACCAAGATACTTCAAATAATTTACTTGTCCAGTATATTGTCATCAAAAAACCATTTATGTTTGTCTTTTGAGAAAAAAAAAACCCATTATCTTGGTTTTAGGGTAGATGGCTATGATTTGCCTGATTGGGACATTATAAAGTAATCGAGGTTCAGGTTTTTTGTCCTTCCCAATGCTATGCTTTTTGCCTAATTTAAGTCATCTATGAACAGGTATATTTAGGTTTTTTTGGTGGCAATACCTAAGGGCAAATGCAGTAGGTTGGTAATGTGTGAATAAGGAACAATTGGAGAAAGGAACAATTGGAGAAAGGATCACTGCAAGAAGGAGGAATTTGTAACTGAGGAGTAAGCTGAATCAAAAAAGTGCAGTGGACTAGCTAGCTAGTGGAAAGTGGCATTTGGAAAGAACAATTTGGGAGTCCATGAGGAAAGCTTGACGAAAGGATTGAATTCCAAGATTTTCAAGGAAGAAGCTATTTTTATCCACTTTCTCTGAGTTAAAAGCAGGTCTAAAAGTGAAAGTATCATTAATCTATCTGAGCATACCGAAGTAGTGATGGGGAACTCCAGTCTGAGATAGTTAAAAATCTGTATGGAAATTAATATAAAGGAATAATGTTTTAAAGACACTGGATATATTAGAAATTTAAAATATTTGTTGGAGAAGTACTGTAATCAAAAACACCATAATAATTAGAAGAGCTCCTGTCCTTGACAATTAATTATGAGACTGTAACCTGCAATTTGCTCAAACTTTTCAAAGTCTGCATAAACCAAATTGTGTGGTTGAAAGCCATATTATCTGCATATAACAGAATACAGTAGCTCCTTAGCCAATAGGTGATGTGGGGGAAACTGGTGGGGGAGAAATGGCACTAGGATACAACTCGACTGCATTACACATAGTTTTTCCAATAAATATCCATATTTGATCTATGTGCACTAAATTTTATATAAATCAGACACATCTGTTTTCTCATGTTGGAGGCTATCAACCTTCCACACTAGTTTTTTTCCCCACCAAGTTAAAAACTAAAGATAGATGAACACGTGCCACATAAAGACACCTGGATGGTTCTTAAATAATTTCTAAACCTTGCCACAAAATAATCCTTTCTGTAGGATGGAAAACCTGACTGCTTCCAAGCTAGAATTCTTCAATACTTTCAATAGAAATATTTGCAAAATTCCTTTTTTTCTTTTCTTTTTTCTATATAAGTATCTTCATATCAATTATCTTTAAGAGACCTATCTCCATGGGATGGAAGTAAATAAGGCAGTTGGTAACTATTAAAGTTGGCTATTTGTTGTTGAACTTTGGTGATACAGCTTAGATGCGCTAGGGCAATACCTGTCCTTGGGTTTGTCTACCCCTGCTATAGGACGTTCTGGATTTTACAATTCTCCACAGCAGGGTGCTTTAATTATTGTTCATACTATAGAAATAAAATAGGATTGAGGTTTATGCTTTAATCTCTTTAAATACTTGATTTTGGATAGGTATGTTATTATTTAGCATTAAGACTTAACATTTTTAAACTTCACAGTTGTAAAATTCAAAATAGTTTATAAGTGAGAATATATATTGTACTTTGGAAATCGTAATTTATTTAATGAAAACTGCAATCTATTTTTTTTTACTTATAGGTAAATCCCTTTGAGTTCAAAGTGCTTATTTTAGATAAATTGATTATTATGAGCCTGAGTACCAGTGGTGGGATTCTTTTTTTTTTACTACCAGTTCTGTGGGCGTGGCAGGGGAAGGATACTGTAAAATCTCCAGTCAGAGGTGGTATTTGCCAGTTCCCCAAACTACTCAAAATTTCCACTACCGATTCTCCAGAACTGGTCAGAACCTGCTGAATACCACCTCTACTAAGTACCATTGAACTCAAAGGATTTTATTTCTGAGTTCTGAAGATTGCAATATTTATTTAGGTCCTGCCTAAGTGTAAATAACCAATGATTGTCACTATATTGTTGATTCATTAAGACAATGCATGTCCATAATTGAAATATGTTCAGGTTTTATTTCATGTAAAATTTAAAAATAAGTGAGCTGAAGAGAGAAAGGAAATGTGCTTTCCATCCTTAATACTTTCCATTATTTAAAACAAAGTTCAAAATGTTTAGTATATGCTACTTCCTAGAGTACAAGGCGTATATTTTCTAATAAAATAATATGAGTAAATATTTTGATTAATGTTGTAAATATACAGCATAATTAAGGCACAGGGAAATAAAATACCGAAGGATCCAAGAAAAAAATCTTTACAAAATTCAAGTAGTTGACCTCTGTTGACACAGAAATATGTTGACATCTCACACTTTGGGCTTCAGGCTTACCAGAATCTGAAAGCAGTTCTCAAATATTTACCATGATCAGAAACTTCTGAACAAATCATTTCTGCATTTGTAATAGTTTGAGCTAAGGTTTTAGTACACAATTCATCCCCAATTTGACTAGTTTAAAAAAAAAATCTCAATAACTTGAATTCTTTCTGTCAAGCTAGCAGACAGAATCAACGAGATATCCTGATAAAATATAATCTTTCTAAATACTGAGAATGTTTGCTGTTGCCATTTTCCTAAGACAGCAATATAATATTGGAAAACTATAGTTTTATCAGTTCATAAGCTAAGATTAAACAAGAACTTACTGCCTACAAAAAAAATCTCTAGTCTTTTGTCTCATAATTTTTAACACCAGAGATGACAGTTTAGAATCAAAGGAAATGCATCTTGTTTTGATTCTAAATAATATGAAATATAAAATTTATTACATAAAATATGTTTCAAAGCCCTCACGCCACAAGTCTGGTTTTTTTTAATTATCCTGACCTATATTGAATTCTAATATTTTTCGATCTCCTTAACCATGTAGTCCTATATCTGTCTACAGAGCTGAAAGCCATTGAATTCAATGGGATTTTACAGGTTAGTGTTTATAAATTGCCAGCTTACAGGTTTACTTGGTTTGCTCCAGCAGTCACTTCCTGGCAGGCACATGTTCCTAAAATCTGGATTTTTAGCCAAGAGAATTTGCTTTCCTAATCTGTTGGGTTGGTTGAGAATTTTGGAAATTAAAAGCTCAGCACATTTGGAAAATTCTAGATAAGTGGAGGCTATGCTAGGTTATTATTCATTTGAGATCAGCACTAGTGGCCCAGTAGAGTGATCTCTATTGCAATTTAAAGGCTGTGTTTTAATATTCCACTTAAGACTGAGTTATCTAAAAATTTATATAAACATAGAATACATAATTTAAAGGTACATATAGCATAAGACATTAAAGATTTTATGGCAAGGTATATATTTTTGTATTAAGCTAGTCATGCAGAGGGATTTTTTTAAGAGCATAGATTTTCATAGACACAATGAAAATAAGTGGGAATATGAATCTCATTTCCTTAAATTTGCATAGCAAGATGAAATATCTCATTTCCTTCCTAGAGTTTCAGCCAATTTCTTCAGTCTCTTCTTGAGCTCCAGTGGGAACTTCTCATAGCACTTCTTACAGACAGGCTTCATATCAAATTCCACAAATTTATTTCTGAAAAAAAATGTTGAAAATTAACCTTCACGATACAAATTAATATTCACAGTTAACCATAAGTTAACTTATTTTCATACACATACATACATACATACATACCGTGTTTCTCACAAAACAAGGCCGGGCTTTATTTTTTTTTTGACCCCCGAAAAAATGGCTAGGCTGTCTTTTCGGGGGTGACTTAATTCCCCCCCTTTCATCCTCAGGCGGGCGGGCAGCAACGGCTTGGATGTTGACCTCGGCGTTGGTGGGGCACTTCGTACTGGGAGATCTTCCGCCACTGTTGCTTTCCCTTCTCCCTGTGCTTCCGCGGCGTTTAGAGCAACACCACGGCGTTTGGCGCAGCCACGCGTGGCCAGCCAGGGCTCCTCCCTGCAACCGGAGCCTGGCAGACACTCGGCTTCAGGCGCTCCTGTCGCTGCCTTCCCTTTGCCTTCGAAGGCAAAGCCAATTCTTTTAAAAATGATGCCCTACTACCGGTACAACAAAGCCTCCCCTGCCCGAGAGTGCAGCCCAACCCCACGTGGGGAAGCAAATCTCCCGGGGCCGCAGCGCAGGATCGGCCCACCCCGGAGCAGCGCCCAGCCGCTATCCCTGCCTGGCACCAGGCAGAGCACAAAGAGCTTTGCCTGGGGTGTCCAGCGCAGCTGACAGGCGGGCCCTCCTGCCCGGCAGTGGAGCTCTCGCCAAGGCAGTGAGCGCCTCCCCACCAGGCCCTCTGCTCATCCCGCCAGGGCCACACCAGAGCCATGCGGGCTGGGCAGAGCCGGAAAAGCGAGCCATGGGTGCGCACCCGCCTGCCAAGCGAAAGAGCTGGGCCGACCCGAGCTTGGCTTCCTTCCCAAGTCCCTCCAGCCCAAACCCGAAGGGGCCACCGGGAGAGGCCACCCGAGGCAGTGATAGCGCTGACCCATCCATGGTCAGGGAGGCAAGGCGATGGCCTGCGCCGTGTCCTCCTCTGAGCTGAGCCCTGCCGAGTGAGCGCCTCTGCCCGATGCCCATGCTGCTGCAGCGTTTGGAGCTGCCAGCACATTTGGAGATGCATGGGGACGGAGACGGGCTGGACGAGGGGTGGAAAGGGCGGGTGGCTTCGGGCTCTCTCCGTTGTTCCCGCCGGCCAGGGAAGCAGCGCTGCCTTCGCCTCACCTCCCTGTCCACGAATGGGTGGGCGCTATCACTGCCTCAAGCAGGCTCTCCCAGTGGCCCCTTCGGGTTCGGGCTGGAGGGACTTGGGAAGGAAGCCAGCTCGGGTCTGCCCAGCTCTTTGGGTTGGCAGGCAGGCGCGCACCCGCGGCTCGCTTTCCTGGCTCTGCCTAGCCCGCATGGCTCTGGCATGGCCCTGGCAGGATGAGTGGGGGGCCTGGCGGGGAGGCGCTTGCTGCCTTAGCGAGAGCTCCACCGCCGGGCAGGAGGGCCCACCTGTCAGCTGTACTGGGCACCCCAGGCGAAGCTCTTCACGCTCTGCCCAGTGCCAGGCAGGGATGGCGACTGGGCACTTTTCCCAGGGTGGGCTGATCCTGCGCTGCAGCCCTGGGAGATTCGCCTCCCCACGTGGGGTTGGGCTGCCCTCTCGGGCAGGGGAGGCTTTGTCGTACTGGTAGTAGGGCGTCGTTTTTAAAAGAATTAGCTTTGCCTTCGAAGGCGAAGGGAAGGCGGTGACAGGAGCGCCTGAAGCCGGGTGTCTCCGCCAGGCTCCGGTTGCAGGGAGGAGCCCTGGTTGGCTGTGTGTGGCTGCGCCAAATGCTGGCAGCATGGGGAGAAGGGAAAGCAATGGTGGCAGAAGGTCTCCCAATACGAGGTGCCCCACCAACACTGAAGTCAACGCAGGCAGCACCATATCCGGGTATGCAACAAAAGTACTTCCTAATGGCAAGCCCCCCCGCCATTCCCCCCATTTCACATGTTTAATATAGGCCTTAATTTGGGGGAGGGGCTTAATTTGATTTTATGCCTATAAAACATGCTGGGACTTCCTATTGGGGGAGGCCGTATTGTTGGAGAAACATACATAAATTTAAAAATGAGTCCTCAAAAATTTCAGTTTAAATCAGGAGCAGAACATTATACAATCCGAGACTTGTTTAACATCTGTCAGAAAACGCATTCCAATAAATCTCTCCATCCTATTAAAACTAAAGAATATTGTTGCTACAGTAAGAATAGTTTTATTTTATTTTTTTTCCCCAGAAAACCACCCTACCTCAGCATAAATACCATATTTTGTTTCTGGCATGATTCTCTTTACCACCATATCTTCCAATATACAGTATTATACAGAAAAATTAAGTTTTCTATGGCTCTTTGTCAGTTTCATAACTTTTGCCATCTTGATGTTTACGAACCAGGAAAGCTCTTGAAAAACAGTGACTGCTTTGGCCAACTGCTAAGGGTGGAAGATAAGCATTTTAGGAACCTAATTAAAACTTCCAACTGTTTGGAACAGCTGCTAACAGGAAGAGCACATCAAAGAACTGAAGATCAATGAAATCAGCTGCCAAAAACCAACTGTGCAATGCTTGGTCATCCTTGACAGCTGATAAAAGCAGCTGGAAGAACTAACCTGTTCAGTTAATGTATGCAATGTTGCCCTGCTTTCCAAAGTGGTTGAAAATTCTCAAAGTGCAGCAAAAATCTGTTGATAGGAAAGGTATGACCAATGCATCGAAACATTTTGCAGAAACGTTTGTGCCATGAATGAAAGCAGCATTGCTTGCAAGGTTTTATAATCACACTTATTATGTTGTATGCACATGGCAATTGGGGGGGGGGGCTTTCATTGAGACTTCTATTATTTTGATCAGGAGTGTCAAACTCACATTACGTCATGTATCATGACTTTTTCTCTTTCGCTAAAACGGGGGTGGGTTTGGCCAGCGCATGATTCATCTGGCCCATGGGTGCAAATTTGACATGCTTGATTTTGATGAATGAATTGATCCTGAAGATACGACTGCAACTTTGAGAATAGATTGGTATTTAGAAGGCTAATGGTTCCCCATTTCTATTTCTATTTTTCCTTTCCTTTCCTACTTAACTTTTGAATGGAGGCTTCTCAGTATAATTTGATCATATGTATAGCTTCTTTGTACTAATATTTGCATAAGAAAGTGATTTAAAAATGATTTTAAAACTGCACCCTCTACTCTGGAGCCATGTGTGAACTAGAGAGCTACAAGCTTCAGATAATGTCTCACCAAACATTTCTCTTTTTAAGGGCGAATTCTTTCTCACCTCTTAACATTAGCATGTAGAATTATATGGATAGTGTTAATGGAAAACATATACAATGACTTTACACATCCTGAGACTATATAAACTAAAAGTTTATATAGTAAACTTTGGTAAAAGGTTATTTTTCACACTTGGAGCACATGATATAAATGCTTTTTAAAATAACTTTCTTTAATGTCTTTCTTTCTAATGTCTGACATTAGAAGAGAGAATTGATTACCTTCATAAATTGATTACCTTAAAAAGATAAGTATTAAGTTAATATATTGCACATTTTTCTCAATAGATTTGTTCTGAATGAATGAATAATGAATTTCAACCAATAGTTTCGTGACTGCAAGGTAAATGACGCTTTGGGAACCAATCAAAAGATTTCATGTAGTCATTTTATCTTTTCCTCCTTAACTGACATGGAACAAATAGGTTGGATACACCAGAAATTACAGGGCTATGACAAATTAAAATACAAAGTTTTACACTCACACTTCTACAATGAACTATGTAAAGCAAAAGCCAAACTTATCTGGGAGAATCCACTTTCGATATAAATCTCCACATGAATTATAACATATAATCTGCTTTGGCAGAAAGAGTACATCCTGTATCTGCAGAAAAGCATTTCTCAATCAAAGATTTTTCTTGGGCCAAACTGCTGAGGTCAGGGAAGAAAAGGCAAGTCTGATCACAGGGAACAGGGCCTATCAGTCTAGACTTGGGACTTAAATGTGTTGAAATTAAACATTTAGATAGTTAAAAAAAGAACAGTTTTGCGCACTGGAATAAAAGAAGCATAAAGGAAACATTTCCACAAACTAACCAAAGAAAGGGAGGAGCACAGCTGGTGAAAGGTAGAAAGGAAAGCTTTACAGACAGACAGGTTTTTTCTTTTTATGTTTATCCTTGTCCTTGGCTTCACTCTCCCGCTTGGCAAGCCTCCGCTTAAATTCTTCTGGCATTTTTTCATAACAGTGCCTGCAGACAGGTTTGAGATCGATTTCAACAAATTTGTCCCTTTCAGGTTGAGCAAAGAAGGAATGGAGGAGAGAACAAGAAAGAATCAAGATACAAGTAAAGTAGAAAGAATTCTGCAGAAAAATAGAAATAAAAAGAAAGTAGTGAATATACTCATAGGAAAAGATATCCTTGTTGTTTTCCATGGACTGAATTATTACAAAATACTTTTATCACAGCAAGTTTTTTAAAAAGTGCATTCCTCCATGGAGTACATTTCTAAGATTTTAAGGTCAGCTCTTCTAGAGAGAGTTCTCGGCTCACAACCATTCATTTAGTGGCAGTTCAAAGCTACGGCAGAACTACAAAAAGTGACTTATGACCAGTCCTTGCACATAAGACTGTTGCAGCATCCCCACAATCACATGATCACAGTTCAAGCACCTGGCACATACTTACATCAGGCTCCAAAAACCAGGAAAAACACGCAGAGTTACTTCTAAGCAGCTTCCTTTATTGTTCCTCATCCATAGAAATCTTGCCAAACTAAACACACTATTAAAGATATACTCTGAGACCTTCTATACTGATCCTTTTTGTCCTAACCAAATGGAAGTTAGATTTTCTTAACAATTGCGTGGTCCATCTGATGCCCATGATCATAAAATCAGGCACAAGTCAATTGACAACTGCATAAATTAGCAATGGAAGTTCCAGATGCAACTGTGGTCTTATATCAAAGATTACCAAAGACATTAGACATGTCCCAAATGCACTACAGATATTCTATAAGGGGAGGGGGAATACTCTGAATCTCTTGTGTTAAAAGAGCAACCTGAACAACTCATTACATTTACAGTCGCTGTGTCCTGAACTGCTCTGTGCTGTTGAACTTCTTTGACTTCCATCCAGCTGCAGAGTCAATAGAACTTAATGGTAATCTGTTCTCCACAACACAGTTCTACTTATTCTATTCCACAACAATGTAAAGCAAACAATATTATAAGCTGCTGAAAGAAAGTAAACACCGATGAAAGATGACAGCATTAAAGAATATAACCTAGCTTCTGTCTTGTTTGGACAAGACTCCGGTGTGCTTCATCTCTTCCTCAAGACTTGCTGTAACAATCATAAATATTTTCCAAGGGAGGCCTCAATTTACAAGTGACATCATCAATTCTGTGATTATCTCCAGAAATAGATATACTTACTTCAGTGTTAACTTGGTGTTACAAGTAGAACATGCAAAGCAGTTTACACACCATGCTTTATTCAAGGCAGAGACAACTACAAAAGAGCAAAGAAAAGACAAGATGAATCAAACTAAACTGGCTGCATTTATTATCATACATTCAAAGCCTATGTCATGGAACTAATATTGACAAAAACAAATACAAGGTTGTCCAAATCATCATGTAGTCTAACTTTACATATTTGCATAGGCAAAATTTAATACTGATCCTGTGATGAGGGACATTTGTCAGCACCATCACAACCATACTTAGCCCTTACATCAGGACACATAACATCTTGATATGGTGAATCGATATCTGTAAGCCTCACTTTGAATGGCCAGGAGGAAGGGATTACAGGGCTAGCAGTTCAAAATTCTGGAGAACATTAGCTTGTCTATTCCTGTCCTAAATGCTCTGATTCCAGGCTAAATTCAGCAACTGGTATCACAGGACAGTTGACAGAACTGGAACCGATATCTGTTGCAAGCAGTACTGCCTGGAGCCCAGACATGGTAAGTAGTTGTTTCTTCTGCTGTTGCCACCCAGTGTTAAATATAGGGATTAAACCTGGCTTCCCTTACATTATTTTGTAACTATCTAGTCCTTCCTAATTGTTCACCAAATTGGTTCTAAACATATTAAAATTGTAAAAAGACTGAAAACATGTATTTATATTCTATATTTGTTATCAGCCAAAAACAAACGTGCAGAATTATTTCCAAGTGTTGTTGTTTTTACTGCATTTGCTTAAGCCTACAATTTTTAAATGTTCATTTTTAGGGAAATCTTTCTAAAGTAGTCTGCCCTGTGTTCTGCAGTCGAAAGTCTACAACACCTTATAGAATGATTCAGGAAGGGTAATTGCCAGGCCTTATGATATTGGTATTTCCCCAAAGTTAGATGACCAGACTGAAGACATTACAAACTCTAACTCTGTTGGCACCTAGTGGGTGTCCTGAATTTTTCAGCACAAATATGGTAGATCTACTAGAATGGCAGTGTCATATGACATACTGGGACTTCCCTCCCTTCACTAAACCAGGTGTGGGTGTGGCCAGCATGTGATGCATCTGGCCTCAGGCTAGGAGTTTGACACCCTCTACTAGAACTACCATACTATTGTATATGTTTGCAAGGCATTCAAGATGAAGCACTATAATAGATAAGCAAAATATTCTAATTCATTTACTAAAAAATCACTATTTACCATAGATCACCAGAAAAATGGTCCAAAGGTATAACTTCTATATTATGAAATCTTCATAGTCTCATTTAAACTTTTAAGCCGTGCCTAAAATACAATCATAGACTGAAGGTCTTAGAAAAATTGTCTCCCACTTTTTCTAAAGAAAAAAAGGTACCATCAAAGTATTGGGCATTTCTAATCAGCAGTAGTCTAAACTTTTTTTTAAAAAAAAGCCTAGAACACAATCCACATTCTCTTGATGTTGAAAGTCACGAATGGAAACAATCTTATATTCAAAAACTCTGTTCTTACTATAATGAAGACTAAGAGTGTCCAAAGAACCTTTCCCCTAGAATATGGTTTTAAAAGCCTTGCTGAAGATAAGCAAGCCTATTTACATTTATTTTACATTTGTCTCACTACTGTTATCTTTTTCCTTGCAACATGAATAACTGGCTGGTTGCCCAAGTCTGCTATCATGGCTGAGAGACGTTAACTGGCCCAAGATCATTCAACCGGCTTTTGCTGCCTGAAACAGATTAGAACTTAAGTCTCTCAAAATCAATCTGGCTCTCTAAGCCTAACCCTAACCATTGTGCTACAATTATTCTGATTAAAAGGCAACTTATGGACATGTTTGATTGAAAGAAGAAAAAAAGCATTGCTTGAAAGATCCATTGAGAGCTGCATTAAGACCTTAAGCCTTGTAGGCTCTAGACACAATTTATACTGTTGCTGTTATAATTATTATCTTTGCCACAGTAATAATCCACATGCTTAGGGTTATAAAGATGTTCCCTGGACTTACATTCATTAAGTCACATGGAATAAATCTCAGCAAGAATTATCTTAGACAAAAGGCCTTCAAACTTGACAGCCTTAAGACTTGTGGACTTCAACTCCCAGAATTCATCCTCCAGGCATGTTAGCTCAGGAATTCTGGGAGTTGAAGTCTTAAAGCTGCCAAGTTTGAAGACCCTTGTCTTAGATAGATTTAATTTTAAGATGCACACACTTTGATGTTATTGTTACTTTCATATGTTTCATATCATAAATCATACATTTTCATAGGCTCAAAAGTTTTGAAGCTATCAGGCCTTGTGCATCCACTGAGGGAATGGGTGGTATATCACTGGTAGGAATATATAAATAAAATATATTAAATGCTTTCAGACCCATGTTCAGCATCTTGGGTATTTTCACGACTATAGTATTTGGGGTATTTTACTTTGAAATGAATGTTTCAATGATGAGAAAAGTACAGGTAGTCCTCGACTTACAACAGTTTGTTTAGTGACCATTCAAAGTTACAACAGCACTAAAAAAAGGTGACTTCACATTTATGACAATCGTAGCATCCCAGTGCTCATGCGATCAAAATTCAGACACTTGGCAACTGACTCATTTTTATGACCGTTAGTGTCCCGGGCTCATGGCATCCCCTTTTGCAACCTTCAGACAAGCAAAATCAATACGGAAGCAAGATTCATTTAACAACCGTGTCACTGCTGTAACCACTGCAGTGATTTACTTAACAACTGTGGCAAGAAAGGTTGTAAAATGGGGCAAAATTCGCTTAACAAATTTCTCACTTAGCAACAGAAATTTTGGGCTCATTTGTGGTTGTAAGTCAAAGACTACTTGTACATATCCATGGAAACTCACCATCTCCTTCAATCACCCGGTTACAGTGGAAACACACATCACCAAAGAGCTGTGGAAATGGAGAAAACGTAAGTCCGAGTCAGAATTTGAATTAGAAGTAAAATTAGCAATAAAACATATTAAAAACATGTGGGGGAAGGCTGTAGAGAAAGCCGTTGGATGGCAGCTAGACAGTCTTAAAGGAAACGGATTATCTGGAGCTATATCAGTTGAATTTCAGATTGAGGGCATATTAGGGAGACAGCAATGATTACTATCAAGGATCTTTGGTGGAGATGCAACAGGGGTGGTACATTCATCCTGGTGCTCCTGATCTCTCAGACTTTTGATACTGTCATCCATGGTATCCTTCTGGACTGGCTGTGGGAGGTTGGGAGCCGGAGGCATTGTATTGCAATGGTTAGCCTCCTTCCTCAGTAGTAATTTTTTAGTTGATCAGGGAGGGAGGAAGAAATCACACCCATGATCTTTCAGCTGCGGAATGTCCCAAGGTTTGATGTTATCCCCCATTCAATTCTCAAATACAATTCAATTCAATACAATTTGAACCAATTCTCGAATAAAAGCTCATCTGTCTGGAACCTGCCCTGCATATCGGATATTAATACAATTGAGAGTTTAGAGATATTTCACGAGAAAAGTCCTCCGTTCTTCTGCTCGTAACAGAATATTTATACCACCAGACTTGAAATTTCAGCTTAGACAACTTAGAACTATACTGCCTTCGTTCTGACCTAAGCATAATACATAAAATTATCTGCTATAATGTCCTACCTGTCAATGACTATTTAGATTCAACCAAAACAACATACGAGCACACAATAGATACAAACTTAAGATAAACTGCTCCAAACTCGATTGCAGAAAATACGACTTCAGCAATATAGTTGTCAATGCCTGGAATGCACTACCTGACTCTGTGGTTTCTTCCTCAAATTCCTAAAACTTTAACCTCAGACTGTCTACTGCTGACCTCACCCCATTCCTAAGAGGTCTATAAGAGCACCAATGTGCCTACCGTTCCTGTCCTAATGTTCCGTTAGTCATACCCATTTCATGTACTCTTAATCATGTTTCCAATTATATCTGTTATCTAAAACATGCTTGACAAAAAAAATAAATAAAATAAAATCCTTTTTAACATGTATATGCTGTCTTGGGGCTTATTTGGATTTCTTTTTGTTTCTTGCATTTTTTTAAAAAAATTGAACATTGTTCGCATGTATTTTTGATTAAATTTTGAATTTTTTTGTTTTGCTGATGTTGTATGCCACTCAGAGTTCTCAGGGATCGGGACACATTTTGTATTCTGTAAAAAGTAATAATGAATAAAGCTGAGACTCCAAGTCATCACTTGGTGGAGGACTCTGAATATGTCCCGACTCAATTGGGCACTAATATAAAGTTTATAAATGAATAATAAAAAAAACTAGGGGCATCATAGAGACCTTGGATTTGCCTGCTATTCTTGATTTTAAAATCTTTGTCAAATTGAAAATATTTTTTCTGCCCTAAAAGTAATTTCAGCTTTTTTTGCCTCTACTCCCCACAATACGTATACAGCCCCGTGGCATTCTTCAGTTTAGAAAAAGCAAGAGGATAAACAGCTAAAGACCAACATTCTGCTTCTGAGTCTATGCCAACATTCTGAAAACAACTTTTTCTAAGAGAAAAAGAAGAAGAAATGTTATGCAGTTGAATTTGGAGAACCAGGGAGTGGCAGTGCTCAGAAACAGGAAGGGTTAGGAGCAAGGATGGGTCTGTGAAGCATGTGTGGAAAAAGTGGCAATGGTGAGAGAAAAATAACTAGACTGAGTAGATCTTGAATGCTGTGAGAGTAAGATGAGAAAAAAGTTGGAGGAAGAGAACCTCAACAAGAGAGAGAATTGTGAATTCAAAAGACTAATTTTGGATTTGAGGTCCAATTCTCCCATCCAGTATTCTGAGCAAGCTAATCATCATTTAGCCTGATCAGTTCCTTTTCTATAAAATGAGCTTCCTTTCGGTCAAAATACTAAATGATCCAAAACATTATTTTGTACTTGGGACTCATTTTTATCTTGCCACCCACAAATTTGGGGAATCTTGGTTTAGGACAGTGTTTCTTAACCTTGGCAACTTTTAAGATGGGCGGACTTCAAATGAGTTGAAGTCCACTCATCTTAAAGTTGTCTAGGTTGAGAAACACTGGTTTAGGAAATCACATATTTTACTATTCTTTCTAAATAATTAAAAGAAAAGCTATGGGAATGCCTGCTTCTACAAAGTACTGACATTCAACACATGCTAACTTGTTTAGATTCAAACCAGGTTATAATTATTACAAGTGTGTTGAGCTTGAAATGGGCAAGTTCAAATCACTAGATTTATACTTGAAGCAGAATATTCTAGAATGATCATGAAGAGATACTTCTAACTCTTTTAAAGCAGAAATGGGGCGTTTTGAGCAAACAAATAAACAAACCCCCACTTCAAATTTGAAACTTGCTTTAGTCTCACAAAAAAATAAGATGGAAATTAGGAAACTGTTAATACCTTCATAAAATGAGCATATTTTCTTTTGGTGGGGGGAAGGATAAGCCTGAAAAAAAGACAGATCTCAAAGAGGTAAAAGGTAAAAAGTGTAATTGTTTAGATTTAGAATTTTGCTTTACCAAGAAAATAAATAAATCTATAGGAAGTTTTCTGAAAGAAAAGACATATGGTCACTGTAGGCCAGGAGTGGCAAACTCGATTTCATTGAGGGCTTCATCAGACTTGTGTATTACCTTGGAGGGCTGGGGTCGGCATGGCCAGATGTCACTCATGTCAGGGGTGCCTGTGGTGGCCCCAGCATTCTGCCAGCAAAATCAGGCTCCCAAGCTCTGTTTTTGGCCGAGACGGCCTCCTGCAACCCTCTTCCAGTGAAAACAGAGCTCAGGAGGGCCATATGCAACCTTCCCAAGTTCTGTTTTCATTGGCAGAGGCACTGTGGGCCGTTTCTTTGCTGTTTCCAGGCTGGCCCCATGGGCCAGATCTAAGCACCCTGTGGGCCAGATCTGGTCTCCGGGGCTTGAGTTTGACACCCCTGCTGTAGGCATATATCATCATTATTTCTTATGAACTGCAGTTTTAGATTTAAGGTATTAGGAATCCCTTGGTGAGATTTAAAACAGAAAATGCAAGGCGCAACCATACCTGATTATAATGGGTTTCACAATACGCCAGCCCCTTCCGTTCATAGTGACGGTGACCCAGGAATGGTTTCTCACACTTGGCACATACAAAATGCTATGGGATAAAAAGGTGTGACCTTTACTCTTAAAATAATTTTCTACGAAGCATCAGACTCTATGTAAATATTAAGATATCAAATTAAATTTCACCTTTTTAACAGATTCACAGGGACAAACTATAGGAAGGCTGGACTTCCTCTTGCTTGTGTAAAAAAAAAAAAATCCCACTAGCTTAGCATCTATTTCCTTACCAAAATTTTAACTAATTGTTTACAAAGTATCCAACTTACACTGACTTAGTAAAAAGGAAACTTTCCAATAGTTTGCTAGTCTAATTTAGAAGAAAGTTATTCAGAAGTCCTTTTTTGTGAAGACATTTGACAGATATTGCACAACCACTTACATGGATGACATAATCAGAGTTGGAAGGGACCTTATAGATCATCTAGTCCAACCCTCCGCCCATTTAGATCATCTAGTCCAACCCTCCGCCCATTTCTGACAAATGACAGTCCAATTTCTTCACACTTGAGACTTTCATGCTGTAATGATAACAGGACCCTTGGCCTACACAGTGCATTGAATTAGGCCAGGATCTCCAAGAGCCTTCCATGTACTTCATAAGAAATAAAAATGCAGCACATATCTACAATCTGGAAATAACCGGCCCTCTTTTCTTCTTTTACTCTCTCCTGAATTCACATTGTTATAAACAATAGTGTGACCCAGAAATTCAGATTGATCTGATATATCGAAACAGAACCTGCTGTCTGCAGTCCTTTGTATAAAACTCTGTCTATGAATGTTCTCTGGCTCTTGCACTTTCTCTTAGCTTAATACCCCAACTGAAGGTGCAATGGGAAATTAAATAATAATTCTACAATACTAGAAAAGTTATCTTTAGAATATTAACAGGTGATAAAAGCATATGTATTTGAAACCAGTCACTCAGATTTCAAGTACATGCAAATGAGTTCTACTTCTTTCTTTATTTGTGTCAGAAGTACCTTCAAATTATAAACATATAATATTCAACACCGGGCAAATCAGATGGGTATAAAATAAATGATAAAAATATAGCACATGTAAAAATATGTAAAATAAGAAAGATTAAAACTAAATTACATTCACTCAATACTGTCCCACACCAATAGCATTTTTCCGACTAGCATGAATTCCACTAAAAAAGCACACGGAAAAATTTCCAACAGCATTAACTTTTTGCTGTCAGAATATTGTTTCTTTTTTCTATCAGTTCAGCAAGTCCAACATTTACATTCTTACAATGGAAAAGCTTATGGTTTAGATCATTACAAAGGCTCCTCTCTATAAAATGACATTGGGTTTATTAAATGTTTTGAAGACTCTTCTGGAACCTTCCAGGTTGAATATACCCATAAATACACTAACGGAGAAACAAAAAGCTTACTTCGACATGCCACTGCTTGCCCATCGCATTTACCACTCGCCCCTCGATTGGTCTCCTGCATGCCCCACAGATGGGTACCCCCATTTTATCATGGCAAGGCAAGCAATACAGCTCCCCCTTCAGTTCTCGAGCTTCTGCAGTCAGTTCCTTTCTGTTCAGAAATCAAGGAAAGAATATAAAGCCGTGGCAATTGAAATAAAGTCACTTCAAATGTGGCTGGACATTCTCTGAAAAAGTCATTTTCCTCACCCCAAAACATAGTAATTGGTGCGTGTACAGATCACTGAACACGCTTTATTAGACATGGGGCGGGCTTTTAATCTATTATATTGGTCTAGAATGATATACAGGTGAAACTCGAAAAATTAGAATATCGTGCAAAAGTTCATTTATTTCAGTAATGCAACTTAAAAGGTGAAACTAATATATGAGACAGACTCATTACATGCAAAGCAAGACAGTTCAAGCCGTAATGTGTCATAATTGAGATGATTACGGCTTACAGCTCATGAAAACCCCAAATCCACAATCTCAGAAAATTAGAATATTGTGAAAAGGTTCAATATTCTAGGCTCAAAGTGTCCCACTCTAATCAGCTAATTAAGCCATAACAACTGCAAAGGGTTCCTGAGCCATTAAATGGTCTCTTAGTCTGGTTCAGTAGGAATCACAATCATGGGAAAGACTGCTGACCTGACAGTTGTGCAGAAAACCATCATTGATACCCTCCATAAGGAGGGAAAGCCTCAAAAGGTAATTACGAACCAAGTTGGATGTTCCCAAAGTGCTGTATCAAAGCACATTAATAGAAAGTTATCTGGAAGATAAAAGCGTGGAAGAAAAAGGCGCACAAGCAGCAGGGATGACCGCAGCCTGGAGAGGATTGTCAGGAAAAAGCCATTCAAAAGTGTTGGGGACTTTCACAAGGAGTGGACGGAGGCTGGAGTCAGTGCATCAAGAGCTACCACACAAGAGGGATCTTAGACATGGGCTTCAAATGTCGTATTCCTCTTGTCAAGCTGCTCCTAAACAACAAACAACATCAGAAGCGTCTTATCTGGGCTAAAGAAAAACAGAACTGGTCTGTTGCTCAGTGGTCCAAAGTCCTCTTTTCTGATGAGAACAACTTTTGCATCTCGTTTGGAAACCAAGGACCCAGAGTCTGGAGGAAGAATGGAGAGGCACACACTGCAAAATGCTTGAAGTCCACAGTCTGTGTTGATTTGGGGAGCCATGTCATCTGCTGGTGTTGGTCCACTGTGCTTCATTAAGTCCAGGGTCAACGCAGCCGTCTACCAGGAGATTTTGGAGAACTTCATGTTTCCTTCCGCAGATAAGCTTTATGAGGATGTTGACTTCATTTTCCAGCAGGACTTGGCACCTGCCCACACTGCCAAAAGCACCAAATCCTGGTTCAGTGACTGTGAGATTACTGTGCTTGATTGGCCAGCAAACTCACCTGACCTGAACCCCATAGAGAATCTATGGGGCATTGCCAAGAGAAAGATGAGAGACATGAGACTGAACAATGCAGAAGAGCTGAAGGCCGCTATTGAAGCATCCTGGTCTTCCATTACACCTCAGCAGTGCCACAGGCTGATAGCTTCCATGCCACGGCGCATTGAGGCAGTAATTGCTGCAAAAGGGACCCAAACCAAGTACTGAGTACATATGCATGCTTCTACTTTTCAGAGGTCCAATACTGTTCTATGTACAATCCTTGTTTTATTGATTGCATGTAATATCCTAATTTTCTGAGATTGTGGATTTGGGGTTTTCATGAGCTGTAAGCCATAATCATCTCAATTATGACACATCATGGCTTGAACTATCTTGCTTTGCATGTAATGAGTCTATCTCACATATTAGTTTCACCTTTTAAGTTGCATTACTGAAATAAATGAACTTTTGCATGATATTCTAATTTTTCGAGTTTCACCTGTATGTTGCTCAGACTATTACTGTAATGTTTAAATCAGGATTAGGAGAGTTTTAATCATCCAGTTGTTGACAAAGGAGAACCGCCACTCCTCATTACTGGAGATAGAGTGGTTGGAAATTCAGGAAAGCCAAAGTTGTCCATCTTGATTTAGACACAGACTTTGGGAGTGCATGACTTTCAAAGTGAAATATTCATCTTGCCATGAAATAGAAAAAAATATTGAGTTCAGATGAGTGGTTGCCAGTGATGGGAATTCAAATTTTTCTACTACCAGTTCTGTGGGCGTGGCTTGGTGGGCGTGGCAGGGGAAGGATACTGTAAAATCAGAGGTAGTATTTGATAGTTCTCCGAACGGCTCAAAATTTCTGCTACCGGTTCTCCAGAACTGGTCAGAACCTGCTGAATACCACCTCTGGTGGTTGCGTAAGCACTACTGTGCTGTTCACATATACTAGAATCCCTTATCCCAAGAAAAGGAGACATTCTGATAGAAGAGCCAAGATGAAGAGCAGGCCTGCACCTAAATAAGACCAACCACTTTTTACATAATATGGTGTTACTGAGGAAAGTACAGTGATTAAAGCTACAATACTTGATCAGGAAATTGGCTTGGAATCAATAGATATTACTTTACAAAAATAACATTTATTTCATTGTAACTGTATAGTAAAATGCAAGGAACTCAATCTGGATTAGGCATCTAGTCTAGAAATAGGAGACTTTCTTTAATGTTTTGCCTTAGCACAGCTTAATTGGGGAATCCACACTTGAAATTTCTATGTGAAAAATTGATCACTTTTTTTGCTAACGTGAAATCCAGATATGAGCTTTGTAATCCAGACTGGAATTGGATAGGAAAAGAATTCAGAAAAAAACCCTATCAGATTTATCGTTAATTTAAAAACAATTCACTGGAAGATGCAATTATGTTGTAAGAGTTAGTGGCAAAAGGAAATCAGGTTGTCCAAAAACATGGTGACTAGAGACCATCAAAGCTGATATTAACCAGAGCATAGAAACACTCTAAGAAATTGTGCAAGATTGGAAGATGTGGAGACATTTGACCCAAAGAATTGCCAAGAGTGGGACGTGACTGAATGGATAATATCATCATCATCATCATCATCATCATCAAAAAAAAGAAAGAAATATAATTACTGTTATATGTTGTTTGATTCTAACATAGCTTTATGATGTCAGTGCTGTGCACAAATAACTGGTGATTTAATTATTGAATACAATGGAATTTACACAAGATTGGGATGTGTATTGTTTATGGAATAACTTGTTCATTGTTTTGTCTTTGATAGGAGTGGATATTTTGTTTTCAAATTTGATTATCAAACATCGTGATACCAACAATTAAATGTCCTTTCATATTAGGTTTCCATTACCCGCAGTTGGCACAGTTGAAATGATCAGGATGGTAAGGGTCGTTCTTGAAGATAAGCGGCTGTTCTTCAATTATGGCATGGCACTTTTGGCAAATATATTTGCCAAGACCTCTGGCTTTCTCCCGATTATGGCAAGGACGGCAAAGATGTCTAAGAGAAATCAAGGAATAAACAGTAAGAAATATCAGAATATTGGGGGAAAATGTTCAACTTGAATTTTTATTTCAGTCTTGCAATCAGAAAATTAACAACTTTTTGTAAGGAAAAATGATGCCCTTTCCTTACAAAAAAAGATAAGATTAGTTCCCTATATTAAAATCCCTATTTTCTGAATCAGCAATGTCAAAGACTACATTGCCTTGATTTTGCCATTATTAGGTAAAGGTGATTTATCTATTTTAGAAAATTTATATGGCTGCCCAACTTGTTCTCAGTGACTCCGAGTGGCTTACAAGAATAAAATCCCAATATAAAAGCAATACAAAAAGCAATAATTCCCCATCCCACTGGCAACAACAATCAAATGGACGACTTGATGGGCCCCGTATCATTCTCCAGGCCTTTGGCAGAACCTTGTTTTCAGGGTCTTGCAAAATAGTGTCAAAGTGGGAGCCAGTCTTATCTTTGCAAGGATGATGTTCCATAGAGATGGAGCCACCATGGAGAAGGCCCTTTGTTGTTTGTTCCATTAGATGGACCTCTTTAGGAGAGGGAACTCATAGCGTTCTCTGTCTCCCTGCTCTGTGGGTCAGGTAGGTCTGATTGGGAAAAGATGATCCTTCAAATAACTTGGTCCCAATTCATATAAGGCTTTGAAGTGACAAGTATTACCTTGAATTGGACTGGAGGGAGATTGGTGGCCAATGCAGATCCTGCAGAAGAGGCTGACATATGTGCAAAACTAGGCTTGCACAAAATCATGTGGGCCACCACATTTTGAATCAACTGAAGCTTCCAAATATTTCAAATGTTATAAAAATTCACTACGTTCAGATTTATAATCAAGGGAAGAGAAATAACACTGACCTGCCAGCATTCTTTACAAATCCAATGTCTGCCAGTACCTGTTGGCAGATATCGCAACAGAAGCATTCTGGGTGCCAGCTATTGTTCATAGCTTTAATAACCCGACCAATTATAAACTCCCCTAAAATTCAACAGGAGATATTAAAACAAGTTTATTAAATTATTACAATGGGAAATTATGATAGCTTAATAGAGAAATAAAACATTACTGTCGTCTTACTATCACTATCCACTTTCATAGCTTATAACTATATTTAGATAAATGACGTTTAACAGAATAACAGACTAATAGAGTTGGAAGGGATTTTGGAGGTCTTGTCCAAATTCCCTCCTCAAGCAGATTCTATACCATTTTAGACAAATGGCTGTCCAAACTTCTTGCCAAATATAAACTGGTATTTAATTTTGATCCTATTTATATCCTGTCAAGATCAGATATAAAGCAAAATAAATGAATATAACTGTTGCATTACAGATTGCTAGAAATATTGAGAATTACATCATATTTAGATAGTAAATATGGCACTTTGGATTTAATCTATTAATATAATTTGATATATTTCGGTAGATTTAGAAAAGTAATTGACATGTCAAAGTATATCAATTTGTAATGTGGTTTTTCAATTGTTCAACATGCATATTAAAATTCAGCTTTTATTTAATGGGAAGATGTCAGTAAGATGAGAGGACTGACAGCAAGATTGATGGAATATTAAAAATAACTGAGCTTCAATCCTTAACATAAAAATCAGTACAAGTTCAGAGCTATGCTTCTCAGATGTCTCATTTACATGTTCGTTCTATCAGAAAGCTATTTCTCATTATGTACAGTAGCTTTGATATATAATACCCTTTACTCGTTTTGGCTGGTGAGGGGCACTCCTTAATAGAAATAAACTGTTTCATTCCTCCTCTTCCAGGCCACTGAATCTAACATTATCTTGGGTCTCTCATGAATGAGTAAAACAAGAAGGATCTTGGGGCTCCTTAAAGACTAGCCTATTTTTGTGGCATAACTCTTTGTAGGTCAGAATCTATCAGATACAGAGAATATTTTATAGATGATTCAGTTTAACTGTGGAAAAAGATGTTAATAATTGTAGAAGAGCATTTATGGCAGGTACAGCAAATTACTCTCTTTTCAGAGCTGACAGAAGGGATTGACTTGGGAATGAACACAGCTTCAATGAATCCCAGCAAACAGAAGCACAATCAAAATGTGTGCTTCTGATCTTTTTCCTCAATTTGAGTGACTTTATCAAGAAGCTTACATATATGCAGGTGCAAAACACAAACACCTGCAGGCATATCGGTACGCTCTAATTTTTACTTTGTTTTCCTCATAATATTACTGAAAGTAACTCTGATTTTTTTCTTTTTTATTCTATATTTTTACAGCAGGAATTTCCATTCTCCTGGAAGCAACATGTCTGCACTTGATAAACAGACTATTATCTCACTCTACTTAAGTTATGTGCCTTGATGCTCTTGCTTAAGGGCAGACCAAGGGAAAATAGATATTTTAGTCTGCTTCCCCCTCCCCCCAATAGCAACGTCCACTTCACATCAAAATGGTACAAGTTGGGTTTAAACATTATTGTGTTCTAACAAAATCTTCAGCTTAATTTCGTGGCATGAAAATGTATGCACAGAAGACTTTCAGGCAAGATATTCTGTATTTTATTACAGAACGAATGTTTCTATGTCAACTGAAAATTGTTTAATGACTGTTCTTGGATGAATACGATGGTGGCATATGGTCATATTCTGAGAAAAGCCCTTCCCAACCAAGATTTTCATATATTTTAATTCCATTTGCAGATACAGATTGAAGATACAGATTGAGGACAACAGGAAACATTTTTAATAGACATATGCCTTGCTTTTTAAATAACTATTCAGCTTTTTTAAGAAACACTGTAAAAGGCCAACAGACCTTTAAAATATATTTTTCTGAAACTCACCACACTGATGGCAGCAAGGGGCAAAAAGCATTTGAAAGTCATGTTCACAGTACTTCCTTCCTTCAAACTGAAAACAGACAAATAGGACATGCTATCAGAAGAGGTGAGTATGATTCCACATATATTATGGCTATAGCTTTTAACTGCTAAGATTTCTAATAAAATAAACTCCAACATGATTTTATATTTGATCAAGCTACACTTACACAGTACGCTTTATAATGTAAGTAAGTAAGGAATGATGCTTCTGATGAAATGATCAACATCTGGGCACAAATCAAGAGATATTCTCATCATGAACATCTGTTTAGCGTTCAATGCAGGAAACATATTTTGTCAGCTATATATTTCTTCCGTTCTTTACATTTCCTGAAAGGGAGCTCTAGGCAAATGGTTTTGGAAAGATGGAAATGTTTGTGTCAGGCCTTTATTTTGCCCTAGAGAACATCACCTTTTTTCCAAATTATGTGATAATGTATTAGAATAAACAGAGTTTAAGTTCAAGCAGATGTGAAATAAATAAGCCATTTCCATGGCATCATGATGATATCAGACTGCCTGATATTATGGATAATCCTAGTATGTAAATATGCATGTTTGTTTAATTGGTTCTATCCCAACATTACTCTAGGAACTCTGCTTCTCTGGACTTAAATCTGCTGAATGTCAGTTGTTCCTATGTAACTCTTATATAGAAGCAATTTGATAATTGCAAAGAATATTTCCAAATTAATGAATTAATTAGGGTTCTGCTGAAGTGAATATTTAGCACCGCAAACCTGAGCAATTTAGTGCATGTTTACTAACAAACATGAAAGTGCACAGTAAATTTGCGAGACACAAAGCAGTTTAAAACTTGAGAGGACATTTCAGTGAACTAAATATCTTAAATATAGGAAAAAATTAATAGCAGGAGTAGAACTCGGGCTCTTGGTTTCTAAGCCATCGCCTTAACCACTATACCCATGAACTGTCACAAGAAAACCACAGTTAAACTGCTGAGCATGTATAGCTGAATTTGATTCTGAGTTTTTCTTCTAACAAAAAAGTTTATTAAAGTTCAGTTATCTAAATAGTTCATTATAACTCTACCAGAGCACACTGTGGATATTCAGATGTAAGATTTAATCCAAATGGCCTATAAGTGCTCTTACTTACAAGTACTTTAAGAGGGCATATGTCCAAGGAATAATAAGTTCTAATCCTGCTTTAAACAGGAAAGTTATTTCATGTTTAAAGCCAATCACTCTCACTCAGCCCAATTCACTTCACAGGGTTGTTTTTGTGGGGAAAATAGGAGGAGAAAAAAGAATTAGATATGTTCGCTGTCTTGAATTATTTATAAAAATAATAAAGGCAGAATAAAAATAAATCTAAAAAAATACAATGTGTAAGGAAGCAGAAGAATAATGTATTTCCTGCATTACTAGTATTAAATGGTCACACTATTTTACAGGAATTAAAAAGGAACTATATAGTTCAAATACTATATGCTAATTCAGATAAATATATGCATGTTTTCAGTCTTGTACAGTAAAAAGGAGTATCTAAACAAACTCATTATGCCTGATTTCCTGGAAGTGTCTACTTTCATTTTATTGATCTATTAAAAATATTAAGAGATTATTATAAATATCTATTTTTTCAATGAAGTTTGTTTGAGACTAACACATGCCCAGGCTAGATACTAGTTGCTGTAAAAGAGCAGCATGCCTTTAGAATTTACCCAAATTCTGGCTACTCCCTTAACTAACACAATAAAACAAATCTTGTTAGGATTGTATTATAGGTCATTCAAACAAAATAGTCAATTGTAAGGTATTGGTGCTATCAATGCATAATACACATTCTTAATTTGGGCCAAAAGAAAGCAAATCATTAAATATGGTTCAAGACCCTTGAAGGTGAGATCCTTGTGTATACTGTGGGCAAATCCTCTGGAAAAATTCCAGATAAAAATATCCAACCTTTGGAAAAGATTGCAAACTCTGGATTAAACCAAGGAATCCTTTCTGGGACAGGGAGTTCATTGGTTAAATCAAAACCAAACCTTTTTTGTAGCCTGCTTTAAATTTCACATTATGTACAACAGAGCAGTTCCATTGTCATAGAAGAGATAATATTCAGGCTATGTACGTAAAGTTAAAATTGGCTTTCATCTGTCTCAGCTGGTTGGGCATGATCATTTTGTACTAGTTCAGGAAACAGTATTTCTTCTTTAGGAAGCTATCCTGACCAAGGTAAGCAGAAATATTTTGACTGTTGCAAAAGTTTCCATCAGGATTACATTTTAATTCCTATTATCTCTATGATTCACCACAAGTGTCTTAGAACAGTGTCTTGGAGCAATCAGCAGCTTGTAGAAAGCATCTGAATATGTTTTCAGGTTGTAGCACAATACCCAAAACGACTCTGTTGAAAAATTAATTGAAGATGAGTTCCAGACAAGGTGAAAAACAAGAAATGCAATCCTTTTGAAAACTGAATCTCCCTTATTAAAAAATACTACCTGGTTAGCATTTGTAGATAGCTAATCATTGTTTCTTTGTCACTCTGGATTTTTTGACACCAAGATATGAGCTTCGAGAAAACTGCAATTATTCATTTGTGCATTGCTGCACTGTATGTCCTTTAAACAAAAGCTTTACATGACCAATTTTGCAAATGATAACTTATGATGACATGAATGGAGTGCTGTTAATCAAGGAAACCAGAATTAAAATCCATGTTCATCCATGACCCTCACTAGAAGACCCCCACCCCAGATTTAGCTTATAACACTGTTGTAGAGTTGAAATGAAAAAGAGGGAATAATTTTAAGCTCTTGAAGGAAGTTGATAAATATTTATTTATTTTTTAAAATTTCTTTGGCTGCCCAACTTACTTTTGGTGACTCCAAAAAGCTTACAAAGATAAAACCTCAGTACAAAAACTAAGTATTGCAAGTATCCACGATAATTTAACACACGGTAAATGGATACATGCATTTACCTAATGCAGTCTTTCTTAACAGCAGCTGCTAGAGGTATTAAGGCTGCTAAAATCACAGCCATCAGAGTCAATAGTGATACTATTGAATGAATGAATAAATTTACATTATCTTGGAATATCAGCAGTTATGAGCCCAGCACTCCAGTAGAGAAGCAAGATGGTAAAGGCTGACCTTATGTGAGGCTGGGAACTGGTTTCCAGAATGCTTTATCAAATGTTAAATTTGAGATTTCTAATATAAGATGTTCTAGAGTGCACTGTGGTTACAAGGCAAGATAGATCACTGAACTCTACCTGATTTCAAAAGTGTCATCTTCTATTTTTGAAACAAAATATTGGAACACGGATTAATTTCTAAATGCAGAAGCAACAAGTCAAAGGAACTGACCTCATAAAAAAGTCCCTCGGGGAATTGCTGGAAGCACTGGGCACACACAAAGCACTGTTCATGGTACAGCTCTCCATTGCTGTTCACAATCTTTTCTGCAGGTGCAAAGCCTCCTCGGCAGCGTTCACACATGGCATTGGCAAGAGCATTGGCCATGTTGCTGTAACAAAAGAGAACTGCATGAGAACCTAACTCAGATGAGCATGTGTTTGTGACAAGAGGCAGCTTATTCAAGCTTGGCAATAAAGAAGGCAAGTCTTTTCCTTGGGTTTTATTAAGAAAGGTAATCATTTGTAGTACGCTGGCCTTACCAGCCAGTGGAGAAGCCCCCTTTTCAGTTAGCACTGGTTCCTATTTGAGAAATCAGATGTTGGTAGCAAAGGCAAACTAAGCAGCTGAAGGAGAGAAGGAGTCAATGGGAAGTTCAGTTCTTATAGAAATCCTTTATAGTGTTTTACAGCCCTCTAAGCAGTTTAGAGTCAGCATATTGCCCCCAACAATCTGGGTCCTCATTTTATGGATCAGTAGTCATACCAAAAGATGTGTATGGCCTAGAGATCTCACATTTCTGCCTCTCTGTGCTTTTCCTCAGTGGCATGGGGTAATCACAGAAGGGTACTCACTGATCATGGTAGTTTTGATTTAAACATGCTATGTAGGATAGGTATTGAGATAATATTCTATCCAAATGATGCATCAGTGTTTGAGTTGTTTGCTGTATGACACATATCTAGCTCACCCTTTTCCTCAGTGTAAAAGATGCAGGAACAAATTAGAAAATCGTATGCACAGATATTTTATCAGAATATCCAATTGCTATGCATCCTTTGTCCATATTTTGTAGCTTTCTCCAGCATATTTTTATGAATTGCATAAAGAAATTCAAATTCTCGCATCTCAGTGTATGTAGCACATATGATACAACTGATCAAACGTTAAGAAAATTGTCACACATGGAATAATTTGAAATTCTTTTGAGCCTATGCCATCCTAAGTATCTGATCTAAAACATTAAAAAAATGTTTAAGTAGATTTTGATTGTGCCAAAAAAGCTATCTGAATTTTTCCACATCCCTGTGTGATGACTGTACAAGCTATTCTTAACATTTTAGAAGAATACTCCAGTCAGTTTCCACTCACTGCAAACACAGATAAATAATTTGGGAAGTGCCAAGCATTCTAATGTTATCTTAACATAGATTAGAATCCATAATAAAACACTTTGCTTCTAACTACAGAACAACACGTAACGCTTGCAATGGAGGATCTACGCTTAAAACAGTTTGTAATTTAAGAAACTGCAAGTCTCACATTCGGCATTAAGTGAAGTACACTGGATAGTAACCGCAGTATTACCATACAGGATTGAGACAGCTGCAGAATAGCTTATTTTCAGATGCCACTGAATTTTGCCAGCATTTCCAAAACAATCTCTCTATAATACTCATGAAGTGGAATGCACATCGGCAGCTTCCTCCCATTTTTGCAATGTAAAATTCCTTCAAATTAAACTTTGACTGCAATATTGTTGTGAAAGTCTGAAATATGTAGCATGTGCTATTAAGAGTCCCCCCCCCACCCCACCCCGAGATAAAGTTCACTATGATCAATGGAACTTATATTCTGCTAAAAGTAGCCTGGATTGCCATTTAAAAAACAATCCTATATATACTTCCCTGGAAACAGTCCAACATTTCAACCTAGCTATGTATAGGATTTTTATGCCAGGATTCAATGTGGTACATATTTACTAGGAAATGAGACATATGAAAATACATTTTCTCTTTGCGTAAAGGATTATGATGCACAGCTACTTGTACACTAGTTAGTCCAAATAAGGAATTTTCAGTGGAATTTAGAAAACGTATTTTAATTGCAGACAAGTATTTCATACTATATATGAGATAGACTATTGCCACTTCATGTGTAGACTGTAATACACCCAAAGAGGACATTAGGAGTCCAATAAAGGAAGTTAGTTCTGGAACAAATACACAAATACAAACAAATACACATATTACATAATACAGTACATACAACACCCAGATTAATATACAAAACCTCCACAACATCTTGTACTGGGTCATGCTATATCACTCAGTCACATGAACATCAATCAAAACTATGCTTGAAGAAACACGAGTAGCCTAGGTCCCAGATCAACTGAGAAGGTAAACTTACAATTTTGCATAGAAGTCACATATTTCTTTGTATACTTTTACGTCACTGTGCCTGCGCTGCAATTTTGACATGGCTCTTTCGCCCTCGTTCACATAGTTATCCTGGGCAGTTTGAGGAATGTCAGATAATTCTTCATTCTCTGGAATTGCACAGGAATCTCCTCTGCTTTGGAATTCCATTCTTAATTTGCAACTGTTTGAAAAACAACTGGAGCAGAGAGCTCTGAAGAAACCACTGAAGGTAGGAATAAGGAGAGGAACAAGCTCTAAGAACTGGATCGAGCTGTGTGCAGTTTGAAGAGCTTCAAGTTA
Organism: Pseudonaja textilis; assembly: GCF_049901715.1. Taxonomy (NCBI): domain Eukaryota; kingdom Metazoa; phylum Chordata; class Lepidosauria; order Squamata; family Elapidae; genus Pseudonaja; species Pseudonaja textilis. The sequence continues at coordinate 23,674,249 of NC_141997.1, read as the reverse complement.
AAAGTTCAGTTACAGAACAGTTTGAATGTCACTGTGAGGTTAGGGATGTCAGAATAACCAAGCAGCAAATTCCATTGGAAGGTAGTAAGAGCAATTTACACAGAACAGATGATCTTTTCTACTTACTGCTATTAGCAAGAGTTAGACTAACGCAATGCTATTAGAGAAAATGTAATCCTGGGCATGCTAGTTGTCACTGACTGTTTAATGTGGAAAAACTTACTCCAGTATGCTGGCATGCCTTTATATTTATATCAGGACTGCTAATGCCTTTGCAAAGATTAGAAGGAAATGCTGTGTTAGGAAAACCACATTCGGGAAAATTGGCTTTACTCTTTGCAAATTCTCCATCTCCCATTGACTAGAGAACACATGAATCTAAGGTTGCATCTTTTCTGTTTTAACACCTTAGCAACATTGGGCAATTAGATACATGAACATAGTATCACCATAGGATGCCTTTTTATATGAAAGAAGTATTTTCATGACAATAACAGTAAGAATAACACTATGGCATTTTTTCTAAGAAACTCTTTTGCAAGTCAGCAATACCACTACCAGCATCATACAATCCTCCTAAAATAATCCAGTGAGTTTCTCTCTTATTGAACTTTTAGATGAGGTTCAGATCAGTCATTTCCTATTGATGGTATCTTTTAACAAAGGTCACCAGATCATGCTAAGTTTCTGTAGGAATGGTTCTTGTTTACTATAATGTATTTGTGGGAAGATACTTGAGTTGGGAATGTTTCAACAGGAACAGCATGTTTTTGGAAAACAAGTTTTATAGTAGACCTAACTCCAGGCATGAATATCTCAGATTAAACAGAAACTCATAAAAAGATACAGATGGTAGCATAAAGTACAAAGGAGGTACAGATAGAAGAATTGAGGAATACCAAGGACGTGAAAAAATAGGTTAAGGAGTATGATTACGAGTGTGTGAAACCAGAATACCCAACTATTACTTCATTGTTTTATTATCACAGAAGTCTCTACAGGCCTATAAAGCCTGAGTATTTCTATCTGCTCGACTGTTTATACACCAGTTACTGTAGGACTTGAACTTTCATAAATACAGGTAGTCCTCGAGTTACAGTGGCAATTGGGACCAGAATTTCTTTTTGTAAAGTGATGGAAATATAATAAAAGACCCACATATTTAGAATAGAGTAGAGCAGAGTAGAGTGGAATTCTTTATTGGCCAAGTGTGATTGGACACACAAGGAATTTGTCTTTGTGCATATGCTCACAGTGTTCATAAAAAAAAGATGCATTCTTCAAGAGTGAAGAATCATAAGGTACAACACTTAATAATAGTCATAGGGTATAATTTAATCATACATATAATAACTGCAGCTAGAATCTTATACGCACAACACTGGAAGAGTGAAAGGATTCCCATGGAGGAGGAAGTAATAAAAAAATATTAGAATGTGCCAAACTGGACAGACTTACAATGGAACTCAAGGATAAAAAGGAATCAGAGTACTACCTAACATGGGACATATTGTATAATTGGATAAATAATAGATGCAGAGATTAGTGTTAAATAAGGAAAGATTAACAAAATACAAATATATACAGTGATAGCGGAATATGTAAGAATAAACATTGTAAGAAATATTATTATTGAATTGTATGTGGATATAGTATGAAATACACAAAATGAGAATTGTAATAGTGTATTATGGTAGACATAAGCAAATAATAGTTATAATCAGGATGTATAACATGATGTAGAGATTATACTGTATGATAGTTTTACTAGGATGTATAATATGATGGGGGGGGGGGAAGGGATTTGATATAACCAGTACACAACGATGTTGTATAATTGGAACTATTTTATGTTTTTAAAAAAAAAAAAAAAATAAAATAAATAAAAGCAACCAATCTGCGGTGTTGTTAAAGAACCTATGGTGTGTGACAACTTTCGCCACCCACAACCAAGTCAGTGGAAAAGCTGACAGGAAGTTGCCAAGTCCTAGGTGGCTTGCAAGCAAGTTGGCAGACAGCATCACTTGGATCATCAGGGGTAGGACTATAAAGCTGCATGCTGATGATACCTCAACCCATGGATGATCTCACCCAGCGGCTTCATGTAGATATTAAAAGGGAGTGGAGAGAGTACTGAGCTCTGTGGCACAGGACAAGATAGCGGCTATGGGGACCTCTCATTCCCTATTAACACTAATTGGAACCTGCCTTGGAAAAAAGGAGCTGAGCCAGTGCAAGACTGTGCCACTCAATCCCAGACTTGTAGCTGACCCCAACATGATTGATAGTATTGAAGGTCACTGAGAGGTCAAGTAGAGTGAGGATGGTTGCACTACCTCCATCCTGCTCTTGCCAAAGATCCTCAACAAGTACGACCAATGTCGTTTCTGTCCCATAACCAGGCCTGAATCCTGACCGGAAGGGGTCCAGATAATCCATTTCATCCAGGACCCTCTAAAGTTGCCAGGCCATCATGTTCTCTAAAAAGTTACTCCCTCATCCTTCCTTCAACTGCTGTTGAGATATGTCGACTTTCAGCCTCAGTTCCAAGGCAGCCAATTTCCATTCTCCTGTTGGGCATTGGTGCCAGATGATTGGGCGCAGGGGTCAGAGGAAGGTGGAAAAGATGATGAAGGAGACACTCATGGTGATCACATGATTTCAGCCAATCATGGCAATACGACAGTGCAGTGATGCTGAAGCAACCACAATGTTGCCAAGTTTCAATTCCAATGGAGTAGTAAAACCCAGATTTTTGTGTTCATTCTATAGGTTAACCTACTGTTGTCCTATGACTTTTTGCCCAACTGAAGGTTACAAACAATCGAACAGTTTTAATAGTATATACTGCTGATATTTTAGTAGTATATTTTTGGTCAACTACATCTCCATGTAGTCCTTCCTCCAATTCCCCAGAAGGCAATTTGCCTCAAAGGTCCCATTTTTAACAGAATAGCCTCAGAAGATTTCTCTCTTTCAGTGGTAATCTGTTTCTTGAATAAACATGTCTTTTTCTTGGGAAAGAGAACTTGCAGCCCCAAGTAGATTTTAAATAGCATAATTCTTATTATGAATGGTTTATCCATAAATTGGCCTTTCTTCTTGAATTTGAGTAATATTTACTATCACTTAATGCAGTGCTTCCCAAACCTGGAGAATTACCTCATATTGGGCAACAGTAGTTTTCCTTTGGGTATTGACACATGAATCCATTAACCAATAACAGGAGCACATTTAAATTAATTTAAACTGTTTAACCTACATTGGATAAAAAGGACTTTCTGTCAAAGCAGTTTTGGATAATGAAAGAAAGCTTAGCAAGTACTGATTTAATGGGTGTGATGTTTGGATGCATTGGTATGGAAAATATGTTGAATAAGCATTGTGCCCTTTCAGCATTGAAATTATCCATCAATGTATTTTAACATTTTTTTAACTGAAGCAGTGGAAAGCAGTTGGAAGAGCTTGTGACAGCAGTAAAATTTAGAGATTTCACTCTTATTTCTTAACAGTAAAGCTTTTTAAAACTATGGCTTATGTATGCATTTTTTACAGAACCGTACAGTGGTACACACATCCTTTACCATTAAAGGATAAAATATTTAAGAATATGGCAATCATGCAACTAAAGCCTCAGACATAGTTAGTCACCTACTTGTGCATGTCTCTTCAGCATTTCAGGCAGAAAGAGAACAAATAACAAAAGACAACTTCCTTTGGTTTAAAAAATGAAATATGTTCATCGTTGCCAATATTTTCCACAAGCAACTAGGGAAATGATTTATGCTACATGGCCCACATTTTAAAAATTTGCAACTAGCATTGAACAGTTTCTGAAATTCATGCTGTGAACTTTTCTTCGAATGTAATTCAGGGAGATTTTCTATTAAATAGATATGTTTGGAAACTGTATGTTGTAGTAATCATGGACTGTACTTCAAATTCCTAATCTTGACACAAAATCAGCTTAAACTTCATATTGGGCTGATTTATACCTAATGCTCTTCTATAGGCTAATGTGATGTATTTATTTTCAGCTTATAGGATGTTTAACTCTAAGATGGGTTGCTTGTTTTCAGCTTGTGATCCTTGAAATTATGGTCTAACATTATGTGTGAATCTAGTCACATAATAAAAATCCATATTTAATACTATATGTGAACTCAGCCATAGAATTATTTCAAGAATAAATCAAAACAATATCAAGATCTCTTTAAATACTACAGGAAAAAATAAGAAGTATGCTATAATGAATAATAGTTTTTTCTGTTTCAGTTCTTGTGTCTATTTAACATTTCATGTTATTCTATTACAATTTTGCTTAGGAATCAAAGCACAAGAGGAGGCACATGATACAGGGAATTTGACAGAACCCATTTCAGTTCATTGATTTAATTTACTCAGTTCACTGAGCTGCAATTTAAAATTTCATGCTACAGTGAAAGTTGGATACACAAATACTTGGACACTTCTTTTAATCAGAAGCTTTTAAAGTATTAAGCTGCATTTCTATCACAGCATAATTACTATAATTTTTTTTTCAAAAATTACCTTAAAACAAGAAACTTCTAATGTTAAGACAATGAATGAACTGAACATTTCATTTGGTACTATAATTAAAACCTTGATTAATCTAGGTGAAGCTTGCCATGAGACTTCTCATATGTCCTTCATGCTCCTTATAAGGTTGGAGTAAATGTCAACACCAGACTTTCTGGCTCGATATTACATTCTTATTATAGTAACGACTCCATTGGAGGTACCACACTGAAGACTGACCTTCATCAAAAATGGAAAGGGTAATATTGATTTGATTGCTTTGCTAAACAGAATGCAAGAACTCTTAGATTTCTCTTTGTAAACAAGTTGCTATCTATCTATCTATCTATCTATCTATCTATCTATCTATCTATCTATCTATCTATCTATCTATCTATCTATCTACCATGTTTCTCCAACAATACAACCTCCCCCAATAGGAAGACCTTCCAAGTATGACCAAGTTTGATCCAGTCTGTTGAGAATACAATTGTATACCACTTAATGGAAAAGAATCCCCATTTGCAACAATATACTTACTAGAAAGTAAGTCCCACTGTGTATAGCAGATTTATGTCTGAATGGACATGGATAAAATCATATTGTGCATCTTCTTTCTGCATCGGCTTATCAGAAAAATGAATCCATGATAATGATTATAATGTTTAGGACTGGGCTGGGCTTTTTTTCTCTATGCATCCAAAAGTGAGCTAAAAGGTAAAACTTTGCAAATAACTATGACTACAAAAAAGAAGGCTGAAGGTTTGTTGTGTTTGCTCCATCACTCATATTTGGAGTACTTATTGTGCATTACTCTGAAAAAAATGTCATATATCATGCACAAGTACAGTATTCAAATTATTACGTTCCAGATACCATGTCATCAGGCAAACTACATATTGTAATTTGTGTCAGACATGTCACAACACAACTGATGCATGTTACATAATCTATGTCATTTATGCAATTATATTAGCCAATTATGATTTTGTAAATACAGTATATTGCAATTAAATAGAACTTTCCCTGAGTTTTCCTCCAGAGAATCTCCCTGTTTTCCAGTTAATCAGAGAAAGAGATTCCAACTTAGTTTATTCCATGACATTCAGGGGATTTTTAAATGAATGTGATTTAAAATAAATGTAAACAATATCTTCATAAACAGTGTATGAGATGAAATCTTGGAAATGCTTAAGATCTTGTTATTCATGGAAGCTTTTAAATAAAACCCTACTCTAATGCACTACATGAGACACTTGATCATAAGCTTTAAAGTCAAACTACTACATTTTATTTATTTATTTGTATCCTGCTTTTATTATTTTTATAACTAATTAAGGCACTGAGCATATCTAACACACCTTCCTCTTCCTATGTGGCTTGTTGTTTGTTTTCCCTGCAACCACAACCTTGTGAATTGAGTTGGGCTGAGCCTGAGAGTCATTGATCCAGTCACCCAGCTGACTTTAATAGGACTCATGGTCTCCTGCTTTCTAGCCTTTCTTTGCCAGCTTAGCCACTAGACTACAGATGTCAAACTCAACATGTCACGCTAGCATCGCATGACATTTCTCAATGTTTTTCCCATTCGTGGAGCTGGGGTGGGCATGGCCTACGCGTGACACCTCCGGCCCACGGGATGCCAGTTTGACACCCCTGCACTAGACCAAACTGACTCACCTTTGTTGCAAATAATGCTCAAAATAACAATGCTGAGAACAGTTACCAGGCTTTTGCTGTAGTATGTTGCTTATACCAATGATATGGCATGAGTTGTAAAAGCAATAATTTGCTCCATTTTAAAATTCTTGAAAGCACAAGTGTTCCATTTCAGCATGCTGGGAAAACTCACTGTTTACTAGAACAGAATATAAACAGACTAGCCAAGGTTAATTTATATTCAGCAGATAACTGATAAGAAGTTTCAGAAGTTGTTTAAGCAATGTTGAGAGAGTGGATTTATTAAACAAACTTTTTTCAAGGACACTGGGGATGTGTACAAAACACTGAAGTATACAGCATTTCTGTCTCTGCCTCTGCCTCTCTCTCTACACACACACACACACACACACCAGGCATAGCAATATACAGTGTATAAAACTTAAAAATAACAATATTTAGGAATTACATCTAAGCTAATTGGAACATTTTTCAGAATATTGTTGTTAGATCTGGGACGATGGTTCAAGAACGGAGGCAAGACTCAGATAACAACAACAGCTCTTTATTAGTGACTTCAGATCTGAGCGAAGAATCCCAGCCGCAGCAGCCCCTTATATAGGGCTGGCTGCGGCTAGGCAGCCAATGAAGGCGATTTGAGTTTGCCGCTCTTGGCTGGGCCAATTGCGGCAGCCCATTTACTAGCCAATCGCATCAGTCTGCGGCGACCAATTACGATCGGCTATTCGCGGGCCAATCAGAGTTGCAGGCTTTCGAGCCTGCTAGTCCAGAACAATTGTGCTCCTGGATGTTTAGAGGTCTTGGCAAAATAGTGCCTTTTACTTCTCTATTACTAATGGTATCTTTGCTGCATTGTATTCTATTCTATCTATGGCTGGCTCAGGAATTGTGGGAGATAAAGTCCAGGGACCATGGTTCCCCACCTTTGGTATAAACCTTGGCAACCTGTTCTATGTGACTCATTACAGAAGCTTAGAGGCCTACAGAAGGCACTAAAAGCTTCACATAGGATATGGACTTTGCACTGCTCTTACATTAATTATACTAGCATCCAATTTGTTTGGGATAATAAATTCAAAATGCATGCGCTTACTGATAAAATCCCAGCATGTTGAGCTCTCAACATTTTGTAGACTGCCTTTTCCAACATGAACCTATTCAGAAATTACCATTTTCATCTAAGGTTTTTGATTAAAATGGAAACTTAGGACAAGGCCAATTCTGTAGCAGCATAAAAATGAAGGGTGATTTGATTCGAAATGAAATGTTGTTTAGTTTCTAGTAGGCAGAATCTCTCCCAAACAATATACAAGAAAATATTGAAATACATTTAAAAATGGTTTTCCTATTGAAGTCAATATAAACAGCCATATATGAATATCTAATAAGCCAAGTACAAATAGCTTAGTTTAAGTTCTCATCTGACAGAATGCATAAAAACCTATTTCATCATTTAAAGGCATCATTTAATTAGATGGCTATATAGTACGTTTCGCAAGTATCTATTGGAAAATCTTTTCCCTTACTAAGGAAATAAACTGCTGGTTTTCACATTAATCCAAGCAAATATGGTCAATGGAATTGTGAACATCAGGAAATGACCAAGCTTGCTACTGCTTGCCTAAAATGGTTTTTTTTAAAAAAGGAATGACAAAAAATATGAATAAAAGCAAAGAAAGGGGAAAAAAATCTTAGAATTTCTTAATATTGTGGAAGAAGTAATGTTAACCTGAACCAGCTAAAACTAGCCTAAACTAGCTTTCTATATCGATTTACACTTACACAGAAAGTCCTAGTTTGTTTGGGAATTATTTGCCAGGGAAATGCTAATCTGTAAATTAGCTTTCTTTCAGATTAGATTTTTATTTGTTCATGTAGCTGTGGTCACAACTCTCTAAAGTTTCAAGAAGTCTTCAAATCAACTCCCATCTAATTTTCACAACTAGAGATGCTAGGAATTAAATCAGAGAACTCCTGCATATAAAAAAGATACAAACAATATTCCTTTGAGCAGTAGTTCCTCCCTTATGCCACTTCCTTCCCCATGCTACACCGTACAGTACTCCCTATCAGTTGATCACAAAAGAAAGATGTCAATTTATCTGTAAATGAAATCAAATTTCTTGGTTACAAACTAAAAACAGAACAAAACTCTGTGTGCTTAATTTAAATTCATTTTCTATGAAGAGAACAGCAAGTTGAGAATAATAGGGTTTGATTTTGTTTTTCTTAATCTAATGACCTGACAACTGCATGAAATTGTTTAAAATTCAAAATCTGAATCTAAAATGCAGTTGCTTCCAGGATCAGAACAGCACTTCAGAATTATAATATATGTAGACTCTCAGCCATCTCTTCATGCATTTTTTTCTAACTTCATATTCAAAAACTTCTTTGGGTCAATCTATCAATCACCCTTGGCTTTTTCTTAAAGGTGCATAGGCCATAAAATGTGTTGCACGGGACAGATAAGCCAGTTTCACTCAAGGTATTGTTGCCACATACTTGTTCTTCCATCTGAAAGGAGGATGTGTTACCTCCTGCACACTTTTCCCATCATAAGTGACCAAACTCAGCGTGGCTGGAGGATCTGCTGCTGGCATGGCAGCCAGTCATATCAGAGAGTGCAATTTATTCTACTGTACGCAGACTCTGGGGCCAGTCTAGTGAGTAACTCTAAAGGCATTTTTAAAGATGATGATTAAGCAACATGCTAAGGGTAAAGACAAGGACAAGTAAGGGGAGGACACGGGAGGAAGGGCTGTGATGCCCTACATTTACTCAAGCCTTTGAGCAATAGAAATATAATAAATATAATCAGGCTTTGCAACCACATAAAACAAAAGTGAATGTCAGTAATACAAGGAAAACAGCAGGCACTGTTAGTGTTTTTAAAAGAGAAATTGAAAAGGCCACATCAGAAACGTCTATTTTTGTAAGACTCTCTCTCTCTTAGAATATCTGTCTGCACATATGCATACACACCCCTTCCAAAATAGTGGTTTCCTGCTCTCAGATAAGGCCTAAAGGCACAACTGTAATTCATATCCTAATAACAGGCTACATTGAAATAGTCTTAACTCCAAAGCTAGTGGCAACTTGTATTGAACTTCAAGTGCGATCATTCAATTTGCATCAGAAAGGCATTTTTAAAGTAGGGGGAGAAGGAAAAATACAGTGGAATCTACCTATCTGTTTGTCTGTCTTCTATCTATCTATCTATCTATCTATCTATCTATCTATCTATCTATCTATCTATCTATCTATCTATCTATCCATCCATCCTTTTTAAGAGATAAACCCAACATCATAGTTAGGCCTTTATCAAAGTTTTCTTTAAGAAACAACCTCACCCAAACTGTGGCTTTCCTGAAGAACGACCCAAAACTCTGAATTTACTGTATACCCCCATAGGAACACTACTGTGGGCTGTATTCAGCATAGAGCAATTTCTCAATGTGCAGCCATAAAGCCCAAGATAAAACAGGTGAAACTCAAAAAATTAGAATATCGTGCAAAAGTTCATTTATTTCAGTTATGCAACTTAAAAGGTGAAACTAATATGTGAGATAGACTCATTACATGCAAAGCAAGATAGTTCAAGCCGTGATTTGTCATAATTGAGATGATTATGGTTTACAGCTCATGAAAACCCCAAATCCACAATCTCAGAAAATTAGAATATTACATGCAATCAATAAAACAAGGATAGTACAAAGAACAATATTGGACCTCTGAAAAGTATAAGCATACATATGTACTCAGTACTTGGTTTGGGCCCCTTTTGCAGCAATTACTGCCCCAATGTGGCATGGCATGGAAGCTATCAGCCTGTGGCACTGCTGAGAAGTTATGGAAGACCAGGATGCTTCAATAGCTGCCTTCAGCTCTTCTGCATTGTTCGGTCTCATGTCTCTCATCTTTCTCTTGGCAATGCCCCATAGATTCTCTATGGGGTTCAGGTCAGGCAAGTTTGCTGGCCAATCAAGAACAGTAATCCCACAGTCATTGAACCAGGATTTGGTGCTTTTGGCAGGTGTGGGCAGGTGCCAAGTCCTGCTAGAAAATGAAGTCAGCATCCCCATAAAGCTCATCTGCAGAAGGAAACATGAAGTGCTCCAAAATCTCCTGGTAGACGGCTGCGTTGACCCTGGACTTAATGAAGCACAGTGGACCAACACCAGCAGATGGCATGGCTCCCCAAATCAACACAGACTGTGGACTTCAAGCATCTTGCAGTGTGTGCCTCTCCATTCTTCCTCCAGACTCTGGGTCCTTGGTTTCCAAATGAGATGCAAAAGTTGTTCTCATCAGAAAAGAGGACTTTGGACCACTCAGCAACAGACCAGTTCTGTTTTTCTTTACCCCAAATAAGATGCTTCTGACGTTGTTTGTTGTTTAGGAGAGGCTTGACAAGAGGAATACGACATTTGAAGCCCATGTCCAGGATCTGTCTGCGTGTGGTGGCTCTTGATGCACTGACTCCAGCCTCAGTCCCCAACACTTGTGAAAGTCCCCAACACTTTTGAATGACCTTTTCCTGACAATCCTCTCCAGACTGCGGTCATCCCTGCTGCTTGTGCGCCTTTTTCTTCCACACTTTTCCCTTCCACATAACTTTCTATTAATGTGCTTTGATACAGCACTTTGGGAACATCCAACTTCGTTCGTAATTACCTTCTGAGGCTTTCCCTCCTTATGGAGGGTGTCAATGATGGTTTTCTGCACAACTGTCAGGTCAGCAGTCTTTCCCATGATTGTGATTCCTACTGAACCAGACTGAGAGACCATTTAAAGGCTCAGGAACCCTTTGCAGGTGTTATGGCTTAATTAGCTGATTAGAGTGGGACACTTTGAGCCTAGAATATTGAACTTTTTCACAATATTCTAATTTTCTGAGATTGTGGATTTGGGGTTTTCATGATCTGTAAGCCATAATCATCTCAATTATGACAAATCACAGCTTGAACTGTCTTGCTTTGCATGCAATGAGTCTGTCTCATATATTAGTTTCACCTTTTAAGTTGCATTACTGAAATAAATGAACTTTTGCATGATATTCTAATTTTTTGAGTTTCACCTGTACACTTTGGCAGCCAACTCTGTTACCATGCCAATTTGCATGAACTGCTTGTAATACAGTTGTAACAGAAGTTTCCTGAACTGCACATAGTTAATTGCACATGTTTATTTATAAATGTATTACTTTGTAATTAGGATGCAATGTATCTCAAAGAAGGTAGACTGTTGAATTTAAGGGAAAATCATAGCTAAAAGGAATCACAAGTTTTGTGAATAAACTTACCGGTAATCTTTTCCCCAAAACACTAATTGAAATGAAAAGATAACCAATGCAACTGCAGAATATTTCCAAGATGCACCACAAGTATTTTATTAAATACTTAAATGTTGACCTGAAGATTAAATCTGAGAGTTTACATCAACGTCCCCCCAAAACCTGTAACCTCATTCTTATTCTAATTTTTGAAATACACACAACTTTGTAATATGTTCCATTTCTACAGTAATTCATTTTTAAAAACAAACCCAAAGAAGAGAGCAATAAAAACCAATTCATAATGAAAAACAGCTTTGAAAATTGATTTAATATTAATCACAAAATACAAGTAAGCTTATCTAAATTCCCATGTAAGCTATATATTTCCCACCATTTCTTTAAAGAGTTTGGGTTGGCAAAATCATCATTGTTATTCTCCTCTAAAAAATAAAGATAAAACTGACAAATAGCAAATCTTATGATATTATGCTGAGCGATAATTTGAACCTGGGTCTTTCTTATATGTCTAATACAAGACAGTAACTCAGGAATTCCACTTCCCATAATTCTTTGCCACTGACCAATCTGGCTGAATCTGAAGAAGAACTGAATCTATCACGTTTCAAGGCTCCTGGATTGCCTATCATTATTTATTCACTTATTAGAATCAAATCCTACTTTTTTTCCTCTAGGAATTCTCTTTTCATTTTATCTATACAAGAACCCTATGAAGGAGAGTAAGCTGAGAGAAAGTGAAGTCAATGGACTGTCAATACATGTTGGTTACCAAGCAACCAAATTGTGAGGGATACTATGAAGGCCACAACTTCAAGGACAACTGTAAATCTCTTTTTACAGCAATGTCATAACTCTAAATGGTTGCTGAATGAGTAGTTGGTAAATGAGGACTATTTGTATATTAAGCTATGTTGGGAACCCCCAAAACGTGTGACGTCTCTCATATGTGGATTGTGCTTATCTGACTACAAAAAAACTCCCTTCACTTCTAGGGGCTGGTGGTTTTGGCTTCCAGTTAATCAGCTATTATCCTCTAAGCCTTCTTCTGAACTGGCAGGGTTTTTTTTTTAAATGAGTGTCTTTTATCTTTACAGGCTATTTTGTTTTATTCCATACCACAAACAATTCTGCAATTTTATTATTGACAGTAAAGAATTGAGCAAACTGTAGTTCTACAGACATCCAGAAGCCTTCTTTTTAATTGATGCCTTTGATAACATTTATTCAGAGAGTTCTTTCTTTTTGAATTGTAAGATAAGGGCACTAGTTAAAATCTAAAACATTGAGTTCATTTTAAAAAGTAACAGGATTTTCACTGACCTATATTTTCAAAGTCAGTATTTTAAAAAGAGTGCATTCATTGGTGGAAGAAAAAATAATATTGCATTAAAAAAGATATTCAATTTTTGGACTCCAGCCCATATCACAAATATTACTTTTTTTTTGTTATCTTCCCGCTGTAAGTGGTTTTACTGCATTCTTTTGTCAGAAGCATTTCAACAAAAATATCCAATCCAGAAAGAAAAAAAGAAGAGCATGATCTAACAAGTAACATATCGTTTTAAAAAACAAAATCCCCTCTTTGAATAATAGATTAACCCCATTCAGCTCCCTAAAGGAAGTCTTTCTTTCACGGCAACTGTGTTTTGCTGACTAAGAATTATTTTTAAAATATTGCCCAAAACTAAAACATTGTGAAGAAAAATAAACTGTAATCCAAAGTCTGTGGCCACTTTGTACTGTCACTTGCTAAGTACGTGTGTAGCATTTAGGTTAATGAACAAACTAATGAGCTGCTTTCCAAATACTCTTTCCTCTTAACTCCACCCAAAATTATCTGCTTCGTGACTATTTCCGATCATGCATGTCTTGCAACTAACATTCTTACAATCCGCCGACTTGTAGTGATTATTTTTGCTGAAACTATTGCCAAAATAAAACGTGCTGAGCTCCGGTTAACCATTAATACATTTTTTCCTACCACTCACCTTAGCTTCTGCCCAGGTAACTCCTGAAGACCCAGGCTATCTGGGCGATCCCGTCTTCTCCTGTATAGACCTGAATGAGATAATTCTTTCAACTGCAACGTAGTCATTCCGCTCTCTCCTGTTCACCCCCCAGAAAAGTTTCTGCTGAATGGCAGCCCAGCTGCCAAGATGCTTGGGAAAAGTTCGTGGAGCAGTGTGGCTAACACACCTGCACAGACCAGCACTAGAACTCACTTTACACAGGCAGTTGCTGAGCAGCTTCCTGTTTCTCATAGGTACACACCCTCCAGAAGAGCACTGCGTTTCCTTTTAACAGCAAGTCTCCTATCTAAGGGATGCTCAGAGGGTAAGCTGAGGGCAACCGTTTTGAACCTAGAACAAATGCAAATCAGGCCATTAACTGTGCTAGAAGGCTGCTGCAAAGCTAGCAGCAGCAAAATGTTTTCAATTCTATTTCTGCCTCTCACAATCAGACAAAAATCTCAACCAACTAAACTGTCACCCTACCTTGAATTGCAAGAAAAAGAATCATGGGAGCACTTTATTGATCTACGGAAGCTTGAAGTCTGGCATGTATTGATCTGATCCATCAAAATTGAAGCATAGTGTAATTGAGTTTGGAATGAATTGATCTGATCAGCTAAAATAGAAGCAAAGGATAATGAAAGGTAATGAATGGATAAAAATTAACTTTTTCTTCAACATTCCTTCAAAATGCAAAATAACAACAAAAAAATGAAGCCAAATTGGGAGGTGGGTAGAGGACAACTTTGTCAATGTTCTGGTTCTGCTTAGCCGCATCAAAAGTTGACCGCAGGAGACTATGGAAACTAGAAAGAAATAAAATGGTTTCCTGCCAAAGAAACCGAGAGAGATTTCTAAATCATTTAACACTAAAACAGAGAACCGGCGTTTCCAATTTTCAATGATACAAATTGGCTAAAATTGAGTCCAAAATTTAAAAGCAACATTGTACCACTATCAAAATGCAGAAACAAAATTATTTCCAGCACTCATGTTATAAGATAATGGATGGTCTTTATTTTTTTTTAAAAAAAACTGATTTATAAAACTTAGGGTTTTGTTCAAAGGATTTCTACAAATCAATCTAGACCCAGTCACGGTCACCAACCTTTTGGACCTCAGGGACCACCAAATTCATAATTTTAAATCCCAGGGACCACTAACCGGTTCTGTGGACGTGGCCTAATTTGTGGTTGTGGCTTGGTGGTCATGTGACTGGCTGGGCATGGCTTGTATGTAAATATTATAAATATTTATATAAATATTGATTTTTTAAATAAAAAAAAGCAACTTTTATCCAAAATCAGGCAAAGCAGGCAGGAAGATTGAGTCGCTCACAGAATCATTCAATGATCTATCTATCTGCCATCGGCTACCTGAGTCTGTCACATAAAATTTGCTTGTCATGAGTCTGCACTGAATAATAGAACCTTCAGTCCTAAGGGAGGTTCAGCTGTGCTTAAAAGCAGAGCGAAGATCTAAAGACTAGCTAGAAAGCAAGAAATGCCACCATTTCCGGCTTTCTCGCTAAATCTCCCGGCACAGTAGAACAGATGATGGCTGGGGGGAAAAAAAAAAAAGGAAAAATAGCAATTTAGCAGGCAAGTTTGCTGGGTAATGAGTGAATGGGTGGGGAGGGTTCCCGCGGGCAATGTGGGTGGCGCAACCTTGTGTTTCTGCGCACCCTGGATTAATTGCTTTAGTGGGGTGCTCTGGGTGTGAGATTTCTCTGTGGCCCACCAAAATTTTCTCACGGCCCACCAGTTGGCGACTGCTGTTTTGGAGAACTATTCAGTCATATACGAACATAAGAGCAGCTCTGGTGGGACAAATCAAAGGTCTGTTTAATCCTGCATTTGGTTTCATTAAGAGTCCAGTTGTCTTTAGGAGTCCTCAAAGGCAACATGAAGAGTATGATTCCCCGCCCCCTTTTTTTTGGCACAATTGGCATTTCCAAAGTGAACTCCTGATGAACATGCAACTTCTATCCAGATTTTAATGGCCATGGACAGATTTATCCTAAATAAAAATACCTTATTTTTAAAAAATCATTAAAAAGAAAGAAAATCCATTAATATATTTTATAGCCACAAACATCCACATGTTGATTAACCATGAACAGCTATGAAATCACAAAGGTTAGATTTTATCATTTTTCTGTGACCTGGAGGGGGAAAAATCACTTAAACACTAAATACTGAATTTACCCACATATGAGTAAGTCCAGTGACATCTAGTGGTTAAATTCCATTTGACACTATCCACAAAACATATCTTGCCTTTCTTGTACAAGAACAGTTATATCTTTTTATTTCAAGTTCATTGAAAAAAAAAACTGGCTAAATGAGTTACTAAGTACAGAACTCAAGAGAAATGTCATAGAGCACCTTTACTGCAAAAACAGAGAATACTTAGCCCATATTCTTCTATAATTTATGATGTTATAATTTTAAACGCTAATTATATTCCTTGAGACTCTGTAGATAATAAATCAAGAATAAAATCTGTTGGGAGTAAAATTGACCACATTTTTTTTGTTTTAATAATAGTATTTCTTATTAAAGCCGAATCACATAATGCAAATTCTAATTGTTTTGAATGACTATGCCAAGTATGAGATCAGCATGTTTCTAATTGTATCCATCAAATATAGTTGGGTCATAGCTAAATTCAAAGTTGCAGTGTAGCTCGGAAAAGAATTTATAGAAACGTCCAGGTACAAAATGAAAAAGAAATTATGAAAAGAACCTTGGGGGAAATTCCTGTTACTAAGATAATTTTCATCTAGCACAATTTATAAAGTAAATAATATTCATAAATCTTTTGTTTTTGGCAACTGGGACTTGTGTGTGCATACACCCACATGCTTCTCTAAGACTTCATAGGAACTGAAAACATGCTGGTGCTGTCAAATCAGAACTATCTTCACAGTGCAATAACATTTGTTAGATTTTGTCTTAGCAAAACTCCCTGTAAACCATGGTGCATGACCTACCGTTAGGTATGAACTAACAATGACCTATTCCCACGGATTCTGTCCAAAACAAAGCAGACCTGCTGCTTTCCCTACTTCTACAAAACATGACTATGTAATTAAAGCTATGACTATCTCTATATTATCTACATGCTCTTCCGTTCAAGATTTAGGCATGGAAAATTCCCCTCCCCTTCCTTCGTCTTCTTGGGTCTGAAATGTAACTACAGTGGGGAAAAAAAGAAAAGAAAAGATGGCAGCTGCTGTTGAAGCCTCAGCCCCCTTTTTACTCCCATTTCTCAAGGACGCTACTAATATGATCGGAAATACTTATTAAACAAAGCCATATTCAGGGGAAAAAGCTGGCAGAATTTTTTTTTAGAAGACTGCAAACACTGTTCATGGAGAGAAGCATTGTTTTATCCACTTTATAGACTCATGGCAAGGGGTCTCTGCCCCGTTCCGTTTTCCCTATGCCTAAGCAAACAACGACTATCAAATCTATGGGCTGAGTGTACACCAAGCAATGTATGACAGTTCCTCATTTAGAAAATGTGTAGTCTGATATACAGAAGTTAACTGGCCATTTTAAGGAAAGTCTTAGCAATTTGTGGCAGTCTGCAAATATTTTCATCAGAAGGCTTGTTTAAGAAGGGGTTAGGTTGGAAACAGCAGTCCCTAAATGGCGTATGATTGTGAGGCCATCTCAAATCTTTCTTTTGGAACCTGGAACAGCTTTATTGGTTTCCAATGGATATTCACAGAAAGCTGATTCACTCTTTGTGCTAGGTATATAGAAGATGATTAACTGCAACTGGAGAGACCAAGATTCCTGTCTCATTTGATGGCGATACCTGCCAGCTGAGTGAATCGATGATTCTCCCTCTGCACAGCCAACCTCAATGGTGGGTTAATAAAATGAGATACACTTCTATGTATGAGACAAGGCAGAATATGCACATAAATAAATAAGCTTTCTTCACTGCGATTTACAGAATAATCCACAACTGGCTGATTCAGACAATATTAGGAAAGTTGAAACTGTACTGACCACTTTATCACTTAGTACAGTATGTGAATCCAATAAATAATTAAAGCTTAATAGTGAAGTTATAGGAACAGAACATACATGGCATACTATAAGAAATTGTTTCTCTTTCAATAAGCATATCAACAGAATTACTCTTATGTGCTTAATTATAAAATGACTTTTAAAATGCATTTTAAATTGCACTGTTTTGTTTTCCTTCTTTTTTACTGTCCAGTGTGAATAGTCTTTCTTCTTCAATAGCTTCTCTTCCAAAATTCTCTTGCTTTAAGGTTATTTCCCTTTCAGGAAGTTGCTAATTAACTCTTGCATTTAATGGCAGCAAATGAAACAAGTATCCCGCTGCAATCATTTAAGGACAATTTAATGCATGTTTCTCAAAATAGCAACATAGATCAAGAAATGCTAAAAAACTGATCAAGTACATTGATAGCGTTTTCAATATATTCTTTAAATTAATAAAAAAAGTTCAACTAATCCAAAACTGAATATTTTTTTAATTTTCAGGATAAATATTTCATATTGACACAAATCCATGACTCCCTCTTCTCTTATCACCGGCAGCTTTAGTTGTCTTCCTGGACTTCTTACATGGAAGTCTCTCTTCGTTACTTTCAACACTACATTCTTTAATAATTTTTAGAATTTTTATTCAACCAACCAGAGGAAATGGGAAAAATAAGATCATTTCATTTCTGCTGAAACATTACCTCCAGTTCCTGAGCTATTTCCATTCAGCTTATTAAGTATTTCTGTATAATATTCCAGAATTGGCATTTTGTCTTTTTCCTCCCTCTATCCTTTTTCCTGTCCTCCCACTTAGATTGTGCCGAAAGGCAAGGGCTGTCTTGCTTTACTGGTTTTAAATAAGCTGCCCTGGGTGCCTGTTTTAGCTGAAGGAAAATTCTTTAGATGGATATGCAGGTAATGTGATTTCAGCTAACCCTTCATCACAGTGGAAATGATAACTTGGACAGTATAGTTTTTGTTTTTAGTCCTGTTCTGCTTTTCCTTTAAGGCCCAGACAACAGCAATTCATGGAAAAAAGAAAGAAGCTCATGGAAGGAGACATGCTTCAAGACGATAGGAAAGTGGTCACACTGCTAGACTTCCTGTTATAAAATATGTTCCTATTTTTTTGGCCCCAAGATGGTAGGAGTGGAGCAGCCCCAACTGGCAAGCTCCGCTCAGGGCTTGTTTTATTTGGCTTGCAACAATTGTTTTCTGGTCTCTTTCATAATATTGTTGATTTATCTTCTTTTATTCCCATATTTTACTTATCATAGAAATCTACAATTTTGCTCTGTGGCATGTAAGTTCCTGGTACATCAGGCAAGAATAAACAGAGAACCAGCCCTGGAACTCTGAAACTGGCCAAGGTAGTATAACAATTTAAGATTAACCAATTCTTGATTAGAAAGAGACTCCTGCTGAAATCCGTCTCCTGAAATTCAATGAATTCAGCTCGTTTCTTGTCAGACTATATAAATCACATTTTACTAAAAATTTCAATGGGAAGAATCATTTGCTTGGTAATTATTCAGAGTGCTTAGGTATCAACGAAAATAAGATGGAACCTTAGTAGCTTTTCGTACAAGAGCCTTGATTTAATTACAAGTGTTTTGCCCTGCATTAGAGATTGTATGGTGATATGCTAAGGTGTGAAACCACATTCTGTTTTTTTAAACAGTAATGAGAATAACAATGCCTTTTCAAGCAAGGCGTATTCAGAGCACAACAGTGTCAGCAAGGTGTAACGAAACTCAATGTTTTCCCCACACTGGATCATATTTTCAAGTGATTCCTTCATGCACGGTTTAGACTGAAAGTTGACACTAAGACAATATGTTTTGTAGCCAGGAACAGAGATATTTATCAATATAAAACAGCTAAAATTAAAAGTGAATGAAATAACGACATGTTATAAAATTATACAAAAATGAATTATTTGCTTATTTTTTAAATTTAATTTTAACAAGATTAATCAATATATACTGTATATATGTATGTATGTAAGTGTTAATGCATTAGTGGCGACAGTGTAGTCCATAGTACTAACATAAGAAAAAAAGAAAAGCATTGCCTTTTCATGTCTATACAATCATTCTTTTGAACTTCCCTATGCAGAAAAGGTCCACAATTCTTGATATCTTAGGTGAATCTAAATATTGGAGATATAACCAAGAAAAATATGTGCATTGTGGGTAAACAGTGAGCAACAATCCTGTGGCTTTCCCTCTTCGCTTGTGATAATGCTCCCTAATGCTATGGTAAGTTTTGCAACGTCTCCCTCTGCTGATAGAACAGCTATTACGTTTTATGGCAACATGAACCATACAAAACTGTGTACATATTACATAGTTCAATGCTTCAACCCACACTCTCTTTAGGTCCCTTTTTATTTTCACTGATCTATAACATTTGATTTTCTATGATTCTCAATTAAAGTTCATTTCATATGTATCTGGTTATCTGGAAAATTTACATTCACAACAGTTTACAGCGTTAGTCAACTTGCAAATATTATTGATTAAATAAGTAAGTTTTGAACTGTTGTATCTTTGTGGAAGGCACTAGTCAGAGAAAGCTATAAAAAGAATTAAAAGCCTTTCTTGTGAAAAAAAAAATCAGTCATGTGGCCATCTGTAAAAATATATTTACAGATATATTTACAAGAAATAGAGAAGAATTATTTTCAACAATAAAGAAATAACAGATTAGTTGATCTAGGGGACCAAAAAAGATTAGAAGTGACCAGATCGCAGTGTTCCAATATCTAACAGGTAGCTACAGAGAAGAGGTGGTCAACCTATTCTGAAGACAGGCTGAAGGCAGAACAAGAGGCAATGGATGGAAACTAATCAAGCAGAGAACCAACCTAGAACTAAAGAGAAACTTCCTAACATTGAGATCAATTAACCAGTGGAACAACTTGCCTCCTGTCATTACCTTCAAAATCTCTTCCAACTCTATAATTCTATCAGTTGCATTTCTGCCCCTTTGCAATGTGTAAAGAACAGAATATTTATCCCTCTCTTCACCAGAGTATAAAGGAAGGATATAAATCATTAGCAACTATCATCATGCTTCTTTTAAAATTTATTCACTTTTTTTGAATTGCTATTGCCTTAAAACATGGAAGAAATAATAGATAACTTGAGGCTACGCCTGATTATCAAGTTATTTGTTTTGAACTTCCGTTTTGTAAGGCTTTGGCGGTGGCAGGAATCTGCGATTGTGCGTGGTTTCTGCTGTGCTCGCCGCTGGAGTGCCCCCGATCCAGCTGGATTTGGGGGCTAATAGTTACCCCATAGAGGTAACTGAAGATAGGGGAGAACCAGCAGGGGTCCGGGAGAATCGCAACCCCCCTCCTCAGCTGGCTTAACTCCCTTTTCCAAAGGTGGTGGAGCGGCAGTCAGCAATGGCTGCCACAGAGAAGCTTGCATCCGGATAAGAATGTGCAGGAGGAAGCTGAAAAAGTGAAAGCTCTGGCTGACCGGATAATAAGTAGCATTTAAATACCCTGGAATTTTAATTTTGTCAAAGATACATCATTCCCAAAGAAGATTGGGAAAAGCGGCGGATGAAAGTTAAAAGGGAAAGTTTGTTTTTTCTCACTCTCCTTCCTTACGGTGATAGCAGATGGAAATCGGAAAAACCCGTTCTGGCACCAGCAGGTAATTAAATTTGAAAGTTAAAGCCAAGGGGACATTAAAGATTTCTGAACATCGAAAAAGAAATTTTTTTTTACTCTTTGCTATAAGTGGGAAGGGAGAGGAAAAGAATTAACATTAAGATTTTTGGTGGAGGAGGCTGCTTGGAACTTATAAGACTAGAGTTAAATTGTAACAAGACTTCTAAAAGATACATTTTGGAACTTTACAATTGAACTGTACCCCAGGAAGAGAAAGTACAAAAAGAAGAAAGTGCTAAATGAAACAGACTGTGTGTATTTGGACTGCTTGGTGACTTTGGGACCTTTGGAAATTATTATTTGAAAGACTAAAAACTTTTGGGTTGTTTTAAAAACTTTTTCACTATGGCATTACTTGTTGATGAATTGAAAATGGAATTCAAAAAGCTAAAAGAAGAGGAACAAGAAGGGAAGGGCTCTTCTGGGTCTGTTTTTCATTTTTTAGAAATGTCGATTTCTACCTATCAGCAATTACAAGAACAAGAAGGCTGGGATGAAGAAGAAGAAGAAGCCATCTTTAATGAACAAACAACTTTAGTTGGGGAAGAAAAGGGAAAGAGGGGAAAGAGAATGGAAAATTTAAGACTTAAAAAAACAACCAAAAAAGGGAAAAATAAGGTGAAAAATTGATACAATGTCAGAAAGCAACAGAAAGGACTACAGAAGAAGGTGGAGATTAAGAGAGTCGAGATCAAGAGATGTGGAGGGTAAAAAGGCTAGACTGGAGAAGAAAGGAAGGGAAAAAAGGAAGAGAAGTTACAAAGGTTTGAAACAAGATGTAAAGAAACAGGATTTATTCAGAGATAATGGGTAAAAATATAACTTTAAAAGAGATTCTGCAAAAGTACATAAGACTGTATTGTTGTATTTGTATTTGAAATGTTAGAAAACTGGAACACTATATGATTATAAAATGGGATAAAATATTAAAAGGAATGTGTAAAATGCTTAACATTTAATGATAGAGTTTAGTTTGTTATGGATTATTGTTTTAATTATATTATAAACTTATCATTTTCCTATTTTAAAATATAGTATGTAGCTTTAGAATGTACTTAGCAGAATCAGAATGGAAACTATATATTATTTTAAGTGTTAAATTTAGGGGAAAGATATAAAGGCGTCATACTTCAATCAGTGATTACAGGAAAATTTTTGTGTTAATGAGAAAAGATAATAGATAATTGAAATAAAACAGACAAATGATACAAGCATAATGATTTAAATTGAGATGAAATAAATAAGATAGAATTAAGAGAGTAAAAAGAGGGGAGAAGCTATATAGAAAATGTAGAATGATAAATAAGATATGAAATGGTATATAATGTGAGCATGAATTTGATTTATGTCTGTATAAAAGATGTAATCCGGGACTAAGCTGCTTTCCCAAAAGAAGTTTTAAGTTTTGTGTTTTGTTTGTGTATGTTTGTTTATTGAAAATTAATAAAAAAGTTATTAAAAAAAAAGTTATTTGTTTCAAAATATTACATGCAAATGTAACCATAATATAAGATTACTTCAGATACTATTACATAAAAGCTGAAACGAACTTACATATAATCCTTAACTTATGACCATTTGTTTAACAACCACTGAAAGTTACAACAATGCTGAAAAAAAAGGACTAACGACCAGTCCTCATACTTAGGACCATCGCAGCATCCCTGCAGTCACATGATCAAAATTTAGGCACTCGGCAACCATTCATGCCAGTCCTGGGGTAACATGATAATCATTTGCAATCTTCCCAGGTAAAGTCAACAGGGAACAAACATGGTGACTCACTTAACAACCACAGCAAAAGGTCATAAAATTGGGCACAACTCACTTAACAACCACATCACTTAGCGACAGAAGTTCCAGGTTGAGGACTACCTGTAATGTAATGTGACTCTGCCAAGTAAAAAAATATTGTCTAAACTTTTCCTGTGCTTGTAATAGCTTTGAAATGATTTTACTAATTAAAATAATTTAAATACAGGAAAATTAGCATCCATATGTGCATATGTTTTTTTTAAAAGTCTTTAAGAAACAAAGACTCTCTCTTTTCTATTCCTTCCGTTCTAAAACTAGCCAGCAAACCAGCTCTGCTTTCCCATAAGAGTAAAAGCGGCTACTTTAGCCTCTCTCTTGATTCTTCTTGTGAGGAATCAGAAGTACTGTACAATAGCTGCAATAAGGAATCCAGTCCATAAGAGTATTTTCTGCTTGTCAGAGAATCCCTGAGTTGGAAAACAAGGGACCATTGAGTACAATCCATTTCTTAGTTCGGTAATCCAAGTTAAAACCATCACAACAAATGACTACCTAGCTTCCAGTTGAGCACATCATACCAAAGAATACCCAGCTGCAGTTCTTCAGGAGGGCCTCTGTACACTGTCTGTCTGCCTATCCATTTATCTACACACTCCCAGAATTCTCCAGCCAGCTATAGGAGCTATTCTGGGAATTGAAGTCCACAAGTCTTAAAGTTGCCAAGTGTGGGGACCTCTGGTATATACATACATAAACACAAACACACAGTCTGCAGATGTTAAGTAACATTCCAAGAGGCATAATTAAGAACACAAGATCAAGAGCACGACTGAAGGCAATACCGTCAGATATAAAGAGTTTACTTGCAGTAACTTCTCACTTCTCTAGAAATGTCTAGATTTCCACATATATATATTTGAAACAATAAGACAAAGCATTAAGGCGAAGCAGAGGAATTTAGCTTCTTTAGAAACAACAACACAGGAAAGTGCCAATACTCACACAGTATTATTGGTCAGTTGACAAAAGATCTAATGAATAAATTTGATCCGTACATTGCTTTAGGCTAAGCATTTAGCATTGACAGAACTTCCTCCTGGTCATTGCTGAAAGAGGTGATAAAAGCCAATGTGACTTTGCAAACCACTTCCCATTATTTTTCATACCAAACTTAACTTAAAAGGAAATGAACAAAGGCTCAAACTCTCTGACTGCATCAATATCTTTTTCAATTACAATTTTTTTAAAAAAATTGGCACAAGGATGTTCTTTAAAAAAAAATATTTCTTACTCAAAAGTTAATCTTCCCTCTCCCCTTTATTCCAGAAATATATCTCAAAACATGACATAATCTCAGACATAAGAGCCTCGTGTACTTCAGCCATTTGAGTTCCGTGAAGGTGATGGATACAAATATGATATGTAAATCTAGGGCCTCAAGGGCAGACTTTGGAAGAAAAACAGTCTCTATCTAGACAGAGGTGGAAAAAGTTCTTAAAGCCAACAGTATAACTAAAGGACAGGAAAAGTCCTGCAATGCTACTATCTGCTACTTTTACAAATGAATTTGATTCTTTTTCTCCTATTATCACTTCTCCAAATTGCTGCCATTAAGAGGGGTGGGACAGAGGTGCACGAAATGCACGGGACATGTTCCACAATCAGGAAGGAATGGAGAAAAATTGGACGAAATTTCAACGTGGCTGTAACTTGACTTGATGCCAGTATTTCTTGAGGAGGGATTAAGGAATTTAAAAGTTCCTGGAGAAAATTGTAGCATTCTGGAATTAGGGGAACATTGGGAAATGGTCAGCAGCAAGGCCCGATGCTTGATGGCTTGAAATAATTACTAAGTGGAAGCAGATATTGAGTTTATTATAAGGGACCTTGGCCTTGGATTAAAAGCCAGGGCAATTGTCTTGATTATGATATGGAGAACAATTAAAGTACTGTTCTAAGGAGGTAATTAACCTCTCCATCTCCACATTGAACTGTGGATGGTAGACTAAGCACAGGTGGACCTTTGCATTTAAAGTTGAAATATCCCCTTCAAAAACATGCCTTAAATCAGGAGTGTCCAACCTTAGTGACTTTAAGATTTGCGGATTTCAAACTCCCAGAATTTCCCAGTCAGCCATGACAGGAATTGAAGTTCAGAGGTCTTAAAGGGGCCAAGGTTAGACACCTCTGTCTTAAATTGGGGACTTCTGTCAAAAATGTTATTTCCTTCTGAAAATTTGTTGAATGAATAGAATAGATGAACTGTTTCAGAAAAGCAATGGAAGTCATGATGGAATGAAATGGCTTAATAAAATAAACTCTGCCGTAAGAAAGGTATCCAGACTCCTGACATGGTTATGTCATTACTATATAAAGTCCACAAAACTCTTTCCCATGGCACTTACAGATTATATGAAATAGAATAGAATAGAATAGAACAGAATAGAATAGAATAGAATAGAATAGAATAGAATAGAATTCTTTATTGGCCAAGTGTGTTTGGATACACAAGGAATTTGTTTTGGTGCAAATCAAATCATACTAGGAAACATAATAAGAAGTGATCAAATCAAATCAAAATATACTAGTAAACAGTCAATTAAAAAAAACAATAAGGATACAAGCAACAAAATTACTTTACCAAAGATTCACTAACTATCTAGAACAATAAGAACAAATACCTTGACCTTCCTCAAATATTTCAATTGATGCTATAACCTGATATTCTTTTAGATTATTTGAGCAATTAAAAAACACAATTTTAAAATAAATATATATACTGTGTATCATAATTCAGGTTTTGCTGCTACAGATTCTATAGAACAAAGTGACTGTAGCACTCCCTTTGAACTCCCTACATATATTACATTGCTGTTATATCTACCTTAATCAAATTACACTTCTTTGTAATTGTTATATATTATGATTTTAAAATGTTTTGAAGATTATTTTCCAGGAGCCTAGAAATATGGAACATTTTTTTTTAAAAAAAGGCTTTCATCTAAACTTTGTATAACCTGCTGTCAATGTTGTTCAGGGAACATAAGCATACGTGGAATTTGTGTAGGTGAAAGACATGCATCTTTAGTTCTTTTGTCTGAAGGCAAGGACTGGAATTGTAAAAATATCCAGGGTTTAAAATCTGAAATATCTCAAATTAAAAACAATTCATGGGAAGATTTAACTATATGCTTAGACATATCCTAGGTAATTGAAGAATGGAGCTTACGAGCTTAACGCCTATATTTCTTTGGTGCCATTTCAACAAACATGTTTGACAGTCACATTTATATTCTGCATGCTTTGGCTACAAACCAGCAGCTCATTATAGAGGAAAACTATTTTTCTGCAAGAATATTGTGTAAGGCTTCAGAAGCTAACCACAGTAGAAGACAGGAAATATGGAATGTTGATTCATGATGACACTGGTATTTTCTGTGTCTTAAAAGGAAATTTTTTGATAAGATTTAACTCAGGAGCAACTGTGAAATTTTCTTCATCTGTTTTTCAAAAAGTAACAGAGACTCCAATCTTCAATCCTTTTGTTTTTGTTTTTTCAAATCACTATGTCTGAAGTCAATGGACCAGTGTGTCATTGTGTGTGTATAATTATAATGCTGATAACTGATTTTAATCAGAAATTATAGTGCCTCAAAATGATTTTTGCAGCTTGAGCTAGAAAAAATTCAAGCAATACAAAAGTCAGTGCAAAGTCCAACTGACTAAATTGTGCTTTCCTTGCAAAACAAACAAAAATATAAGGCATCCTGGGTTTGCCATCCTGGTTTAAGAGGTGAAGCACTATTTTTATATACATATTTAAACAACAATACTCTCAGTAAAATTAAAAGAATACAACAGAAAACATCAGAAAACAAGCTTCTGACAAAAATAAACAGATATCTCCCAAAATGCAAATCCTATAATACAATCAAATCCATCTTCAAGAGAAGATCACAGAAAATGAATGATGGAAAAAATAAGCTATGATCCACTGGGGTAAAGACATCTAGCCTGTTTCTTTTGCACTGGGACTTTCTGTAGCAAAACCAGCACGAAGAAGTCCTACAGATTCCTTCTTTGGCTCTAGAAGTCGGTTTGAATTTGTAATTATAGACAAAGCTCTAAGGCTAGGTAGGAACCATCTACTATTGCAACCCTATTCATGAAGTCATATGTCTGATTCTATCAACAAAAACCCTTAAGTTTAATGCATGCACAATTCATTCATTTAACAGAGTTGACTCAGTTGCTCCATCTCAGAGAAATCCTATCCTTATTTCCCCCACCCTGCCTCCCCCAGTAAGAGGTGTGACATGGTCAAATGCTGTTTGAATCAGATTTATTTAATTTGATTCAAGGAATTGCTGATGTTCTTCTAACATTTTCACAAGACCATTTGCAAGAATTGCAATATAAAAAAATACTGCATGGAGCAGGGGTCTCCAACCTTGGCAACTTTGAGCCTGGAGGACTTCAACTTCCAGAATTCTCCAGCTTAAAGCTGCCAAGGTTGGAGACCCCTGATATCAAGGAAGGATTTTTATGATTGGAATAGGAAATTCTAGCAAACTGAATGGGGCAACCCACCACAGCCATCTCACTATGGCCAACTCGCAACAAGACAACTCACTGCAGGACAATTCAGCAATTCAATTTAATTATTTAAAATATTTTAAAAATTATCTTAAATTTTGATATTCACATTTCATTTTCTCCCTCCTTAGCGTCCTTTCTTTAATTATTCTATTCCACCATTTCTTTTGATAGTAGTGTAAGTCTTGTTCCCTGGCGTTTCTGCCTCCTGTGTATCTTATGGTAAAAGACCACACAACATGAGACATCTTATTTCTACACATACTTTTTATTATCTACAGAAGTTATCAAGACTTCCATAAGCTAGTCTGATCAGTGTGAGTGGTAAAACTAGCTCACACGAATGTTGGCTTCTTCTGTACATTTGTTAAAGATCGTCCGATTTTGGAAAATAAATTCTAATACAAAGGTATTCTTTGTGTGTATGTGAAAAAAGAATCTTTCATCAGTCATAGGTGCTGATTTTATCAGCTTTGTAAATAAAAAATTAAAAAGTATAAAGCGACAGAGTTCAAAGATTATTAAAAGGCAAGAAATAGATGTGTGTTGTGTCTACAAGTTTACAAAATGGAAATTTGAGCGTAAACCTGAATAAATCACGCCAAGTGCCAAAATAAATGCATTAATTTTTGTAAACAGAAGCAAAAGCCAAATCTTTTTGAAAAAGAACCACATAGCCATTCTTGGGTGCTCTTTTGCACTCAGGATAAACACCCTGAACCATGTTGAACTATCAGTAAAGAGGCCAACACATTTCATAGAGGGGAAAAGACAACACTGCCACATTTAAAAATAATTATGGGCCACAAAGGAACAGTTGGCACACTAACCAGCTGTTTGGTGGCTAAAAGAATCAGAAAGGCCTGGACGTTTTGAGAAGTGTGTCTTTCAGAGCAAGGGTGGCTGTGAAAACACCAGGTGTGGCAGTAGATCTTTCCTGACAGTGACCATGGTTGGTGGTAGTGGGCTTGTTGGGTTTCAAAAGATGCTGGCGGACCTAAAAACTGCTTGGTGGATCCTACAATGTGAGCCTTCCAAGATAGACAGGAAATAAGACTTGTTGAACTAATCCTACTTTATTATAAGGCTACATTAAATAGAAATTTGTAAGTCTATAGGCAGAAACTTCTGGCCTCCACTTTTAACTGCTTGATCCATTAGGGCAGGTACTTCCTAAATTTCTTCCTCTAACTCTTAAGAAACTGTGGGCTCCTGCCTGTCTAGCCCAATTCTTTCTCTTTCCCTCTTTCCCCAAGATCATTCATGTATTCTAATACGCATAGGCATTACACATGGCTGCAAGTTACGCAGGCCTATGCTAGAGCATATTTGGTGTAGGACTCATTTTGAGAACAATTTTATTATCAGCTGAGAACAGTTGTGCTATTGCATAGCAATTAACACTTACTGGATGGCTGTTTTTGTTTTTCCTTTGGTGCTTTGGAGTCAATGTTGCCTGGACAAGTCCCTGCAGGTTGAATGCAAGATTTCAGAAGTGGTTTGCCATTGCCCGCTTCCTAGGGCTGAGAGAGAATGACTGGCCCAAGGTAACCCAGCTGCCTTTGTGTCTAAGGCAGGACTAGAATGGGTCTCCCAGATTTTAGATGCCTGAATCATCATGGCTCTCTTTGATTAAATATTTTGTATTTTCAAAAACTTTTCAGAGAGGAATCCAGAAAATAAATGGGATGATATCCTTGAACACCTGCTGTAGTAAATTTGCTAGATGCTTTGAAGATAGATTTACTCATATTTAGAGATAACTGAATGACAACTTAATAAGGACCTGATAAATTGGTCCAATGTATTATTTTGCTGAGGTATATCAATTTGACCTGATAAATTGGTCCAATGTATTATGTTACTGAGGTATATCAAATTTGACATATACATCAACAATACCATAGCTATGCCTTCTTTAACCTTTACCCATCTTTGCTTCTCAGATCCAGCTATTATGGGAAGGGGATGCTAAAATGATTATTTCATAAAGTTGCATCGATCACTTCTGGAAAAAAAAACTAGTTAAACCAAGCAGTTTATATGACTAGTGTTCAATTACAGCTCTCTTTTCAGGCAGAGGGCTGAAGATGGTAACAGCAGCAATAGTTCAGATCCCTGAAGAAGATACATAATATTTGGGGATTCATTTGGTTTCAGGGTTAGTTTTAGAATGAGATGGCCCTAATGAACTAAAACACCAGAGAGAAAGGATACACACCCCAACCTACATGATTTGGGTCTGATTAAGTTTGGAACACGGTATCACTACGACACAGCATCATCGTCTCCTGACTATCAATTAAATGTAACATATTTTAAGACTTAAGTGCTTATCTTGGCTTCCTAAGTTCCTTGATGCACTAAACAGTATCTTACCATTAATGAACAGAAACCCATAATGTATTACATATTTCCTGATTAATATTTGCCACTACAAACTGCAGTATAGGTAGGCCTCAGCCTACAACCACAATTGAGCCCAAAATTTATGTTGCTAAGTAGAAATTTGTTAAGTGACTTTTGCCCCACTTTACGATTTTTCTTACTACATTTGTTTAGTGAATCACTTCTGCAGTTGTTAAGTTAGTAACGGTAACTAGATTTTGTTAGATTTTAAGTAGTTAGATTTTGCTTTGTCAGAGGGTTGCAAAAGAGGCTCAGATGACCCTGGGACACTGCAACCACCATAAATATGAACCAGTTGTCAAGCATCCAAATGTAAATCACACAGCCATGGGGATTCTGCAATAGTCATAAGTCACTTTTTTTCAGTGCCGTTGTAACTTTGAATGGTGACTAAATGAACTGTTGTAAGTTGAGGTCTACCTGTATTATCAATATTTGCAAGCATTTTTGCAACAGTTTTGTATGTAAGCATATGTACCATCTCCTATACGGGGTCTTTTTAGTAAATATTTTCCACTGTGGCCATAATATAGCAACCAGCAACACATGAGACTAAGGAAACGAAGAATGTTACATGTGACAAGAGATTATCCTTTCTGATGTGATTAATGATTTGGAAGTATTAAATGGATAGAATTGTTCACATAACTAGCTTTTTACATTCCTGAACAGGCAAACTTTTGGATTGATTTCAAACCATTTCCCCTCAAAAAGCTTAACTACATTAAAGATGAATATTGAATTTTGATAGAAATAATACTTATTTCAAAACATTCCTACAGTAATACTCCAAAACAAATGAGATATTGTCAATGATGGAAGGAAAAAGGTCTGTAATAAAATTTAGCCTTATATGGGGAAATAAGGAGAAAGTTCTCATTTTCTAATCTGAAGGATATTTGGAAAATGTTGTGGAAAACTCTTTTCTTCTGGGAGAGAGTTAGGGAAAAGGGGAAAAACCAGTTTTTTCTACCTAGAAATATCAA
Source organism: Pseudonaja textilis (assembly GCF_049901715.1). Taxonomy (NCBI): domain Eukaryota; kingdom Metazoa; phylum Chordata; class Lepidosauria; order Squamata; family Elapidae; genus Pseudonaja; species Pseudonaja textilis. Next base: position 23,643,260 of record NC_141997.1, on the reverse strand, counting down.
CAATGAAATAAAATAAAAATTAATGCATTTGTTTTGAGATACACAACACACACACACACACACACACACACACACACAGAGAGAATGCAGTCATGAAATTCTGAAAGCAACATAAAGTTAAAATAAACCTAGATGGAAATGGAAATATGCATCAGGATAAAGATGGCCTATAGTAGCTATATCAGAAAATACCCTGTGCAAAATGGAAAATAATGGCATTTCTACAGTAATGATATAGTAATGTCTGGAATTAATTATTTGAGGGAAAGGGAGGGAATTGATGTGGTGCTTCATTTATTTCCAAAAATGATTGTTCTGATAAGTGATACCCTGAATGTTTGTGCTAAAGTCTGGTCTTGCCAACACTATTGCTCTGCAGCGGAAGAGATCTAAAGAACAGATTAACGAAAAAATAAAATGTTGCTCGCTGCTTTTCTACCAGCAGATGGAACTAGAGTTCCATTGTGTTTATTACCTTTATGCCATCTAATAGCAAAGCTCAAAATGTGACAGATGTTTAGCATCATGTTGAAATCACAAATACATTCTAATTTCCTTCAAGGTTTCTCCTTGTTTTCATCTTGTTGTTCAGCCTTAACATTAATTATGGACTTTAACTATATTTTAAAGCTTAAACACATTTAAGAAACAAGCAACTGAAAGTCTAAACAACTCTACAAATCATCTTGTAGATGAATAAAATTCATTGTTGTCTTTCAAAGAGAAAGCAAAACATAGCATATAGTGCAGGAGAATGCAATACTAATCTACAGGTATTATACTCTAGCACAAAAATAGCATCCATTATTTCCATAATTCAAGAACTAAAACAAGGAAAATGCACTGGATTTTATTTTCTAGCCACTTAACTGGGAAGCTTATGATACTTTTTACCCCCTTCAGAAGACAATGCTTTTTTAAAAAATGCACATTGTGCTTAATGGTTTGTTTGTTTTCTTTACTCTCAGATAAGGTGTAGAGACAAAGCTTTCTTTCTGACATCCAAAATCAATGGATTTTTTTAAAAAAATCCCTGCAACAGTGTTTGCTTTTGAGATTAAGAATAGTGTATGAAACAAGAGATCTACTTTTCTTTTTTGATTCTCTGCTATTTTAGGAAAAAACGAAACAGATCAACATATTCCCATAGTTCTGCAGCAGAAATGAGCCGGTTTATTTATCTTGTCTGAAAAGGAGCACATCTGCAGAAGCTGGGAGAATGCCAAGACCTGCCACTAATCTCAGCAGGGACGGCCTTTGCCCAGTGAGTAGGAAATTCCAGATCAGCAGATGACTCTGGCCTTCCTGAAGGATGACAGTGCAGACATCAGCACAGGGACAGGGAAGAAATGCATCTAAAATGCAGTGAAAAAATAGAATCAAAAGCAAAAGGGGTTTTTTTTTGGGGGGGGGGGGACATTTGTTTTTAGCATCTGATGCTTGTTATGTCTAATAAAAAGAAATGAAGCCTCAGGCAGCTGTTGGTTAAGAGCCAAAGCAGATGAATTAATAGAAATCTCATTTACTGCTACCTATAATTTAAAAATAAGAAACTTCTATTAGGCAATGAAGTTTCCTCATTTTCTTTTCTCATCATAATCGCAAGAAGAAAAAAAACCCCTCTACTCATGCACAGCTATTTCTACCTATTATAGGGAATGTTCTCATGTATTTCCTCCTTGGATTTTCATTTAAAAGGCTACAGAATCTATGGCCTATTGACTAACGACAATTCCCAGCAGCCTTGATCACCATGGCCAATAGCAAGGGATGCTAGAACTGCACTTAAGCGACATCTGCACGGCCAAGACAAGGTTAACAATGACTCTACAATCCAAATGAAAGGCAGCCATGACTGTGCTCATCCTTATAGGTCAGCTAGATTTGATGAATGTGTGACTGTGTGTTAAGTGTCATCTTTGGCACTTCTTTTTTTCACAATATGATGATGCGTTCTTCATCATATTAAGCAACTGTATTCGAACAGGTGATCTTGAGAAAGTCTAAGAGATTGGAATTCCAGGATTTTTCATCAAGGTCTGTCTCCCAGCTACTGTAGGCTGAAGCTCCGAGTTTTAGTTTCCTCTTCCTAATGCATATTCCTCTCCAAGTTTGAGCCTACTGGAGACCTTTTCCCACACAATTTTAGCTCTTTCCTTCAAAATCCCCTTCAGCACAACATTTCTGCTTAAATCCTGTATTGTTGAACTGAAAGTCTTCCTTTTGCTTGTCAAAAATTCCTTTGTTACCATACAAGCTGAAACGTATTACTCAAAGCCATGAGGCATCCTTAATTTTGCTGGAAGGACAAATCTAAAATTTCTTAAGTCTTTATGAGTCACATTAAAAGAAAGTAATACTTTACAGGTAGTCCTCGAATTACTACAGTTCATTTAGTGACAGTTCGAAGTTTCAATAGCACTGAAAAAAATGACTTATGACCTTTTTTTCACACTTATGACTGCAGCATCCCCATGATCATGCTTGGCAACTGACTCATTCTTATGACTGTTGCTGTGTCATCACCTTTTGATGAACAAAATCAATGGGGAAGCCAGATTCACTTAACAACTGTGTTACTAACTTATCAACTGTAGTGATTCACTTAACAACTGTGGCAAGAAAGATCATAAAATAGGGCAAACTCACAACAAATGTCTCACTTATCAACAGAAATTTTGGGCTCAATTGTCCTCATAAGTTGAGGACTACTTGTACTCCTTTAATGGTGGAGACTGTTGTGTTCCCTAACACACCATTGGCAATATAAAGCTTCTCCAGAGAATTATGAGAAGAAAGGAACAGCATTCAGTTTTGAAAAAATATGAGATGCTCACAGCTCACAAAGCACGAGGACTAGTCTAGCCACGTCTTAAGGTATAGGGCAGTATCTCTCAATTTTGGCGATTTTAAGATGTGTGGACTTCAACTTCCAGAAGTCATGCTGGCTGGGGAATTCTGGGAGTTGAAGTTCACACATTCTTAAAGTTACCAAGGTTGAGAAACACAGTTCATCATAAAATAAAAAGAGTGTATAAGAATACAGAATTTTATCCTTGCAGCCTTAACATGAAGACTTAATACCCTACAGCAGAAGGGAGTCTTTTGTAGTCTGCACCCAGTAATGCCTGCTGTGTGCTATACAGACAATAGTATTTGGCATTCTGGGCCAGGGTTATAAATTTTCATGTCCATCTGTACCCTGTTGCCAAAGAAGAGGGTTGCTGAGGGATGACCTGATTCTTTCTGGCATCTCCCTCTGCCCTGGACCAGATCCTGTCTCCATGTAATGGTGCATCTGTGGTTGTATCAAGCTGACTATGGTGGCATTTTAAAATATCCAAGTTGATTTACAAGACATCTCTACCACAGGATATGAAATTTGGTCCAAAGCATAAAAAGAACAGAAATGTACCTTGTTCCTTTATAAAAACAAAAACTGTGATTTAGAATAGTTCATAAAGGGATGCTTACTGATGGAGAAACAGACAAATTATATAACAAACTAATTAAAATTATTAAATGGGGTTATTTTTATAGAAAATAAGGACATTGATATATTCAAGATAAAATGTATAATTTGGATTGTATAAATCTAATTTACAATATGATTTAATTTAATTATTCTTGAGAACTTGCATTTGTTATGTTTTACCCTACAGCTCTTACTTTACAATGTCAAAAAACAAAGTGGATTTCATTTCTTAATATACGTACTCTTCATCAAACCATTGGCTGCATTTGCATCCCCCCAAATAAGTGACACAAACTCATTTATTTTAATAACTTATATCATTTTCCTGTTCTTTTATAAAATGCTGCTTCCTTCAAACTGTAAAGGAAGCATACATTGTTAGTCATTTTCAGTTTACTTTTTTAAAGAAACAGGAAGACAAATCATTTATTTTTCCAAACATATCTTAGTTAATTATAACTATCTTAAAGGAAAACTGTAATAAAGAGGCCACATAGAAAAGGATCAGGAGAAAAAGCAAGGGAGAAAAGATTTGCTGATGTTCTTCAGCAATCAAAAAATACTACCAAAGTTGTTCTCAAAACAAATATGTTTTGGGGGAAATATTGCCAGTTAGAATGGTAGTGGTTGCTTTACACTGAAAGCCCCACCCAAGCTGTGGCAAGAAGCTGTAAGGGCACGAGAAAACTATTTATGGGTCAGGCCAGAGCAAAAATGCCAATAGGACAGAAAAACATTCTAATACAGAAGGCACACTTATAAGGCAATTGCTAACTGCAGAGTTTAGATCACTTCACTTTTACACTGTAGTATTAGTATAACAAAGCAGAATAAACAGGTTTTCCCCAAGCTGGAATCTTCCAAATGTGTTGGATATCAACTTCTAAAATTCTCAAATAGTACGTGTCTTTTGCTATATCCTGAGAAAGTTGCATTTTAACTTGAAATCTTTTTCTAAGCTTCTGCGCTTTTGTAATATTCCAAGATCACATGATGCTATTAAATCAAACTTGTCTTCTAGTGATTTTATTGACATGGCTATATAACATTTTTAGGAACAGTAAGGAAATGTTTTGTCATGCATTCTTGTGGTATAGGTACTACCCCTATTAAGATACACAAATATGATGAAGTAAATGTATCAATAGCAGACACAAAGAGACTTGTCAGAAAAAAGAGAATTAGCTAAAAAAAAAAACTTAATAGACACAAATACAGGCCTACAACAACTGTTAAAAAGAAAGGCAAAAGAGGAAAATAAACATTACTGAAGTAGACAATGTCTTATGTAGTGTCTTTGTTTTTAAAGATATGCATGGAAAGATTTTACACTATGGCATTTACCCAAACAGGCATTTAGGACTTGGATTTCTGACAAATTCAGTCCAACTACTAATACACATATACTTAAAACCAGACAAGTTGCTTGATCATCAGAAAAAGGAAAGTACAGGTAGTCCTAGACTTGCAACTCCACATTGCTAAGCAATGTGGCCATTAAGTGAACCATCACATGACTGGATCCAATTTTATGACTGTTTTTTTTTACCATGGTTAAGTGAATCACAAGGTAGTTCAGCAAATCCAGCATTCCCAATTGATTTTGCTTGTTCGAAGCTGGCTGGGAAGGTTACAAATTGCAATCACATGACCACAGGGCATGATGTGATTGATGGTTGTAACTCTGAAGATAGTTGTAAGTCACTTTTTCAAAGCAGTCGTAACGCCATGCCATTGCTGAATGGTCATACTTTGAGGACTACCTGCAGTCATCATTCTGAGGGGGTCCTTGGTGGTCTCTGAGCTTGTTGTTTTCTTGCAGAAGTTTCATTACCCATTGCACTAGCACCGATGATGTTACCTAGTTTGGGTAATGAAACCTCTGCAAGAGCACAATAAGCTCAGACAGCACCAGGGGTGGGATTGTACCTGTTCAGCCTGGTTCTGGCAAACCGGTAGCTCCGAAGATCAGCTGGGAGCAAACTGGTTTGCTTCGATGATCAGCTGTTGGGCCCACCCACCTGCCCCAGCTCTAGTCTGGGCTTTGTTTCTGGGTTTTCCAGCTCAGCTGCTTCACGTGGCACCGCAGATTGCTGCACATCAGATGTTTTACACACAGGGTTTGCAGCAGAAAGTGAGTTGTAAATGCCGGTGCATGCAAAGCACGCGCTCACCGAACTGGTTGTTACACCGGTTGAATCCCACCCCTGGAGAACACCAAGGACCCCTCGAGGTATGACCATTCAACAACGACATGACTTCTGCAAGAAAATAAGAAAGCTCAGAGAGCACCAAAGACCCTTCATTTCAACCCTGAGATAAAAATATTCTCCTTTATGGGTTACAAAGTTCTACCAATTGGAAGGCAAGGAGGACTATAGAGCAGAAGCTGAAGTAGAACTGCTTGGTTTGAAGGGACTTGATAACCTCAGGTGATCAGGAAAATTGAAAAGGTTAAGGAAAATGACATGTTCAGAAAGAATAATCATAAAACATGCTGTGTATAGATGAACGATATTGCAGAACCTGTAAACATTGGATGAAGAATTCTACTAAATCAACTGCTTTTTTGCAACTTCAGGTAAGCAACAAATATGAAGTAAAGTCATTTATACTTCGGCACCTGGTATCTACAGGTACTCTTGTATGATGACATTGAGAGCACACCTCTGGGATAAGAGGAGGAAGCAGAGTATGAATGTTGTCATTTTGGTTGTGCGCTCATGTTGTGGAATACCTCACCTTTAGAGATATGACTGGTACCCTCCTTCAGAGTTTTTGGAAAGCAGTTCTTACTGGATGTTGACTTTTGTTTTGGAATTATTTTATAGCTTTACAGGTTTTATATTTAGCTGTTGGGAGTATTTATGAAGTTGTTGGTATTAAAATGCCATAATAAAAAGAAATATATTCATGTAAAGGCTGAAAATGTTGTTTAAAATAATTTCCCTGAGATATCTCTCTAGCTGCAGATATCCCTTCACTTTTAACAATATGGTTTTTTCAGTTCCCAAACAAGCAAGTTATTATGTAAATGAAAAATACTAAAATTTCATTCCAGATTTTATATCAATGGTAGCTGGAATTAATTATCAGCAAAATATGGCTTCTGCACTTTTACTATATAATATAATATCTCACCATTTCTTTGGGACTCATCAGTCAGAAAAATGACATTGGCTATATGACATTACATAAATTGAATGTAAGAATGCATATCTTTCCCTAATTGCTTCTCTGCCAGTCTGCACTCCAGAGGTTCTTAAACCTTCTGTCCAAAAACAGAAAGAAAAAAAAAGGCAAACCTGCCAGAGAAGAATTGATCTTTCCAGAGCTACTAAAATAAATTCTAAATAGTATACTCTACTGTATTGGTATTTTTATTTACAGTTTTAACAATTTAACAAGTCCTTATTGATAGTCAAGCAATAAAACAACTCCACCATAATAGCTATCCCCAAAAAGGGTGACTATATTAGTCACTTGATTGAATTGGCAGCTGTAGAAATTGATTGAACAAATAAAACTTATTCACTAGATGCACCAAGAAAAAGTCTCAGCCACACTAAGCAAGGTTTAAACTCAGACCACCCAACTGTTTTTTCGGGCCGGAGTCACCAACGGGTGGGCCAGGGACCACTGATGGTCTGCGAGAAAATTTGGGTGGTCCACAGAGAAATGTCACCCCCCCCCAAAGCAAATAATCCAGGCTGTGCAGGAACACAAGGCAGCGCCACCCACATGGCCCGTGGGAACACAAGGCTTGAGTCGCTTGCATTGCACACAACACGAGGTTGTGAGGGGAGGGGGGGAAAGGGAGGGGGGGGAAACTTGCCCCACTCGCCTGGCCTGGCCACCACTGCTCCTTACCACTTCTTTCTTCTTCTGCTTTTGGCTGCCCACAAGGAAAGCAGCCAAAGTCTTTCTTTCTCTTCCCCAAACTCTGCCAGAAATGAGTCTTTGGGACCCTGCAAAGCCTCCTGCTCCAAGAGGCTGCACTGGTGCGACAAGTCTCACAAAGATTCAGTTCTGGCGGAGTTTGTGGGGAGAGAAAGACAGACTACTGCCGCTTCTGCTGCTTTCCTTGCATGAAGCCAAAAGTCTCACTTCTCTCTCTCTCCCTGAGAACAGAGCTGGAGATGGTATCCTGCGATCCCAAATAAAGAACGATGGGTCGGTTGGGAAACGGGTGCAGGTTTTTTTTTGGGGGGAGGGATTTGGGTCCGCAGGACTTAAAATGAGGAGTTTGGTGGTCCCTGAGGTCCAAAAGGTTGGCGACCCCTGCTTCAGAGTATCATACTGTATTATGTGGCATATCTGCTCCAACCTCTCATGGGATCTCTCTAAGCTGCCTTCATTAACTTGCCTTCATTGACTTCCCTATGAATTGAGGAGAAAATTAGCAGCTTCATTTATAGATAGCTGCTTCTTCAGCTGATAATGATATTTTATGAAAACACTTCTATGCACATCAATTACTTGCATGATGACAGCATGATGATCCCTATCTCCATACTTTAGGGAGAAGAAGGGATATATTTTGGCCCTCTTATTATTTAAGTTTTAAATAAATATATTTAAATTTAAGCAAATTTTTACCAAATTATATATACATGACCTTGACCACAAACCAATTATTCTTTATTTATTTATAAGATAGCAGTCCCCAACCTTTCTGGCTCCATGGACCGACAGTGGGTGGTGGTGGTAGGGAGGGGAGGGGATGGTTTTGTGTATCCATCCTAATCCTACATATGTGCAAATGAAGCTCTGTGTGATTACTCACCACTTGTGCAGCCTAGTTCCCAACAGGCTGCTTACTGGCCTGGGGGATTAGGGACCCTGGTTATAAGGCTTTGTTGGTGCTATCCTATTGATGTCCGCACTCTGTTTAGGTTGATGCTAAATTATTGCAACAAAAATGTCAGCAATCAGTAACTCCTAAATGAACATGGTTGTAAAGTGCCATCTCATCATTTGTAATGGTATATGGGAATGACCTTGGGAGACAGGTGGAAGAGCTACAGACTAGACAACATCATGCAAAAGATAACTCAGCCCATAGAACAGGGGTGGAAAGTGTCTCAGAACATTTTCTCCGCATCTTCCTCGTTTTCTGGAAAGTAAAAGTTATGGCGGAAGAGAAATGCTTTCAGAATCTGCAAGATTTTGTTACTGCACTATTGTTATTGTTTGTTTACAGTAAAGGTAGTGTCAATGGTTTATGCTTCTTGCCTGGACTTCCTTAAATGGCTGATCCTTCGCCCAATTTTTCATGGGCTGATAAATATTCTCTTCCTGGAAGCTGATAAATAGTCTCTTCTTGGAAGAAACCAATAGATCTTGATTTGGCTTCCTGAGGATTCTCAAGACTCCCTGTGTATGTTAGGGTTAGAAAAAGCCATGGCTGAGGTGAAGTACAGAGTATTTAATTTAGATGTATAAAATTATACAACCAAAGCTTCACATTATTGCTCAGTTACCTTCATGAACATTCCTAATATCATCTTAAATATATCTAAAATCCTGTCTCTGTTCCACACAGAGGATTTGATGCCTTCTCTTCAAAGTGATGGATTAGAGATTCAGCATCCCTTTTCCAAAGTAGTTTGTGTCTGCATTTGGTACAATTACAGCTAATGTGCCAAATGTAACTCTCATTGAGAGAGCCAGGCACGCCAACAGTTACTCACATCTTGACTGGAATCCAGTTCAACTATTGCAATTAGTTCTGTTTGGAGCTACCCAGAAATTGCAGTTGATCTAAAATGCATCAGTTGAGCTGCTCACCCCTAAAAAATATGCTGCTTGTATCAACTGCTTCCCTGGCCCAATTCAAAGCATTGGCACTGATGTTTAAAACCTATCTGCAGAATCACCTAGTTGAACCTGCCTCAATACTTAGATCAGCAGAAAAGGAATCTTTGAAGATCCTTCAGTTATTATAGAATTGACTTTTTAGTAGAAGAAAAGGACTTATCTGGCACAGCTCCAAGGCCATGGAATTTATTCCTTGGGGAGATAGATCCAAAGTTTCATTTTTGCCCTTCTTTCCGTTCCTCAGTTCACATTCTATAGGTTGCTTATTATAGGAAAAAAATTGCTCACTCATAAACCATTGACAAGAAAAATGCTTCCTTCTATCACGGGAGATCTCATGATCCCTGCATGATCCCACAAGACTCGAATTGGTTATACAAGCAGCCAAGTGACATTATCCTTACCATTCAGTTCAAGTCAAATAAATAACTTTCTGAATGTAGAAAGCATCTGCTTACTGACAAACAAGTGCACGAGCAATTTACAAGCATCTTTCTAACCTCTTTTCCTAAAATTAGTCTGTTCTAAGCTTTTAGTTAAGATATTATTCTGAACGTATACTCAAAGTCCGCACATTTCTATTTCCTAGAGTTCTACAGTGGCACCATTTACTGTCACTGAATTGTTTTTTTTCCCGTCAATTTTCTAATCCTCATCCATCATAATATCATAATTCCAAAGGTGGTGCTGAAAAAGAAAAGGGAGGGCTCACAATGCAGAGAATTTCAAAATTGCATTTCCATTGCTTTATAGAAAAGAAATTGTTGTTTTTTTCTGGACCTGACAGCCAAATCTCCCTCATACCGCAAAACTATTTGCTCCACCCTTGTTCTTTTCGGGTTCTTTTAGCTCCTCTCTTCTTCTGTGCCTAGAAGACTACTGGGGGAAAAGAGTCTCCCTTAAGAGATCCAAGCTAATTGCTAACATTCAGTTTTGGAAAAGAGGCTAAGGGCTGTACAGAGCTAGTTGAGAGCCCTAGGTTGCTTCACTCCTGAAGGAAAAGAAAGAAATAAGAATAAGGCAGGAGCAATTTCCAAACTTATCTGCAGTCCAACCATGTTAGTGAAGGCTTTCACAGTCCTGTAGCTTGAGTTAACAGAGGAGCAAGCCTTTCAGAAGGCTGGCCTAGCCTGCTGCACTCAACTCCAAAATCCCATGCTCTGGCTCATTAACCTCTTTTGCTATTGCTTCTCAGGACGGCTGGAATTCTATTGCACCAGGAAACAGCTATTGTACGCACACTGTAAGAACTCCCATTCATCCAGACTTTCACATTCCTTTCTTTTAACCAGGCCGCTTTTTCCTGCACTACTTTTAGCAATTTTTTTTTTTGAAAATCAGCTTCGTGTTGGCTTTAAATTTACTGTTATGCAGCAGCCAAAAATGAATAAAAAAAGCAGGAGGCAAAATGCTAATGCAGAGTAAATAAAGGCTAAATTTGATTTAATGCCTCGTTTATATCAGTCTGTTTGTGAATCAGTTATATTAGTTATATATTACATTTTATATCAGTTACCTGTTTGTGAAAAAAAACAAAAGGTCGGACTAAATGTAAAACAAAATGGGAAATGGAGCTTCCTTCCATTTTTCATATTTGACAAACTAATGGCATAATTAAGAAACAACTCCTGTTGAGAGTTACAGGTCATAACAACAATAGCACTTAAGACTTATATACCACTTCATAGTGCTTTACAGCCCTCTCTAAGCAGTTTACAGAGTCAGCATATTGCCCCCAACAGTTTGGGGTCCTCATTTTACTGACCTCAGAAGGATGGAAACCTGAGTCAATCTTGAGGATCGGACTTCTGGCAGTAAGCAGTGACTTAGCCTGCAGTACTGCTTTCTAACCACTAACCACTATATCTCATAATGATCCACAAAGGGAGGAAGTCCAAGCTATTTAAGGCTAATAAGTTCAAAATTAGAACTCTTAATTGCAAAGAGTCCATCACTGAGGCTTTTGCAAGAACAATGATAACAATACAAAGAGAAAAGAAACAACTACATCACAGCTGAACTGAGATACAATGCTTAATCCAGAGCAGGGGGTCTTCAAACTTGACAGCTTTAAGGCTTGTGGACTTCAACTCCCAGAATTCCTCCTCCAGTCATGTTAGCTCAGGAATTCTGGGAGTTGAAGTCCACAAGCCTTAAACTTGCCAAGTTTGAAGACCCTTGATCCAGAGCAAGAATGATATTAGGAAACAGACCAGTCATTTCATGTAACTTTGTTACCTTTTGAATGTGTCTAGAGAAGCTGTATTTAGTTTGCAAAAACAGATGTCGTAAGAAAATATTTTAACCATACAAAATCTGCAGATGATTATTTGCTATTTAGATCCTCGGAATGTGGATATATAAGCTACATAGGCAATTAAAACCCCAAAAGGGACTCAGGTCCAGATTTAATTCCCCCTGAACTGAAAACAAACCTAGTTTGAATGATGTTGGCTGTACTTTTCACTTAGGTTGATAAAACGGCCTCCACCGATAGAAACTGGGATATGTAATAATTCCTATCTGGAAGAAGGGAAAATTAATGATCAGGCCAACAGCTGCCCAGTGAGACTATTTAGAACTCAACTGAGGGACAGTAATTGCATTATATATCGCCAAACATACAAATGCATACATACATACATACATACATACATACATACATACTTTACGCATTTACTCTTTGGGGATTTAGTATCTTATCATCCATGTTGGAATGTCCCTAAAAAAATCTCCTATACTGAAATGCTTTGTCCCTGCAAAGATAGGAGTGCTGATCCTGGGAACATATTCTGCTATATTACTGTAACTTTTACTGAGACACCCACAGTGAGTTGTGAGCAGCTCTTGTGAGCTCCTTTGCAAGTCAGACAAAAGAATTCTAAGTGCCGCTTCTTTGGGGCAGGTAGAAGTCCCCAGATGACCTTTGATGTTGTAACATTTATATCTATAGCCTGCAGAATTCATGTTTTATTGATAGCAAAGTAGGTTATGCATGATTACAGGTCTTTTTTTAAGCATACATGCTGTATTTTAATTTTTATTATGCAATCTCTCTCTCTCTCTTAATTTAATGAAGTATGAATCAAACATGCAAAATACAGTTTGCAAAGGATCCAGGAACAGCATACAAAATATGTACAGCCTGAATGACAGAAGTGAAAAAAGTGACATGACTGAAATCTTTAAATATATTAAAGATATGAATAACATTTTAGAAAGCAGCATTTTCAATATTAAACAAAAATCAAGAACATGGGGGCATAACCTCAGACTGAAAAGAGGGAAGTTCAAAAGTAATGTTAGAAAGTATTACTTCACAAAAAGAATAGTGAACACTTTGAATTGACTTTGAGTAAGGATAGTGGGTCAATCATCAGTAATGGAGTCTAAAATGCTTGGGATAAACGCATATCCATCATCTGACAAAAATATAAAATAATAAAAATTAATAATTAAAAATGATATATAAATTCAAAACAAAACAAAAGAGCAGACTTGATGGATCATTAAGATTTTTTTCAGCTGTCATTTTTCTGTTTCTATGTAATGCTCAGTTTCTTACAAAATGAGAAATGCCTGTAAACAGATTGCTTGACATCTCTACTTTTTCTAAGAAAAATTATCTTGTGAAAGAAGAAAACTACATCAATGTATCCCACAGAGGAGAGGAGAGGGTCTTTTCTAAATTTGAACAGATCCCATTTTGTTTTAGAAAGTTCAAAGAGTAGGATTTTGGCTTTATGGAAAAAGCTATTTTTAAATATTCCATTTTACTTGACAAAGACATTAAGAAAGCTTTTACCAAAATAATTTCCACTTTGTACAGTAAATATTACAGAGCAGAGCTGTTCTATTGAAATAAGAAAAGTCAACAGACAGTGGGGAGCAAGGAAATATAGAGAAGGGATATATAATTTCAACCACATACAGACAGACCTACAACCACAATTGGGACTGACCAAGATGGTTAAGTGAATCACATTCAATTTCACAACCTTGTTTGCTAGCTTAAGTAAATCTATGCAGTTGTTAAATGAATCATGTGGCTGTTAAGTGAATGGGGCTTCTTCCATTGAGTTTGTTTGTCAGAGGCTTGCTGGGAAGTTTGCAAATCAAATGGTAATTGCAAAACCCTGGGGTGCTGCAATTATTGTAAATGCATGCTGGTTGACAAGGGCCCAAGTTTTGATTACATGACCATGGGGATGTTGTAAGCACAGAGACTTTTTTCAGTGCCATTGTAACATTGTATGGTTGCTAAATGGACTGTTGTAAGTTGAGGACTACATGTACCAAAATTATGGTTAGATGGGTTAACAAATGTGGACTAGTAGCTTTGATGCACTTATTTGAGGACTGCTTATAGCAATCTATCTGCTAGTTCAGGGATGTCAAATTCATGTCATCACATTGTCACATGACCTATCATGACTTTTTCACCCTTCGCTAAAGCGGGGGTGGCCATGGCCAGTGTCTGATGTATCTGGGCCGTGGGCTGCAAGTTTGACATCCCCATAATAGATGGATAACATGAGTATGTAGGAATTTGAGGCACCAAACAGTGACTCTTACAAATGACTTCATATGCTTTCTGAGTATATGGAGTATATTATACGGATAAATTAAATGGAAATGGGTTTTACCATTGAAATAAATGAAATGAGAATGAGGCACTTAACTGCATGTAGTAAAATATAAAGTCAAATTTCCCTCATTCAAAAGTACAAAGTGTGCATTTGTGGGATAATCTATGCATAATAGGATAAAAATGAATGACTAGCATGTAAGAGTTATGCTGAGGTATATTAAAAGAATGCATCAGTATTGAATTATAAAACAAATATATTAAGAAAAAGTGAGTGGTCTAAAAGAAAAGGGAAAAGACACGACTGAGGAAATTGTTAGGATCCTGTAATAGAGAAAAGTGAGAATTTTAAAGAAGAAAACATGTATGAAGCTGGTGGTGACATGGTAGAAACAATCATAGTTTGCAAGGGGAAAAAATATGGGAAACTATAGTGAATGAAGTTTTGAGGTAAATTACTTTCACTGTGTTTCCTTTATCTCATGATTTTAATTTACCTTTTTGTGTGTTTTCCATACCCCAAAAGAGAATCACAATGGGCAAGAAGCGTAAAAACAGTTCTCTTGACTGCTTCACATATTACTGTTATTTTATTTTAAAGATTAGTTCATATATTATTTTTAACTGGTATACATGTGACAGAAAATGCATTTAGAAAAAATGCATATCACAGAGGTAATCTTATAAAGACAGCTGTGGAACTGTAGGTCGCTGCCTGTTAAATGTATATTTTTTGCAAGCCATGATTTGTGGCGTTGTAAAGGAATGTGTCAATTGGCATCCATTGCTGAATTCCAAAACCTGGCAAACCGAAGCCCTCAGGCTAATTTCACTTGAGCTCTTATCCTAACTTCAAAACATATGCAATTAATCAGTTCAGACTCCTGGAAGAGCTATTTATCCCTTTCCTGTAACTTTGGCTCGAGAAAGAAACAGGGCAGGGAAAGCGTGCAGAACAGTGGCTATAAAAGGCATCTGGGTATTCTTCTTAGTAGTGAAGCATCGTATTGCATATATTTCTTCTCTTTCCTCATACTGAATCATAGTGCATGTCTGTCTATTGGAAGCAAAGGGTGAAAGTGTAGGATGCTTTCAGAGTCACGTAACTGGAAGGGAGAAGCACAGAGGACGGAGCAGCCACCAACCTTCTGAGCCACAGCCTCTCGCATAGACACACGTGGTGATTTCCACCCCCCTCCATTTTTTAAAATCTGCAGCCCCGTGGCTGATCTACCGTATTTTTCCAGTAAGATCTTTTCCTCACAAACTCTGCCTGACATACTACATTTCATTCCATTTGGTTCAGCTTTTGAACTGCAGCCAAAGTCTTGCATTGTTAAGTATACGTTATTTTTATTATTATGGTTCGTCACATAGTCAGCCAGATGTTCCAGACTGGAGTTGGCATTTTTGTCCACATATCTAACCCTTCCCAAGGATCAAAGATAAACAGGCTTGGATGCTTGATGGTGTTAAAGGTATTACTGCAGGATGTAAGCTGTTCTGAATAAAGCTGCCTTTTGCAATTGACTGATGGTGAATTTGTCAATGCCGATGGTGTTCAAGTGGTGCTCTGGTTGTTTCGGGACTGCACCCAAGACGTCTATTACTGTTGGTACTATCTCTAATTTCTTTTGCTATGGTCGTTCTATTTCAATTTGCAAGATTTTGTATTTTGTTGCCCTCTTCAGTTCCTTCTCTTCTTTTCAACTGCCTCCAGGTGCTATCAACTCCACTATCCAGACTTGTCTTTCTTATTGACAATTGTTAAATCTGGCATGTTATGTGACAGGTGCTTGTCTGTTTGAAGTCTAAAATCCCAGAGCATTTTAGTTCCTTCATTTTGTACGGCTTTCTCTATTTTGTATTTTTATCTCACCATTTTATACATACCTTAAGGCAGTGAACATATCTAATACTACCACTCCTATTTCCCCCACAACAACAAAAGTTGGACTGAGAGAGACTCCCAAAGTCACCCAGCTGGCTTTCATGATTAATGGCAGCCTAGAACTTGCTCCCTCCTGGCTTTTAGTCTGGCATTTTAACCTCTATAGGTAGTCCTCGATTTACGACAGTTCCTTTACTGACCGAAAATACCGAGAAAGTGGCTTAGGACCTTTTTTCGACCATTGCAGCATCTCCATGCTCATGTGATCAAAATTCAGATGCTTGGCAAGAGATTCATATTTTTATGATGGTTGCAGTGTCCTGAGGACACGTGTTTACGTTTTGTGACTTTCTGACAATCAAAGTCAAAGGGGAAGCTAGATTCACTTAAGTGTTAGTAACTCAACACTGCAGTGATTCACCTAACAACTGTCAAGAGACGTTGTAAAATGGGGCAAAACTCACTTAACAAATGTTTCACTTAGCAACAGAAATGTTGGGCTCAATTGTGGTGATAAGTCAAGGACTCTCTGCACACCAAACCGAAAAGAAAAATAAGTTTTACTTCCAACACTCCAGTTGGGTTAGATCGGAAAGAATTCAAGAGAGTATCAAAAGGATCAAAGGAACAGAGGCGTGTCTTTGATCTCGGCCCCACCCACTTCTTGCTCCTGCCCCGCCCACCGCATGGCTCCCAACAGATTTTCCCCTTGAGGTAAACGTGGCTTTCCTCACCGTTGCTGGCAATTTGCAGCCACGTCGAATTTAGAGGGGGGGGGGGGAAAGAAGAAGGAAAGTGTCCGATTAATGTGTCCCAAGACAGCAACAGCTCTTAAACTTCTCATTTACGGCTCTCCCTTTTCTCAGTTGCCTCCGCGTGTCTGACATAAGGTGCCTGCCGCCACGAACGCCCAATACCGTCCCCTCCTGGGCACCGGCCCGGCTTGTCTCCCACTTCCCCAGAAAAGTTCTCTTGGCCCCAACTCCGCGCGCGCACTCTCAGCTCGCCGATTTCTTGTTCCTCGCACGAAGCTCCCTTCCATTTGCTCCAACCCCAGGCGGCGTATTTCTTCGGCTGCCCCCCCCCCTCCGTCCCTCAACCAGATCTCTCCCCAGCCCTTTGGCAGCACAGCCCTCCGGCCCCCCCCCGGCCCCCCCTTTCTTTCAGGAGCCTCCGCCGCCTTGGCGCGCGCCTTTCCCGGAGAACCTGGATTCCGCCTCCCCTCGGCGCTGCGGCTGGTGCAGGAGGGCGCGGTGGGATTATCTCATCCCTCCTTTCTCCGCCCGGGAGGGAAGGGGATGCAGCCTCCCCGAAAGTTACGAGAGGCGGAGAGGAGGAACCTACAGCTTCTCTCCTCCGAGGAGCCGGGAAAGAAGCAGAGGGAGAGAGCACGGGGTCGAGCAGGGACGGCGGCCCGGTGGGTGACTTTCAGCAATGAATGAAGCGCTCGGGCGCTGTCAGAGGTATCCGGGACGGACTTACCTGTTGGTCATTCCAGCAGCCGCCACCCCCAACATCGCGAAACCAAGAGAACAAGAGAAGCCCCTCAGCCTAAAAACAACTTTCTTCCCTCCCTTCCTGGTTGGTTCGGGCGCTCTTCGGCTTTTCCAGGCAAGTTCCGCGCAGCAGCTGCAGGCGGGGCCGCCCCCGCAAGGCAACGCAGGAAGCAGGAGGAGGGAGCCGGGAGGCGGCGGCGGAGGCAGCAATGGCGCGTCACTGCCCACACCAACCCAACCTCCCCGCCTTCCGCGTCTGTTCCCGCGCCGGCGAAGAAAGGAAGGCCGGCGAAGTGTCCTTGGGACGCCTGGCGAGCAAACCCAAAGAAAGAGAGCGAGCTTCGGATGGGTGGCCGCGCCTTTCTGGCCCGGGGAGCCTTTCTAAGAGTTCTTCCTTTCTCCTAGCCATGCGAGAGATAACTGACCACCCACCGCTAAAAAGTTGCTTCAACCCACAAAAAGGTCCGGACTAGAATTCGTGTGTATGTGTCCGTCCCATATCTGTGTGCTTGTTCGTGCGCTTTTGAGGGTGTGTGTGTGTGTGTGTGTGCTTCTTTACTTTCCCGCCTGCCTTCACCTTTGCTGTTTCTCTTTTCTTACGTTGTTGATTCTTCGCCTAACACCCTCCTCCCCCTTTCGAATCCTGGACTGGAAGTTCTACAATGTGTGGAAAAGGTTCTCCTTCCTAAATCCTACTTAGGTCTTAGGACGCTTCAAGGCAAATAATTATAAACAGGAAGCCTGCTCGCAATCGTTAGAAATCCTTCTGGACATTTCTTCCCATACTTAAAATCCTTTCTCCCCCACCCACCCCCTTTTATGTCAGAGTTGTCATTCAGAAAGACCAATAATGGATGGGATCAGATGTTCCCATCTGAAGAATCTTGAATAGAGATGATAGTTGTTCTTCTGGGTGCCCATTTACTTAAAAGAGTGTTTCTGAATAAAGACTTTGATTACCTAAATGGCCTACTGAAGTCATTGAATTTTATTTTGTGTGTGGTCTAGAATTACGTCACCCTTTTTAAAAAGAAACTATTAAGACTCAGAATAGCAGTTTGATATCTTTAGATCAGTAGCATCTTCATTCTTCATGGTTTTCAATAACCAAAACAAGAACATGTATTAAAGTTTTAGATAGCTGGTGACAGCAGTAGTAGGAGTTTAACAAGAATTTAGATAAGTATTTAGTGTACTAATAGTTCAAGGTTACAAAGATTTGGAAGCAACTGCAACAACAAATACATGCCCAGAAGCAGAGTTATATACTTCCTTGTTAGCACAGCAAAAATGTCATCTAAA
The DNA here is from genome assembly GCF_049901715.1 of Pseudonaja textilis. Classification (NCBI taxonomy): domain Eukaryota; kingdom Metazoa; phylum Chordata; class Lepidosauria; order Squamata; family Elapidae; genus Pseudonaja; species Pseudonaja textilis. Next base: position 23,624,688 of record NC_141997.1, on the reverse strand, counting down.
AACTAAATGTCTCCAAACTGCTATTAAATTGAGCCTAACTGCATTTAAGGAGAAGAATAATTAGAATGGCAAGTCTGAAGGAGAGATTAGATAGAACATTTTAGCAATATGCCGGAAGGAATATCCACAGCTTCCACACTTTTAAAAAGAGTTTGGCTTTCTAATTCATACAACAGATTTGCCAGGAGCATGTTATAATAATAGATCATTCAAACAAGATTTAAAAACTCATTCAAATTACCGGTATATACCCTACAAAATCGTCCAAGCATTTGGGAAAGTGTACGTAGTAGATTTAGTTGCTTTTCACTGCACAGATAGGACAAATGTTGAGCGCAAAATTTCTGTTAAGTGGGACATTTGCTAAGTAAGTTTTGCCCCATTTTATGACATTTCTTGCCAAAGATATTAAGTGAATCACTGCAGCTGATAATTTAGTAATCTGGTTGCTAAGTGGATCTGGCTTCCCCATTGATTTTTTCTGTCAAACGGTTGCAAAAGGTGATAGTATGATCCTGGGACATAGCAACGATCGTAAGTATGAACCAGTTGCCAAGCATCTGAATTTTGATCACATACATGTTACAAAGTTTGTAAGGGTAAAAATGGTCATAAGTTACTTTTTCAGCGCTTTTATAACTTTGAACTGTTGTAAGGCGAGGACTACCTATAATCAGAACAAGTGTTGACTCTCATCACTTATGTGAGCATCACCTTTTACCACAGATACTTTACTTGGCACTTTGATGATTTAAGATAGTAGGAAGAAGGGCACAAAATATAAAAACAATTAACATCAACGTAACAATCCAGCAGTCAGAAAGGTAATGGTGTTTTAATCTTGCCATTATATTTTAAAATGATGGATTAAAAACCAGACCAAATTGAAAACAAAGCCATCCAATGCTCTGAAGAATTCCTTGAGCATTTGGTGTACAGAGTTGGAGAGGCCATTTTGAGAAAAAGTTTTTGCAATCTTCATCTCGGAGAAAAATAGCTCAGCTGGAGTAAACCCTTAAAATATTCTAGTCCAAAACCATACAAAGCACCTGGAAACACATTGAGGGGATAGAAATGGTCACCATTCACTGTGTTAGATTTTTAGTTTGGAGGTAGTAATGCCTTCTTAAGCCAAATTTAATAATTGAACTAACGTCCTGAATAAAAATCCTATTCACCCCATCCAGCCACTATACTGGTAAATATTTGCATGCAGAATCTACTATACAGTACTGTGGGTCTGTATGTGTGTGCATTCGCATGTACGTGCACCTTCAAATAAATTATTTAACTCCTGGTGACTGTTTTAACTAATCCCTGCAGGTTTTTTGGCAAGGTTTTTCTGCAGTGCCATTGCCGCCTTCCTAGGGCTGACACAGAGGGACTGGCCTAGGGTCACCCAACTGCTTTGTACCTAAGACAGGACTAAAACTCATAGTATCCCAGTTTCTATCCTCATTCATTAAACACTGGTACTATCAAATATTTATAATTATATATTTTAATATTTATTAAATGAAGAATGATTTTATACATATTCGTAGTATCAACTCTCAAAATGACTTTAGCTGAAGCTATATTCTTTTTACTTCATTTCTGTCATTCATATGGGGGGAGGGGCAACTATGGGGTGTGGGATAATTCCCCCGGTGCCAGACGTAATAGCGATATGGCCCATGGGAATCAAGGTGGTCTCAAGAGAGCTCATAATGAGCCAGAGGGAGTAGCTGAGCAGCCCGCCATCTAACTGGTTGATTAACGTGACCAGTCATAAGTCAATGCCGTTGTAACTTTCAAGGGTCACTAAATGAACTGTTGTAAGTCGAGGACTACATGGTCTATATTCTAAGTATTTTCTCTGAGTAGAAATCACACTATTTTTTGTATAATTTTAAAACAAAGCCTTAATATATGTATTTTATTGTATAAGATTTAGCGGTTTCTGCAGTCCAGAATTACTTTAGGTAGCTTGAATCTTAAAAGGGTAAAATAAAACAATAAACAGAGGAAACCAGACAAGACAAACTCCATACACTAAGTGCACTCAACAGATCGCCCCAATGCATGGGAAAAGTCAGTTTTTAAAGACTTCTGGAATATCACCAGAGTAGGAAAAACATGGACATCTTCAGAAATGTTTCCTTTGGCTCTGCATCCTAATTCCAAAATCTTCCCTGTTTCCAATCTCTTCTAAATCAACATGAGAATTAAATCCATAAAACTTTTTTTTCTGTATCACAAGCTCATTCCAATCAATTCCATGCAACAATACTTGTGCAACAAATACCACAATTAAGAATCTCTAGAGTCTAGACCACTACAGTATGACTTGTTTAGATTGAATTGAGCCTCAGATTTCAGTTCATTTGGAGGGGGAAAAAAACCACATAAAATTACATCAAGCTACTGGTTAGGAAATGGCTGTACGTGTAGCGTGTTGGTGACACATATTTTATTTACAACTATTGTCTCATCATCTCATTCTATAGCTGAAAGAATCAAGTGAATGTGATAACCAACAAAAATTTGGACTCCCAGTTGGCTCTTGCGGGACATATCCCAGTTTTTTTCAATGTACAATCTGGTAAAGCCATGGGATGGATATAGTGTCACAAACGTTTCGACCCAGTTTTAATGGTATTTTGTATGATGAATGGAATTTATCTTTTAATTCCTCTGCAATCTATTATGTTTTATAGTGCTATGTCTTCTATCTGTGTTCACTGAGCTCACTTTCTGGAAATGATTGAGCCTCAACCCAAATAATTTGGAACACTATGAAATAAAATGTGTACAATACACGTGTACAGGTTCTTTAGTTTTTGAAGGGATTTGAAAAAGAATGGAAATAATACCATGAGAGTCTGCAGTAAGCCTTTCAGAAAATTAGCTATGCATGTTGACATTTCACATTGTATTTGAAGGAGTGAAAGCAGATTCATCCGTTTCCTAAAATAGCTCTTTAAAAGGTAGGCATGGCTGAATGATATATTATGCCCCACTGAACAAAAATAAAACAAAGTTACACTTAATATATTGACAAAGGTATGTTAATGATCACTTTAACTTCCTTTCTGATTCACTGCCAATGTTCTGTCTGAACTTTACTAAAGATCGACCTTAAGAGTTTTATTTCAGCCAGTTGCCTCCGGATTAAGCAAAACAAAAACAGCCAAAATGGAATATTGCCCTTTATTACCCCACCCATCCAAATCTGTTTTTAAAGTGTTTATCCATGAAACAAATTTTCAGGATTCATCCAGAAATTAAGTAGTGTTTTATATTGATTCCTGTATTGGTATTAAATAACAATTTGTTTAAAATATTAGACACGCATCTCACAAGCCTAAAATACATTATATTAGTATAACTGGTGTGCTCACATTTAGGTAGAACACTGCAATATGTACTATATTGTATTCAAGTGGTATTTGCTCTGCCAGTGTAACACATTAGCTTTAAGAATATTTATGGCGGTAATCCAATAACTTTGACCCAAAAGTCAAAGTTATGCAGCTGTGTTGGCAGCTCCTGATGTTCCTAGTAGGCATTTGGTAAGAATCCAAAAAACACATAAACCCAAGTCAGTAAATCACAACTGACACATCCGAGCCCCATGTGAGAAAAATACATTGCAATATACTCCATCTCCATCTGTATTTTCAAATCCACTTGATCTTTAAATATCTCAGGTGCTTTTTGATGCATGAGAAAGGCAATCCGAAAGAATGTGTTCTTTAATCCCCTCGTTTGAAAAAGGACCAAACCATCTTCTTTTAAAATGATGCCAGAATTTATACTATTTTTTTTCCTATTCTAAGATGATGGGAAACATAATGGAAACAATTTTGGACCATTGTCCTGCTAATATTCATAAGTACCAACTACCAAAAGATTTGTACCCATTAAAAAAGATGCCGTCCAGAGTTAGGTTACTTAGCTCTAGTGCATGGAAATGGCAACTCTACTGTCTTTACAAAAGCAATTTGAACTGTATAATTTACCACCGGCCCCACACGATCCACAAATTTATTGTACCAGCAGAAGATAAAAAGTTTGTCCATTTTTGTGTTCCTGCTTAAGGTTGCCAAAGAGTCAGTATTGAAGTTGTTGTCCTAGCATTACTGTTCAGGAGGAGAAAGTTTCAAGTGATCCTGTTGAAAGTGGTAAAAGTAGTCCCAACTTACAATGATGATTGGGATCATTAAATGAAGCGGTTGTTAAGTGAGTTGTATTCAATTTTACAAACATTTTATGCTGCGGTCATTAAGTAAATCATGTGGCTGTTAAGCAAATCCAGCTTCCCTCATTGACTTTGCTTGTCAGAAGCCCCCTAGCAAGTTGCAGGTGGTGATCACATGATCCAGAACTCTGCAACCATCCTAAATATGTACCAGTCCCCAAGTTTGGGTGGCGGGGGAAGGGAGCATTGCGATAAGATAGAAGTGCAAGGACTGGTTGTATGTCTCTTTTTTCAACACTACTGTAACTTTGAATGGTTGTTAAAACAAATGACCACAAACTGAGGACTACTGAATTTTTGACAGGGGATTTGACAAGATAGCTTAGCTTCCACAACAAAATGCATGGAAGCTTTTAACATATGCAGGTGACCAGAGACAGTTAATATCTGTCTTGGTGATAATCTTGGATTTAGTTGTAGAATTCTATTATTTTCCACTTTGGTCTATTAACAAAGTTAATTGTTTTCTCTATAGCTGCAGTGTACATTTTCTGTTCCTCCAGTATTTCCACATATTTTTGCATTAATGCCATCTTTAGTTTGTCACAGGTGATTAAAAATGAGCTATAACATTCTAAATAAACATTAATATTCTGTGATACTTCTCTCTCTCTATAGATTTGATGGTTCACAAAAAGTATTGTCTGTCTTCCTCTTTTTTAAAAAAAGATGCAACAAGCAGCTAAATCGTGCTAAGATTAACTGGGATGAGTAGATGGCATTTTTTCATTCACCCTTCCATCAGATAAAGCAGAGTTCCCCAATTCCGCAGGGTGGGAGTGCAAGCGTGTGTGCATGCATCTCCACATATGCACAAGTGGCGAGTATGCGCGCCTGCTGTATGCACAAATGTAGCACATGGACATATACTCGCCTGCTGCTTGCACAAGTGAGAATATGCGTGCATGCACCTACACTCATTGGCCGTTCCCATGGCCCAGTTGCAAATCACTCATGATCCACTAGTGGGCTACAGCCCACAGGTTAGGACCTCTGAGCTAAAGCATGAACTCATGGGGGAAGAGCAGTCAACCAGAATATATGTACCTAGGAAGCTATTATGGTAAAACTATACAATAGTTCAGAAGGTGTAACAGATTTTATTCAGATGAGACTTCTTAATCTAAGACAACTGTTCCAGTTTGAATGCTTTTGCTTCAGCAGGAAATAGAAAACACATGTGTAGGCTAATCTAAAACAGTTAACAATTAAATTAAGAACGAGCACTGGGGCATCACCTTTCTGTCTTGGTTGCTTAAATCCATTCAAATTATGTCTCACATGGTATTATCTTGCTAATAGGCAAATACTGTAGTTTGGTTATATATACAATGTTTTCTAAAGAAACCAAATCTAGAGTACTCAGAAAGACTCTTTAGAGACTTCAGCGACAGATGAGCCAAACCGGAAAGGGCAAGAAAGCAAGGCTCTACACATTTATCTAAGAATATAGTACAGACAGGAATATACCCATGTAACTAGGCTTTGAGAAGGTAATTGGGTATCTTGTCTGTTCCCTTTTGTAATTTGCAGCACTGTTAATAAATTCAGATTTGAAAACAAGGCTATCCTCATCAGTATTTCAGTGTGGTCATGAGACTTCATTAAATAATGCAATATTCTGGAAAACAAAATTGGAAAGTCGCAAGTCCCTTCAATTAGAAAAGATGAACCATAATATTTATTAAATAAAAATGTAGTCAATTCTCAACCATCCCCAAATCTATCCCTATGTAAGTTTTAAAGGAACTACAATACAATTAGGGCAGGGAAATTCAGTGGTGTAATTCTTTTATTAAAAAAATTGCCAGGTTTGCACTGGTTATGGCAGAATGTTTATATATGTGTATGGAAAAATAAGCACACAAGTTGTATTGTGGTAGAACAAAGATGATTTTGTTCCAAAGTCCTCTACATGCCTCTTCTCTCTCATCATTATCAGAATGCTAACTTGTTAAGAAGGATGTCAATGGACATATCTTCTCCATTGAAATGGTGATTTATAGATGTAGACCTGCACCTACAGTTATATCCATTGGCCATGATGCTAGTCACAATGATGTCCAAATAATGTATATTGTTATTACATCAGCACACAAACGACATGATTATGTAACTAGTTCTGTAATCTCTGACCCTTATATGTACAATATGTCATTTGCATGTTAGGACACATGTTGCCACCTCCTAGCACCATCCAGGAGTCACAGATCTCTCTCTCTCTCTTCCATCCCCAAGACAGAGTTTCACTATATCCAGTGAACGTTTGGATGCCCTCCCCCACCCCTCAGGACAAGAAGATCATGCCTTTAACTTTGTTTTTCTATTTTTCTGGAAACAGCTTTACATACTTGAAAAATAGCACTCAATAAACTTTTACAAACTACTACATTTTGCATCCATTGTTTTAATTTGGAATCCCTTTCCTGTCACATTACCCAAAATCTTTCTCTGTTGTGTAAAATATATTTAAGGCATGTGGATAATAAATTACATTTACAAGTTTCGTATTTTAATATATTGAATATACAACCGAAAATGAAAAGTAATAAACAGAGATATATGCATAATTTATTCACAGTCTGAAATTCTTTAAAAAAGGATCTGAAATGACCAAAAAGATAATTTCATATTGTCACAGCTATTAATAAAAGTGTGTAGATCAGTAGCAAGTTTGCAGGTATGATCATTCTGGAATTAGTAAACTATTAATGGTGGTGCAGAAATTTTCCTTCTTAGTTTAAGCATGTAATGTACATGATAGGGGACAGACAAGTCAAACTATTGACTTGTGAAATTCACTTTTTAAAAAGGAAGAGGCACATCCAATTCTAACATAGGCTATGGTGTCTGTCCTGTTTCACCATTCTGAAAATGTTTGGAAAAGGGAACTCAGTTTAAGCATATAAAATGTTTCTTTTCAGTAGTAATAATTATGAGACATTTCTTGATCATATCAGAAGTCTCTTTGCTTAGTGTTAATAGCACTGACAGTAGGAGAGAGAAAGCTAAACATTGTGGCTGTTCAGATCCCAGTCTTTCTTCACAAGTCAGCCACAACTTTCATCTTCCTAGTCTCTAAATGTGATGGAGGTCAATGAGCATTCAGTGACAAACTTATAACATTTCAAGCAACCTTCCCCACTTATTGCTCCTCAGATATTCTCTTTTAATTCTTTGAGACCACACTGGCTAAGAATTCTGGGAAAGGATCTCCAACATGTTTAGAGGAGACCTGGATGATGAAAGCTGTGGCTGACCTGTGAAGAAAGGCTGGGATCTGAATAGCCACAATGTTTAGTTTTCCCTCTGTCAATTTCCTACTGTCAGTTCTATCAAGGCTAAGCAATATGATATATGACTTCTGATATGATCAAGAAATGTCACACAATTATTATTACTGAAGAGAAATATGTTATATGCTGAAACTGAACTCACTTTCTAAACATTTTCAGAATGATGGAACTGGACAGCCGCTATAAGCATGTGGTAGAAATGTGCTGAACTAGACAGAAGAGATAAGGGCTGCATTCAAGGGATGTTTTCTCCTGACTCTTATATCTGAACGTCCATGAAAATTTATGATGACCAATATATTTTGTTGAATAGGCAATTCTGAAATGGCCTTGCCATTAAAATGACATCTCTTAATAATTAAATATTTCTTCTTCCATATAATAATTACACTATTTTCAGATACAGTGTAAGGTGGTGAATAGGCACTAAATAATTTCTCTCAAGAAGAGTTATCTCCAAAACTTCAGATTTCATTCACCAGCAACACAAGGCATAATAACATCAGCAACTCCTTCCCTATAGATGACAAGATAATTGTTTTTTAATCCACCTTGGTCTTGTGCTGGACTCTAGCAGTAACCTATTTGACAGCACATACAGCTGGACACTGAGGTATTCTGTAAACAATAAGCCCCCCTCCCCCCAAACAACAGCTTCAATCACATTTATTTAAATAAATGGATTTTAAATTATTAATGGGTCTTAAATTTTGTGATTTAAATCTTAAATCTAAGCTTCTATGCAGGCCAGCATCTTTTTTGTACACATTACACAAAGAAATCCAATTCTGGTGTAGAATGCAGATAAAGAACAAGAGTCACAAAAGTAAATCTGGGTGTGACAAAATGGTATCTTGACAAACCCATAAAAACTATATTTCAATATTTTTTTCTTTGGCTAACATTCAATTTGGATAATTCCAAGCAATTATATTTTGAATTTATCATTATAGCAAAGTATCATTTTTTATCTTTAGATAATACAATGTATTAATTAATTAATGTATTAATGTATTAAGCAGTGTATTAATGTTTCCTTTAAATGACAGTAAAATGCAATTTCCAATTGATTTTTAAATGATACATATTTGTTTTCAATTTGATTTCTATAAGTTTGCTCTCAGTCTTCTTCAAGTAGCGACTGAATAGACAATGCAATAATCTTTCAAAGCAGTGCCCCAAGGCAAGATGTATATTAGTCTAAAGAATTATTAAATAAACTTGGGGAAAATTCTTAGTGTTAAAGTAAAGTCAATGTGTGGAAGACATTCACTTTATTTTTGCATTCAGCTATCAGTTCCAGAAGAATAAGTATTTTAAAGGTCAGCAAAATCTTTTTTTTTTCTAGTTTGGGGTACTAAAGAAATAAAGCTTCGAACAGCATAGGAAATCTGTAGTCAGCATTTTCTGTCAATGATAGGCTTACCACAGATCACCAAACTGAATCATACTTCTTCTCTTTGACAGATAAAAAGAAGGAATGCAAGTGGTAGTTCAGAAAAAGTTAATATTTTCTAGATGTTTTGAACTGCAACATATACAATTCCAAGGCTGAACATTTTAGAAGTTGTATTGATCTACTATTGGAGAACAGCAGATTGTGGAAGCCTGCGACTGTCAGAAATTCCAACCCAGGGGTGGGTCTGCAAACATACAGAATTTGGCTTTGTGAAAGCTTACCGATTCATATTGATGAATGACACAGTCGCACAAAGTCTGTTATGCAAAATTGTCTCACCAGTCAATGAAAAGGATAGCTCTTGCTAGGAGGGAAGTTCACTGAAAACCTCCATACTCGCCCTAAAAAGGGAGTCCGAAACTGAGACTCCAAGGCATTACTCCGAGTCCTTCAACAAGTCTCATTTAGAATATTATTTCGTAAACAACAACAAAAAAACAACAACAACTGAGGCAGTTATGGGAAAACCCCAAACAAGAGTTACCCGGCTAGGTGCTTCATTCTTTATGGTTGAAATTCTCCCCAGTGCAGCTGCCGATTTTGATGCTGAATGAGTGAAAACTCATCGGAGTCCGGACCAGCTGTGTAAGTATGATGCCCATCCAGATGCCTGGGACATGGTTTCTTCGTCACCTTACAAAACACAACACAATCCATATTGGTTTTAAATATCCAGCCCCAGATTTAAATGACAAGATATGAAGCGCAATTCTAACTTTTAGTAAATTACACTATACCTTTAATGTGCATACTTGAGATGATTAGTTCGATTAGAATCACAGTAATTACCAATGGTATGAGAGCTATGTCAGTCTATGATAGCAAAATACAAGAAGGCATCTGATAGCACCTTTTACTGATTAACATATTGAATTGAAAGGCATCGCGTTTTGTGAACTGTGGAGATCCAGCAGAGCTAAGCAAGAAATGTCAAGGATCTGCTACGAAACGGACAGTTGCTTGATCGATACAGATCGATTGGATAATGATTTTAAGGCACTTTTGCTCAATATTTGTTTAAGTGAATAAATTAAAAAAACATCAAGAAAATCACTCTATAGTTAGATGTTTTGAATAATTTGAACATAAGTAGTAACAGATGGTTTCTTAGAAGCAGCAGTTTAAATTGTACTGTCGCTTTTGTTAGTCTTTTTTCAACAGTTCAAATACAGGAAAACTATGGTTGGAATTAGTTGTTGATGTATTCAAACTACTGTTTACCAGGTATCCCTTCCTTTAACAATGCTATTAGCAAAACAGACTGGCATACCTTGAGCAATTGCAACAAGTTTTCCTTTTTCTTCTGGGCTTAGTTGCAACATAGTGTCTATTACTGGAAGAAGTCTCTGTCTTTCACTGCCTGATTTTAGAAATATAAACTGCAATAGAACATTCTTCAAATATTCCAGATTAGCAACAGATTTCTCTCGTTCTTGGTTTCTTTCTAATCGCCTTATTTCACTTTTAAGAAGCTGAGAATGAAAAACAAAAGCAAAAACCAAATGAATACATTTGTCAGAATGAAGACAAGAAAGCACAGAGTTTATCAGGCCAAGTTATATTCAAAAAATAGCCATAAAAACAATATAAGCAGGTACACTATATTAAAACAACCAAGATAAATATACTGCAATAATGAACACAGGGTCAGTTTGTGGTCCTTCAGGTTTTGCTTAATAGATTTCTCACAATTCCTAACCATTAGCTATGTGTCTCAGGCAAAATGGAATAAAACTCACATTTCCTGATTTCTCATATAATAAATTCCTTTGCAGTTGGGCAAAGATTAACTGAGAATACCAACGATCTTCAAGAAATCTTCCAGAGACTTGGAATATTTCACTGTGTTCCTTCTGATTTCAAGTGTCCCATTTGATGGGAAAATACACCAAGTCTCTCTCGAATTGTTGGGGAGACAGCATATCTGTGGGAGGCTAAATCTGCCCACAGCCAGGACAGAAGTTTGATCCTGACCAGGTCAAGGTTGACTCAGCCTTCCATCCTTCCAAGGTCAATAAAATGAGGACCCCAATTGTTGAGGGCAATATGCTGACATTTGTAAACTGCTTAGTTTTGTCTTTGCCAGGAACAATTGTTTGTTTTGACTTACACTCCCCTGCCTTTGACTCCTGCTCTTGCCTGTGCCTTGCCTTTTATCCCAGGCTCTATATAACAATAGCTCTTTATCAAATGACAAATTCTACATTTTACAAGTACAATTCCATATCACATTGAAACCTGATTATTTTTAACATATGCATTAATTTGAAACCCTAATGGATAACAGACCAGGATCAAATCATGTGTCTTAATTTTTTTTTAAACTTTGTATGTTGCCAACCTAAGAAATTTAACAACCATTCCTTTTTAAATACTTTGAAGGATTCTAAATATTATTTAAAGAATCCAACTCAGAACTCTGATATGGGCAACTTCTCTTCCCTCTTCCATCCCTTCTGTGTTTTATTTGCTTATTTATCCACCACGTTACCTATGTCCCACTTTTGCCGAACCAACAAAAACTTCTAACAAGAGAATTACTACTTACAAGAATAGAAATCAAATGAAGGACGTGGTAATAGTAGAGTGTGTGAATTATTATTGTGTAAATAAAAGCAAAATATCATCAAATTCACATATACTTTAAATCTAAGTTGGAGCATGGTAAGTACAAGCCTACTAACCTTTATTTGTTCCATTAGGATGACATTGGTTGCTTCTGACTCACGAAGCAATCCACTTAAGTGATCAGCACTCTTTGACATTGTGTTTAATTTCTGGACCAACTCTTGTTTAGTGAGTTCTGCATCCCATTGTGGAGGTTCTAAATTTATTTACAAAAATAAAATTTCTGGTTAGCTCACTATATGGATTCTAATTTATGGCTGCAATCAAAAATAGTATGCATTTTACATTTACTTTAAAAAAAAATTAATTTCCATTCTCACCGTTGCAAACAATATAAAAAACAACCCCTTTTTAATTTACGAACCTTTAGAATGCTAGCCATCAGTTGTCCATGTATTACATAATTTACATTAGTCACAACTGTTAATTAGTCAACATTATAAAAATAATATATGGAAATTCTACATCTGTTTAGAATACTATTAATTGACACCATCAATTTAAGAACAGCAGAAACTTGTATCACAAAATGAAACTTAAATGGGGGTTTCTTCACTTCTTTGCTTCTCTGTATCTCTTAACTATAGCACAATATTTCCCAGAATACTGGGGTGTTGAAGTCCACAAACCTTAAAATGGTTACGATTGGGAAACACTGCTATAATGGATGACACAAAAGTCCTCCAATACAATGTAGGTGAAGAAACTTGCACAATGAAGGGCTATTTTGACAAAAATAGAGGCTGTTCTCCAAAATTCAAAAACAGCCGAGCAAAGGAACCAGTTGAACATCCATGGAGAGCTATAAATAAGGTTATTCCCGTGCTAATAAGTAACCTAATGATTCAGGGGCAGAGTAGCAATTACTCCTACCTGTATCTCATAATAATTTGTCTACTGATTATATTTTAAATGCATAATATATTGTGTTTAATTTGTTGCTGAGCTATAACGTATTCCAAATGAATGATTCTGGTAATATGATAGAAATAAACTCTAATCTCATGCCCTACTGTACGGCCATCTTACCAAACTTCATTTCTGGTGTATTGAGAAGCTGTTCTAAGGTTGGTACATAGGTACTGGCAGAAGATACAGACTCTGTGTCAGTAGTTTCCATTCCTTCACCTTCTTCTCTAGTTACGGCATGCACATCGAGAAGAGGAAGGTCAGTGTTTCTTCTTTCTCGCAAACTTTTGGTTGGTAGACTGGAAGGAGCAGAATCTGAAAAACAAACGAATAGAAAGTAATTGAGATTATTATTTTGAGAGTTACAAGACCATTATAAAATTATATAATAAAACAGCATCAAAAAACACCAAGTTACTTTCCACAGAGCTGCTCCAAAATATTTTAAGAAAATCAATCATTACTCATTTTAGTTGCAAATGAAGCCATTGTATTATCAATTATACACAGGAAATTACTCTTTGAGATACCTCTAACTTTACTATCTGAACTAAATAGCTTCAGCTGAATCTTCCCAAATCATGATAAAATAATTCACTTGATTTAGGGACAAAAACAAAATTTCATCTTAAAATCATTTATTTAAATACATGTGACTTATCAAGAGAATAATCTTAATTTAAATTTAGGCACGAGTATGGTGAATTAGGTAGCCTTGTTTGAATTTTCATTTTTCCCCCTCAATGAAAAATGGATCACTAGCTTACTTTTGGTGCTTGGCTCACTTTGGAGTTGAAAAAGCTGGGTTTCAACTTTAGACAGCTGCTGTTGTAATGTTTCCACCGTCTTTCTGTGCTCTTCTTGCAGATGCCTGACTTGATCCCGGAAACTATTCCGTAGAGCTTCATTCTGGGCTGTCAGCTGACTCATAGTCTGTGCATGCTCTGACTTTATTACCACGTTTTCAGATTGTATTGTGCAAAGTCTGTAAAATATCCCACCCACCCAAGTTTCAATATTAGAAAAAGTAATAAATACCTGGTGCTAGGAGGAAGGAATACCTATAATACCACTGCTGGCCATTTCTATAAACAGATTACTTTAGTAAGAGATAAGTCCATTGCAGGAATATTGACTTTTAGGTCTAAATCTTATTAATGAAGTAAATATTTGGACATAATTAAAAACAAATCATGGCTAATCATAAGCCAACAGTAAAAAATATATGCTAAATAAACTTACTTTTCTCGGAGTTCTGCTTCCTTTGCTACGGTCTCTTGAAGAATCTTATTGTGCCTCTCCAGCAATGCATCATGTTCAGACTGCAAAGTCTGAAGGTCTACCACGTTAATTTGTAAATTATGTTGTGTCTCTTGCAATTTAATCTTCAGTTGATCTATCATCTTTTCCATGTGTTCTCTAAAAGAAAGGAAAGTTCACAAAACATTAGAAAACGTACAACTTACTTCTTTAAAAGTTACAAGTTGTTAACATAGAGATGACCAATTTTGAACAGGACGTTTCATGAAAAGTCTCCTCTCAAGTTGGGAGTGGGTCATTTGGATGATCTTTAAAGTGTTGCACATTAAATGTTTCAAGGCACTTTATTTATTCCCAAGATCATTGGGAGTCGGGTGTTACATACATTCAATATTATTTGTTTGTTTAATTTTCAGGTCTCTAAAATAGCTTATTCTCTATTTTATTGATTGGGTTTTCTAAAATGTATTCACAAGAATGTATGTTGTGAATCCCATGAAATGTACATGGAACAAAACTTTCTGCTATTATTATTCTGGGGAAGATTTAGGTCAATGTTTCTCATGGCATGCTGGCTGGGAAATTGTGGGAGTTGAAGTCTACATATCTGAAGTTGCTAAGGTTGAGAAAACTGATCTAGGTCAGGGGTGTCAAACTTGTCATATCATGACTTTTTCCCCCTTTGCTAAGCCAGAGATGGGCATGGCCAGCATGTGACACATCTGGCCCGCGGGCCACGAGTTTGACACCACTGATCTAGGTAATACGAATTTTTCTTGATTCCAACCTGTTGGACAAGTGGATCCTTTGGAACCTAATGCATTGTTGTTGAGTTATACGGATATTATATGAACCTATGGATATGGAGTGAATTGTAGCTTTTGCAGTTTAATACATTTTTTTGAAAAAGAGTATGTAGGATCTGGAACACACTAAAATGACATGTTTTACCTAAACTGCAAACTTAGATCAGTTACTAGGACTGCTTTATGTTGTTGTTTCAGATGTGACTTAGATGTGACTTTAGTTGTGGTGAGATTTTCATGGAATAGAAAGGAAGAGAAATTTCAAAACTTTGTAAATTTCCTTTTGTATTCCTTTCTTGAAAAAAGAACAAGAGGAAGAGCTAACCAGTTCTTTAGCATATTAGCTCATTCAGCCAATTTTAAAGGTAAAAATAACCAAATGATTTAATAATATTCTCTGTTCATAAAATCAGAACAGAAATTATCCAGACTTTACAAAAACTAGTAGATTCCAGATGATCACTCTTCTATCTTCAAAGATGATTCCTGAACCAGAAGCTAAAAATACGATTCAAAGCAAAATTCAACCCATTACATGTAAAGCTTACCTTTCCTGTTTGGTCACGTCCGTTTCAGATTGTGAAGATTTATTCTTCTGTTTTAATACATTATGGACACGGACTTTATAGTTTTCAAATTCAGAGGTTACAGCAGAATGTTCTTCCTGCAATGAGACAACGATAAAATGAAACTAACTACAGGTAGTCCTTGACCTACAACCACTTGTTCAGTGACCATTCAAATTTATGATGGTGCTGAACAGCAGGTTCTGACCAGTTCTGGAGAACCGGTAGCGGAAATTTTGAGCAGTTCAGAGAACCGGCAAATACCCCCTCTGATTGGCCCCGCCGACATCTATTCTCTGCCTCCCAAGTCCCAGCTGACTGGCTGGGTCTTTTTTTGTTGCTCTGCATAGAAGAACGGAGCTGGAAAGCAGGTTAGTGGGGTGGGGAGGGAATGCGAGTTTGCAGTATTCTTTCCCTGCCACGCCCACCAAGCCACGCCCACAGAACCGGTAGTAAAAAAAAATGGAATCCCCCCACTGGTGCTGAACAATGGTGGCTATGATTAGTCTTTGGAGACTAACTGCTGCCCACACCAGCACCCCCAAGATCACCTGATCATTAGCTGGCTGCTTGGCAACTGGATCCTACTTATGAGTGGCTGCAGCACTCCAATTACCAAGCAGAAAGTCAATGGGAAAGCCAGAAGGAAAGACTGCCAGCCTCTCTGAGTTGGCACTCCCCACCCACCCCCACTCTACCTGACTCCTATTAGCTCCCCCACTTACCTTCCCTGACCTGAATTGCACCTCCTCCACACTCATTTGCATCCTTGTTGACCTTCACTGTGCCCCTCATGCCCCCCTTGCATCCTCCCTGACCCTGAGCTCTGTCCATCCTCCTTGACTCACTGCTTTATGACTGTATCACTTAGTAACAGAAATTCCAGTTCCAATTGCCATCCTAAGTCAAGAATTACCTATACTTTCTATATAAATACCTAAGTCAAGACTGACTCAGCCTTCCGAGGTGGTAAAAATGAGGACCAAAATTGTTGGGGGCAATATGCTGACTCTGTAAACCACTTAGAGAGGGCTGTATAGCACTATAAAGCGGTCTATAAGTCTAAGTGCCATTGCTAAGTAACCACTTATTCACTAAAGGTGAGTTATTTATTTCTCTTTCTTCACCTTCATAAGATAAGCTGTTTGAATGTAATGATGTTATTTCACAGCCTCCCCATACACCAGAAATGATAGAATAAGTACAATGTTATTTGTAACCAAAGTATACCCAGCTGCTTCACAGGACAATTACTATGCAAGCTAGCACAACAATTTTAGAAGGTCTGATTTTGACATGACACATCAGGACATAAACCAGTCTCTTTCTAAAGCTATATCCATCAAAAGCCTAGTTATAATTACAGTCTGAGTCATTCAATTTTGCAAAAGCAAACAAGATTGGAAATTGCACATTGCTCACAAGAGCATGCTATAAGCAGATTTGTCTTTTAGCCTAATGCACTTCACAGATTATTCTGTGGCCTCCCACAGTACAAATATTGAAGCATATTTTCCATCTGATTTCCAAAGTAGTCTTTGGTAAATAGAGTCCATACTTGTCCAACTATTATATCAAGTACAAAGTACCACTGGTCACAAATGCTTCTGACCACGTCCAAATCAAATTCCGACCAAAACAATCCAATTTTTTTTTGAATCTGGTCATGACCACATACTCGGGTGGCGATCAAACATGACCCTTGACCCAGAAATTCCTGAAGACGAAACATTAGAAGGCAAAGAAATTGCCAAAGTTATGGAACGTATTATGGTTGTGACCAGAGGTTCTACTGTAGCTACTGAAAATGTAAATTGTTTCTTTTTAAACCAGTCCCCACAAAAGGTGAATATTTAAAAGCCATTTTTAAGGTGAATATTTATAAGCTATCTTTATTTAATACAGTCTTATCAATCAAAACTTGGTAATTTCTACTCAAAATATACACATACATGGCTTTTTACCGTGCCATGCTCCATTTAAGTGCCTTACAATTAAATGTAAGTCACTCCTTGTGTATGCAGCCTTTGAAGAGTTATGACATGTAGGAAAATATACCAAATGCCTATAATAGTGGATGTAAGAGATAACAGGCACAGTTGTGATGAATAGTTGTGACAGGCACAGTTGTGCCTAGTTGTGACAGGCACAGATGATGAATAGTACTTCTTAAAGAAAACAATATATCACGCTGACCATATTTGAAGTCTTCTACTGCCTTTTAATATACACTCCTCAAAGCTGCCCTCGTGGCATCTATTGCATGGGAATCTATTTCTGAGGTCTTCAATACCGGGTATTGAAACACTATGAATGGTCCAGACAACAGAATGCAAACTGTGAACAACTACTGTCAGTGCCACCTGCTAGGCCAGATTGGAAAATCTATAAGGCGGCCAAAACTACTTTTACTGAGATTGGCTATACAGGTAGTCCTCGACTTATGACCACAATTGAGCCCAACCTTTTTGTTTCTAAATGAAATATTTGTTAAGTGGAATTGCTTCGTGTTATGAGCTTTTTTGACATAGTTGTTAAGTGAATCACTGCAATTGTTAGGTTAGTAACATATTAAGTGAATCTGGTTTTCCCGTTGACTTTGCTTATGAGGAGGTTGCAAAAGGTGACCACGTGACCCCAGGACACTGCAACCATCATAAATGAGTCAGTGGCCAGGCAGGCCAATTTTGATCATGTGACCATGGGATGCTGCAGTGGTCATAAGTGTGAAAAATAGCCATAAGTCACTTTTTTTCCATTGTTAACTTTGAACGGTCACTAAATCAACATTAAATCAAGTCGACGGCCACCTGTCTTAAGAGAACCTTGCAAGTCTAACTGTGCTGTGCCTCCCTCCCTCACCTTATACTCCAGGGAGGTCTCTGCATAAGTGGCTTCCGAATGTGATCCGAGTGCTCTGGACTCACTTCTTTCAGCCCCTTTTGTCCAAATAACAGCACATCTCCACTGAGGTCATCTTCCTTAACCTCTAAGCTGCCTACTGAATTGTTCGCAGAGGAATTGTTAGAGGCAACTGGACTAAGTTAGCTTGAAATACCTTTGCTGCATTACACTCTTCTTGGAGAGCAGCTACTTTCTGCTGGTAAGTACTCAAAACCCGCTGATGCTGCTCTAGCGAAGTCCGGAGATGTTCCTGAATTTTGTGTTTTTCGGAAGTTAGTTCAGACAGCTGAATCTGCAAAAGTACATTTATTTCAATAGAATAATTCTCATTTACTCTAATTTTAAGGCCAATAGTAAACTGAGGCTGCATTCGTTGTTTTGAATTGCAAGCTAATTTCTTTATTAATCAAATTCATATATCTGCACATTTCATGAGAAGTGACACAGTTGTGGCAAAAGGAGTTTAATCAAACAAAACTCGAGATTGGCAAAGTCATAAAAGTAATAAGCAAATCAAATTGACAGAGGAATGACCGAGTGGACACTTTTCCTATACAGCACAGGAAAAATCCCCAAACGATAGAATTTCACATCTACATCACAAAAGGATGTGAAAATGGCTGATGCTGTTGCTGCAGCTTTTTACCTACATAAAATGAATGCTGTCATACTGATGCATGTACAAAATGGCGTCAGTTGTATTTCTACGTGCATGCAGCCCAGGATTCAAAATGTGCAAAAACTTTGGAAAGGAATTCCTGTGTAATTCAGGAACTGCCTCATGCATCTAGGGCCAGGAATTCCATAAGCGCCCAGGCCCAGTTCAGGGATCCTCTGCGAAAGGCCTACTGCTCCTTATATTTGGGGCAATTCATCTCTAGCCAAATGTGGGGAAATTGCCCTGACTGAGTTCTAGTTCCCAGAATGAAAATCAATTTTATAACCAATGCACTATCCACAGCATTACTGGTGAGTTTAAATTTGTTCAATGAATTGAAAGAGGAGTAGAAGTTATGATACACACATTCCAAGCAGATATTGGGTGCAATATCAATATGGACATAATGCTCTTTTTTACTAGTCTGAAAGGGGGAAAAGGGGATCTTGCCTTATAATCTTCCATTTGTTGCTGATTGGCTTCTAATTCTCCCTTGAGAGATGCCTGAAATCTTAAAAGTTCATTTTCCTGGAATAAAAAAATATTTATAATAACACCATTAAAACATTATTATATACTATTGTCAGAAGGCTGAATTAATAGTGGAAAACACAAACTTACTGCTTGTTTTGAGTCTGCCAACTCTTTTTTTGTTTTTACCAGTAATTGCTTGAGCTTGCCATTCTTTTCCTCATACTCCTGTACAGAGTTCTGTAAGGATTCTAAGGAACAAAGTAATCCTTGTTGCTGACTTGTTTAGAAAATGTTGAAATTTAATGAAACATGATTTTCCTAACCGAGTTTACGCAAATTCTACTTAGAGAGAATAAAGCTTCTCTTTTATTGAAAAAATATTTTCTTGTACTTTATTTTAGTTTACAACAGCAGGTCACATCATTGGACAAAAGTTTGCAAAAAATTTCAACGATCTTTTTTTAACTCTAACAACATAGCTGTTAGAGTAAAGCTTGCTTAACAACCATTTAATTGATTAGACAATATTAACCACTGCAACAATATTAATTCTGGGAACATGGATTCATGTTTGTTAACAGGAGGTTACTCAGTTGCACTGTATTAAAATATGTCAGTTTTATAGGAGGACATTGCTTTGAATCAGAATTCAAAGCCTTCCTGAACTGATATATATTCTTCTATAGGCAGAAAGGAAGCTTAAATTCTAAAAAGCTGCTTACTGATTTCTTCCTGTAGAACTTCTTTCTTCTGGTTTTGTATTTTAATTTCTTGTTCGAGATCTTCAATTCTGCTACTTTTGTCAGTAATGTTTTGATTAAGTTCTTTTACAAAACGCTCATAATCAGCTATTTCCATATCCATCAATGTACTTTTGTGAGCATCCTGTATATTAAAACATTCAACATCATATAAAATTAAAACATGCAATTTTAATGTTATTCCTTGCCTAGAAGTCATTAGCTACCCTAAATTAACATGCTATTATTCAAATAAGAGTTTTGATTCTGAAACTACCAAAATCAAACAATGACAAAAGATGACAAATATTTAACAAATAAGCAAATAAGAAAACCACTCGTCTACCTTCTTTGCCAATTCCAGCTCTTCCAAAACTCTCTGAAGATGTTTCTTTTCTTTCTGTAGTAATGTCTGAAATTCTTCTACTTCTCTGACAGAGTTAGCATGGTCCTGCAAAAACAGTTTGTGCTCTAAATTCAAATAATCAAAGTAGTTGTTTTATTTTCTGCTTTTTAAAATCGTGCTGTTTACCTTTATCTTTTGTTCTTTTAGAAGCTTTTCAGCTTCAAGTTCCTTATCAACTTTTGCTTTGGCTTTCTGGATTTCTAGCAGTTGGGTTTCTAACAGCTTGACATTAGTCTGAAGAGTCTCAACACGAGTTAAGAGGTCTTCATTTGCAGAACGCCACTGTTCTTGCTAAAATAAAGAAGTAATAGAATTATAATGGCAAACTATTATTCCATTCTGTATATCGGAACTTCTAACAAGCTATCATTTAAATATTTGCGCTGCCTGAAGCAAGAGCAAAGTTTCCTATTAATTTTCCATCAAGAGCTGAGAAAGCTTAAGGTCAATATTGCATATATAAAAGAAAAAAAAATGTGTAAAGCCTTTTTTTCCCTTTGATTCTCTTGTTTTCTTTCTCTCTCTTTCTGTCCTGTTATTCTGACAAAAAGACTGCCTGCCCGGGAAGGATGAAAATATTAAATAAATTGTTGAGAAAACAGAAAATTCTCTTTAAAAAAGGAAAATGAGAACAGTCAAGAGCAGCACTTCAATAAGCTTTCCACTGACATTTGGTTACTCACTAATGACAATAGAGACCTGGACTAAAAAAACCAGAAGTCTATTGTCAAAGGTTGTTCTTACATTGGAGCCTTAAACAGCAGTCTCAGTTTGCCCACTTTTCCCCTCCATCTCTTCCACTTTGGTTTTATCCTCTGCTTTGCAAGTTCTAATAGCAAATTTACTATTATATATATTACTAAAAAAAAAATACCTGCTGAACTGAATTCTCCAACTGTTTGGTCAGGTCATCAATCTGATGTTCAAAATTATGAGCTTGAGTCTTTTGAAAATCCAGTTGTTCTGCTTGCTTGTCATATTCTAACAAAAGATTCTTGGAAAGCACATGTAATTTAAAACATTGTTGGAACATATACAGGTCCTTAGTGCATTACACACATACAAGGGAGATGCATCTTTTTCTTTACCCTATCACCATGTTAGACAAATTGACTTTTTACCCCAATGGAAATAAGTATATTTTATTTTCTGTAATTTTGTGTGAAAACCATATTTCTGGAACACTAGCATGCTTCATAGAAAAACACCAGCTTCAGCATCATATTTATTTCTAAAAATGCCACCAACTGTATACCTTCTTCTTTGGCATTGCTTCAAAATGGAAGAATGAGTGATTGTTGCTCAATGACTTCTGGGTCCAGTAAAAAGTGAGACAAGATAACATTTGGGGGCACATCGATGTTTTCCCCGCTGATAAATGGATGTCTGGTATGTGGTTGTATCACACCAGGACAGCTTTTTGGTGAGGATGCTTTTAACATGTTCTCAAAATTCTACTTGGACATAACTGGACCAAAACAACTGCCTGTTCCTGAAATACACCTGGTGAAGATGAAGACAGTTTACCTTATAGCTTTCAGCTCCCTGAATGATGTCTGCCATTGAAGAAGAGAGTTGCTTTTTTTCTGATTTTATTAATTCCAGCTCTTCTCTAAGAGACTGTACCTACAGGCAGGAAAAAATGTTAATCATGATGGCAAAGATAGTATTTACTGAATGAAAGGATGCATTTTTCACTGGGCCACTTTTTGTTTTAAATATCCTTTTGCAGTCTTTCAAAGACTCTCCACTTCTACAGCATTTTCATAGCTTAGAGAGAACCCAAGACACAAGAATGTTCTATTTAGTGAATATATTTGGCCCATTAAATTCTGACTGTCACTCAAAGTGTTAAAATTATAATCAATATAACTGCTAACAAGTCTCCAAAGTAATGAAAATCTTCAAGTGGAAAATCTATAACGAAGTTTGTGTGTATACACGTGTGTGTGTGTAGGTGTGTGCATGTATGTGTTTCCAGTCATCTCAACAAATCACCTTGGGCAACTCAAAATTCAGAAGATAGATTACAATTAAAATCGTTAACCTTACTTGAACATATTGTAATTATATTACCAATGTATTCAGGGGTAGGCCGCTACTGGTTCGAGCGAACCCTTAATTCTGGCGATCAGCTGGTCCCGCCCACCTGCCCCTGCCCTAGTCTGTCCTATATTTCCATGTTTTGCAGCCCAGCTGATTCGCATGGCCCAGCAGATTGCCACGCCTCAGCTGATATACTCACTGGGGCTGCAATAATATGTTTTAGAGCTGAAAATGGGCGATTTTCAAATGCTTCGCACTCACGTGAAGCACATACTCACCAAACCAGTTGTTACACCGGTTGAATCCCACCACTGAATGTATTTACAATGTAAATGTAATCTGTAGTGTAATGTAATTACCAGAGATGGTATGCTACCAATTTGGACCGGTTCTACTGAACAGGGAGAATAAAAAAGGCAACAATCAGTTGAGAGGAAGGAAAAAGAGGAAAAAGAAAAGTACAGGATCGGCCCTCCCACCCGCCCCTGCACTTTTCTCTTCGTTATCCTCTCAGCTGATTGGCGCTGCAGGTCTCAGCTGATGTGGGGAAAGCTGCGCGCTGGCGTTAGGCAAAGCACCCCACCAAGCCACGCCCACCAAGCCACACCCACACACTGGTTTAACCGATGGTAAAACAATTTGAATTCCACCACTGGTAATTACATTACCAATACAACTGAATGATAGCACAGAGGTTTCCTTGAACAACTTACCTCTTTCCTGCTAGAATCCAGTTCTTTCCTCAATTTCACAGCAACGGCTTTAATTTTATTTATTTTTTCTTCCTTTTCTTTCAGCTGTTGTTCCAAATTTACTAAAGCAAACCAAATTAATATTTTAAAAGCTAAAAGAAAAATCTTCCTATAGTCAATAACTATATTAAAAAAGATTCATGTCATTATTTGTATTGCCACTTAGATTTATTTCCTGTATAAATAATTGCTGTATTTAGTAACAATTTCAATGGACTTTCGTTTGAAATGGTCTAGGGTTCCACAAATACTTAGCATTACCAAATCCAACAACAAATAATATATATATTAAATGTGTGCTAAATTCTTCCAGGATCATCAAATTGAAATAAATTTAACTGATCACTTGCTTCATTACTTCAATCTCTCTTAAACACCAAACTTCAAAAATATTTTAAAAATGTTTTTAGAAAAATGTAATGTTCAATATCTGTCTGAAAGCCTATTATTTCAATAATCTTTTGTCATGTAAGCTTTGTCAATTAAGCATATTTGCTCTCAAGAGCATTATACTAAAACTCTTAACCAGAAGCCTGGTATTTAAGGCAGATGCAAAGTTTCTTGGTTAGCAGGGACTGGTAGGGTATTATTCCATATAACAAACTCTAGAAAAGCATTTGATGATTTCTATACAAACTCTTCTGTACAGTCAAAAATAAAAGAAAACCCTCCCCACAAAAAAACCAAAAAGATTTAAAAAGAAAGCAAACAAAATGTATACTAATTACCTATTTTCTCTGTTTTTTGTAATTGCTGATCGCGATCAGCAGAAGACTTCTCCACAGACTCCTGCATTGTAAACAAAAATAAATAAGATGGGCAGTTCAGCAGATGATTACTGTTGCTTGGTGAGGAAAAGGAAACAAATTCTAGAACATCCCTTCATAATCTTAACATAAAATGGTCAGGCTGGTCAACTTTTTGTTTCTATACAATTAAAAAAAAAAAAAAAACACCGGCAGGATGATTTATGTAGTCCTCAACTTACAGCAGTTTGTTTAGTGACTGTTGAAAGGCACTGAAAAAAGTGTCGTGACCGTTTTTCATGCTTACCACCAATGCAGCATCTCCATGGATACACAAAATTCAGAATCTTGGTTGCAGTATCCGAAGATCATGCAATCACTTTTTGCAACCTTCTGACAAGCAAAGTCAATGGGGAAAGCTAGTTTCACTTAACAACTGTTACTAATTTAACAGCTGCAGTGATTCGTTTAACAACTGTGTCAAGAAAAGTTGTAAAATCATGTAAAACTCAATGAATGTTTCATTTAGCAACAGAAATTTGGGGCTTAATTGTGGTCATAAGTTGAAGACTATCTAAACTTGGCATGAAAGACTTCTACATAAATGGTAGATATTACCATTTAGGCATTATTAAATTACAAAAAGCATCATGACACGTTTGCAGGTAATTCTAATTTAGCAACTGTCTTGATTTCATAATGTACATGTGTTAGAAAATTAACTTTGCAACGAACTCTGTTGGTCTGCAAAGGAAAAGAAAGCTGAAGTAAGATCATAAAGAGGGTTGCAGTTTCATTTAATGACCATTTTGCTTAGTGACCATGTTGCCAGCCTCACTTGTAGTCACTAATCAAGTACAAACTGTATTTTGGATCAGCCAATGACAAAGAAACCTTTAAATTTAGTAACTGATAGTCGTGAAAATCAAACTTGAAATCCATCTCTGAAAACCAAGGAGAAAAAGGCATATTTTGAATTGATGTAAGACAAAGGTTAATCTTTCATCATTCAAAATCCCGTTAATTTTATTAAAAAACAAACCTTCTCTGACTCCTGAAAGAAGACTAAGCTAAATGCTACTCCCTAATCCAATTCCGACTAAAAAATAATTTTGTATTTGATAATGTAAACACATACAAATGTACAACATTCATACATACCCATTTTGGAATTAAAACTATCTTAATGTTCACTAAGATGAAAAGAAATCACTGACAGTTCAAACCAAGGTACATATTTCCACTTATTCCCTTATACATGTGAGCAATAGAGAAATTTGCTTGCATATACTTCCCCAAAGCTTTCCAACTTGTCTTGGGGTCTAAAGATTTTAATAATAAAAGTCTAAAGATTTCCGTAATAAAAGCCTACTAACCTTTAGCAAAGAAAGTTCAGCTTGCACATTTCTCAGTTCAGTCTCCTTTTGCTCCAAAATTAAGGTTATATTTTTCTGTTCTTTTTCTGATTTTTCTTCCTGCTCTTTCATTTTGTTTTCTTGATTTGCATGTTGTTCAGAAATATTTTCAATATGGACTAGAAGATCTTGGTTCTCCTTCCTGATTTTCTCACTGGTATGTTTCAACTCTTGAATGTCAAGCTGTAGTACTTCTTTTTCTGAGAAAGCTCCTTCTAATTCCTCCTTTAAGAGATATTTTTCTTTTTCATAATCATCCAATAGAGATCTGAACTCTGTGCAACGAGCTTCAGATTCTTCCTGGACTCTCTGCAATTCCTGCCGCAGATTAACATTTTCCTCTTTTTGAGAGATCAGAATTTGTTCCTCTTGCTTCATTTTTGTCAAAAATTCATTTGCAGCCTGCAATGTGGCAATAATATCTTCTTCTTTGTTTTCATCTGGGTATTTGGAGCCCATCTTTTCATGGAGACTTTGCAGCTCACTAACCACAAGAGATTTAAAGGCCTTTTCTTCCTCAAGTAGTTTAAGCAAATGGCTTTTTTCATCACAGGCCATATGTAGTTTCACTTCTAAGTTCTCTGCTTTACCTTTGGATAGATCCCAGTCTTCTTTTTCAGATGACAAATGGTCTAGCTCCTGCCTTGCTTGATCTTGTTCTTCCTTTAATCTGTTGTTCTCACTTTTAAGAGTCTCTATTTCAGCTAACAGCCCTGTTCTATCCTGTTCAAAGGCTTCCATTTGTTGTTCAAATTTGATCAGTTTCTCCCGGTTTGTTTCTTTTTCTGCAGAAACACCTTCCAGTCTCTCTCCCAACTCTTCTCCCTGTTGCTTTAATTGATGGTTACATATGTTAAGAGCTTCAACTTCTTGCTGAAGTTCCATTACTGTCTCTTGTTGTGTTTTGCATTTTTCCTGCAAGTTTTCTATTTTCTCAGCTGAATCCTTCATTTTGTCACGGAAGCTATTATTCTGTGAGGAAAGTTCATTTTCTTTCTCTTTCATTTGTTTTAGGTCAGACTCCTTTTGATGAAGACAACAAAGTAGTTTCTCATTCTCTTCTTGAAGTGTTTCTATTTTAAGCCTGAGCTCTTCTATCTCCTCTTTTTGTGAGGAGAACTGTTCTACCTGTTGACGGAGAGAATTGACCTCTTCTCGGAGGACATCCCTTTCATTGAAAGCAGCTCGGAGCTTTTTCTGCAATTCATCAACATCAGAAGCTTGCTGCTGCTTCATACATTCAAATTCTCGGCTTATCTTCCCAGCTGATTCCCCCAATTCAGTCTGCAAAGTTTCCAGTGTTTCCCGCAAGTTCTCATAACTAGCAATGGCTTCTTCTTTCTCCTCTATATGCCTCTGACACTGTTCTTCGAGATCCTGTATTTTAATAATAAGTGACTGGGTTTTTTTCTCTGCACTCGATGTTATAGCTTGATTCAGTTCACACATTTCTTTTTGGTGTGTTTCTACTAAACCCTCCATTTTGAGGCTGTTCTCTTTTATGTTTTTTTTGTATAGTTCTTTTGCCGACTGGAGTTCTGATTTCAGTTTTTCTATTAGACAACAATGATCTTCTTTGGCAAGTTGCAGTTCATTAATTTTGAATTCCAAATCTTCCTTTTCATGAAAATACTCATCTTTTATATGCTGGACTTCCAATTCTAGTTTCATTTTAACATTGTTCATATAAGTTAATTCATCTCTTAATATACTATGCTGAGATTCCAGTTCTTTAAAAGCTTTCTCTATATGCCCAGTCTTTTCTACTACTTCTGGTTCTATTTCAGCATTTCTTGACTCATTTTGATTTTCATCATCTTTAGTCAAAGTCTGCCTCATGCATTCCAATTCCTGCTCATATTTTTCCTTACAAGCCTGCAATTCAACCTGCATCTCTTTCTCTTTTACCTTGTATTGCTCTATCAAGTCCAGCTTTAGCTTATCTACTTTAATTTGTTCCTCTTCACATAATTTAGCAGAGGCTTCAAGTTGTTGTAATAGCTCTGATAGCTCATCTTGGTGAGAGGTCTTCAGTTTGTCTAGCTCTTCACCTAACTTATCAATTCTGTTTTGATATTGCCTAGAATTACTGTCAATAATATGTTTTAGTTTGGTAATTTCCTCCTCTTTAGATGCATTGGAAAATTCTATCTGTTTCTTTAGATTCAAGATCTGTTCTTCATAAGTGATCTTTGTCTGCTGGACTTCTTCCTGTAGTCTTCTAATTTCATCATGCTCATTAGTATGGAAGTTAAGCTGTTCTGTGAGCTGTTCTTGTTTTTTCAGTTCTGTATGCAGCTCCTTTTGCAATGTGGCTATTGTTTCATTATATTTGGATTGTGCAATTAATCCTTCATTTTTAAGGCTTTCAATTTCTTTCTGGTGAGAGGTATTCAGTTGGGCAAACTTCTTCTGCCATATTTCTTCCTGAGCAAGAGCATCCTAATTTAAAAAAAGTAAATCAAGTATGTGATGAAGCATCATAAAAGCATCAGGTCTATTTTACAGAACTAACAATCAAAGGATTAGTAATTATACAAGAAATATACTGGGGAGGTACTATTATTGATGTCTACCTTTATCTCAACTTAGAGCAGAGATTTCTCTGATAAGGGAAAACGTACATTTCATCTAATGAGACAGGATTTCTAAGTACAACAGAACATACTATATAGTCCATAAATAATATAAACTTAATTCACTTAGTTCCTTTCCAATTTATTCCATTTGTAGAACTGAACGTGAAATCTATGTAGCAATAAGCTTTATGGCTGATAGACATATGTGTAACAGAACTGAGTATTAGATTAGATCCTAAAGTATTTTTGAAAGTATTTCACAGATTTTTTTCCCAAAACGAAGAGAAAATGTTTAATAAAGTAGAAGAATAATGTAAATTTAGAATACAAATTTAGAACTTCTATATTTTTTCATAGTATCTGAATGCTCCATCTGTAGAGTATAACATTTTCACTCAACATATATCTGTGCATTAGTGTTTAATTTTGCTTTTCTCTGTCATTAAAATATTTTTTCTCACACTAAGATTTGCAAATCTTACAATGGCACACGGTTGACCCACATTTCAGGACTGGAATACCCATCTGAAATAATGTAGTTTCTATAGCAGTAGTTTCCCAACCTTGACAACATTAAGATGTTGACTTCGACTCCCAAAATTCTCTTGCCACCAGGAGAACGGCTGGCTGGGGAATTCTAGAAGTTGAAGTCCACACAACCTAAGTTGTCCAGATTGAGAACACTGTCCTATACACAGATTGTAATGAATATTACACTCTTGTGGGGTTTATTCCTAGCATCTGCACTTGACTGTTTGCAAGACAGAATTGGTCAGTGCATATTAACCAGAATTAGGAGCCAAAAAGCTTAAATGAAAGGGTTTTCTGTGACTCAAATCTATTTAATTAATTATATTTAATGTCAACAGTTTCCTATCAAATCTTCTTATGGAATACCTCTACTTCTTGCTGCTTTTTCACCTTTTCTTTTTTCAGAGCTACACACTGCTGTTGGGCTTCTGCTTTTTCCAAAAGAACCACATTCAGTTTCTCTGTAAGTGCCTAGTTTTGAGAAGAGAGAAAAAAGTTATAATTATCTTTCAAAAGCTGAGATACATTTAACTTTATTTATTAAAACACACACACAGCATTTTCTCTAAATTCTCTTTTTCTTTGCCAGAGACAATACTAGAACCGTTCTCATCTCCTGGAGTTATTGCTTGTTTTGAGATAACACCTAGAGGTTTGAAGAGGTAGAAAGTTATTTATTCATCATGTGTTCTCTTATGTGAAAGTTATTCAGAAATATTTGTTTCCATGTTAATTATATAAATGATCATCTTCTTTTAACAATGATCATCTTTTAATCTCTTTCGGGGTGAAGTGTATCAATGATATTTCAGTAAAATTTATCTGTAGATATTCTTCATAAATAAATGATATCTCAACAAGGGAAGGAAAATTCTGTCATTACCATTAAAGTGAAAAATTAACAAAAACATATCTTATCAATACACATCCTACAGTCAATTTTGGTTATAGAAGGTATTCATTATTAATCCCAAAATATGGAGTAAACTTTGTTCATCAATAAACATCAGGCCTACTCTATCAGATTAAGTTAGGAGAGAAGAGGCAAAAGAAAGGGATGATAAAAGTACTTATATTTTTATGGTTAAAGCTATGGGTTCTGTGGTTAGGAGGTTTCACTTGTATTTTTCATTTAGTGCAATTTTTAATCCTACCTGAGGCTTAAATTGCAGTCCATATGAACCAAGCAAATCGTATTTAATTAAACCATGTTTTAGTAAACCTTTAGAGTTTGAATGAAACCTTAGAGTTTGAATGAAAAACTGAACGGTGGTTAAAAGAAAATGGAAACCAACTCTCTATAGCTACAATGAGGAGGGGAGAGGAAGTTGAGTATGAGCCTAGGTTTCTGCATGTAATATTTAATTATAATATAGTATTTCACCCAAATATGGGACGCGGTGGCTCAGTGGCTAAAACACTCAGTGTCCTAGCCACTGAGCTTGTTGATCAGGAGGTCAGCAGTTCAGTGGTTCGAATTCCTAGTGTCGCATAACAGAGTGAGCTCCCGTTATGTATCCCAGCTTCTGCCAACCTAGCAGTTCAAAAGCACGTAAAAAATGCAAGTAGAAAAATAAGGAGCACTTTGTGGGAAGGTAACAGCGCTTCGCGCGCCTTCGGCATTTAGTCATGCTGGCCACATGACACAGATACGTCTTCGGACAGCGCTGGCTCTTTGGCTTAGAAACTAAGATAAGTACCGCCCCTAGAGCCTGAAACAACTAGCACGCATGTGCGGGGGGACCCTTTACCTTATTTCACCCAAAAGTTGCCATTACAACTTAGAGTAATGTAACTTCTTACTAGCTGTATGGTGAGTTGAGTAATTAAAGCTAATACTTCCTTTCACTATTTCAACTTTACTTTTTTTTAAAAATAATACATTTTTATACCAGACATGAGGCTATCATAAACAGTATTCAATTCTAAGATAGAGCACAGAATAATCTAAAAAGCAATCCATATTAAATGTAATTTAATTTAAAAGTTATTCACAATCAATCAGCAGTCTGTATTTTATCTCTAGATAAATGATGCAAAAGACATAGAGCAATGTGAGCTATATAATTCAAGCCACTATCATTCCCACTGGACCAAGCAATGAATTTCTTGGGAATTAAGCAATATTGCACCATATGTTATGCATTATTATGGATTCATACCTGAATAATATCATCAGTTCCTCCAGCCACAGATGTTGTTTTTAGTTTCTCAATTTCCTTTTCTAATTCTAGGGAAAATTATTATTGGAGTATGAATCAGTATCTTGTTATATTTGTATCTTATTTTTACACAATACCAAAATATAATCTATATAACCTGTAGAGTTCAGTATTATTAACAGGAACATGTCTAAGTTAGATTGATATTTATAGTTCTTCCAGTAAGCTTCACATCATGAATACTAATGCAAATTCTGGGGAGAGGGGGGTATAGAGGAAGGATTGGCTAAATTTCTCCAGAGTATCCTGCTATACAGCTTTTAAATGAATTTAAGTAAGTTTCCGTAAAAATACCTGTAGATCTGGATTTCACTTTCTGTAAAAGCATCATTTGCTTCTTTGCAAATTTGATAAGATCTTCTCTTGTTAATGTGTCCAGCTGTAAAATTCATAAATGCAAATTAAAATGGATACATATTCAAATTTCATTTAATCATACAGATAATCATACAGAACATGATATTTGGTTCTGTTCTTCAACCAGAAGAATTAAAAAACCCATTACTGCAGATGGCTGTTCACTTCAGGTCTCAGAAAACATTGTAATGTATAATGTAATCTTTTTGGTTTAATATCACTGTAAAATACATTTAGTTCCAACAGACATGCAAAATTATATCAACCTTTCAGAACAATAATACTTAAAACATTTACATCTTCCAAAATTATAATAGACTTGCATATTCCTCCACAATATGTTTCAAAATATTACTTTGGCCAATTAAATAAAACGAGAGCTTAAAGAGCTCCATAAATACTGCTCTATAGGTCCAGTAGAATAAAATCTTCAGCTTCCATGTCATTACTAAATTACAACAGACAATATTGAGGGATTCCTGATCCAGAAAAGAAACCCTTTGAGGGTTTTGGTCTTACAGACTGAAGATTGGACAACACCTGAATAATTGGACAACACTCATTTCCAACTGAAATTTCTGCAGTTTATCAAGTTGGTCAAGATTAAGATTTAAGATTAAAATTTATTTAAGGACTTAAATAAAACTAACTTCAGACATTTATAATTCTTTGATTTGCTAACCCAATTATACATAGAAGAAAGTTTAAAAAGAAATCTGAACATTGTAAAGCTGTGTTTTATTTTAGATTACTGCATGAAAGACCAATTAAAAAACAGAATTTCAATTACTTTTCCTGGTATGATTGGAAGATGTTTCTGGTAAAAACTATATGCATCGTTACTTGCCAAAAAAAAAAAACCCTTAATGGCAATGACTGTGTATTTACTTTTAAAACAAAATTAATATTTACATTTGAAAGTGAACCAATTTATTAAATTAGACCTCTTGGAGTACTGTATCTCATTCTGGGCACCACTGTTAAAAAACCAGTGACAAATCAGAAGAGATTCAGGGGATTACTAACAAGATTTGTGTTAATATAATAAAATAAAGCCATATAATACCGTTCAAAGCATCTGGGTGTGTTTAGCTTACAGGATGAACAACTAATAGATGATAGCAGTCTTTAAAAAAATCTGAAGGCTTGTCATATAGAAAAGAGAGAAAATGTATTATTGAGTGCTACAGAGGTCAGGTCCAACTAGTTAAAACTATAAGGGAACAGATTCTGATTAAACATCAGGACAAATTTCCAGACTATGATAAGCTATTAGCCAGTGAAATAGGCTCTGATATGAAATGATAACTTCTCCTTCATTAGAGGGTCTTAAGGAAAGGCTGGATAGTCATCCATTGAATCCAGAGTGGGGTGGTGGTAGCAATCTAGATCAGTGTTCCTCATTCTCAGCAACTTTGAATTGACTTTAACTATCAGACCACTCCAGCCAGCAGGTTGAAATCCAAAATTGTTGAACTTGAGAAACATTCAACTAGATGACCCTGATAGTGATTTCCAAGTCTATGATTATAAAAGTGTCAGAAATGTTCGTAGAAATATACCTTTGACTTCCCTGATGTAGCTGTAGTAGGAGAAGCTGCCATTTCTTGTTCATTATCTTGCAGCTAAGCAGAAATAAAGTTTTATATTGAACAAACCATAAAATATGAGTTTATTATTTTAACTATCATATATGTATACTTATTCAAAAAAGCAGTTTACAAAAAAAACACCATTTAAATTATTCCATTATTAAACCAGTTAAAAGAATAATTAACATTTTAAAATTACAGAAAGGGATCTTAGCAATTCTGCATTATATTTACCCCATAATATTCAGTGGTACTTGTTAAAGTTACGTAATCCTTTGGATTTGACTATGAAGAGGTGAATACAGGATCTATTGTTATTTATTAAATTAGATGTGTCTTTTTCTTGCTGTTGCAAGATTTCTGCTTTAATGAAAGAAGGGAACGGTATTGTGGGCCAGTGATTGGGCCCTGAGGCTAAAAACCATGAGGCTAGAGTTCTACTTCTATCTTATGCAGAAAGCCATTGGATTACTTTAATCTAGTCATTCTCTCTCAATGGCAAAACCACTTTCAAAAATGTTGCCAAGAAAATTGTAGGGATTCCATGAGGTCATCAGGAATTAAGGCTAAATTGGAAGTACAAAATTCTTTTCATGGGAGAGCATTAGACCTATTTGCAGGCTTTCATGCAGCCTTGTAATCTCAGAAAAAAAAGACAGACTTTTAAATGATACACAAGCATGTGCTGCATTTATGCCCTAACATATTGCAAAGCACCTTTTCCATATCTTATCAAAAGCACTTCAAAGTCCTACTGTGCATAGTTTACTTTTGGAAGAAAAAATTACAAATTTTATATGCTAAAGTTCAGTTAGGAAACCAATCGCCTCCTATGGATTTGGTAAAAAGAAAACTGTATTTGGATGTTGTGAGAAACAAAAGTGTATTACAATACAAAATATTATACCTAGGCTCATATGCTTCTCTTTTCTTCTTTCTCTGGGATAGCTATGAGGAGAAAATATCTTTTTTTTCTGTTGTTTTAAATTACCGCAAGCCAATTTCATAATCCACAATTTGAACGGGCCATAGTTAACATTAACCAGAGTTGTCACACCTAGATGATATGGCAAGTTAATAAGAAAAAAATTGGGCAAGGGGATTTTAAACTCTTTTTGCAACTATGACAAATTGTAATGGGATACACTAAATTCATTCCTGTCATGATATACTAGTGTCCACACAACTGGGTGATATTTGAATACCTTAGCATCTCATTGTAAAAGCTCTAAATGACTTTATATTAATATTAAAATGCTGAAAAATAAAAGTGAATCTTAAAAACTTCTACAGAATAAAAACATCAGTCTGTCAGCACCACCTTCTGGTAGAAAACCTGTAGCTCACAACAAGAATGCTTACTAATAAACCAATATACAGTATTTCTGGAATTTATTGCTTGTCTTCATTGCTTGTATTTATTGCTAGGTGTGGCAAAGAAAGTTTAGCTCAACTTTCTCCCTATAACATTTAGAATTCTTTTTGCTTGTATTTTTGTCAAATGATGAATACCTCTACAAAGATCACTTAATCCACAAAAATAAGGAGTTATCAGAACCAAATTTGAGGAAATCTGATTTTTAAAAATTGGTCTTGTTTCAGTGCAAAATACACTGACACACAAAAGCTTAAAACATAAACTTATTGCAAAGACAAACGGTTGGAAGTACAGAGGAAATCATATTCAGTATTCAGAGCACATTATAATGCTTCAAACTTTGGCGGTGTGTGTCTCTCCATTAGCCTTTTAATAAGCCATCACACTGCTTCATTTAGTGAGGCAATAGGGGGACTACTGGCTTTCCTTTCCACAAATCTATTACTTAAAGAAGAAAAGTGGAGGATAATTGCAAGGTGCCGTTTGATTTATACTACCTGGAGTTCATTATTTGTAACAAAAATCAGAGCGGGCTTATAGTACGTTACACTAAACTGGTTTACTGAACAGACCACCACGAGTTCCCCCAACACACGAAGCCAAAATCAAGCAACAGACCGTGCCCACATGTCAATAACCTATTGTTTTTTTTTTACTGTATGTCCGAAGGAAGTGAGAAAACCCAACACTTGGCAACTTAAGTAAAGTTTTGGTTCCAGCCAAAACAGTCCTTTGTTGTTTCTTCTTAAGCCCTGCGCCCTCCTTGATCTCAATCGGAACCAGGAAAGCTTCACTTGTTGGGACTGCCAGGTAAAGCCAAAGGTAGCAAGACCAAAGACGATTCAGCACCACCCACAATGCAACACACACACATACACACACACCCCATGGGCTATGGCGAGGAGGACCTTGTGAAAAGCGGACAGAGCCCAAGGATGCTGGTCGGTCCAGAATAGGAGACTATCGAGCCACCCCGAGCACCACCCAGCGGGATCTCACCGCCCCCTCGCCCAGAAAAACGCCCCCCCCCCAATAACGGCGGGGACGGGGGCCCTTTTACAGCCGGGGGAAAGCGAACCGGAAAAGCTAAGCCTCGTGACTCGCAGGCGAGCGAAACGGAGCAGGCTCTTTTCCCCAGGCGGCGCCCCACGCCCTCCTTCCGCCCCCTCGGCCGGTTACCTCCATGGCAGCGCCGATTCCGGTTGAGGTGGGAAACCGGAGGTCGCCTCCACGCCAGCCCTTCTGCCGCTTCCGCCTTCGTCACCGCTCGGTCCGCGCGCCCTCCGCTGACGTCAACGTAACCGCCGCGAGCGCTGCCCAACTGAGCGGAGTTCGACGAGGGGGCCGGAATAATCTGTGTGGCCACCAGGTGGCAGCAGCGAGGGTTCTGCGATCGCTTCTGTGGCCCCCCTAGCGGTCGCCTCCCTAATTCTTGCCGCCCGGTTCTACCGTTATAATTTGAAGCGCTTGCCAAGTTTCGAATTTTCGGGGCCTCCGAATTGCCAGTCTCTCTATGTACAGCAGGCGTTGGCCTTGGCCTGCCTTCTCTGGCATCTCCATAGTTAGAGATGGTTCTTCGGCTGTTGTGGAGTATATCCCCGCGACCGTCAACATGACATCACTGCATAAAATAAATGTTTTTAATACTGTATTCCCCTTTAAAGACTTTGCAGTCCTGTGCTTCAATTTTTAACTTCCTTGGAAGCAGCAGGGGGCAGCACTTAGCCCACTTTGACAGAGGGTGAAAAGCTAAGCAGGCTTGACCCTAGTAGGTAATTGGATGGAAGAATAGCAGAGCTCTCAGTGTGGTTGATTAGATTGGAAAGATTTTAAAAAAACATTTTGGAAGGAAGCCAACAAAAGCAGGATGTCAGGAAAATTGCATTCTGTGTAGATGGCATCTTTAGGTTGCAGAGTTACCCTGCAGACTTAATATATGTTTAGCCTTTGAGGCTTGAAAGTAAACAAGTTGCAAACTTGAATAGTGTGGGTCATGTACTGTGCTCCCAGCTGAGTGTGCAAGTTGTCACTACAATGAAGCCAAATGAAATGTATGTTGGTATACAAATATACAAATAATTGGCTTTGTTTTTATCCTCATGTTCTGCCAAACTGAAATGCAATGGGGAAACTAACTGAGGTCAGGCAAAGCCAATTGAATTATCAAGTGGGCTAATTTTCTCCCATGTAACATTTTTGAAAAAGAAAAGGAGAGGTAATCTATTTGCTATTAAATTCCCTTTCTAAGCGTACCTACTCTTTAAGTAATTTGTATTGATTTTAGATAATGATTGCTTTCTGGAAAGCATACTTCAAATGGGAAACTCTTGTTCCTTTCCAGTGTGGGAAGAAATACCCATCTGGTTCAGTTCCAAGCCAGGAGAAAGGCAGTAGAGACAAAATGGAGGCTGGAAGCTGATTGGAAAGATGGTCCATTTATTGATGAATAGAATCACATGTTTATAGTTCTGGTGCAGCTGACCACATAGAGTTGAGAGGGAAGGTTATATCTTCTCTTGGGCTTTGCACTTGAGCTTCCTGTTCCTGGGCAAGAACATGTATTCTATTGGCTGTTGTCAGACTCCCACGGGACCATGTCAGAGGTGGTATTCAGCAGGTTCTGACCAGTTCTGGAGAACTGGTAGTGAAGATTTTGAGTAGTTCGGAGAACCGGCAAGTACCACCTCTGACTGGCCTCAACCCCATCTATTCTCTGCCTCCCAAATCCTAGCTGGGTCTTCTTTTGTTGCCCTACACAGAAGCATGGAGCTGGCAAGTAGGTTAGTGGGGTGGGGAGGAATGGAGATTTTATAGTATCCTTCCCCTGGAGTTGGGTGAGAATGGAATTTTGCAGTATCTTTCCCCTGCCATGCCCACCAAGCCACGCCACACCCACCAAGCAACGCCATGCCCACCAAGCCACGCCCACAGAACCGGTGGTTAAAAAAAAGTTGAATCCCACCACTGGGTCTTGTAGGGGTCATTAGCTGGCTCTATAAGTTGCCTGAGCTCCCAGGTTTGGTTGAAGTTTGTTGGGACTGGTGCAACTGAGATGATGCAATGAAGGAACTTATGTTCTGAAAAGGTGTTGGGAAATTCCTATTATAGCTCAATGGCTTTGTCCTAGTTTGGATGCGCCCTTGAATGAGGGCTGTTTGCTTATGAATAGAGCTACCTAGACACTTGGCTTCTTTCAACAAGCTCTTTATCTTTCAATTGCTGACATCTGCTGAGAGCTATTAAGAAAGGTGGGGGCTGCTTTCCAAGAACATGTTTCTTCATTTCTCATCCAGGGAAATATAATATTCTGCCATTTTAATATTTCTCAAAATGTTTCATTTTCTAGGAGAGGGGTGGGTGCTAACTTTCTACATCAGTTAATGATTATCATTTTACTTGCAAAAGTAAATTTTCCTTTTGCAAAAGTTTATTTTCCTTCAGTAACCACAGGTTACTCATAATATGGCCAAGATTTGTCTCCTTACATACGACATAAAACATCCTTGCTAAAGGATAGAGTGCTTTAGATGAAGGTTCACCTGCAACTATCTTCTAATAAACATGGATTTTACAAGGGTCAGGGCAAGAATGTTTTCTATTTGTAATCCTCCCATATATCTGTGCTCCCTTTCATCTTTTTTGTTTAAAAATGAAATAAATATGTCAAAGAAAATAACATCTGTTTGACTGGTAGCTCTAAAAGTAGACTAGAAATGCTTATATTGCCTGAGAAAGTTAACAATAGTTTTTAAAAAATTCTTGCCTGATTATCAAGTGCTATATACAAGAATTGCTACTAATGTAAAGCAAATACAAAGTATTTTTTAAAGTATTTTGAAGTTTTATTGGTACTTTTTATGCAGTTCAGCAATATAAATCAGAAGATTAATATACTAGCAACAGCTGCTGCATATCACTTTCTGAACAATTTCATATCTGAAAGGTGGAGTGATTACATATTGGACAGATGTATTTTAAAAAGAGTGATTTAAAGAGAGTGAACAAGGGAAGAAAAAACATGCTTACCCACAGAGATACAAATTCAAAAAACCTTACCAAGAGCAGAAAGCAATTCAAAGGCTTCATTTAAATGCTTCAAAGTTAGCAAAGTTATACTTTTCTGGGTGAAGTTTAAGAAACTTTTTCATTGCAGAGAATAGTTTTGAAAGATAGGGAACACTAATAACATGAAGGATTGATATCCCAAGATAATGACTGTAATACCTAGATAAGTTAAGCTATGCATCCAGTGGTGGGATTCAAGTAATTTGGTTATCCACAAAGGTGCCTTTTCTTCAGAGCTGAAGAAGCTTCTTGGATAAGAAGCAAAATGTCTTCAAAGAAAAACCAGAAAGTCCAGTTGCTCCCAAGCACTTTTGGGAGAAGTTGCCATGGAGTATTGTCAGATCCTCATGGGACAAACCTACATATGCTTGCTTCCAAGTTTCTAACACATGCAATATTTATTATCCACTTTTATTATTTTTATAAATAACTCAAGTATTAATGCTTCTTAATAAGCTATAGATGCAAGTTTAAGTTTTTAGCTGCTTGCCAGAAGAAGCCAAAAGTCACCAATGAGCTCTAACTAATTTGGCATCACACTGAAAGCAATTACAGAAAGATACTTCCTAGGAGTGGCCAAGCTTCCAATCAGCTATGCCAATTTTACTGAAACGCATTAAAGCTTGTGATTACTAAAAGTAAGCCCAGTCAAAGAGAATTCTTCAGCTTTATACTAAGCCTGCTACCTGAGAAAAGCAAGTTGAAAAATAATAGTTACCATTAATAATATTTTAAAACAGTTTCTAAACCAGGACAGGGAAAGGAAGATGAGAAGGGTGATTGATATGTGCATTGATGCAAATCGCTTTCTGGGTTTGCCTCTAGGATGTAGACCTCAATGTATGAACACCTCTTTGTGTTCAGTACCATGATTGTATTGTGTTCAGCTAAGCAGGGACTAGTAACACAGACTGAGACGAACAGTGCAGAAAGAATATCTGAATGCATTTCATGACAACATCTCACAAGAAAATAGTTACCTGCATATTATTTGTTCAACAATAAAAGATGGAAAGACAATTAACATAATGTGAGAGACCTGTCATGTCTGGACATTTGAACTGACTAGTGTTTTGTCTGGTGTTATTTCTACTTCAAATAAAATAGGTGTGTGTTTCCAGAGAGCCTGAAAGGATATGTATCTGTGTCAAAAAAAAAAAAAAAGCCAAGTTAGTAATTGCCATGGCACAACTGAAGTTCTGTCCCTTTTTATGAGCATTGTACACATAATGCATGCAAACAGGTTGTGGTACATTTTTGACTATACCAACCCTATGGAGTTCCCTGCTGGTTGCTTCCCCAACTTATTAGTTTACAATTTTTCTCCCAAAAGGATCAAGGGACCAACTGGACAGGAAGACGTGTTTTCAATTTCTTGGTGAAGGCATAGTTTCAGCTTTATCCAGGCCTATGAACAAATCACATTTTATTCAAGAATATCCTTTAACTTCTTTAATATTCTTTTGTGAAGCTCTGAATCAGACTTCCCAAACCTCATATACATTGCTAATGTGTTGTTACAGGTTGTCCTACAGTTAAATTACACTGATATTTATGCCCTTCCCATGATCTTTGCAGCAACTATAAATATTGCTTTCTATTTCCATCTAACCTTGGAACATCCAAGCTCATTTTATCTATTGGGTCAATTTGTTCAGCATTCCCACCCTCCCATACTTATCGTTTTAATCTATTTATATTTTTATCCTTCTGGATATTATATTTTTAAATCAGTTTGTTCTTTGAACAAAATGTTCCTAGTGAAAACCGGGAGGCACTATGGCCTTAGTTTTGGCAAACTAGGAGACTCTGTGTGACAAAGGAACTGATTGCCATTTCTTAAGAATGTTTTTGTCACTTGATATACCACAAAACTGTTTTTTTAACAGTATGATCAAAATTATTTAACACAACTTTGCTTGTACTTGTTGATTACCTAAAATGGAGCCAGAATAGAGCTGGTGCTTCCATCCTTGGATTCCTTTTTCCCAAAATATTTTTATGGACAGATCCAGAGATTGGGAGTTGAGGGCACTGCATTAAAGTGGTTCTCTTCTTTCCTTTATAGCTAGTTTCAATCATGCTGAAAAATGTGTGTGTCACTCTTGAGACTCCTCCCTTGAAGGGTACACAATGGTCCAATGGTCTCTCCATTTCTTTCCAACATCTATATCAAGGCTGTCAAACTCCTGGCCCGCAGTCCAAATGTGTCACATGCTGGCCACGCCCATGGCCAGTTTAGCAAAGGGGAAAAAAGTCCTGATACATCACATGTGGTATTCATACATTAACCGCTTCAAGTGTTTTTTAGATTCTGCGGACTTGGCAAACATCAAATCACAGAAAAAAAAACTTATTTCCTAAGTTTCTGTGGGGCAGCTGTCTTTGACACTGTCATCACTTTATTGGTGCCACAATCAGTTAAAGAGGTTTCCTGGAAAGCCCTCCAGGAAATCCTGAGTAACCATTATGCCCCCAAGCCCTCTTGAATTGCTAGGTGGCATGCTTTTAGGTGATGGGCACAAGCTGAAGGAGAGACCATCAGTATGTATATGGCGACTCTCCGAATGGCTGCATTACAATGCGGGTTTAAAGAGCTAGATGACATGCTGCTTGATCAACTAGAATGCGGAGT
This sequence comes from Pseudonaja textilis, assembly GCF_049901715.1. NCBI lineage: Eukaryota > Metazoa > Chordata > Lepidosauria > Squamata > Elapidae > Pseudonaja > Pseudonaja textilis. Next base: position 23,584,021 of record NC_141997.1, on the reverse strand, counting down.
GAGAGACCTCAGACTCCAAAGATGTCTGTTAGCAAAAGATGACCTCACTTTAAAAATGGCCATTGAAGAGGCTCAAGCCACTGAGATGTCCAATCTCTCTGCAGCTGAGATCCAAGGCGTGAAAAGCAATCCAGTGGCCAAACCAAAAGTTACTGTCCATTTTGAAGAGTTTACCCCTGACAAATTTTTAGATTATGGTGAAGACATTAATCACCTCACCAATCGCCAACAAGTTCAACAATGAAGAGGCTGGAACCCAGGGAACAAACCACAACAGCTTCCTATAGCACAGGTCATTTGTTTAAGTTGCAGGGATAATCATTTAAGACCTGTCTGCCAGTTTAGAAATGCTATTTGTTTAAACTGCCAGCGAAAGGGCCATATGGCCAAGGTCTGCAAATCTGGAAAGAGAACACCACAATTTCAGCCTCAGCCGCCAAATAGGTTCCAAAAACAAAAGGATGAATGTTTACTGTGACTAGAGCATCTTCCACTGACTCTCTCAACAATTATCACAACAGCTGCACATTAATAAACTTCATGTAACCATTTATTAGAAGGTAAAGACTGTCCAATGGAGATTGACACCAGTTCATCTCTGTCCATACTGTCCTGGAGCACCCTGAAGAGACTGATTCGACCATCTCAAAGAAATGGCTTTAGCCTTGAAATTTGTCTCTCAAAGACTGTCAGGGGTGGAACATACCAGTCATAGGAACAGGCAAGTTTGCAATTAAATTTCAAGACTTCAAGGGACATTTATCCCTTACTATTGTAGAAGGCACCTTACCTAGTTTAATGGGGTTAGACTGGTTTGACGCTTTAGGGCTTAAAGTGACAGGTATACATTGCACTCAAAACCAAGATATTGAGGCATTGTTAGCTGAATTTAAGGACGTTTTCAACAACCAGTTAGGTCATTATGTAGGCATACCAATTTCTTTTGCGTTAGACCCAGCAGTAACTCCTATCAGATTGAAGCCCCGACATGTCCCTTTTGCATTAAAACCAAAAGTTGATACAGAAATTGATAAATTGGTCTCCCAAGGGGTCCTGGAGGCTATGGACTATGCACTTTGGGAAACCCCTATAGTGACCCCTTTTAAACATGTTGGCTCTATCAGATTATGCGCAGACTATAAGAGCACATTAAATAAGGCCTTGCACACTAACGCATACCCTGTGCCTGTAATTCAACATCTCCTCCATTCAATGGAAAAGGGCTCCATATTTGCTAAGCTTGACATAGCCCAAGCATATCAACAGCTGCCTGTCAATGAAACATCTGCTTTGGCCCAAATCATTGTAACACACAGGGGAGCGTTTAAATGTAAACGCTTGCAGTTTGTGGTATCTGTGGCTCTTGGCATATTCCAATGCCTTATGGAGCTATTGCTGCAGGGTATCCTTGTCGTTATACCATACTTTGATGATGTCATCATTTCGGCACAACTCAAACAAGACCTTCTGCAATGCCTTAGACAAGTCCTCACTTGCTTCCAGACCTCAGGACTCAAATTAAAAAGGGACAAATGCAAATTTGGTGTTTCCCAAGTGGACTTCCTGGGCTACTGCATTGATTCTCAAGGGATTCACCTTGCAGACTCTAAGGTTACAACCATTAAATAAGCACCTGTTCCTAGCAACAAAAAGGAGCTACAGGCCTTTTTAGGTCTCCTAAATTTCTATCCCTCATTCCTTCCACACAAAGTTTCTATTGCAGAACCGCTTCACAGGTTATTATACTCTCAAGCTCAATGGTCATGGGGAAAACTACAACAGGATTTTTTTCAAGCTATCAAAGAGATGCTTTCTTCTGACAGCGTTTTGATGCAATTTGATAACCAATTGCCTTTTATCCTATGTTGCGATGCATCTCCTTATGGTATAGATTCTGTTTTAGCTCATATATTGCCTAGTGGGGTAGAAGCCCCAACAGCTTATTTTTCCAGGACTATGTTAGCACAGAAAGAAATTACTCACAAATTGATAAGGAGGCTTTGGCGGCCGTTGCCTCGGTTAAACGATTCCACAAATTCCTCTATGGCCGCCACTTCCATTTAATAACGGACCATATCTTCTCCTGGGTATCCTGGCTAGTGATTGATAAAGTCCCCCTATTTTGTCCTGTAGGATGACCCGCTGGGCTTTATTCTTGGCTGCCCTATACCTTGCAATACAGGGCAGGCAAGCTCCTTGGACATGCAGACACATTGAGCCGTTGCCCCTTGCTAGACAAAATTATAGACCTTGCCCCTTCCTCATCTATACTACTAATTGACTATCACCAATTACCTATTACGGCCACAGATGTTGTGAAAGCCTCCTCTAATGATCTTATTCTCTTTCAGGTATTAGACTGGGTGAGAAAGGGGAGGCCAGAAGGTGCTGTAGATGCCCCATTTATGCCATTCAGAGCTAAACAGCATGAATTATCCACCCAACAGGACTGCCTATTGTGGGAAGGTAGAGTAGTAGTTCCCAGCCTCCTGAGACCTAAGATTTTAACCAGCTTGCACGAGGGCCATCTGGGAATAGCTCACATGAAGGCTTTAGCTCGGAGCTATGTTTGATGGCCTGGCATAGACTCTGATATCACCACAAAAGTTAGGGCATGTCATACATGCCAAACGTCTAGAGCGGCACCTCCAGCCGCTACTTCTGGGGAATGGCTGGGCCATTTCAGGGTTGCACCTTCCTTATCATTGTGGACTCATATTGGAAGTGGGTAGAGTTGGTCCTCATGCATTCTAACACCTCAGAGATGATTATCAAGGTGTTAGATCACCTTTTTGCAACCCATGGTTTCTCCAACATCCTAGTGTCGGATAACAGTCCACAATTTACCACGGCAACCTTTGAGCTATTCTTGGCATGCCGGGACATAAGGCATGCCCTTGTCACCTCTTACCACCCGCTGTATAATGGTCAAGCAGAGAGAGCTGTGAGGGCCACCAAGGAAGTGCTGGGGCAGTTAGAGGGTGAGGACTGGCATTCTAAGTTGGCAAAGTACCTGCTAATGCAACATGTTACCCCCAGCACAGTTACCAATCATTCCTCAGTGGAGTTATTAATGGACCGAAAGTTGAGGAACCATATGGACAGATTCCACCCCAGTTATGCCCCAAATGTTCCCTTAAATTCCTTTAGTGGCATTAGAGTTTTCCGGGTTGGGGATTTGGTTTATGCCCGGAATTTTGTGGATAATCCATTGTGGCTGCTGGGGAAAATAGAGGCTGTTACTGTCCTGAAATCATATAAAATAAGTCTATCGGGTGGCTGAGTTTGGCACCGACATGTAGACCATGTAAGGGGGCGTTGGGCTGAGTTCAGGGAGGACCCGTCTGACAGAGAGCCAGCCAGTGCATAGCAATGTGAACTCAGAGTGGCCGACATGCTGAGGCATGAAACAACTGACAACGAGCTGCCGCGGGAGGACGACCTATCTTTTGAAGTTCCTCCATCTGAATCCAAGTCAGCTGAGGAGAGGGGTCCAGCGATATCTCCAAAGTCATCTGCAGGCCCTGCAAGTGATCATTCTCCAATGGCCGGGCAAGCTGAATTGAGTAGGTCCAGCCAGACTAGACAACTCCCCACCTATCTGAATGACTATGCATGCGCCTGACTGATGGGAAGGGGTGTTATATTCGGCTGAGCTGAGCAGGAACCGAAGTTCATTCGCATTGGCTGAGCCATCTGACAGCGAGCAATATAAAAGCAAGAGTCAGACCGCATCAACTGTTGCTCGTTCCTGTCAGCTGATTCACACATATAGTGGCTATTGCGGTTCCAGCAGCTACAGTTAATAGTTAACAGTTAATAGTTAATAGTTAGTAAAGGTTGAATTTATCGAGATCGTGGACATCGTTTGTGCCTCACAAAACAGACTGAATGCCTGTGGCTGTTTGGAGACGGGCATTTTCCATTTTATTTCTGGATTATTTTTACAGTTCTCCAATCAGGTGTGAAGAGCAACTTAAGGTGGAGGCTTTTTTCTTAGATTCAAAGCGCTTGCTAAAGATCAGCCAACTTTGCACTAGCACACGCTATCTGATGTGCTAGTATGTCCTTTCTAAGGATTGCTCATGTCCTTATCTCTCATGGTTTGCCTGTTGCAAATGGCTGTAGCTTGGGATGACCTTGAAGACTAATTGGAAGCCTCAGCTGGTCCTGAATGCAGAGGTGTGAGTACCTGTGGGCTTGCCACTGCATGCCTGTGATGACCCGGAGTGTAATACAAACGTAACAAAATCCAAAATGTAAATAAATGTCCTTTAATGCCTCCAACTTGGCCCCACTGTTCAATAATTCTCAGTTGGAGATAAAACATACTCAAAAATAGTCTTCAAAAGAAAGCAATACAGTCCGAACTTAATGAGCAGATAAAGGTGAAATAAAAAAACCAAACAAACTACAACGATGAAATTTCCACAACGGACCAGGATAAGTAATTACCAAATTCAAGGAAATAACAAGCCACAGTGTTGGAAGGACGCCAATCAAGATAACTTCAACCCAAAATAAAACACACTTTGCTTCTGGCAATGCTGTGTTGTAATCATCTCTCTTATATACTAGTCTTCCCAGCTGCAACCAACGAGGGGGATCATGGCCGCTTCCTCTCTTGTAAGCCAAGTTGTTTCCTTCTCTGTTCCTCCCTGCGTGTCCTAGGATGCAGAGGGGATGGGCCTGGCTCTTCCTCTAACTGCCCAGGCGTCCTCTGCCCTTCCCCAGCCTCCTCCACAATCTCCAGAGCCACACCTTCACTCCCTGTCAGCTGTTCCTCCTCTCCCTCAGAGTTTGACTCTACCAAGGGCATGACAAGCTGCTCTATTTGCCAGTGTGCTTCTGAGTACAGTTCAAGGTGCTGGTTATTACCTATGAACCCCTTCATGGAATAGGATCCAGTTATTTGATTGATTATTTGTCTCACTTCCCCTTGAATGAACAGGATCTTATTTACAGATCTAGGAAGTGTATTTTCTCTGCAGTGGCATCTGCCCTTTGGAATGTAATGCCCCCATCCTGAGAGTTCTGGATGGCCTTGAAAAAAGGCCTTGGGTGGATGAGACTCCCTTATCTATAATATTTTATGCTTTGATTAATTGTTTAGCTTGCTATTGGCTTGTAATTATCTTGTAATTGTTTCTGGTCTAATTTATTGTAGTTCATTGTTTTTATATTGTTCTTTATTCTGTGAGGCACCCAGAACTGGTTGGAGTGAGAAGGCGTCACAATCAAATCCATCCATCCATTCGTCCATCTATCCATCCAGTTTGAAGCATTCTTCAGTGTTGGTTTGATTTATTCTTCACTGTACTTTTTAAAGCATATATTAACCTTTGTGGAAGAACAAAGTAGGGATTTTAGCTAGATTGTCAAACAGCAAACATGAAGAAACAGAGGACAGACAAGTTAAAAGTATAATAAATATAATGGAAACAGAAGGTGAAGGAAAGAGTAATGAAATCTCCATTTCTTAATAAAAAATTATGCCATTGACTGCACTGTTCTGCCAAGAAATTCTCATCTCATCCATGGAAAGCTTTTAGTTTAATTAAATCTATTGATTTTTCAGTATTTAATGTGATTGACTATGATTAAAATTTATTAGTAGGCATTTTTTCAGTCTAAATGTTATACTTAGACTTCCATTCTCTTAAAACCATTTAGAAAAGATGACCTTAGCACAAGCTTCTTTATCTTTATTTACTAAATTAGCTGTACTAAAATATTTTAGGGATGCTTTCAATATATATATATATATATATACACACACACACACACACACACACACACCATATATATATATATATATATATATATATATATATATATATATATATATATATATATATATATATATATATATACATACCATATATATATATATACCATATATATATATACCATATATATATATATACCATATACCATATACCATATACCATATACCATATACCATATATATATATATATATATTTGTTTTCTGAGGTTCTCATGGGTATTTGTATGTGGATCTTTGGTTGTTCGGGTTTTCTCCCGCGTAAGATTCGAAGTATCTAGGCAACGTTTTGATGAAGTCTCATTCATCAACTTCAGGCTTCTGTCTCCGGCTCTGTGCTTCTCAGAGTAATGGAGATTGCAGCTGCTTCCTCCTTTTAACTGCCAGTGGGGTGGGACTTGATTGGGTGGGGGCTTGGCTGTGTTCTGATTGGGTGGGGTGTGTTCTCATTGGTAGGGGTTTGGCTGTGTTCTGATTGGTTGGGGGTTAGCCGTGTTCTGATTGGTTGGGCGTGTTCTGTTCAGGTGGGGGCTTGGTTGTGCTCAGGTTAGTCTTAGTTGCTGGGGGATTTGAGCTGGTGAGCTGTGATCTTGCTGTTTGGCTTCGAGTTCGTGGTCGTGCTGCGTCTTCATAGTGGGTGTCGGTTTGCTTCATGTATGGCTCGGAGGGGTTTGAAGTGGGTAGTGATGCAGCTGCAGTGCAGCTTCTGGTCCATGGTCGTGTCTCATCTTCTGAGTGGGTGTGAGTCTGTTTTCTACATGGAAGTGTGGTGGTGGCATCTTGTGTGGCTCTCATGGGTGTGGGTCTGGTGTCCTTCTCCATGTTAGGTACTCGTCTGTTCATGAGGGCGGGTTTCCAAATGGCTGGAAGGCGGGAGGTGTCATCTCGTTTGTTCATGCTGTGTGGGCGTTTTTCTATCTCTATGGCTTCTCTGATTATTCTGCTGTTGAAGTGTTCGGTTTTGGCGATGGTTCTGGTATTTTTAAAATCAATTTCATGTCCTGTGGCTTTGAGGTGTTGGACCAGGGAAGAGGTCGTTTCTTCTTTTTGATTGAGTTCTTATGTTCTTCAATGCGTGCACTTATTCTTCTGTTAGTTTGTCCAATGTATGTGTGGTAGGGCAGGCAGTGCAGGGGATTTCGTATACTCCTTGGTTTTCTAATTCGATTTTGTCTTTGGGGTTTCTTAGGATGGTGGATATTTTTCTGTTTGTGCAGAATGCTGTTTTGATGTTGTGTTTTTGGAGGATCTTGCTAATTTTGTCTGTAGTGCCTTTTATATATGGGAGGAGGAATCCAAGACAGAGAACAGGAAAACAGCAAAGCCCTCCATGGTATATATATTTCATATGTATATGAAACTCCCAATTCATTCATATATATATATATATATATATATATATATATATATATATGTGTGTGTGTGTGTGTGTGTGTGTGTGTGTGTGTGTGTGTGTGTGTGTGGTATATATATGTGTGGTATATATATGGTATATATATTATATATATATATATATATATATATATATATATATATATATATATATATATATATATATTTTATTTCTCATTTTCTCTATTCAGTACAATATTACAACTGAATGAATACTATGGAATTGATTTTTGGCACCATTGAGGATATGCCAAAAATATTTTGTTTACTTGGTTCTAATTTTATTTTGTTTGCTTTATTTCTTTTAATATATCTCTATATCATGTTGATAAGTAAAAATTATGAATCTCATGCAGTTTTTGTTTATAGTCTTTTTAAAGTAATGATTGCATACTTAGAATATATTCAGATAGTAAATAGTGAACGATTTATACACCCAAATTTATTAAGGCAGTGCCTTAATAAATTAGTTTGTTAATTGTTTTTTATTCTAATTTATGAGATAGTTGTTTCTCTATAATCAAACAGATTGCAAAATTGTATTTCCAAAATGCAATTGAATCGTTAATACAGTATTAAAATCAATATGAATTTAATGTCCTTCTTGCCCCTTCATATCAGAAAGTATTACATTAATACAAGCTACAATCCAGTATGTCAGCTACATCCTTAACCTGGTGCAGAATAAGCTTTTTGGATGAGAAGTCCAATTGCCTTTTGAAAAAGTACCTTTGCGACTACCATGACCTGGATGACTGAGAATCTCCATAGCCATATGCCATAAACTGTTTAGCTCATGTTGAACTGTATAGAAGAGTGAAACATCAAAACAGGAAATGCTTTATGATATTTTGTATGCCACTAACTGCTTTATGATAATGGTTATGTCATAAAATGTTTTATAAAATTTGTGAAATTTTAATTCCATGGGAGTCAAGTGTCCCAGACTTTGAACATATTTTGCCTGTTAGCCAAAGTATCTTGATCCAAAATGGTTTGTCCTATGGTGGACCTTTTTTCTGAGTTAAAAGTTACAGGCACCACAACTTTAGTAGTATATGGATACACTTTTTTTTTCGTAGCCAAGAAAAATTTTGGCTCTCAACCATCAGTTGAGAGAGAGACATTTTATTTGGATCAGCAGGAGCAGAGTGGAAACATACTGTTGCTGCTTGCATGTAGCCTTCAATGTGCTAAAAATAGGGAAGGGGTATTAAATGTGATAAGCAAGCTAGTTGTTACACTTCTCTGGTTCCTTCTGATGCTACGTTCTTCGGCATTTCCTCTGGAAGACAAATGAATTACAATAGTTTCCCGGCTCTGCATGTGCTGCTGGAGGAACTCCAACATTAAAATGTGATATTACAGTCAGCAAGGATAGCAAGATAATAAAATCTCATTAGGCTCCTACAGCTTTCCAAAACACTTTCTTGAAAGATATCAGTTTGTGCAATGATTCACTTTCCTCTCAGCACATGACCTCAAGGCTGGTTCTTGTAAAATGCATAATATATAGAAATGGCTAGAAATGGCTAGAAATGGAAGAAATAGCACAAGAGTTTCTCATTAGTAAGAAGAGATTTGGTTTTTGAAATCCAGGAGTGGTAAAAAAAAACACACACCAAGTGATTAAAATAAACATTCACACAACCAGATGTCCTTCATCTAGTCCTGATGCTTTTCTTAGGGTGAGATAACAAGCCATTTACTATAGGGGCAGCCGGCAGCCCTGTGAAGGACAAAGAGAACTTTGCAGTAAAGAAGGGTCTTTGGCTGAAGAAGTAAGGGAGAATGAATGATTCCACCCTTTGCTCATCAATTCCTGGTGAAAACCTCCACAGCCCCCTTTATTAGGCAGAACTTTCAAGAAAGTACTCCCATAATTTCTTTGGCTAAAGATTATGCTAGTTAGGATTATGAGTCCTGGCCCAGTACAGGGCAGGATGTGAGTGAGTTGGAGGGTAGCTAGGTGGAGTTGGTTTCTTTGAGGCAGGTTGGAAACTCTTTATGGGACTACATTGGGGAATGAGAGCTTAGGCAGGCATATTCTGATAAACCAATTGCTATCTTCCTTTGGTAGATCTTGTCTTTTGTATTAGCTTTCATGAGGAGAATAGCATGGATTTTAGTGGCATTAAAATGAAAGGGTTTCCCTGTCTGATGTTCAAATGGTTGGCAGAGTTGCCTACAGTGTGACTTATCAATGTGCATGCTAATGACTCTCTTGATATGCTATAGAGCCCTATTTTTGGAAAAAAGGTAATGATAGATGCAAAGCCTTTATATGTGAGTATGCATGCTTCTTTTGTCTGGCAATTTGTGCTTTAGTTGGAGTTTATGACTGCACCATCTTTAGAGTTCTGTTACATCTACTTTAAATGTGCTTAGTTCTACTGTAGAGCTTCCTCAATATTTCTACTACTAGGTGGGAAAAACAGTTTACTGGGGTCTGCCAAGAGCTCTTCCATTAGGACTCGGAGCACCAACAGCCAATACTTCCTCTTTGGGGTTTCAACCTACCTCAGCATATGTTTTTAACTACTGCATGAGAAAAAAAGTTCACTAAGGTCAAAAGGCCACAATGTTAATTTCATGCGTCAATGTAGCATGTTAAATGGAATAATAAATGTGAATCCCTCAACTCCACGTATTTTTAAAAAACACTGCTTGTTATCTAGCAAAAGGATTGGAAAGTCAAAGAAAAATGTTCTACTATATTGGACAAATTTACTATATACTATTTCATATATCCCAAAGCTGTGCCCTAAACTTTGACTGTACCTAAAGTAAGTTAACAGCCTATCAAAGGGCTTTCAACCTAGTAGCATTGTAGTAAACTGGAAATAGATGCTGTTCCCAGTTTGTCATTAACCTTCGCTGTTACAGGAACAATGTCCTACTTTTCAACATTCTTATTAATGAATTTGAACATGTTATTGTTGTTATCTGCTGTTGCTACGTCATGTCTGACTTTTTGTGACCTCTATAGACCACAGCACGCCAGGCTCTCCACTGTCTCCTGGAGTTTTCCCAAATTCATGTTCTTTGCATCAGTGACATCATCTAACCATCTCATCCTCTGCCACCCCCTTCTCCTTTTGCTTTCAGTCTTTCCCAATGAGTCCTCTCTTCTCATTTAGTGCTCAAAGTATTTGAGCTTCATCTTCAGTATCCTGTCCTTCCAAACAACAGTCAAGATTGATTTCCTTGCTATCTTAATTATTAATTTAGGTATACGGAAGAAGGAAATAAAATATCTACCTAAGCCATTTATGAAAGACTGCTGCCTAGTCTATTGATGCAAATGTTAAAAATATAAAATATTCCAGGTGGTTTTTTTTTTTTTTGCTTTCAGCCAGCGACAATGTTTAAATGCATATATTCAAATAACATTAAAATTATATTTAATGCATATCAACATTTCTCGCGTATTTTATTAAATATTAGTAAATATAAGTTTTGAAATGAAATGTCAAGTTTTCAACATGTATTTTATTAAGGTATTGAATTATTGTCAACATGCATTTATTTTTCGATAGATGTATAATACAATATAAATGCCTAATATTTAATGTGCTGTGTGTCATTAAAATTCAACAGTGTCAGCAGGTCTTAATATCTTTTTTGCTCATCTCCAATCTATTGTCCTTCCTGCCATTGTAGATAGGATCCAATACAACTGAAAAGTGCCATTTTTTAAGAAGAGGGAGTGACTATTCCCTGTCACTTATCTTAAAACTGATTGAAGGAAATCAGAAATCTGTAAATATTCAATTCTTATTTGAAATTAATAGTCCAAATCCAGTTTTGTATGGTCAATTGAAGCATTGGTTCCTTGCCTCCTGGTCCTATCATTCTGTTTTGTCTCAAACCAATGTTGTGATTTTATTTGTTAGTTTGTTTGTTTTTCACCACCTGGTTGGAATCTGGATTCTTGCTAAGCGATGTTCCTGCATCTCCCAGAATAACCATAAGTCTTACTAGATGAGTTCCATGGTATGCAAATTACAGACATATAAGAATATTTAAAAAAGGGTTATGTCCTGGCAATTAAAGTCATTAAACCATGTATAATGGAGTGGCAGATTAATTTAGGCAGAGTTCCTAAACTGCTGCTAGGCCAGTGCCTAAGATAGCTTTTAAATCCTGCCTCTTTTTAAACCCTTACTTAATAGAAAGAAGAAAATTTACTCTGGCAGTGCTAGAGAGGAGTTATAAAACAATAACCTAGCTACAATGATTGTACCTCTGTGGGGGGAAGTAGTAACAGCTGAGCTACTATAAACTACTATAAGCGCACAATAGTGCCTACCATCCCTGTCCTATTGTCTCCAATTATTTGTTCCTATTTCTTCTATTTAAACTTATGTTTATTCTTATTTCTATTGTATTGTAAGCTCTTGACAAAATAAATAAATAAATAAATAAAAAATACTTATTTGCCAATATCTTTGCCATATGCAAAGTGCCTCTATCAGACTACTGCTTAGTAGACTTCCCAGGTTGTCCCAGGTATCTATGGGCATCTTTCCTATTGTCTGACAAAAGCTACATCATATACATATAATGTAGCCAAAATTTGTATGCCATTGTGCCCATCCAGGAAGACATCAGTTCCTATTCTATACTCCCAACAGATCCTTAACAAGTCCTCTGTTGAGACTACAGGTAGTCCTCGACTTATGACCACAATTGAGCTGAACATTTCTGTTGCTAAGTGACAAATTTGTTAAGTGAGTCTTGCCTCATTTTACGACCTGTCTTGCCAGAGTTGTTAAGTGAATCATTGCACTGTTAAGTTAGTAACTCAGTTGTTAAGTGAATCAGGCTTCCCCATTGATTTTGCTTGCCAGAAGGTTGGAAAAGTTGATCACACAACCCCAAGACATTGCAACTGTCATAAATATGAATCAGTTGCCAAGCATCTGCATTTTGATCATGTGATTATAGGATGCTGCAATGGTCATAAGAGTGAACATCAATCATAACTCATTTTTTTCAGTGCTGTTGTAAATTTGAACTGTCACTAAATGAACTTTTGTAAGTCAAGGACACCTGTGTTCTTGCAACTGATGGTTCACTGTATTGAGACTACTTTCTCTATTGTCAGTGTTTACTCAATAGACAATTTTATAACTTCAGAGATTTTGGAAGTGATATAAAAAGTCAGAATAATAGCTGCAATAAAATATAAAAATTAATTCAGATTTAAACTGAGACTTCATTTCATTGCTTTTCTTTATTGAAAAATGTAAAGATAAATGTTTTAGGGAAACCCTTCTGGATTAAAGGTCTGATGTCAGAAGATGACAGAACTTTTTCAAATCTAGGAAAGAAACATTTCAAAATCTCAAGTTCTTTATGTACAGCTAAGAAACTGCTCTATGACCATAATAAAGATTTGATTTGATTACATATAGCCTTACAATTTGAAATGTTTAATTCATTAAAAAACAATGCCGTACTTGCTACTTCTGTCTTCATAGGATGTGTGTAAAATATGTACATGCATGCATTAGGAGGGTAACAGAGATCTCCTATGAACCTATTCTGAATGGCTCAAGATTGATGGCATTTTTTTGTTTGTGTTCCAGACCATTGTTTATTGCTGTATATGTCCTTGGTCTGAAAATATCATGTAAGCTTCATAACATTCCCAGTATTATGATTAATGTGTTTTCCAAGAGACTTAAACAGAGAGCAAAATAGTAGTATAACAAGTCAGTAACCAAAAAGGTTTTATCTTGTAATAAAATATATTAATGAGATTCCAGCTCAGAACAAAATGTCAGGGCTCTGTAAGGTTGATTTATGCAACGAAGTTTAAAAAGATCAATGTTTCCCTTTCATGAAAAGAAAGGAAGAATTTGTTAAATGCTACACTATTTCAGAAATATTCACCCCTTGATTATTCAGAAAATTAATATAAAATCAACTGATCAAAATTCTCAAATTCTCAAATTTCTCATTTCAGAAAAAAAATATAGGGTAACTATTGTAAGGACTTGCAAGTGGATGCTATGTTTGGGTTCCTGTGTCCTCTAAAGCACCATTTCTGCACAACTTTTTTTTATAGCTGCTTTGTAGAACAACTATAGGTATATAGTTCATCAAAATAAAATGTATTGATTGATTTACAGTATTACTCAGATTTCTCTGTTGCTCCAATCACAGAGAAATTTACAATCCTAATACAATATGGTTGTTGGTTTTTTTAAATAAAAAAACAAAGATCAAGAAACATCAACACATAAATATTGACAGAACATACCATCCAGATGTGCTGACCAATCATCTATCCCATCCAAAAGGTCCTATGATAGATCCAAATGTTCAAAGTTTTTCAGAAACTTAATAGAAATAGGGCAATATTAGCAAAGAGGTCCCAAAGAAGGGATATATTGTTAAAAAAATCTCAATAGTGGGTAATTGGTGATCTAGTGATCATTAGCATCCTGATGATACTGCTTCTTCTCCCAAATAACCTCACCTGGTGGCTTCACACCAATGCTAAACAGCAAGGGGAAAGCAACAAGCTAGTGGCACCCTAGTGGAGGGACTAAGAATTTCCAGATCAACTTGGAAGTTGCAGCTCAGGAAGAAGCGTTTGATGGATATTTCAGCGACTGATTCTTTTCAAATCTCAGAACCTTAGAACTTACTATAAAGTAACATTTAAGAATATTAATCCATAGAATTGTTTTCTAATAGGAACTACATGACCAGATAGCTTTGTTAGCATTTTTCAACAATTCTTTCATATGCACGGAATACTTAAACCTGTCAGAAGCTTTGAAATACTGACAGAACATCTTCAGCAAAACACAGTACTTTTGACAGACCTGTTTGGTTTTCTATTCCTGAAGCTTTGCTTCACTGATCAAGGAATGCAGCTACGTTTGTCTACGTTCACTTTTTACTTCACAGGGGTTGTAACCCTGAAAACCGAGTGACCAAGGACTGTCAATCAACATGAGATGACTCTTGGCTCAAGATCTAAATTTTTTTTAAAAAGTTAGATACATGACAATCACGATTTAACCTGTGAAATTAAAATACTTTTGAAGTTTTGACAGCTTGTGACTTAGATTCACTATTTCTGACAATGCTGTTAAATTGTTAAGCTTCCTCCCCCACACCTCAAACCAGCAGGTTGCTAGATAGATGTACAAGCAAACAATGTATTATTACTTCTGGGGTTTGAGTTCCTTTCTACCAATTTCAGAAAGTGATCTAGAACAGCAGTCTAATCTTTTGGGCGCCAGGGACCTCTTTCGTGGAGAGAGGTTTTTCCATGCCTTGGACGGGGCGTGGCTTTTGTGCGCTGCCTGTATCGTGCAAATGGGGCTTCACTTGTTTTTGCGGCCTGGTTGCTGTCATGCCACGACCCAATGCTGTCCATGGACCAGGGGTTGAGGACCCCTAATCTAGGAGTTTAATGGAGAATTTCATAAATAGTAATGCATTTCTTGGGTCCATTTGCCATTGTAGATCATGACCAAAGGGCGGAGTGGGACAATCAGCATTTTGTCTGTGAGCTGCTCTCCCTTAGAACAATCTGACTCCCACTCTAGAATCTTGCAAAACCTTGCCTTTTCCAGAAGGCCTCTGAGGTTTCACCAAAAAGGCCTCTGAGGTTTCACCAGAATGCTTTGATTCCTCTTTGTTCCATTACTACTAATTGTTGTAGTATTGTTGTTACTAGAAATTATAATGAGATATGGTGCGAACCCCAGGGATGGGCTTCAAATTTTTTAACAACCAGTTCTGTGGCCGTGGCTTAGTTGGTGAGCGTGGCCAACTCAGTATCACTCACATCGAGGCACGCATCTCCTCACCTGGCCTCTCATGACTATGGGGATGCTGCAACAGGCGTAAGTGTGAAAAATGATCATAAGTCACTTTTTTCAGTGCCATTGTAACCTTGAATGGTCACTCTGCACAAGCAAAGTACCAGCAAAGGAGAGGAAAAAAACTCCAGAGAAGTTCCTGAGACAGGAAGTCTAGTCCTGCCAAGAATGTAAAGAGGATTAGCGGAGAGGCAGTTTCTGTAAGCAACACCAGAATGTTTCCTTCCTGCCTTCCTTACAGGATTAGGCCAGTAATTTCTTCTAACAACCGGTTCTCTAAACTGCTTAGACTGGTTAACAACCGGTTCTAGTGAATAGGTGTGAACTAGTAGAATCTTACCCCTGGCTGACCCCCACCTTGTCTGGCTCCCAAAAAAGTTTGGACCATTTCAAGAACGTCATGGGGACCAGTGGTTTGATGACAGCATGACTGCCTTGGGAGATCATCTGCCTTGGGAGATGATGGGCTTCCTAGTGCAGGTGGTTGGCCACTCTGAGCACAGATTTTGATCCAGCAGGGCACTGCTTATGTTCTTACTCTTTTACATATGCAAGCTGTCCTGTATCCATCCAGACTAAGATAAATTTCATAACTCAAAGGAATGAATAAACATAAATATTCTAACAGCAAAACAAAGGAGCAAGAAATCCCAATGTAGTCCTATAAAGCTGCTTTCAGATAGGATGTAATAATGATCTGAAGCTATGTTCTGCTCACAGGCTGTCCATGCTCTGTGTAATAAATCCTGAGCTTTCTCCTTTGTTTTGTTGCCAAAAACATCAGCAGAGGGCGTACAAATGTAATGGAGGAAAAAGCCAATGACAATCAGCCTTACAAGAGGAAATGTAACAGGAGAGGTTGCTGTACATAGCATAAATGAAATACCACTTTATCTTGCTTTCTTTATTATTAAAGCATGAATATATTCCCATATCCGACAAACTCCCTTTGGGCCTGGGGATTACGCTGAACCTGAATCTATCTTCATTTATTTGGTGAGACACAGCTAAATTTGGATGTATTTTTAAAATACACATGTTAAAATAATTATACATAGTAAATAGAATGACCTATTTATACTGGCTCTGATTTGTTGAACAAAAAATGCTTCCAATTTGTTGTGGTGGTTTATTGTGTGAATTTTGTTTCCTGGTTCTATTGGCTGTGGTTCTGATAGTTACTACCATTTTTCTTATACTATTTCTTTTCCCTTCATTTTACTACTGATGATTTTAGAATGTTAGTGGCAAAATATTTTTGGCCTGGTTCCTCTGTATAAAACCACCCAGAACAAAAGTTATACGATTTCTACAGAAAACAACATGTAGAATATGTTATTAGGACAAGAAGCAATGGATCAAAACTAGTTAGACAGAGATCCAATCTGGAACTATGAAGAAATATCCTGGCAAATTAGAATAATTAGTCAGTGGAACAGCTTGCCTCCTGAATTTCTGGATGCTCCATCACTGGAGGTTTTCAAGAAAAGATTGAGCAACCATTTGTCCAGGATAGAATAAAGATTCCTGCCCTGGGCAGAGGGTTAGACTAGAAGACCTCCAAGGTCCCTTCCAGCCCTATGATTCTGTGAATCTATGTCTTAATATCTGTGATATAGGGAAACTAAAGGTAAAGGTTTCCCTGTTCAATCATGTCCGAGCCTAGGGCATGGTGCTCATCTCCATTTCTTGGCTAAAGGAGCCATTGTTGTCCGAAGACACTTCTGTGGTCACGGGGCCAGCATGGCTATATGCTAAAGGTACATTGAACACTGTGATATCTATTAATCCACTCGTATTTGCATTCTTCCAAACTGCCAGGTGGCCAGGAGCTGGGGCACAAACAAGAGCTCACCCCATTGTGCAGTGTTCAGGATCTCGAACCTAGGCTGTCAGTTTTCCAGCTGACAAGTTCAGTGTCTTTAATTGCTGAGCCATGGTGTCCCCTATAGCAGGGGTCCCCAACCACCGGGCCGTGGACCGGTACCGGTCCGTGGAACATTTCCTACCGGGCCGCCAGTTTGCTAGGCGCTGCCATCTTGTTTGACGAGAAAGTGCTTCCGGGTGAGCTTTTCCGGTTGGAAAGCTGCGTTTGGGTCCTGAAGGAATCCTTGCGCCTTAGTTTCATCGAAGGAGGGGGGCTTCGAACGAAACTAAGGCGCGAGGATTCTTTCAGCACCCAAGGCAAGGCGAGCTGAGCGACCGTCCTGAAGCTGTCCCAAAGTGAAGCCCATTGACAAAGGTACAAAGGAGGAGTTGAAGGTGGCAGGTAGAAGCGAGGGACGACTGGCTGGCCGGTCGCTCGGCTCGCCTTGCCTTGTCATGCGTGCTGATGCCGGTACCGGGCCTTGGATCATTTTGTGATACCGGTGCCGGTACCGGGCTGTGGCACAAAAAAGGTTGAGGGCCACTGCCCTATAGGGAAACTAATATGAAACAATCAAGGCATTTCCCCCTTTTTGGTATACGGTTTCAGTTGATAATTTTTGTTGTTAAATACATTTTATTTTATTTATTGTTTTACAAATAACATAAAAAATAACACAAGCTAGTAAAGAGCAAAAAAAAAAAGCAAAAAAAAAAATGAAGAAAGAAAAGAGAAGAAAAATGCAGAAAGATCACAAAGAAACAGAAGAAGCTTCCAATGTCTTCTGCAGCAAATATAAGTACAATTACAATATTAACGTTTATTCTATGATTACAAAAATTGCTCACATATTTCTGTTCTAGTTTTTTTTAATCAAAAACCCACAAATCATGAGTGCATTTCTTTCTGTTTCATGCAGAGTCTATAATGGGTTTCAATAATTGCCATCTCCAATGAATTATAATAAATGTATACTTTTCCTTCTGCTCTCTCTGTTTATCTGAATATATATGAAAAATCAAAATATAAAACCTCCAATTGTTGCTCCAAATTTGGGTACCATGAGCTGATGTGGAAATGGAAAGAATCTACTCTCTGAATTTGGCAGAGAAACCCCAATACCTTTGAAAAGTGGTTTTTTTTTTTTTTTGCTTTCCAACAATACGAACCACAAAATATTTCAAGCAAAACAAGCATTTATTAAATTGTGTGAGTGTGGATGTCAAATCCTTACACATAGTAGATTACGAATAATTACATTTGACATTGTGCATCGCAAATAGGTGCATCACAGATCAAACAATAAAAAATACTGATGTGCAATAAAGGCTTTGTGTTTTGTCCTTACATAAAAAAACCACAAGGGGTAAATTTATGGGTCCTCAGGTACATCCGTCCCTTTCTCACCGTTTGTTAACACTTGAAACTTTAATTAAGGACTTCAGAATACATCCTATTGTTTCACTAAATCACCAAAAGAGCTAGTTTTTGAACACATCAAAGGAAATGACTTTGCCTCAAATGGAAAACATGGCTTACTAAATTTCAAAAGGAGGCACGGACTGCCATGATGAAATGTTAATGTTAACTTTATAAAAATGCTAACAGTAAAACCTAAAATTTCTCTTAACACAAACATGTAGCACCATAATATAACTGAGTGCAGGATTTCCATCTAAAGTCAAAGGTATGGGGAAAAAATATAGTCATATTACAAGGAAATTGGTTTGAGAGACATGATAGTACAAAAGAAACAATTTTGCTCAAGGTTGAGTCAGCCTTCCATCCTTCCGAGGTCTGTATAATGAGGACCCCGATTATTGGGGGCAATACGCTGACTCTGTAAACCAGTTAGAGAGGCCTCTGAAGCACTGTGAAGTGGTATATAAGTCTAAGTTCTATTGCTATTGCTACTTTGAAATCTAGATTCCCATGTTTGACTACACTAGGGAATTTTTGGCTAATACATTTGGAGAATACTAAATTGTGGAAGGCTACATAAAGGAAGTTTACTCCTTGGAAAATGGTTTTTAAAAAAGTCAACGTGGCAGCCACAAGATGTGCGCGTAAAAATGGGTGGTATTTCAGTTGCACTATTGGGATCATCATCTTGGCTTTTTTGACCATTCTCCGCAGATATATCCTTGTCCACCTGCTTGAATTATCCAGTTGTAATTCAGATTAGTTGGGCTGAAATGGTTGCATCCCAGAACAGCTCTCTGCTTCCCAGTCAGTTTGAATAGTGAGATGGACAGCATATTAAATCTATCTATCTATCTATCTATCTATCTATCTATCTATCTATCTATCTATCTATCTATCTATCTATCTATCTATCCTCCTTGTAGGATATGAGCTATGATGAAATGGAATGAAATGTGCACTATTTTCTTTTCTCTGAATGGAGTTAAGAGAAAGTTTCTCTGAAAAAATAACGTGTGGTAGGGCGAATTGACACCCTCACAGTGACACCATTATTTATATAATCCTACACTTTGGGTCATCAGCTCACACTTTCTGATTTCACAGACTTCCAAATAGTTTATTGTATGCCATTTTTCGGGGTGCTGCTGTCCAAACCCCTCAGCTATTATTTGGCTGAACACAAGAAGCCGGATGGGAAGGCGATAAGAATGTGAAGATCGGCCCTTGTACCTGTCATAGTATGTCAGCAGCTTAGCAGGTCATTCGGTGTTGTGAAATGCCAACGATGATTTTTCTCTAAAGTTTTAAAGGTTAGAATGAAACTTGCAGTGTATAAGTTTTAAAAGTGTCAGAGTTTACTAGTCTGAAATGACTGAGATACTTAAATTAACCACAATACAGGTAGCCTAAAACAAAAGAGGGTTATTTATTTTAGAATGTTTAAGTAATTTGTGTCTTAATAGATGTTTTTCAATTACTCTTCTTAAATCCAGATGTGTTGGGATTGGATCTGGGATTGAGCCAGTGTGCTATGGGCAAAGGGTCAGATTTTATTGTGTGTGTGTGTGTGTGTGTGTGTGTGATGTGTGTCCCTTTGAGCCAGTTTATTTACTTAGTTATTTTCAAGATTTATAAGGCTACCCAACTCAAACAATGTGACTCTAGGCAGCATGCAGCATAAACACACAATAAATCAAAAAGGGGGAAACACAAATGAAAGCATAGAACAATATTTGTTTACCACAGTAGACAACCATTTATAAATACAAAACCTAAAATGGTAATCATGCATACAATGAAATCACAGGAGGTGGGGATTTCTGCATAACTGGTTCTAATGCCTGGGGGTAAGTGTTGATTCCTCATGAATCCCTGCAGTTTTCTTGGCAAGATTTTCATAAGTGCCCTTGGCTCTTTCTTTCTAAGGCAGAGACAAGTGACTGGCCCAAGGTCACCCAGCTTGTTCATTGCCTAATCAGACTAGAACTTAACCACCATACCAAGCTTCAGGCAAGTTCAGACAACTATTTCACCAAAGACATTCAATAAAAGCCCAGTCCCTTTTTGGTATGCAGTGCAAGCTGAGGCTTCAATTGCATAGTTGTGGCTGTCATCTTAACACACATCCCATCTCACTATCGCTCATGTTTACCTATACCCATGATGGCAAACCTAAGCCACGGAGCCATCTCTCTGGGCACATCAGCCGTCACCTGTTGCTCTTCCGAGTTCAGGTGCACATGTGGTCTTTGCACACATGGGAGTGCAGGAAGAAGAGCAGTTCCCCAAAGCGCATGCGCATGCCAGCCAGTTGGTCTTCATGCATGCGGGACCGCTGGAAATTGGAAGAGAAGCTCCCAGAGCGCATGCGTGTGCTGGCCAGCTGGTTTTCATATGCATGGGAGCATCGGAAGCTGAAAGAGTAGCTCCCTGGAGTGCATGCATGTGCTGGCCACCTGGTCTTTACATGCAGAGGAGCACTGGAAACCAGAAAAGCAGTTCCACTAGTTGATCTTTATATGCGCAGGAGTGCTGGAAACTGGAAGAGCAGCTCCCCAGAGTGCATGTGCGTGCTAGCCAGCTGGTCTTCACACACACATGCACATTAGAAACTGGAAGACCAGGTGGCCGCTGACATGCATGCATGTGCCAGGAAGCTAAGCTTCCAGTTTCCAGTGCTCCTGTGTACATTCCTGGGAACTCTTCTGGTTTCTGGTGCGTGTGCACTCCTGTTTTGGCACTTGGTACCAAAAAGGTTAGCCACCATTGACCTATACCATAACTTAAATTGAAGGAGGAGGATTTGTACAATATGTTGAACACCTAGAGATAAGACAGGGTATAAATCTGTTGAATGAATGAATGAATGAATGAATGAATGAATGAATGAAATCACAGCAAACTCTGATATATCATAGCTGGTTTTTTTTCTATACTTTTCATTCCCTCAATTCTGCCCAATTCATAAATAGAAGGATAGTTAAATGGAGAGAGATGATAGTATCATATTCATATAACAATTGCCTCCTAAATAGAAAAATAAAAATTACTTGAATAAAGGGACAGGCTGAATAGTAATTTCAGTTTGGTTTAACAAATGTCTGTCAAGGTAAACAATTCATTTTTGGGTGATTTGGAGAAAAATATTACCCATTCTTAAGGTTAGCATCCTGCCTGATTCTTGGCTCTGTTATTCTAGGATCTGATGTTTATTAGATTTGATAAGCAGAAAGTCACTATTTTACTCAGCCTGTTATTGTATTAAGATATCCTTTTTCTGTTGTTCATATTACCATTTTCTGTACCAACTAGTATCAGGTCATTTTTAAAAATTGCAATATCTTTTTTAGAATATAAAATTCTTGGTTTGGATTGTGTTCATCTTTTGCTTCACTAGATGCTTTCAACTTTATTGGTTGCTTTGAAAGGCAATTTAGAACTTCAGTATAGAAATGCAACAAATGCCTTTAGGAAATTCAGTGCTATACAAAAGAAGACAGGCAGCCTTCAACAAAAGGCAGGATAAGGTGCACTTATAAAATGTAGGCTTTGCAGATTATTAACATGGTAACAATCATGTATTCCTAGGCAATCTTTTTCAAGTTGGATGACAGTTCTTACATTTATACAGTTTCAGGGTTACTTTAAAAAGCAAGGCTCCTTTTTTATATTATATTTTCTTTGCTCCCATACAGGATTAAACTGGTTATGTCTCCAGGGACAGTCTCACTTTTTCACTTAAAAATATTGATTTGAGATAAGTGCTCTTTGGTTTCTCATGAGCCAGGCAGCTGAAATTTTTGTTCCTGCTATTTTCCAAATGTGTCACTCTGGTGTTTCTCAACATTGGCAACTTGAAAATGGGTGGACTTCAACTTTCAGAATTCCCCAGCCAGCATTTTGAGGAGTAGATTTTTTTTATTAGTACAAGGCAACTTTTCTATTTTGAGTTATTTGATGCTAAATTTATATTGTCTTGTAAGTCTTTATTGCAGTTTTAGACCACAATACAAACTAAAAATGCAGTCAGTAAAACACAAATGAGTAAATAATACAATAGTAATAAAACAGTCAATTAGACTTTAACTAGACTTTAAAAATGTAAATCAGAATTCATAGAATTAATTCAATTCAATCCTGCATGTGAAAAGTCTAGTAGTTGTAAAATAAAAATTTATAAGAACATATGTAACTTTAAGGTCCCCTGCCAGCTTATAGTTATATTGTCTATATGAAAGGGATAGACTGGTTACTGACTCAAAGTGATCTATATGACAAATAGATAAGATCACGTGTGATGTCTGCTATCTAACATTGTTGCTGACCCTTTGTCTAGGTTATTGAATCAAATGTTGACCTGCTTTTATTGTCATGCATGTCCTCTGTTGTTCAGAAGAGTCTACCTGCTTCTACTGCTCTCTAGGGCAATAAAGAATAAATCTTATAGCTTTATAAGAAGCAATCACATTTTTTCTGTGCTAAACATACCCAGTTTCTTCATGTTAATGAGTAAAGAGTTGTATTTCATACTGATATGTGAAATTAATGTTGGTCTAGTTTGATTTCAAAGGGTCTTTCTGTGTGCATGTTTTTGTGTGTTTGATTTTAGCTTCTACAACATTTTAGCTTCTACATCTTGCATATTAAGAGCTACAATGTGGTTATATTTAATCTTCCTCTTTCAACAGAAAAATAATCATATAATAATCTTAGAAAAAGTATAAGGTGACAATGTCTCAAAAAGGATTACCCCATAAAGCTATAAGAAGAAAGTAGAATACTGAATTGTTGTTGTTAGTCACAAAGTTGTGTCCAACTCATCGCAACCCTATGGACAACGTTCCTCCAGGCCTTCCTATCCTCTACCAACCCATGGAGTCCATTTAAGCTCACATTGACTGCTTCAGTGATTCCATCCAGCCACCTCATTCTCTGATGTCCCCTTCTTCTTTTGCCCTCAATCATTCAGAATATTGAATAATAATGACTATTTGGAAGGTATCTAGAAATTCCAGGAAGCCAAACTAAGGCATTATATCCTGCAGATGTTAGGAATGATTATGGATTGATAGAGAACAAGAGTTTACTAGAGGATGGGCTATTGCTTCAAATCTTATTATTGCTTCACTTTTCTTTCTTGTTTATAAAATAGTAATGTGCTTTCATGAAGAAGTTATGTTTGTGAATTTAGACAAAAATGCTAGGAGGTGATGTTTAATAAATAATGTATGTTTTGTTAACTATTCTTGGCAAAAATGGAAGAAACTGCTCAACTTAATAAGATGGGTTTTATTAGAAGTAAAAAATTTCTTTAAAGTAACAAAGTTGGTTGGAATATGGTGATCATGCCCCTGTCAGAGTCTGAATCTGAGGAGGAAGACAAACAGCTGACAGGGAGTGGGAGTGTGGCTCCGTTGGCTGTGGAGGAAATTGGGGAAGGCTGGGCAGAGCAGGGAAGAGGTAGAACAAGGGGAAGGAGTTGAAAGGAAGACCCAGGCCCACCCCTCTTCATCCGAGGGCATGCAGGGAGGAATGGAGAAGAGAGCAACGTGGGTTGTGTGCCTTACAGGGGAGGAAAGGGCCCTGATTCCCTTCATTAGGCACATTTGGGAAGAGAGTTTAAAAGAAATGCATGCTGTGTGCGGCATCTGCTTGGAACAAACGTGAGTTTATCTTGTGTTGACTGTGGTTATCTACGTTCCTGGAATCCTTCCAATGGGGTTGATTTACTGCCATTCCTTCACAACTGGAATTCCTTCTGTTGCCCTGCTAGATTAATTACCTCATTTTGCCTTGATTGGACTTATGTGGTGGTCTGGCACTTGAAATGAGACGCAGGGAAACGTCTGAGCAAATGCCAGCCCCGAGCGAACTCAGGTAGCAGTATTTATTTAAGAAAGAAATCGAAAGTACAGAATCAAAAACAATGACCTCAACAGAATGAGAACATGCAGCTGTGGAAAGTCCCATGAGAACATACAGGCACGGAAGGTCCCATGGGAACGTCTCTGCTGTGTACCATGAACTTTCACCTATTTTCCTGGTCCTTCTAAGCTCGCAGATCAAAACAGGATGAAACACCCATAGCAAAGGCACTACTGCCCCCACCAGGAATGCCTGATCCCTAGATCTATGCGAAATGGCTGTACAAAGGACTTACAGAAAATGATTAATAAAATATATTACCACATTCCCTCCTTTTTATTTATTCAAAGATAGGGGTGTTTTAGTGGCATAGTACACAGTTCCCTCGCGACCTGGTCCCATACGTTGAAAGGCTGAGGTACACATTTGAAATAGATTAGGAATACATTGAATACAGCAACATAACATAATAAGTATAGCAACAATTACTACAACTGATTGAAGCAATAAACGTAACCATGAGCTGTCAGGAAGCCAATCCCATAGCAAAGTCCAAAGTGACTTATTGAAGCCATCTTTTCCTGCTTCGTGTTCAGCTATGCGGTCTTCCATATCATGAACAGTTCTTGTAATGTTAGGCTCATAATTATGTATAAAAACACAACAATGTGAATGAATCAAGGCACAAACTCCTCCTTTAGCAGCTAACATTATGTCTAAAGCATAACGATTTTGTAAAGTAACTTGGCGAATTTCAGACACTTCTTCATTCAACATCTTAATGCTTCTAATAGTATTATTAAACATAGCAACAGTAAAATTATTTAAAATATGAATATCTCTATAGTTCATAGCTATTCCCAAAGGTGGGATCGCTGCCCTAGAAATCTGAGTCCATAAATTACCACCTATAGTTAGGCCAGAATCAACTTCTCAATTACGAATATGCATCCCAATCGGTAAACCCTCCAATTTATAGATGACAGGAATTACAAATCCCATAGTACATACTCCAGACCAATTATTTGGCCACTGTTGATAGGCAGCATCCCCACATAACAACCATAACCCATCCAGAAGGGGGAAGTATTTTAAATGCTTATGATAGGTATTGTCGGAGGCCTGACTTTCCCACTTCCACATTAGCCACATCCAATTACAGAGAACATATGCCCCATGACTAATGTCAGATCTCTGAGTGACTGTCTGATTTATACAACAGTCAAGGGATTCTTTCAAAGCCTGGGATAACGTAGAAGACATCCGATTTATGCAGCTGTTCTGACTAGTATTGCTTTTTACACATTTCATACATCCTCCTTCCAAAGGAAACACCTTCTGACAGAGCGTAGTATTTCCCAGCAAAATAGATTGATTAGTCCCTACAGGGGAACGGTAATAACAAACCGAGGCTTTGGTAGTGAAAGTTACCTTTGTTGTGAACAATGTTTGATCCCACCTTTCGGGGTCTGGGCCCCAGTGAAGCCAGTGACTGAAGTCATTATAAGTACTTAAATTAGTACTGGTTCGCTCATTCAAAGGAACACCATGTAACAAAACTCCACCTTTCCCAGACCCAGGTACATGCATACAAAGCCAACAATTAGTAACATTTAAACCCTTAGCCGCAATCCGGACATCCTTGATATAGGAATTTTCTTTCCATAAATTATCTCCGAGGTCTCTAGTTTCCGAGATAATAGCAGCTCTTTGCCTCCGTATTGGAGTTTGTGGAGGCATAAGACGAATGGAAAGAGAGTCTGTATAAGGTAACTTAGGCAACTCCAATTGACATCGATATTGTCCATAGTCTGAAACAGAAACATGAAACAGGATCAAAGTTGTTGCACAAGCTGAAGATATAATATCCTTGTCAGGTCCTGAGTAAAGAATGTCTTGATCTTTATGCCAGGACCAATATGCTGGAAAAATCAAAGGATGCCGCTGTTTGCAGATCAATTTAGTCCGGTTCCCCAGAGGAACCTGCTGCATACAAGTTGGTAACCTCAGATAAGCAGTCATCTTTTCCCAGTCTTCACAACGCCGCGCCTGGACTGCCGGTATCTAGAGAATCAGGAACCACGGAAACGCCATCCTGAGAATCAGGAACCACAGGAACGCCATCCTGCTCCTCCGAAACCTCCTTCACCGGTGCCTGCGAATGATCAGGCCGAACGCACCGACCAGGAACCCAACGAATTTGACCAAGATGTTCGACTGCTGCATAACCACGTCCCCACGTAATCAGCTCAGCAGGAACCCATGCCGGATCCGGGAGGAATCGCACCAACACCCGAGGTCTCACTGCATCTGTAGAAGGAGAAGAAAAATGCCTGCTGGCTGCACTCACAGGGGGGTTACCAGACAAATTTAAAAAATTTAAAGTATATAAAGCTAGATTTAAATGATCTTGAATTGCCGGAAGTCCCAGGAGCTTCCCTCCTTTTTTGTTTAATTTAGCTAACATGTTCTTGAGCGTGCCATTATGACGCTCCACAATAGCCTGTCCTGTGGAATTGTATGGAATCCCAAATTTATGTTCCACGGACCACTGTTTGCAAAACTGATCAAAGACTGTGCTCCGATAAGCCGCACCATTGTCTGTTTTTAAAGTTTGAGGCGTACCAGCAACTGAAAATGTCTTAATGCAATGA
The DNA here is from genome assembly GCF_049901715.1 of Pseudonaja textilis. NCBI lineage: Eukaryota > Metazoa > Chordata > Lepidosauria > Squamata > Elapidae > Pseudonaja > Pseudonaja textilis. The sequence continues at coordinate 23,557,182 of NC_141997.1, read as the reverse complement.
TTGATGACATGTTTAACCACCTCCCCTCTTTGAGGGGTAGCCATTAGAAATCCTGAATAAGTATCCACAGTCACATGTATATACTTCCAGGGTGCAAATGGCAGATATTGAGTAACATCCATTTGCCAAATCATTGAAGGTTTCAACCCTCTGGGGTTGACTCCCATAGTGATAGCCATGCCTTGCTTTGAACAAGTTGGACATTGTTGAATTATGGCAGCAGCTTCTGCAGCAGTAAGCTTGAATTGGGATGCCAACGCTTTAGCGTTTTGATGAAAATAACTATGGCTGTCCCATGAGAACTGAAGTTACAGCACGGTCAGCTTTGGCATTACCTTGTGATAAAATTCCAGGCAAATTACTATGACTACGAATGTGGGCAACAAAACACACATTCACACGCTGCTCCAAACATCCTTGCAACAACAAAAGCAATCTTAAAATATTGGGTGATATTCCAGGAGACAAATAGGAACCTGCTACAAAGGGTAACAAATTATATACATACAAAGAATCCACTATTAGATTAAAATCCTGATTTAGAAAATTTTGAAAGGCCAAAACTATAGCAGCAAGTTCTGCCTGCTGGGCAGACTTCTGCTCTGATGTCACTTTTGTATGCCAAATTCCAAATTTATCTTTCCAAACACAAGCACCAAAACCTTTCCCTCCATCAGTAAAAACTGTAGGAGCATCTGATATAGGCTGATTTAGGTCACACCCTGTCCCATTGGTCTCTTATTTTGCTGACTTTGACCCCCTCCAGGAGCCCGACATTGCGCTTTAAAATGTCCAGGCTTCCCACAATTGAAACAATTTCCCTTTTTAGCATTTCCTGCTTGCAGAGCCAGAGCTAAAGTCTCCATGTTAAAAGACTGACTCCCAACCTTCCTACATGCATTAATCAAATCTGCGATCTCTCACTCTCCACTTGCTACAAGTGGATTTAAGATCTTTTTGCAATCTGTGTTAGCTTGTTCTACTGCTAACTTCAAAAGCAATTCGTTCCAGGCGAATTGATTGTCAATTTGCCTTTCAATAGCCAATTTCAGTCTGCTAATGAAATTTTCATAGGGTTCATTGTTCCCTTGTTTGATGTTAGTGAAGGTCTTCTCACCACCTTCGCCGTCAGGGAGAGCCCCTACGGCTTGAAAAATTAATTGTGGGAGAAGAACGAACCCCTCCTCAGGCATTCCATCTCTCTGTTGTTCTACTGTTGTAAAATTACCAGCTCCGTAAAGCTGATCTGGGGTAACATTTGCTGTTCCCCTCTGAACTGCCAGCTGTCTCCATTTCTGATCTAACACCAAATATTGAGCTGGAGTTAAAATCATATTCAACAGAGCTTTCCAGTCAGCCGGAATCATTTTATTTCCATAACCAACTGCTTCTAACAACGCCTGAGTATATGGCGATCTAACACCATATTCTTTTGCTGCTTGCTTAACTTCCTTTAAAACTCTGAGAGGTAAAGGCTTCCACTCCCGCTGAGGATTTAATGCAGCGTCCATGCCAATTTCTACTGGATTAAGTTGAATCTCTACTCCAAACTCCACCAAATCATCTCCTGACAATTCCCCTCTATTTTTTGCTTCTTGGATAGCTGCAGTAACTGTATCCACTTGAACTCTTAAAGGTAAACTCTTATCTTCTGACAAAGTATTTTCAGCGCCTGACAGTCCTCTGGATTTATCTGGAGGTGCCGTCGGCGGCAATAAATGTACCGCATGGTAAGGCGGCAAACCTTCTTCGGGAGGTGCTAGGAGCGGTTGTTCATAAGTAGCTAACGCATCCATAACCACCCTCCAGGTTAACAAAATTGAAGAAGGGGCACGAGGTTCTTCGTGCAAAAATTTCCCTATCTTTTTCCAGGACTCTACTTTAATACTACCTCCCTCTGGATATGACTGAATATGTTTCCAAACATACTGTAATAAGTCCTCAATTTCTTTCTTTCCCATTGCATGTCCTCTACTACGAACTCCAAACCCAAAACTATTCCCAGTGATCCCTCTCAATTCCCTGATGTGCTCTTTCTGAGCCTTCGAGAGATCTCCCCCCATACTCACGAAAAGAATCTATCTCCGTCCAGCGAAGAAGATGAGGGCCCAGTCGACGTCCGCGACGATGAGTATAGGATGCGGGAAACGTATAGCCTTTCCAAGCTATCACGTCGGAACGTATAGTTTTTCCAAACTATCACGTCGGGGTCACCACTTGTGGTGGTCTGGCACTTGAAATGAGACACAGGGAAACGTCTGAGCAAATGCCAGCCCCGAGCGAACTCAGGTAGCAGTATTTATTTAAGAAAGAAATCGAAAGTACAGAATCAAAAACAATGACCTCAACAGAATGAGAACATGCAGCTGTGGAAAGTCCCATGAGAACATACAGGCACGGAAGGTCCCATGGGAACGTCTCTGCTGTGTACCATGAACTTTCACCTATTTTCCTGGTCCTTCTAAGCTCGCAGATCAAAACAGGACGAAACACCCATAGCAAAGGCACTACTGCCCCCACCAGGAATGCCTGATCCCTAGATCTATGCGAAATGGCTGTACAAAGGACTTACAGAAAATGATTAATAAAATATATTACCACAGACTTATAGTTAAAATTTTCATTGACATTTTTGACTTGAATCTCTGCAGCCAAAGGCTGTTCCTGGGAGAGTTTTTGTCCAGACCAGAAGGTAACCAGGACATTGGAGACAGAGTTGGAGCTAATAAAGGGACTCCTACTTATTTGACTGTATTGCCTTTGTGCCATGCCCGGGTCATCACAAAGGTGGTAGCCAGTGCTTTCATTATCAATATGCATAAATTCTTACTAATTAGTACAGATAGTTCTCTTCACATTAATAATGTTTCAATAAAGCTGTCATTTTTCTGTAGGATACTCAAGAGTTCTCCAATGTTTCAGAACCTTCTTAAATTAGCCTGCAAGTCATAGCATATTTTCAGAGTTATCAGGCTTACAGAAAGAAATCTGCACATCCTCAGAAATTGCTGCATGACATTTCTTCTTCCTCCTCCTCCTCCTTCTGAAGTAACTGGCAAATGATATTACAGTGGTCAGAAGAGCGAGGGGAGGGGGTAGCTTTAACTTTGCTTCTGGTGTTTGTTATCTCTCTGAGTATCACTTTTGCAGACAGAGGAAGGAATTGATGAGCTACTTTTTGAGTTCTAGAAAATGGAGATAGTAAACAGGTGGATTCAACCATCCAGATGCCTATTGCTTCTCATAGCTCTTCATCTGAACAATTCAGTTTGGTAGGAAGACCAACCAGACTAATCTAGTGATCTGCAAACCTCATTTATCTTCCTTGTTTCACCTCCTCCAGGCTGTCAGTTGTGAGGCAACCAGAAGCAGGCTATATATTTTCTATGAGAAAATTCAGTGAGAAGGAAACAAACAGATGAGTAAATGGGAAACTTGCATGGAATATGTCTACAGATGTTTACCTGTACACATTCATCCAAAGTGCAGAAGATAAATAATGGGATATTTGGGTGAAGAATGACTTCTTTATGCAGGGCATACTTAAGACTAAGGCATTCATTACCATTTGGCATCCTTCATCTGATAGCTATAACTGGAGATTAGATTAGATAGGTTAGATAGGATATTGGAATCTTATGCAAGATAGTTACTGCCTTCTAAATAAAAGATAACATACTTTTGGATGCCATTTGTTGATCAGCAGCAGTGGGAAAAGAGTTATGTCTGCATATGAGTTTATCACTGTCATACAGTGTCATTGTATGAATGAGAGTGTTGTATTAGAATGGGTTTTGATCAGATCAAAAATGATGATTTGGGGGCTGGTTAACCTATATTGACCTGTTTACTTGAGGGATTGCCTGTCTCCCACAATGCTGGCCTGGGCAATCTGAAATGGCAGAATTAGCATAGTTTGGGTTCCTTCAATTAAGTAATGCCATCCGTTGGGACAGTAAAACTGAGCCTTCTCTGTAGCAGGATCTGCCCTTAAAATGGGGTCCCCTCTGAGCAGACATGGTATTCAGCAGGTTCTGACCAGTTCTGGAGAACCAGTACCAGAAATTTTGAGTAGTTTGGAGAACCAGTACCAGAAATTTTGAATAGTTCAGAATACTACCACTGACTGCCCCGCCCCCACCTATTCTCTGCCTCCTGAACCCCGCTGATTGGCTGGGTCTTCTTTTGTTGCCCTGCAAAGGAGAACGGAGCTGGAAAGCAGGTTAGTCGGGTGGGGAGAGAATGGGGATTTTATAGTAGCCTTCTCCTGGAGTGCGGTGGGAATGGAAATTTAGCAGTATCCTTCCCCTGCCAAGCCTGCCATGCCACGCCCACTAAGCCACACCCACAGAACCAATAATAAAATTTTTTGAATCCCACCAGTGTCCCTGAGACCCAAACAGTCCTCAATCTACTGGTATTTCAATGGGTCCTAAAGATGTGGCTCTTCGCCCAACCTTTGGTGAAGGTGAGTGAAGCCTCCTTTGCTTTTTACTTTGTTTCATTTGAGTTTATTTTATCTTATATGTTTGTTTCTAATGTTGTACTGTATTTGTGATTTTTGTGTTGCTTCTTCATCTTTAAATGTTTTTAACAATTTGTAATGTTCTCAAAATTCATATAGCATATAAATTTAAACTACTATTTTGTGTATATTCATAGATATTGTACTCTCTAATTGCAAATGGAGATGTGGGTACTCTATTTTTTTTTATCTTCATCCTTAAGTGCTCTGGTTTTATTGTATTGCGGAAAGTTGCTGGGGTGCATCCACAGTTTCATTGTACTTGTACAATGACAATAAAGTTCTTCTTCTCTTCTCTTCTCTTCTCTTCTCTTCTCTTCTCTTCTCTTCTCTTCTCTTCTCTACAGCAAAAACAATAATTTTCCTGTATTGCTTTATTAACGCAAATCTATTTTGTCTGATAATCAGTTTTTTTTTCTTTTTTGGTAGAACAACCCTAACCCTTGGTTGACATACCTTGACTGGATTCACACAACATGTTTAACTAATTCATTCACTAACCATATCACAAATCCTCATTATTTATTTGGCAGCATATCATCAGACAAAGACTGCAGCAAAGCCTGCAAACAAAGTCACCAATTACTTCCTTTAGTTGTGTCTTGTACACCATCAATCTTGCACTGAAAAAAATCACTAGTTTTATTAATTCAGTGACTTTTCCCTATTAAGCAGGCAGCTGTGAAGATGCTTGTACATGCTGCAGTGAAACGCAGAATGTGGGAGGCATGTTCTATGACTGCTAGCCAGTGAGATTTGAAACAGAGAATGTTGTTTTTTTCTGCCTCCTTTTAAAATAAAATCACTTCCACTCACTAGGACGACTAAGTGGGGCTTGATCCTATCTTCATGATTATCTGAGTTTTTCAGACTGCACGAGTTGCCTAACTGGAGAGGGAATGCCACAATAGAGTTTGGGATTAAAGTAGTCTGTCACACTACTGACTGGATTAATGAGTTCATGAAACATGCTGCACTTAACACTGTTCTGGATTACTAGTTTATGATAACATAACAAGTTTTGGCTTGTTGATTAGGCAGAAGCAGAACTGACCACTGGAATATTCTGCTTCAGAATAGGGCATTGAACTGGATCAGGGAAAGACAAGCTTGGTCCTCCAGATGTTCAATTCGAAGCAAGTAGTAAACTACAACATCAAGAGAATTGTACATTGTCCCCTCTTGTTCTAGATAGTTTCACAGTCCTAATTTACTTTTTAATTCTCTTCCAAAGAGAATGGCCTCATTTCCTTCTCATTGATCCAAACAGCAGAATGCATACGCATTGTGTTAAATATGTAATAGGTTTCCAAAGTAAGAAGATTTAATTGACCCTGATTACACTTCAACCTCCCAAATTTGATTCTCCTGCAATGATAGCATGGGAAAGGAAAGGAAATTATAGAGTGCTCTGCCTACAATGAGAAATAGAATAAAAAATATCAGGACAGATTGAAGTATATTTGAGAACTGGAGCAGAACTTTCTGATGGGCTCAAAACCTGGGCCTGAGATCTACCATGCTTACAAACTGGCAAATAGTCAAACTGTCAAGAATTACTAAGTTTATATAAGTATAAAAATAAAGAACAAGGAATCTAGGATGTCACTTCAAGCATTGGAGCAACAAGCATAGAAGAAGGAGACTATAAAATGAAGGGATTCTTTTTACAGATACAGTCTGGTTCTCACAACAACACATATTTGAGTAAAGGAAAGATTCCAATAAACAATAGTTCTAAAATAAATAATCACTGAATTTGAGGTTGTAATCATGGGAAGCCATCCCTGCCAGCAGTTGGCTTTAAACTTGATTGCAATCAATGAGACTTGATTACATGATTGTATGAGTGTTGGACTGAAATCTTATCTCTGCATTTTTCTTTTATATTGTTTTTAGTAAAATATATACCTGTAAGAAAAATAACCTACTTTAAAACACGTAGCCCAATGACTGTTTTACAGGCAGCTAACTTTTCTATGGCACTGCAGTTACGTCTGTAAAATTTTTATTATTACATAGGCAATCTAATCTTGCACATGTGCAAATGGAGCTTTGTGTGCTTGCCTGCTGCTTGTGCGTCCCAGTTCTCAACAGGCCATGGACTGGTAGCCGCCTGTGGACTGGAAATTGGGGACCCCTGATCTACAGCTAGAATTTTCTCATGGTTATTCATAGTGGTATGTTGGAAGGAAACAAAGGGGCTTGAACTTACCTCCCCACACATAGAGGTTCTTATTGTTTATTATATAATGGTGCTCTTCAGATAAACAGTTGGTACTCATTGCTATTGTACAGCAGACGTACTTCACAGTTCATTAACAGCTTCATTCCCTCCCTCCCTCTCTTATTCATACAGATTTTATTTATCACTGTTTTATTTTATTTAAACTCTTTTACATAGTTGTTTCATATTGGGGGCTGCTCTTACCCTATAGAAGAGGAAGGAATGAGAGAAAACTACTCTTCTCTTAGCCTCTTGGAAATCCAGCACCTTGGTCATACTTTTCTACATTGACTTTTGAGTTGATCTTTCCAAGTCTGCTCAGTCCTTTTCACCAGATTCACCAGATCTGTCTGCAGATCTTGCTTTCAGACCCTGCTGGCTCCTCCTGGGTCATCAGCTCTATGTTCCTTCTTCTTCCAGGGATTTTCTCTCCAACTCTGGCTTGCTTTCAGCTTGCATTCTTATTCCTTGATTCACACAACCCAGAGGTGGGGTTCAGCCATTTGGACCAGTTTGGGTGAAGCGGTTATTAAAATTCTACCCAGTTCCACCACTGGCTGACAATACCCCTGTCCATTTTCCAGGCAAAAAATGCCCCAAAACTGGGGAAAAAATGCTCAGAAAACCAGCCTCAAAAACAGCCCCAAGAATGACCATTTTTAGGCCATTTAAGGGCCATTTTTCAGGCCATTTTTCAGGCCATTTTTCAGCCATTTTCAGGCTGTTTTCCAGGACATTTTTCACCAGTTTTTGGCTGAAACACAGCCCCAAAATGGCTGAAAAACAAGCCAAAAATGAAGGAAGGAAGGAAGAAAGGAAGGAAGGAAAGAAGGAAAGGAAGGAAAGAAGGAAAGGAAGGAAGGAAGGAACAAAGGAAAGAGATGGGAATGAGGAGGAAGAAAGAATGAAGGAAGGAAGGAAAGAGATGGGAATGAGGAGAAGGAAGGAAGGAAGGAAGGAAGGAAGGAAGGAAGGAAATGACTTACTTTCCTCAGTGATGAGACCAGAATGCTTTGCTGGTCTCTCCCCATCCTTTCACTGGAGGGGGGGAGATTTGCACCAGGAAACTGAGGGTTGGTTAACCCTTTCATTTCTGGAGGTTTTGCATATGGGTCCAAGGCCTAGGGAAAGGGAGAGTGACTGGGAGGGGGTCAATGTGTGATGAGTGATGTTGAGTTGGCCAAGCCAACCCAGTCACATGACCACCCAGCAATGCCCAGCCAGTCATTAAGGCAGACAACCCATTGTTAAATTATTTGAATCCCACCACTGACACAACCCCTCTAGTCCTCACAGTAGAACTCAATCTCAACCCTCTCTCCATTGCCTAACAACTTTTCTCTTGAAATATTCTCACCCAAAAAAGAGACCATCTACATTAATTTGAGAAACTCTGAAGGGACTATATGACACTTCTCATGGAGTCAGGCAAAAACTCTAACCTAAGGAGCAAATTAGGACTGTTTCAACTGGAGCAGCTCATGCTACTATATAATGTGATTAATAAAACCAGGATACCTTTGATTCAAATGTAGTTCCTGGTACTACAAAGATGCCTCCTCTTCTTTTCTTGGTAACAATATGAAACATGTCAGTCTAGACTGCAATCCTAGATTATGCTGATAGCTTCTCATCTAATTATCTAACCCTGCTTAACTTTTCAAACTCAGCTGCTGTTAGGTTGGTGCTGCAATTTCTAAGGATATCCCTGTTTTAATAGCTGATCTGATCCACAACACTGTCAGTTTCCTACATTCCCCGTGGCCATCTTGATTCTCAGAAGAGTTTGGCTTGGTTTGTACTGCTAAGCAACACCAGGGCTTTGCTCTAGTGCACGGGTGTCAAACTTGATCATGTCACGTAACACACTGTGATGTATCGTGACTTTTTTGCTTTGTGGAGCCGGGCTGGGCGTGGTCTGCAGATGATGTATCCGGCATCTGGGCCACCAGTTTGACAGATTTGCTCTAGTGGGAAGTAGAAAAAAAAACAACAACCTGGAAGAAGATTTTTTCGGCTTATATCTTCCCTATTCTTTCCAAGAAAGCTAGTAATTTTAAGGGCATTATGAGTTGAGCTTGACCTAGGAGTCTTTTTATAGAAGGAATAAACAGCAACATTAAAGCTAGTATTCCAGTACTAACTGGAATCATATTTTTAACACTTATTAATTCAGTCTATCTTTTCAGACTGAAATGAAGTTCGCTTGTGAAATAAATGACACTTTGTAAGCTTCCTCCACCCCATCCCCTGACAGCACAGCTCCATGAAAAATGTTATGATTTGACTTACGATGCCACAGCATTACTCTGAAGTATCCCTATCCCTGCCTTTGCAACCATTTCCTATTAGGCGTCTTGTCATACTCTGTGCCGATCATTCATTATAGTTGATGGGCCAACAGTGGGAAACCATCACTCTCTTGCTGTTCTCTGGTGGATTTTATCTTAGGCTTTTTGCATTCAATCATGGCTAATAGCTCTTCTGGCACAAATTCAGAAAAGCAAACAACATAATGGTGTTTTTTTAAAAAAAACAGCCTTTATTTATTTTTAAAATGAATATATTTGCATTGGCCACAACGGGAAGTGTCAAAAATAAGGTTGTGTATAATAATGCATCTCCCCATTTCAAAAGTATTTTTAAAGTTTTAAGAGTCTCTCTTAAGAATTTAACTCCTCCCTAATAAAATAATCACTTTTTGAGATGTACATTTTTGGCTAACAATAACAACAGCAAAACAACAACAATAATGATAATAATAATAAATACTATTTGCCTGCAAGCATGAACTGGTGGGGACACAAAATAGAGAAAGTAATAGAAAACGAAGATGCTAAAGTGCTCTGGGACTTTAGAATTGAAACAGACAGGAACCTGCAATAAAATATCCCAGATGTAACAATTGTCAATAAGAAAGGCAAAAAAATCTGGATAGTGGATATGGTAGTATCTGGAGAAGACAGAGAGAAAAAGAAAGAACTAGAAAAAATACAAGAAAATATAAAGACCTGCGAATAGAAATAGAATAACTATAGCAAAAGAAAGCACAGATAGTAATAGCTGACTTGGGTGCAATCCCAAAATAACTGGAGCACCACTTGAAAACCATTGGCATTGACAAAATCATCACCAGTCAATTGCAAAAAGTATCCTTCACTCAAATAGCTTACATCAAGTGACACCACCAAAAAAACAATATAGCCTATGAAAAAGGCTAATGAAAAAAACTTGCTAGGTGGACAAAAATGCCAAATCCGGTTTAAACATCTGGGTTTTGTTTGATAATGACAATTTATGTTTAGCACAGAGATCAAAACAGCAATGGATCATTGTATCTTTAGAGATATAACATTTGCCTTTATTTATTATTGGTATTTTTTTTCATGATAGATATATTTAAGATGATAGATATATTTAAGTAATAATTAGTAATTTTCAACTGTCCAGAGCACTTTTTACAGTGAGATGGATGGTATATAAATTTAATAAATAAATAAAATTAAATTAAATAATGGGACAAATACTCACTCTGTCGCTGAGGGCGAGATTCAGGCTTTCTAGATTTAGAAAGATAAAGGCTTTCCCTGCCAGTTGTAACTGACTCTAGAGCAGGGTCTCACCTTGGCCTTGAAGCCTGGTGGACTTCAACTCCCAGAATTGGGAGTCGAAGTCCACCAGGCTTCAAGGGCCCAAGGTTGGAGACCCCTGCTCTAGAGGGTGGTGCTCATCTCCATTTCTTAGCCGAAGGAGCCAGCATTGCCCGAAGTCACTTCCATGGTCATGTGGCTGGCATGATTATATGCTGAAGGTGCACAGAACGCTGTTACCTTCCCACCAAAGTGGTACCTTTCTATCTGCTTGCATTTTGACATGCTATCAAACTGCTACTTTGGCAGGAGCTGGGGCAAGTAACAGAAACTCACTCTGTCATGCGGTACTTAGGTCTCAAACTACCAAACTTGTGGTTGACAAGCCCAGAGTCTTAACCATGTATTTGCTCTGCAGAAAAACCTCTTTGGAAAGAGGCAATATAGAGCAGGGGTGGAGGCTCTCCTGTTTTTAATAAAAGGAGCTGTTCTCCTCTCTTCCAGAAAAGAATTGTGTTTCCACTTACCAGACAAAAACCCAAATAAATATATTTGCAGACAGCTCTGGATTCAGTCTGCTTTTTCAAGTTTAAAAAAGGGATCAATTAGAAAGTGAAGTAGAGGATGATTGTTTCAAAATTAGGTAGTATTGCCCTAGATTGATTAACAGTGCAATGTGCTGTAAAGCAATGTCCCATTCTTAAGAGATATAATGATTTGATTCAGAAATATCTACCTTTGTTTCTTTTTCCCACTGCATGTTTAGATTAATTAAATTGACAGTTTAATTTAGAAATATTTATGGTTAGCACTTGTAGTGTTGGTCAAGTAAAAAAAGTCTTTCTAACTTTTTTGTATGTTTCATGGAGAGTTTGAAAACAATGAGTAGGGTTTATAAAACCAGCCAGGGATTATATGATAAATATCCATATTTTAAAATTAAATTTTGACTAAAGGGAAAATTCATTCTACATGCTGATGTTTTTAATTGGTTTAATTTAGTGATACTTTTTGTAAACTCACCCAGAGTCCAATGGGGTGGCTACATTAAATCTGACCTTAATAAGTTAATATTCTAAAGTCTTCTAGTGTTCTTCAGCATTTTAACAGCCAAGATATGATTATTAAGATATTATTATATTCCTTCTGTTCCCTTTAGCATACATAAGAGTAGGACTCAACTGTGATCAAAATAGAGTCTAAATTTGATAAAACCATTGGAACCATCAAACATTACTAGAATGTTGCTATAAACATAAACCTTGTTTTAGTAGTTTGGAATCTGCCAGCATTTTTGCAATGTAAGAATTGTAAACCCCATTTACAAAAGGCATAGGCCATATGCAATCAATACTTCAGTCTACTTAATGAGCATGTATTTTCTGCATTATTATCTACAGTATAAACGTATTTACAAAGAGATTTCCACTGTAATTGCAGATGTTAAATATGAAGTAATGGAAGTTAAAATCTCTTATATATTTAATTGATACCCATTATAAATCATCATAGGTTATGATGAGATCCAAAGCAAGATTAATCACAAGTAATTGCTACAGAGCTTAATGAAGCTTAATTTTTAGCATTTACATCCCACTTTAACACAAGTCAAGGCAGAATACATCATTTCCCCTCCTTCCTTATCCATAACAACAACAACCCTATGAAGTAGGTTGGGCTGAGAGAAAGTGATAGACGTAAAGCCTGCCAACTTGTTGTGCCTGAGGAGGATTAGCATACATATTATCTTAATTTCTACTCCAGCATCTTAACTACCACACTGAATTGACTCTCTCATTTTTAGAATATTTGTGCAACAACAGTTCCAAATAGTTTGCATCATGCATTTAAATGTCATAGCTAGAAGAAATGAGGGCTCCATTTTTCTTTAATTTGTTGCAAAGCGTAAGAACTTTGGCTCAAATGAAAGATAAATAATGTGGATGAAATTTCTATGGAAATTTAAAATTTACATTCAAAACTGTTTCTTTAATGTAAATAACTTAAGAAGTAATTTGAATAGGAGGAAAAAATAGGAACTATGCAGACAGTCCTTGACTCACACCCATTCATTTAATGACCATTCAAAGTCACAACAGCACCGGAAAAAGTTACTTACAACCACACGTGTAAGCATCCCCACCGTCGCGTGATCAAAATTTGGGCACTTGGCAATTTAGCAAGTACTTATGATAGTTGTTGTGCCCCAGAGTCATTTGATCGCCATTTGTGACTTTCCCAGCAAGCTTCCAACAAGCAAAGTCAATGCAGGAAGCAGGTTTTCTTAACATCCATGTTATTATTAACAATTGCAAATGATTTGCTTATCAACCATGAAAAAAATTGGGTGTGACTCACTTACCTGCCTTGTTTAACAATGGAAATTCTGGTTCTTAATTATGTTCTTAATTCAAGGACTTACCTGTACCAGGGTTTTTCAACTTTGCAACTGCAAGATGTGTGGACTTCAACTTCCAGAAATCTCCAGCCTGAATGCTTGCTGAGAAATTCTGGGTCAATATATCTTCAAATTGCCATGTTTGAAAAACACAGAACTATGTTGGAGCTCTGTAGTGGACAAAAAAGCTCTACAGAGAATCATTAAAACTGCCCAGAATGTCATCGGGTTCCAGCTACCAGCCCTGGATGACATCTTCACATCTTGCTGTTTGAGGAAGTTGCACAACATTCTCAGAGACTCAGAGACCCATCCTGCTCACAATCTTTGTGAACTGTTGCCTTCTGGCAGAAGATACAGAACAATTAAAACTTGGATCACATGTTTTCTGAACAGTTTTTATCCCAGAGCTATAATTGCACTTAACAATGAACTTAAGGACCACCATCAATGAGCTGTTAAACAGTATTACTTGGTCTGTAGTGTGGATACTTGTGTGTTTTTAGGAGGCAGGGAATTTTGGCAGGTGGGGGGGGGGGGTGTTTGGGGATTGTCATGTGCGTGTGCATGTTGGGTTCTGGTCTCTAGGTGTTATGTGAATTTCATTGTATGTATATTATGCATATATGTACAATGGCAATAAAGAATTCAAATTCAAATGTTGTGAAATCCAAAAATGTGCCAATCTTGTTCTATGGCTCAAAACTTTCTTTCAGGAGAGAATTTCTGAAGAATGTAAGTCAATCTGCCTTTGCCTGGATGAATAATGATAAGTATCATTTGCATCTGTGTCTTACCAGACCTATCAGTCAGTAAAGGAACGTTTCTAACATCCTGTCATATATACTTCCTGAAATGAACATCGCTCAAATAGAATAGGCTGACATTGCCAGCTATGCCTAGTTAAATACTACTTCAATGAATTCAGCAGTTTTCAAAACGTGTTTTGTATGAAATATACTTGAGGTTGCTCAAAAGTGCATTAGGGATTTGTTAATAAAATCACAAACTTACTGGACAGATTCATATAAAAGATATAACTTGAAAGGAAAGGATCTTGGTCAGGATACCCCTTATATTTGAGGCAGTGGGCACATCTGCATTTTAAGAACATGTGAAAATTGCATCTCCCACCTGCAAGATTGGCCAGAATTTACAAAAACCAGTCATCTAAATGTTGGAAATGTCAGGAAGAAAGGGGTACATATTATCATGCATGGTTATAAACCCGATACCTTTTTATTGGGAATTATGTCAGCACAGTATAGTAAAGATGATATATATTTAATAATCCATGTTATCACAGTGGCAAGAATGGTGTTTGCCCAGAAATGGAAGACTAGAGAAATACCTAATGAAGATAAGGAGATAGATAAGATTTTGATCTGTGCTGAAATTGATAGATTAACCTTGGAAATGAAAGATAAAGATGCATCTGATTATTATATAGTATGGAATAAAATTTATTATTGGAGGGAACAGAAAGAGGGTTCGCAAAATGAATGATTCAACTGATATGTAACCGAAACTGTTTAGAATATATAAAGAACTTCTTCTTCTTCTTCTTTTTCTTCAGCGTTTGTCTCGCGCTCGGGCGAGGTCCGCTAATGTCCTTGAGTACTGCTTCCACACCTCTCTGTCTGCCACGTGTAGTGGACGTTTCCATCATGTTGATGCGGCATTTGAGTACTCCAGCCGGCCTGTCGCGTGGGCCTGTCGTCGGAGGGTCTGCTCTCAGTTACGGTCAGCGTTTGACGGCTTCGCGCATCCAGGGGACACCACTTGGAGGTGGCAGACCGCTCGTCCCCCAGAATATATAAAGAACTAATGCATTTAAATGTATATAAGAACTTGCATGAGATGTAAGGACAAAAATGTTATGTCATTGAAGTCTATCATGTTCAATGTATTTAAATATTGTAATCAATAAAATTTGTTTAAAAATAAATAAATAAAATAAAAACATTACAGCTGTACCGGAATTAAAGCAACAGCAGATTCTAGTAAAAACAAAAAAGAATATGTGAGAATCCACCCCAAATGCTTGTTATCTGACATTTCTTAGTTTTGTCTTTTTTCTGGGCAGATATGCACACTTCTTGACAAACCAGAAGTACATGCCAGCCACTTAGAGGGTGATTGCCTTTATGGGGAACCTAGATGTAGTTTTATTGTAGTGTTTGCTTACATTTCATGTCTCTGTTTACCTTTTTATTATGTTATTGTAAATCTTAATAAATATATGGTGTCATTACACTGATATTTGTACAATATTGATTAAAATTATGGTACACTTGAATTTAAGTGAAGCAGTAAAGGAAAAGGAGAATTGTGGAAAAGGAAGAGTGGACTAATTTGAGTAGAGTGGCTAAACTGCAAACAAAATGCAGGAAAGGAAGCATAGCTGGGCTTATAGGCAGAATTTATAGGTAAATTCTGGCCAAGCTTGCATGAATGTAGCAGTTGACATCAGGTTAAGTAAGATGCTGGGAAGATTGACAGGTGGGTAGGGCAGAGAAAGAGGGGAAAGGAGAGCGAGTCCTCAGCCTCATAAGTCTCTTCCAGATTTTCTTCCAATCTGGAACAACATTTTGGATTGGCTGAACACAGCAGGCCTGAAAACGACTGAGTGAACT
This sequence comes from Pseudonaja textilis, assembly GCF_049901715.1. NCBI lineage: Eukaryota > Metazoa > Chordata > Lepidosauria > Squamata > Elapidae > Pseudonaja > Pseudonaja textilis. Next base: position 23,541,806 of record NC_141997.1, on the reverse strand, counting down.
TCTGAATCATAGTGCATTTTCTGCTGAAGGTGCTGATTGGAGCTACTCATCCTCCCTCCCTCTCCCTTCCACCCTCCCCCCACAGGATGAGAGGTGTTTTTTTTTAACTCTACAAAGAGATAGAATATTGTTTCTATCCTGTTTTTTAAAAAAACTCTCCTATTGGTCAGAGAGAGAGAGAGAGAGAATGCTGATAGCATTCCTTGTCTGTTTACAATATTTCATGGTCTGCTGAAGACAACTGAAAAATCAGCTTCAAACTGATTCTGGGGATGGGAAACAAAGCAAAAAGTGTATCATGTGCAGAAGTGCTTTAGTCCTGGGCTTTGGAATTTGCCCTAGATGTATGCGCAATAAGTTGGGAATTTGGTCCAACAAATCTTCCATTAATATAACAAGTCTAAATGCTTATTTCATATTAATAATGTTTTTAACAGAGACATTGTGAAATATATTTTCAATTTCCACAAGATTGGTGGCATAAAAAACCTCATCCATCCAATCCTCAAGGGAACTGTCAAGCTAGCATTTTACTATGGCTGATGTAGACAGTGACTTAAAATATGTTCTCTCGATCAGATTCCATTAAATATTCCTCTATTTAGTTCAATAATGTAATTAACATTGTGGGTCTCTTGGCCCTTTTTAAAGGAATTATGCACAATGACTCACTTGGGCTTTATGAGAACAAACTCTCCTGACTCAAAATGATTCAATCACTAAAATTGAATCTGGCAGCCTTTGGAGATATATCTAAAGCAGAAGAACCAGCACTTAACCTCATTTAGGGTCATCCTCAGTGTTTCTCAACCTGCACCAACAAAACTAAAAAGCTAAAAAACTAATAATAATAAGAGAATGAGAATATGGGATAAATTATTTTAGCTATAAGCCAGAGCCCTTTCCATCATAACATCACTAATGTTTCAAAATACAAAGCAGTATTTAAAATTAAAACCCAAGTAAATAGAATAAACTTTATGAAGTAACAGTTTGTGATAAAGTGAAATTGAAGGGGAAAGAATATATTATGAATGCATTTGTATGCATATTCTGTATACATATTCCTCAACCTTATAAATACTAACCTGCCATTGTCTATGTAATCCAACAGGCTGAATCCATGATCAACAGAAAATGTTAGGGTTTTTCAAAAGCATTTAGGTACAAAATATGAGGAAATCTTTGTTGTTTGATAAAAATGTTGTTATTCTTTTATGTAGATAAGATAATGATCATGGGAAAACTTGATGAATCTGAGATAACTCAGTGGGTATGATTTGTATTTAATATTGTTACACAAGCTCTTGTTTGGAGCAAAAGGTGGAGAATAATGTCTGTATCAATTAAGAAGCAAATATGATTTGTGGTATAATGCAGGAAAAGATTTTCCAAGAATTATTTGCAATAAGAAGGCAAATATCCATGATCCTAACAGTCACCAGAAAGTGGGATAAATAGTTTTCATATTTTTATTATCAGGTGACAAGGGGGATCCTTAGTAAAGAAAACTATATCTATAGATCAAAGGCTTGGAGGGAAGAACATTGTATGATGCCTAAACTGAGGCCATATGTGGACCCCATAAATCACACAAATACTGCATGGCAACAGAAAGTAGTGTTGTTTTCTCAGTCCTGCTAGCAATCGTTATCCACATTTCTGCAACCAGATATGGTAGCACTAATGTAGGAATTAATCTAGAGACCCTCATCTGCATCCATGTATATAGTCCAGTCAATGCCAAACACATTGGGCCCAAAACATAGGCAATGAGTGATGATGCAATGAAAATTCTTCAGTCACTTTTTTGCCTGATACTGCAACCATAAGAGAAGCCCTTGGTTTTTAACTACTAATGAAACAATACTTGTTTATATAAGCAGTAATGAATGGACATTGAGCATTGAGTATATGCCCATTTAACCTTAAAAAAAAAACTCCTGCTAAATTGAGTTACTTAGTGACATTGACCAATGCTCTAAATTTAAAATTTTATCTCAAGACATCACAATCTCACTTTGTATTGTACACTTCCAAGGAGATTAGTAAAGGAGAAAGTATAGGATACAATTACATCTATATCTGATTTAGAGAATTCCTAAGACACCAGTCAGTGCAAGTGATGATAAAAGCAATTACCTTCATTTAGTAAAATACATATATTGAATATTTAACATCGGTTTGAAATAGATTCTTTAAAATAGCCTACTTTGATTGTGAAGCCTCTTTAAGAATAATTGCATACTTTAAATTTTCTAGCAGAATGTACAGTGTCTACAGTAACTCATGAGAAAATCAAGTTTTTTGTTTAAGCTTCAGTGGTTGCCATATGTACAATAATATTTTATGAGTAAGCAGATAATATCTAAAATCTAGTTTATTAAGAGTTATGTCAATCCAGTGAAGGTGAAGACTGTATATTACTGCTACTTGAGCTACCACATATTTCTTCCTGCATCTGATGAACTTGTAGGCCATAGTAAATAAGCTAGTTTTTAAAGTGTTACGCGTTTTTTGAGATTGCCAATAAGCTTGCTTTTTCCCCCAATTTAAATTGATTTCTTTTGTTTTGATTTTTCCATATAAATCACTTCCCACTGCTTTCAGCACATCCAAATAATTAAAAGATGCCAATAAATTGGAAGAATGCCAAATTGCCTATATCAGCTCAAACAGTATCAATGATTTCTCAAAGCATTTCATTGACATTAAAGTGCTGAGAAAAGCAATTGCTTAAAGAAGCTTTCTGTTCAATGAAGCTATTGTGTATTTTCTTTCCAACCTCATGGAAAATAACTATCTTCAGCAAGCTTCTATAATAACTCCTGAAAGTCATTTATCCAGCCTAATTTCTATGATGTGAAGTTGGTCCCTTTCCTTTTGCCATGATCATATCCTTGCAAGGATGTCTCCATCATTATAGGTAGTTTGAAATTTGGTTCAAGATGTTCTCCCATGAGAGTAATATTTTCCAATCTATTCTAGCCAAAGACTTCCCATGTCAACATTTTTGGTCACATGGAGGAGGGAATCTTCAGAGACTGACAATCTGCTGTGTGATAATTGGTCCACTGCCAAATTGCATACGTTCATCCTGGTACCCCCATTGGTCAGTTTTCTTGTGGCTAAAACAGAAGTCAGAGGCATCACTGGCATGATCTGTGTCTACTGTTTTTGTATGATTAAGTCATGGATGTATTGGCTTTGCAGAAGCTCAGCTGCAGGTCTACTAGATGGTTGGTATTCCTATTGGCCCACAAATTGAAAACCTTGGCAGAATTTGCATAGATTTCTGCTCTCAAAAGAATACTCCAGAAATATTTGTCATCCACTGCTTCTCCCAAAGACACACTCAGCTTCATAGTGAGAAAATAGCCTGCTGCAGCCATTTGTTTGAGCCCTAATTCATGTGGCAGCAATGTCCTTCATTTATTTGTTTTTGTCTGGCAACAGAGCTGCCCAATTTGACGTTGGCCTGTGGTGGGAAAGGTTGTTCTGTACTGTTTTTTGTTGAATGAATTGCTGCCCTAAAAGAAAATTAGGTTATGTTTTGTGGTGGCCTTGCTGCTAATATATGATAAAAAGTAGTCTGCCTCAGAGGTGATATTCAGCAGGTTCTGACCAGTTCTGGAGAACCGGTAGCTGTCAGTGTCAGTGTTCCTCTTCTTATAAGGGCTTTGTGTGCTGAATAGGTCTTGTGATGGAGAGATCATGTCAGGTGAGCATCAATTAAAAACCAGAATCCACAAATACCAGCTGCCAATCAATTGCCATGATCCCAAATCCCCAATCAATACCCATATTGATACTGAACAGAACCAATTCTACTGGAGCAATACAAGAATCATCGGCAATCATTACAAAGATGGGATAAATTGCATTTATCACTGTGGGTAGAATTTCTGTAATTAGGTTGAATATCTTACCAAAGACATTACCAATACTTACAACTGATAATCCATTTAAACAATGGCAAAAGGATATTTCTAAGTTCATTTTGCAAAGGAAAAAAAACCAAGAATTAGTTATAAGCTATTGCAAAATGCTAAGGAAAGAGGGGGGGTGTCACAGGAGTGTCAAACTCATGTCATCACGGCAGTGTCATATGATGAATCAGGACTTTGTTTCCCTTCACTAAACCAGGTGAGGGTATAGCCAGTTCCTGATGCATACAGCTTGAATCCTGGTCTACCAGATATGAAATTGCATGCTGTTTGACTTGGCAAAAGAATGGGTGAACCGCCAGAATAAGAGATTACTTGAACTAGTGGGCCATGAATTAAGATTTGGATGGCACGGCTACTTATGGTATAATAAAAGTAAAGTTAATGTTGATTTTAAGTGCCATTGTAAGAGTTTGGAATAAATATAAAACAAGGCTCTCTATGAAGCTGACCCTTTTGGTGTCACCACAGGAAGCCTTTTTTTTTATTTAAAGAAATGGTAGCAAAGCCAGCCTGATTAATGTATAGTAAAAATTTATCTTTCAACTCTGGTGACCAATATTAAAGCCGAAGGAAGAACTTGAATCAGAAGATTATGTTTTCATAAGCTCAATAAGCCATGAACTGTGACTTAAAAATGACAATGACGTGATGTGAGTTACACTAACACAAGTAATGCTAGTGGCCACAAATCTATCTATAATTCAATGATTAAAGGCTCTAAAATTCTACCAAATATAGTAATTTGAAATAATAATGATGTCAGCACTACTATCTTAAATGCTACCTACTACTGTCAGAACATTACATTACTTTTCATTATATTAAATTTTGTACAGGCTATGATGGACTGTCTGATGAACTTCAGAGTTAAAGCATTATGGTTCCATAAATCAATTTTTTAAAAATGTAAGTGCTATCCAAAGATACAAATATTATTTCAAGAAAAGAAATCCTTATCTCCATTTAGGAGCTGTAGTTTTTATTAGATTAAAACATGATTTATCCTGAATGTGGGTGAAATAGACATCATTCATATGAAATAGGCTTATATTTGGACTCAGTGTCAAGTTGTCTGTTTGCATCATTTGTTGCCTTTTGCATATGATGTATTTTTGTTTTGCATCTTGAAGTTCAAACTTCACTGTTACTTTTCTTTCAGTCTCATCAACAGTCCGTTTTCTGTGAGAGGCATACTTTGATTATTTTGATTTATGACAGCCATTTTGTAAATATATCTTTTCCATGGATGTCACTTGATATTGAACCTTGGACATTGTCTGAAAGTTCCAAAAGTGCTGTCAACCTCTAACCCAAACCCTCCACAATAGCGTGATAATATATTGGATAATATAATGTACTGAAGATCAGTAATATTTCTACTTTCAAGCTGTAAACATACACCTGGTTAACACATCTTACTTTAACAATGCATATTGTAACAAAATCAAATTTATCCTCTTAATAACAATTCTAATTGATCCCCAATTTCTGCTGAAGCCTTGAATCAATTCATTAAAAATCATACTGAACAGTTGAACGTAGGAGGTAAAAATCAGAGTTTTGACATCAAGCTTATCGGTGTTGCTTCCCTAAACTATCTGCTCTCATTTATTAGGATCTGTTTTTCTTTCTAGGTGTATTTACGTATTTGGGATAGTTTTCTTACTGGGTTTCTTTTGATGATTGTTTCCAGAACAAACTGATCTTCAGTTTGGGTTGAGTTCATGTGATTTAATCTCACAAAAATAGAGATTTTAATTGCTATGCAAAAGCTTTTAAATACTTTTTTCCTTATATCCATTTCTGATGTGCTCGATTGGTTTTTATAAGCCTCTGAGGAAGCTCATAGGCACTTACTCCACACCCTGCTCTTCCTTTCTCTCACTGCTAGTTTTATGATGATGAAGGGACCATAAATGTATTGATTCTTTCCTCCCAACCTCGGCACAATCTTTTTTATAGTCCAAAGGGAGTCTTCATCTCATTAGAAATAGGTGGTTTAATTTTCACCCTTTCAGCCTGATCCAATTGCAGCAGGAGCTGGAAGAACTATTAAGGACACTATCTTTATGCCTCAGCTTGAAAGACGGAAGACTTCTGTCATTACTGATGCTCAATATAAGAAAATAACTTAACCAAGTAACTCCTCGTGCTAGCATTAGCTTTATTGGATTGATGGTTCTAATATGAATGTAGGTCCTTCAGATTCAAACTGTATTTTAGCACACATGGGAAACCACGTAGTATAGTTGATAACTCCTTACACTATCTCCATCTTTTCCTAAGATCAAAGTCTCAGCAAAAGATGATCGCAGGCATGTTGACAGAGTAACAGCTGCCCCTACCCCTCTGCTCCAAAGTATCTTTTCCCCCCTGAATCTGAAGCACTGCAGAATCCTATGTTCTAATATAGGTATCTGAGTTTTTTGTTTATTCAAGCAGATTGGTCTTTTTCATGCATTTAGAATATTCTTTTCAGGTTCACGTGGAAGCCTAAAGCGAGTTAAACAGCTTTAATAGCTAGCAGAAAGGTCCATGCTTGTACTTGCAGAATGTCTAAAACACTTCTTGTAATCATTTTTGAAACCTGCAGAGTCATAATAATCATTTAGAGAAAAATATAAAAGCCATTAAACAATATTGCTAAGAATAATGTCTGATTGTGTGCATCTTAAAGAACAAAATATGGAAGTGTATATCTTTAAATTACCTCTGCGTAACCCTCCTGGACACTGGAGGACAATTAGAAACAGTTCCTGGCTCCAGCTTTAGTAGTCTGAAACTGTAGCATCTGGAATTGCCTTAATTACTGATCTAGTTCACCGGGAAAGGAGAAGACCAAATCACATCAATATGATTTTTAAAAGCCCTTCTTCACTGAAGTGTTTATTTCTAATCTAAACATTTTGTGTGCAATCTCTGAAGAATCTTTTTAGCTTAGGTTCTACTACAAAGCCTCAACAGTGGCCTACTCCTAAGCAGCAGGAAATTCTTCATAAACAGTTACTATCTAAGTATTCATATAGTGAACAAGACTCTGGTTTTGCTCCCCCACTGTCTCTTTTAGTGCCTTAATTTATTATTCTAAAATTGAAATGATGGGGGACCACCATGTAAACAGGTAGAACAACAGCACCTATTTGGGCAAGGATATTCTTTCAAAATGTTGAAATTTGGGAACTAAGATGTTCTAAAAATCACAGTGATGGCAGAGAGAAAGTAACATTATTCCCCCTGTCCCCATAGCTAAGAGGAGAAAAACAGTTTTGGCTAGAAGAATGAAAAATGAATAAAATGAGATGAAGTAGTTTTGAGGCAGACTGAAACCAGAAAGTGACAACTGAATTTTGGTGTCTGAAGCATTTTGGCACCCTGGTTATTTCATTACTTATTGTGGGAACAGAGTATTTGGATATAGAGCTATACCAATGATCAATTTGTACATTTTAAAGAAAAGTTAAAGATGTGTGTGTGGGGGATTGTTTATTGCTTGAATCCAAATCAACTGAGGTATTATTCAATTGATTATGCAAATTCGAAATATGTTACATTCAACAAATGCCCAATAACCACTTTCCTTTGGATTTTCATTTCACTTAAAATTGGGTAGAGTTAATAATTATTATTTTCTGTCTTGTTTTCTAAAAAGATACTGATTTTTTGTTGGCAATGTCATAATTTCTCCTGCTGTTAATTCCATTACATGATAAAATGATCCTTTTGATTTAACAACACATTGAACTGCTGTGGTGAGAAAAACTGCTTTCCTAAGGAAAAGCAATTAATTTGGCTCAAACAATCATCACTTTTTACTCCAGGTTTCTAAAATGCATTCCAATGCCCACCTATCCATGATCAACAAAAAGAATGACTGTATAATGCTAGTCAGTTTTTTGTTGTTCTGACTAATTTCTTCAACAACAGTTTTTATGTATTTAATTTATAGTCCTTTCCAAATAATGGGGTCATAACTCTAAAATATATTTATAATGTATTTATTGAAATAAAAGATGCAGATGACAGAGAAAGGAAAACAGAGAGCCAGTTTTGTCTAATGGACAAAGGACAACGATAGAGTGAATACAATTACTAATCCAGGAAAAAAGGTCCCAGTTCTATAGAAGTCTGAGCTGCACTGAAGAGCAAAATACCTTAAGAGAAAATGTACACAATACCTTGCTTGAAAATATTCTGCCTTGCAAATAGCACAAGGAAAAATGATGTACAATTGTGAAACCATGCATCCACAAAGAGAGAGAGTGGTTGAGGTACTAGCTATGCAGCTGGAAATTTTCTGAAGGTAATTGGTTTATCTTTCATTTGACCATAAATCCAATTTGCCTCTTTGACTTCCTGTATTGATACAAATGGAGTAAATCAGTATATGGCTTAGGCAGTCATGTCTAGGCAAACATTTTTCATTCCTGTTTTATCAATTAAATGAGTGGCAATTGCATTACCACCGACTGTGCTCCCAGTGCCCATAAATATTCTTAATGCTTCTGTCTAGCAAAAGTCAGAGTGAAACAGACAGCTGTACTCACGACTCCTTCCTTTTTATTCTTTGACATATGGGTCAAACTGGTACAATTTGTGTTTGCTTTTGGAATAGAGAAATATTAAAAGGGCATCTCTTTGTCTTCATTCCCTTGCTTGCACAGGAACATATTGTCTGATTTTAGATGTCAACAGATTTAGCTGGAAGCACCATTTCATATTAGGAAGCAAAAACATTCTGAAAGCAGCTGACGTCTGATGTTCAGGATGTATTTTTCAAGCTCTCATCTGATTGGAGAATAGAATAATAAGAACATGAGATACAAAGTGACATCATTTGCTTTAATAAGTATTTTAAATACACACAAACATAAAATGATAAATTAGAAATGATGTAATGATTCCCTCTCAGAGATTCATTTAGTGTTTGAGGCTCCTAGCCTTTGAATAATCAATAAATGATGGCACCTGAAAATAAAGTCTCCCCAATCTATAAGTAAGAAATGACTTAGATATTTTTAAGTAGAACAAGCCAATGTTTGAATGCTTTTAAGGCATTGATAAAATAGACTTCCTTCTTTCTTTCTGTCATTTGGCAGATTGTCCTATCCGCCTACGGTAGATTAATTTTTTTAAAAAAAATCTCAATGTTTATTAACAATTTTATCACCTTCTATAATTTAAAAATAACACAAGAGCATATTAAAAATCTTCATAAAGTACATAAAAGTCACAACCAAGGTATTCCCATTCAGCAAAACAATCACTACAGGTACTTCAGCAGCTCCATTATAGTGCCATGTTCCCAGGACCATTGACAAAACCATCTCTTCACAACCTGTGAAAAGGCACCTGAGTCTGGGCCAATCTGATCTTTGGGGAGTTGATATTCCACAGGGTTGTTGCCATGGCAGAAAAGGCTCTTCTTGGCTTCCACCAGATGACAGGTCATGGCTGATGGGATCTGATGGGTTGGATAGATGTAATGTCACTTGATTGAAGGCTTTCTACAGCTGCTATGAATCAAAGCTCCTTTAGTTCTCAATTAATTTTTAGGGCAACAATGATGAAATATGGACATCCTTTTGGGGAGATGGACAGCTTTATAATTTTGTTAAACAAACAAACAAGCAACAAGCAAGCAAGCAAACAAACAAACTGAGAAAGTCCAGATTCAGGTGGGCCACCTGTTTCCTTTTTTCCCCTAGAATTGTTGCAAGTGCAAGGTTGGATTTAATGAACTTTTACTTATGATTGAACCAGATGGGAATAATGTAAGATCAATTAGAATTGGTGTCATGCTGTGTATGAATTTTGATTTTGGAAATTTAAAATTTTGGTGCACCGCAGGCATTCTTTTAGAAACAAGAGGTGAATAAACATTTTGATTTCTTGCTGCTGTATTATTTGTTTATTTATTATTGTAATTAAATACTGCTTACCCCAGACTCTACATGAAGGTAATGCACAAAGCTAAATTCCTATTATAATATAGTAGCTCCTAGGAACATTGTTTAAAGTTGAATGACAGTAGCCTTCTGTTATAAAAATTGTGATGCTAGCTGTGTTTATTTGAGAGACATTTCCACTGATAAGAGAGGATCTAACTTTCCATTGACTTAGGCTTTATAACTTGGATCTTTCATTTTATTATTAGGTTTATATTTCATATTTATTTTGTATAACTCCAAGCAGTGTACCCAATTCTTTTACCTCCCATTTTTGGCCTAACAACACTGTGAAGTAGCTTGGACAGTGTCAGAGTGACTGGTTCAAAATCATCAAGCTGACTTTTATATCTAAAGGAGAACTCACAGTCTCTAGACCAGGAACATTAACCCACTACACCAAACTGGTTCCTAGATGCAATAGAAACTGTTGAAGGTAAAAGATTAAGAGCAATAACATTTGTATGTATACAAATTTTGTATGTATAAAAAGAAAGAAAAAGAAAGAGAGAAGAGAAAAAGCATTTCTTTTAGATGACATTGCCTATCGTATATCATGAAGTATATTGCTGCTGGTATTTACTAGTGTATTTTTATAGTCTATTTAGTATTTAAGCTCAAATATTTCTCAACATTTTATAAAATCCACAAACACTAAGTATTTACCATTCCTGAGTTGGGATTACAATTACTCAGACATATTTTTCATTGTTTTATTTTTATTTTTTGTTCTGTTGTCAAAAAATAAAACACTTGTCTTGATGAATCAAGCTGCTTAGATACTGATTAGTGAACTACTGCTGTGATTGAAAGCATAAAGACACATGTCACATTTTCTGCTCTCACAGTCTACCAGAAAAGCTGGCAAAGTAAACAACTCTTGAGTGTTTCAGGTTTTTGGAATCCTCACCAGGCAGACAGTGGCACTAACAGTGTTCCTCAGGGATTGTTCTCATCCCATTATCTAATCTTGATTATGTAGTGAAAGAATGGCAATTGTAATAATCAGACAGACAATGTTCTTCCAGTAGTAATAGTATGTTTGTCAGATATATTTCATAAGATTTGGATTGCTGTTTAGTTCTGTAAAATATTTCTACAGGTTCAGATGTATCTCCATGGTAGCGTCACGTGACATATCAGGACTCCTCCCCCCTTCGCTAAACCGAGTGTGGGAGTGGCCAGTGTGTGATGCATCTGGCCCATGGGCCGGGACTTAGACAGCCCTGCTCTACTGTGTTTTTCCTTGATGATCTCCAGAGGCCCTTCACATGATTTTTAATGCCTTCCCTGTCTTTTGTTTCCACCCACATATCTAACTCACAAGAGATGAACAAAGCCACTTCCTTCCTGTTCTCTTAACTTCTTGACCACATAGTGTTTTCTTATATTAAGTTAGTGTTGTATTAATTAGCTGATTGAAGTAGCAGGTGCCTACAATTTTCAAGACCATGGTACTTTTGAAACTAGCCACTGCTTTGGAACACATATCTATCAAGGAGAAACTGACTTACTTGGAGCTCTAATAATGTCTCTAGATTTCCTAAGCAACCATCCATTATTTTACTTTGTCTGTGCTATACTAGAGAAATGGAGGGCATTTTAACATGTCTGCAACCTTAGCTAGCCATCTAGAATAATACATGCTTTCGCCACTTCCAAAAGGTGATTTAAAGCAGTGAAGTGATTTGGAACCTACTAATCCTTTTGCCTCATACAAGGCAAACAGATATCTTATTATGATATCTTATTATGCCACCAGACTTGAAACTCTAGACCTAGAAAACCTAGAACTATGCCGCCTTCGGTCCGATCTAAATATAGTATATAAAATCATACATTGCAATGTCCTACTTGCAAATGAATACTTCAGCTTCAATCATAACAATACAAGAGTACACAATAGATACAAACTCAAGGTTAACCACACCAAACTTGACTGCAGAAAATACGACTTCGGCAACAGAGTGGTCAATGTTTGAAATATTCTTCCTGACTCTGTGGTTTCTTCCCCAAACCCCCAAAATTTAACCATAGACTGTCTACTATTGACCTCACCCTCTTCCTAAGAGGCATGTAGGGGGCATGCATAAGCACAGCAATCATGCCTACCGTCCCTGTCCTATTGTTTCTTTTTATTTTTCTTATACATATCCATCTCATGTATTCATAACTATGTATGTACCTATACCTGTTACCTTGTAAGCGATTGACAAATCAAATCAAATAAATAAACAAACAAACAAACAAATAAATAAATCTTTAGAGTAATTTTACAAATGACTAGGGCTGACACCATGTAGGGCTTTATAGGTCATCATCAGCACCTTGATGTACACTCACAAGCATATTGTTAACTGGTGCAGCTCACAAAGAAGTAAGATTGTCATGTGATCATATGAGGCATTCTCATTGCTGCTGGTGCTGCTGTATTCTGGATCAATTGAAGTTTATGCGTAGCCTTCAAGGGCAGCTTCACATACAGCACATTCAATTAGTCAAGATGTGAAGTGACTCGGGCACGAGTGAATGTCTTGTCTAGGAAAGAGCACAACTAGTGGGCTAAATGAAACCGTGCAAAGGCTTTCCTGGCCACAGATGCCATAGGCCACTGAGGAAAAGCTGTGAGCCCAGGAAGACTCCCTCCAGATTGCGCATCACTCTTTAATGGGCAATCAACCCATTTAAGGTTAAAGATGGAATATCCACCAATATAGGTTATCCTAACATCCATAGCATTCAAATTTAATAGGACCGAGTTCAGGATTCTTTTTCCTCATCCAAATCCACACAGTCTGTCTCCAGGTACTGGGGCAGAAACTTGACACTCACTTAGGTGGCTGATGGTATCAAACCCAAACCAGTGGGTGACCTTATTCAGTGCTTCATGCAGATATTGCATAGGGAGGGATAGAAAGTCAAATTCTATGGCACTATGATGGAAGGTGATTATTTGTAGTAATTATTTTTTCTCTACAGTTAATTTTTAAAATGTGCTTTTTTTTGCTAATTGCTATTACAAATGCAAAATACCAGAGTATAAAGCTGATTATTCCTGCTTTGGGTAGTGGGATGATCTTATATTATATCTAAGCTAATGCTGTACAATAAGACTGAGCACAGAATTTAATAATGTGCCAAAAATACTTTTCCTCCTAATAGGACCCATTGTCTTATAATTAATAGCAAGAAATTAATGAAAAATAGTTTTCATGAATGTCAATAATTCATTGAATCACAATGGATAATGCCAGCATCAATCTAAGTGCAATTATTGAACAAACAAAGAGAATCACAAACAATTATGCAGATTTTTCTACAGGCTTATTTTAAATATATAAATGGTCTATATTGCACATTGGGACTTTTGTTGTTGATTAAACTGATGTTTAAGACTGTTGCCCAACAGCGTTAATAATATAATCCATTTTCTTTATAAAGTCAACTGATTTGATTTCTAAAAATATTTCTATTAGCAAATTAGACTCCATCATTTGCTCAGAAAGCAATGGAACCAAAAATAGCTGAAGCTGCAAGACTCACACAATGCTTATGCAGTGTATAACACATCAAAGTGATTACAATTTTCTAGCTGAATGGCTGATCAGGGGATTGATACATATTCCCTCTTGGTCCTGCTGAGCCCATGTTCCAGGATTTGGTATACTATATATCAACTGACAATTTTCAGTTCTTAGAGCTTTACTTTTTGATCAGGGATTTGGGGATTCCATGCCTCCAATATGAAAAAAAGAGGAAAATTCAGGGTCTAGACATTATTCCACTCTTTGCCTTCCACCATTCTTTGTTGTATTTGCTTTAGCAACAAGGGAGAAAAAGAGTGACCTTGGAGAGCTGCCCCTCCAATTGCCCTAAAAACAAAAGGGTGCCATGTGACTTGTTTTGGGGGAAAAAGGGAGACAATCCAGGAGCCAATAATGGTAGAACTTCCAATTTGTGTACTCCCAACTGTTTGCTCACACAACTTTAGAGAAAACCTGTTCAACTTCTTTTCATGGTTTCCTCTAGAGCAAAAAACTCCCCTTTTACAACCCTCTAATCCCTTAATTCAGAGTCCAAAAATTAATTGACTCAGATGCAGAAGTGGTACCAGACCCAGATTCAGCAGCCTTTCTGTACTGTCCATGTAACTGACCATGAGTGGCACAGAATCAGTGCTTCCTTCCTTTCTTGGTTTTCATATATCTGGTTCAAGTTAATTTCTCCAACTGGGCACGCTATAGATTTCTGTGGATTGAGACTTTCAGAATTTCCAGGTCAGGCATTCTGTGCAGATTTTATTTGGTTGGGCTTTTTATCGAACACACAGAATGTTTTTAACACTTTGTACTAAATGCATGATCTGTGGACTTTGGTCACATTTGGTTCTCAAATCTGAGTCTCTCTAACAGTTGCAATTGAATTGAGCTTTTGAATTAACTATTATGTGCAAAAATTAAATACATCAGGTTAATTGTATTAATTATAATATTTAAATTTAGATTAAATTTACTTTGGATTATTTTATATTTTATTTTAGTTCAGTCCTCACCCCCTTCTTTGTTCTGACTCCATCTCAACTTTCAGAAGAGAGCCATTGTTTAATGTAACTCTTGAACCAGAAAAAGTTACTCAATCTTATACTCCAAAAATCCTGAATACTCCCGATGAGTTTGGCAATGACAGCAACAGCCCTATTTATCTTGTCAACATTTCTCTAAAAGGGTAGTTTTTCAATAGATTTTATGTCAATGTAAAAGACAGAAGAACCACAGATACTATATGATAGATTGATGAAATTATGAAACTTTGATATAAATTTTGTGGGCCAACTTAGAAAGATCACCTACTGTATAAAAAAATCAAGTTTCTTCGAATTTCTGTATCAGATTTTAAGTAACTATTTGTGGTTTCTTTATAATAGGGAAATAATTTTATTATTCTATTTCATTATTTAGCTTTGCATTCTATGAATTTATGAAATAAATTATCAACAATACCAGCTAACTCAAGTATGGAATGCTTTGCACTGAAGCTCAAATGTTTTGGTTTTTTTGTTACTAAAAATGAAACTTTCTACTTCCTGGCCAAAATAACATGCATAAGATTCACTGTTTGTCATGACATTTGGTACCAAAATAAAAGATTACTCATTGGGAGTAATCCGTGTATAACATTTATTTCATAGTCTCAACTGTCTACTTTCTAAGGAGAAAACAATAGCAGAACTTGAAATAAATCATGGAATGCAGCAGCAGCGGTTTGATGAACAATCAATAAATCATTTCTGCATAAAACTGAACACAAATTAATTTTATTTGATTGCCATTGTTGTCACAAGTAGAAGTTTTGAAAATAACCATGCAGCATGGATACTAGCATTCTATAGAATGACCTGTGGAGCCATTCACCTGTGGGCTCTGAGATAGAATCGGGTATTCTTTTTTTTTTTGAAAAAAAGTTTTATTGACTTTAACAACGAACAAAAACACATAAAACATGAAACATAAAACATAAAAGCATCATCCTCCTTCATAAATTTACAGACAGTGTATCGGTTGGTTTACCACTTTTTTTTGTGCATCCATTTCATAGTCTCCATTGTAGTTATATTACATAATAACTCATATTATCAGTCAACAATTATATAACCTGATATCATTACTAAACAATCATTTAACTATAATTTTGTTAATTCATACTTTAACGAGATAACTATCATTTACTTAATTTATTTTACAACAAATCATAAAGTCATACCAAGTCTATCTTAATAAAATTTTATAAAGATAGTATCAAAGAAATAGGAAAAAAAAGAAATATATATTCATTATATCCTAAGTTTCTAAATATTCTAAATATTCTAAGTTTCTAAATAATATCGGGTATTCATGCTATAAATACCTCAGACTGATATTCTTGTGCTGCCGGTAAACCCAAGGTGATTAGAAAGGTTTACACAGTCCGATTTGATTGACTTGAGTTTTCTTTCTCCTACTCCTGTGTAAGAATGTGACAAATATACATTAGATAAAATATATTGATGGATGGTTATGTGTCGTCAGGCCAGAGTCGACTGTTAGTGACATACCGCACATATTATTTTTCCAGAACTGTATGTCCCAAACCTGACCCACAGAACCTGCAATGATACACCTATTGTTGCTGCAATCAAGTCCATCCATCTTGCTGCTGATTGTCCTCTTTAACTTTCACTATGTTGAACTTTCCCATATTCTTGTTTTTATATTCCATGTTACCACTGTAATTCTATCTTTGCCATTTCAGATTTGTTTTCCTGTGTTTCAACTTCAGCTTTTAGACAAAGGCTTTACTCTAGCTATACCATAAACACCATTAGTACTTTGAAAAATCCTAAATTCTACCTCAGAAGCATGTTGTGCGATCTGACCTGAGGGACGCATTAAGTGCTACTGTACTGCCAATTATTTTGTATTTTCTATCAATACGTTGCTCTTAATAAAAACATAATCATCCATTGCCTTTTCCTGTGCAGCATTAAATGATATCTTCATTGGTTGTCACTGACATCAATATCTCCCTATATCATTTCTACCTGATATAAGTGCCTACTTACTTTAACTGGGAAGTTGAGTTGACATTCCTGCCTTGGGTGACCTTGCAAATGGATATGTTTTTGGCATATATTCTTAATGTTCGTTGTTCAACCTTCCCAGAACACGTCTTCAATAGTAATATAAAATTAGCTACAACCCTCATTGACAACTGCACCTTAACAGGATGTGCAGCATTTCAGACCTGATATCAAAAATGTACCTTGGTAAAAATGGGAGGAGAGAGCTATGTATACACTGTTCTGCATTCCTGAATGAAGGTGTCATGTCACTGATTATCCTACTGATTATCTGTGTTGCCTTTGTGCCATGCCCCAGGTCATCACAGAAGGGTGGGATTTAGATCTAACAATAAAAATCAAATAGACAATTTATCTTGGAAGATGATATTCTGAAACAATATGGTATTATTATTATGAAAGGCAAGAGAAAATAGGACACTATGGAATACATTCAGTGGAAGGACTTCCTTGTTTCTTAGAATCATTACCTCTAATAAAAATGCACATTTGTTACTGGAACCTAAAAGGCTGTCACTTGGCAGATCAGACACTGTGCAATGTTTGGTGATTTAAATTGTTAATCAGCCAGTAGGGTCATTTTAGATATTTAATGAGAATGCTCAACTCCTAGAAGTGCTTTCAAGCCTTGATTTAGAACTTAGTATAAACCGAAGAGGTTCTAATAGAATATTGCAGAATTTGACACGAAAGACCCAATATTAAGTCAAGGCAATTTGCCATTTGCAGATAGCAAAGCATGTGTTCATTTAATAAGTACAGCAGTTTATTAGATTTCAAACGCATAATATCAAACAGAACTGTACCTCTGGTGTATTTAGTGTATATTACAACTCTTTTAGTATATACATAGTGCTACACAATACCCTCATGTATTCTGAAGGTAATATCAGAGTTTGGGTCAAGAAAACAGAGTAGTCCTTGCTACATGAAATCTTATGTTAATGTGGAGTTTCCCCACATGTCTGAAAATAGATTGATGTTATTTTCTGAGAAAAGAGTCTGTCTGTGAAGAACTGATGTAATCATGGACAGAATTAAAAAATCCTCAAATGATTCAAAATGCAGATTGTGCACAGAAGCGAAAGAAATAGTATATCATATGCTCAGCACATGTAAAAAAATTGCACAAACTGATCACATACAACAATATAACATATTACCAAAATAATTCACTGGAACATCTGTAAAACTTATGTGCCAGTAGTGAAAAATTGGTGAGAACATAGAGTTGAAAAAGTAGTCAAAATGAATAGATTAAAATATTGTGGGATTTCCTAATGCAAACTGATAAAGCCTTAGCATAAAATACCCCAGATTTAACTATGGTTCAATTGATGTGGCAATACAGGAGATTAAGTAGAGTAGAAGATTACAGAAAAAGATTACAAAGTGTCAGGATATGAAAATCAAAGTTTAAAAATTATGGTATATTGGACAGCACTTAGAAAATCTACATATTGACAAAATTTCCATCTGTCAATTACAAAAGGCTATGTTGCTGAATCTGCACGTATACTGTACTGATACATTACAACAACCTATATTCTTGGGAGGACTTCAGTGTCCATGAAGGCACAGTCTAAAGAACTAGCAGCTGTGATTTCACATTATTATGTACAGTATATAATAAAAATGCTAAAACATAACACCTCAGGCTTAACAATTGTTGATAAGGAAAACAAAATATCTGGATAATGGATTTTGCAGAATCTGGAGAGAGCAGAATAGAATTGGAGAAAATCACAAATAAAAAGACCTGCAAATAGAAATAAAATGACTGCGGCAAAAGAATGCAAAGATAGTATCAGTGGTAATAAGTCCCTTGGGCACTATTCTAAAGCAATTGCTGTATCACTTGAATACCACTGGCATTGACAAAATCACCATCATTACTTACAAAAGGCAGCTTGAATTTACATCCCATCAAACAACATCTGCCTATTCCAGGTCCTTGGGAAGGATTCAGTAGATGGATAAACTTGCCACATCTGGCTGACTGTGCTACCAACCAAAAGACAACAAATTAAAGTATTATATACCTGTTTTCTGCCATCTAATATCTGGATTTTGTAGCCAATCATAACCCTATTCTTTGCATTCATCATTTCTGAGCTGGACTGGGCTAAGCTAACAAAAAAAAAGTCTAACCAGTGAGATCAAGAGTGCTTAACTAGGTAGATCAATTCACGCTCATGAGGTTCTTTTGCTAAAGCTGAACACTTGAGAAGAACATATTGTATATGATGTGAGTAAAAGATATTGCATGTTCAGTTGACTTAATAGCATAAGTAAATGAGTTGAAAAACAAGAAGCATATGTGACAATATTATCACCCATGAACTTTCATATCTGATATTGGTGAAGGACATCTCCTTTGTTAACAGTTGGATCTATCCTTCTGAAAGTTCTAATGCTATTGAGTAAAAGTTCCATGGCTGTCCAGCATATATGCTTTCTCTATTTAAGATGGTGAGGCTTTTGGGAGTCATAGGAATGATGGGAAATAGAGTTTAATACATCAAGAAACATCAAGAAAGGGCAGGTGGCCTTCAATTAGTATAGATTAGTATAATTTACTAAGGCAATGTTTCCCCAAAAGGAAAAGTTGGCATAAACAGTTTGAGAATGTAGTTTTGCTCAGAAAGAGTCTATGAATCCCATCACTGAACCAAACAGACTGGAGAAGAAGAGTGGAGGTGTGCCTTTTCCTTGGATCCAGCCTTATTTCTATATGTAATGTTCATTTCATGCATCACATTAAATATTCCAAGAAATAATATCAAAACTACCCCATGAGATGTATATCTTTCAGCAAACATAGCAAGATTAATTTAACAAAATCCTCAAAGAATAGCAATCCTGTTTATTCAGTGTGAAAAGATCATGAAGGAACATCAATATTTTGACAGTTACTGAAGCTGAACGTCACTGCACTTCAGGCCAAGAGAGGGAAAATGAATGTATAATAAATAGTCAATAGAATACATGTGATCATATCTTGGCTTTTATTGCTATTAAGTAAGTAACTAAAAAGCATCTTAGTAGCAATAAGAGACTCATCTCTACAAGTCAGCATCCCCGCTGAAGTCCTGCAGAATTTTTTTTTAAAGTTTTATTGTTTTTTTAAGACAAACATAAACAAACACAACATAAAAACATCAGACCATCTTCCATATATGTACGTACAGTGTGTCGATTGGTTTAAAAATTGTTTTGTGCTTCCACTTCATAGTCTTCAATTAGAATTACATTGTATATGTTCTCATATTGTCAATCAAATATTCCTAAATACATTAACATCATTGTTAGTCAGTCATTTGACTATACTATTATTCATTCATGTTTTACAAAATAATCCATATTTTACTTAATTTATTTTATGACAGTTCATATTTCCATCTCAAATCTATCCTATAATCATTTTGTAGATATAATAAAAAAATACATCTTTATATATTCATTGTGTTCTAAAAATCTACATATTTCATTACCATTTTTATTGTCTAACCATTGATAGAATAGATCCCAAATTTTATAAAATTGTTTATCTTCTTGTTCTCTGATTTCAAATGTCAATCTACTCATTTCAGCACATTCCATTATTTTCTTAATAACTTCCTCCTGTGTTGGTATTTTCTCATTTTTCCAGATTTTAGCAAATACAATCCTAGCCACCGGTGCAGAATAATTTTTCACTCTTGGCTGATGGAGCTTTTCTCTCATCCAGTCTTTGGTGCATGTTTCATTGTCTGGCTGAAATAAAAAAACAAGCATAGCTGAATTTTGGAAAGTATACTTGAAAAGAAATGCAATTGTAGGATGTCTTTCCATTTGGTTGTCTGACCCCAGGCAGGTTTTCTGCTTTTATAAGTTATTATCTTATTAAGGCTTTGCTTCTCAACAGCCCCATGGAGAAATATTTGTCTAGGGGCACTTACAGTTTGCAACTGCAAAAAATAATAATAATCCTGGCCATCAGCATCTTGCACATCATAAAGGATTATTTGTAAGCAGACTTAACAAAATGCTGAGGAGTAAGGTTTTGTCCATTCTGTGATATCTAAGTTGACTGTGAAACCCAATCAACATTGTTGGTTGTTATATTAATTTTAGAGTTATATTCCTTCTTTCCTCTCTGAATTGAAAGCATTTTCCCTTCTAGTTTCATTCCCACCACAACCCTATAACATTAGCCAGGCTGTAATATTGTGAATGTAAGTGAGCATTCCTGGCTGAATGTGAATTTGTCATAGATTTCATCTTCCTGAAGTAGTCCAACACCCATAAATTATTCATAAAAGAAACAATACTGTAACCCTATATATAAAACTTTTTAAAAAGAGAAGTGTTAGTTAAGAGTTACTGCTGAACTTTGGAAAGTTTGGTTGACTGCAAAAATGAGCTAATCATTCCATATGGAATTTGGAGAATGTGACAGACTCGGAGATCCGTTTTTTGGGCCAAGTTTGCTGGGTGCTCCTAGCCAGCCTGAAAGCATTCCTAACCTTGATGCATCATCTGGAGACTGATGGAGGCATAAAAGGAATGAATGCAGTGCTGAAGCAGTACTTACATTCCTTTTACCAACTTCTAGCAAGATGATTGAGTGGATCTGTAGGCAATGGCTGAATTTGCACACAACAATCCACAGCATCCACCCACACAGATGACTCCATTTCTGACCAACTGTGGGTTTTCCCCATAACTATTTCTCCTGACCATGTCTGACTCACTTGTGCCATCCTTCAGGACTTCCTCCAGGAGCTGCAAATCTTACATCAGTTTTTAAGAGGATTTAAGAGGATGCCTGGCCCATCAATTCCTCCTCCAAATTTCACCTCAGACAGAAACATGGTCTGCAGGGTGACCTAGGAAGATGGGTCATGCTTGGGGGGAATATTGTCATGGATGGTACTGAAGTGGGCTTAGTCAACAAGGAAGTGCCTACTACAGGAACTAGGGAGCGGAATGTGGCAGATCATCTAGGAGAAGAGGAGAACTCTGATTCAGGAGTGGATGGATAAAGTAGAGGTGGAGATACCAGGAACTTCAAAAGGGCCACAGGAGTGATTGGATGAACAGCTGGCTGACAATGGAAAGTCAGAAATGCACCCGCAGCCAAGAGCCTTGGAAGGCCAGCCAGAAGTGAGTGTGGAAGAGGGACATAGTACAATTGATGAGCAGAGATGAGGAGAAACTTCCCCCTCTGCCTGGTCCTAGGGCACACAGGGCCAAGAGGGGAGAGGTGCAATTGAGGTCAGTGAAGCTACTCATGAGGAGGAGGCTTTCCCTCCTAATGAGTTGCTCTGGCTGATAGCTATTTATCCTTGCAAGTGCAACAGAGTGATATTGAGAACAACTCTTCCAATTCAAATTGTGTGTTTGTTCAGCCATTGTATATGTTGCTTTGGAACTTAGTCTTTGATTCTGTGTCTGGATTTTAGATGTTGCCTGGTGGACCTTGGAATTCATTTTGTTTTGTGGGATTTGGACTGAGAATTTGTCTTTCCTGGACTTGCTTTATATTTTTCATGACATGGGAAACTGAATTCATTGGATCTTGCTCTGATTCATGGCTGGTGAAGTCTCAATAAAGATTTCAAATCCTTGTAGCATGTGCATGTGTGAGTGAGACAGGGCAGACATATTTAAATTTAGTTTGCATTATAGAATATGTAGTAGGAGTGATGTGATGGCCTAGAGGTAGAGCTCTCACTTCACAATCAGGAGGCTGTGAGTTCCATCCTAGGTAGAGGCAGATATTTCTCTCTCTGGGCACACTGAGAATATATCTGCTGAACAAAACACATTGGTGACAGGAAGGGCATCCGGCCATTAAAACACTTGGTTAGCTCCATTCAGTTGCCCAGACTCCATCCCACAAGGGGTTATGGGGTCGTTAAATGAAGATGATTTTAGAATATGTAGTAATAAAACATGTAGTAAGAAAAAGGTATGAAATAAGAAGATATAGTTTAATTTCCATTGTTGCTTATTAGATATTGTAATTTTGACCTTCTCTGAATTTTGGTCTGGAACTCCAGGCAAATGAAGCTTTTTAATTCCCACAATGTCCTCAGCTTAATATTTGGGACATTAAATGAAAAGAATGACTAGACCAAATTATCTAGTATTATTTAGGGCATGTTCATCACTGTCCTAAGAACTGGCAAGATGATTTTCAAAGGCAAGTTAGCCAGGTTAGATTTGGGCCTGTGAGATGACAGATTTGTTTGTTTATTTGTGTGATGTAAACTGTACACTAAGAGGTTGGAAAATGTGTAGGTTTTGGTTAAAGTGCCTGATTTGTGAGCCAGAAATATGTAACCAGGGGTGGGAGTCTACCTGGTCGGACCAGTTCTATAGAACCAGTTGTTACAATTCTGCACAGTTCAGAGAACTGGCAAATCACACACCACTGGCTGGCCCCTCCCCTACCCACCCAGTCACTCATTACCTGGCAAATTTGCCTGCATTTGGTAAGTTGCTATTTCCCCCCCCCCAACCATCAGCTGTTCTGCTGTCCCAGGAGATTTAGATTAGCTAAAAAGTTGGAAATCGTTGGGTTTCTTGCTTTCGAGATAATCTAAAAGCAGAGCTGAACCTTCCTTAGGACTGAAGCTTCTATTTTTCAGTGCAGACTCAAGTAGCAGATTGCAGAAAGGTAGATCTCTGAGTGAATCTGTGATTCTATGAGCAACTCAATCTGCCTGCCTGCTTTGCCTGATTTAGGGTATAAGTTGCTCTTTTTTTAAATAAAAAATTCAATATTTACATACATAGTATGTTCTGAGTTAATTTTCTGAGTTTGCTTGCTAGAATATTTTATGAGACAGACTCAGGTAGCAGATTGCGGAAAGATAGATCTCTGAGTGAATCTGTGATTCTGTGAGCAACTCAATCTGCCTGCTTGCTTTGCCTGATTTTGGGTAAAAGTTGCTCTTTTTTAATAAAAAATTCAATATTTACAGAAATATTTATAATATTTACAAACAAGCCATGCCCACCCAGTCACATAACCATCAAGCCACACCCACAAATTAGGCCACACCCACAGAACCAGTTGTTAAGAAATTTGAATCCCACCCCTGTATGTAACGTTTACGCTTCACCTCAAGCTTGGTCGTAGAACTACCATACAATCTAGCCATGATTCAGTTCTTTTGCTTGTTATATAATGGAGATACGTACTTATAGGGTATTGGCTAAAAATGTATGAGAATGTTTAGCCAAGACCAGTGGAAGAATAATTGGTTAGATAAACGATTTTTTTCATATTACTTATTTATAGCAGGTCATCGCATATCAGTCTTACTGCCTAGATTTTCCTGTTGACTGAGCATGATAAATAAGACTATAACAGATTAGCACAGGATTTGCTTCTTTCTCTACCATTTCAGTTATATTTGGTAATATGTAATATGCAAATGTAAGACATGTAAATATCCTATTTGGTAATATGTAATATGTAAACCTTTTTACTACTAGGCTTTTAGACTTTGTTACTAACATAGTTTCTGGGGTGAGAGTGGGTGCTAGGGATATTTGTATTAATAAGAAAAGGAAGAATAGTCTCTTAAACAGCTAAGGCAGAATTGGATGGGGTAAATTTAATGTTATGCAATATTAACTTCATCAATCCTAAAAGAAAGTATCTTGTTTTTGAGTCATTGATTGTACCACCAAACTGTCACTGAGGTAAAGAATTCTTTAGCCTAAATAAGTTTGAACACTTTATGTATTATATGCCTATTTACGTTTTCCTGTGCCGAGGAGGTGCTTCACAACAATGGTGGTCGCTACAGTGTTGCTGAAAAATTTCTTAAATCCCTATCTTCCAATTTCATCCTGAAGGTCCAGTGCCATGTGCAATGTCTTGTCTTTCTGAATAACATCATTAGGTATTTGTTCAGATTTCTGGTACCAGCCTTACATATTTGCTAAGATATTCCTCAGCATGAGGTTGTTTCCTCATGCCTGATTAGATTATTAGATTATTTACATACAGATACAAATACATGTGTGCAAAATAGTCTCAGTAACATATCAATTTGTTAATACAGTTAAATAGTTGAACTTCTCCAAAATAACTTCAGGAAAAAGGTTAGGCTGCTGCTTCCATGTACTTGGCAAAGAACCCTGGTTATTCATTGTATGTCTAAAGAGAAGTGCAGTTAGAATGTTATAACTGGTTTGTTCAGGTTCCTGGCTTAGGGATGAATAATTGTATTAAATGTCCTTGAGCAAATAATAATTACTATTATTTTTGCAACCTAAGATATTTTACTGGATTCTGTAAGCTTACAAAATAATCTTGATGAAGATGGTAATTTTAGGGGGTTCTCTTTTTGAAATGAAATATCTGTTGTAAGTTGTGAGACCTATTTGGGATACATTCTGAAAAATTAGCAATAATCACGTCCTAATAACTTTGCAAATTTTTACCAATAGAGCAATTTAGTTCAATGTATTGCATTGTAGAAATCATACACAGTGCACACTGCTTAATGTTAAAATAAATGTGTATATTTTTAAATAGCTAGACAAAAATGAAGCCAAAGTAGACAACATCTGATATTTTTTCCTGAATTTCTGGATATTAATATACTGCTGTACATGCAGAGAGAAACCAAGATATTGACAGCGGAACCCTTATTTGAGTTAAACATTTTTAAAATATATTTATGACAGACAATATATATTTATATGTAATATACATTAATAAATAATAACTATAACTATTACCCTGTTTAAATAGCAGACTTACAATTATATACTGACACATTTTACTGGATCAAATCAGCACAAAGTGTAAACAGGTAATTGACCATGTTTCCGCCTATGACTTAAAATATTAAATGTTTTAATATTTTATTAAATATTAATGGTCACTCTATGAAAATAAATAACTAAAATTCAAACTGTTAAAAGTATTTGATTAATATCTTTCAAGTTTACATTCATTTCAGTCTTCATAATATTCATAACATAAGAATGACCAGTTTTGTCGCTAATGAAACGAAGTATTTTTTTAAAAGCTTACTTAGAATTACCTCCCTAAGCACTGGAGCTATGTAACAGGAGTTACAACAGGATGATTTTACCTACTTCTGTTACTATTGTTAAGTAAGCAAAGCCTTGGAACTTCAAGTTTTGTACTACCGTGAGCAGCTACAATGAACTCATTCTGGAGTTTCATGGTAAGTAAAATAAGCAAATGGCAGCTTATTTTCATTTCTGATGCCATTTTGATCTGAAGAAGTCTTTTAATAGAGTATTTTACCTGTTTTGTGTTTGGATCAGAAGTACCAAGAAGTACTGCAGTCCTGGAGCAAAAATAGCTTTTCAGTTTTGCTAGAATTAACAGCCACATCAGAATCATGACAATTTTTCATCAATAAATATAGAAATAATGCTAATGAAAAGCTTAAGGACATGATCCAATCTTAAGAGTACAAGGCCAACATAGAAAAAGTTCATAGGCTTAATAGAATTTTGTTTGCTCCCTCCGTTTTTCTGTTAAACCTCTGAGTTTTTATGCCTGGGTGAATTGAGAGCATGTACGTACTTGATATAGAATGATGGTCAGCTACCAGCACAAGTTACAGACTTTTCCATCACATGAAAAAATAACCCAGTGTTTAACATTACTTTGTTTCTGTGACTCTGACTCTTTGTATTGTTTCAATGATCATAGATATGGAATAAGGATCATAAAGATTGCAGTGTTTTTTTAATGGAAAATTCTGCTTGGTCATTTTGATGAGATGTTTCTCCTAAAAATATTTAGTGCGATAATAGATGCTGATAAAATATATTAAGTGAGAAGTGTGAATAATATGCTGAACCATTTCCTTTATGAGATCAGTCAGGACATTTCAAACATTGAGCCTTTCTATACACAAATTTGGTTTATCCTATTCTACAATGCAGTATTGTGTGATGAATTCACAATATGTTCTTCTTTCTTATCTTGAAATCTGAAAATGATATTTAGGAAGATGATCATAAAACTTAAATATGAAATATGGAACTGCTGTTGTCTATGAAGTGCTACTTGGGTTCTGCAAGATGCAAAATATAAATATTTAAAAGCAACATGTATATACAGTATTACTAACTCCTAGAAATACATATTTGCATAAATTAATATTAGAAGTTGTAACAATACAGCTTGTAAAATACCCTTCAGGAAATCTCGACACACATACACACACATACACACACATAAAGGGAAAGAAAGGAATACTTTGGAATATTGACCTTTGCACCTAAAAAATATTTTGTTAACTGGATACAGTCAGGAATAACCCACATGTTGCACTGAAAAACTATTGTTGATTTTTTAAAAATCCAAAATAAATATTATTTTAAAAAAGGCATGACAGTATACTGTATATCAATCATGTAATTAGCTTTGGTAAAGGAAAATAAAAATAGAGAAATTTTACATTTCTCCCTCTGTAACTAATGGAAGATTACTGGAGCTGATTTAAGTGAGGAGAGAAATACAATAAGAGATTCATGCATCTTTTCTTTTGTAAAATCAGGTCATGCTTCTATAGTATTTGATAAATTTTATTTCTTGTCCTACCATTTTCCCATGTCCAGCAGTACAGGAGTGGAAGTAATACAATTAACTAGCTTCACTGGTTAAATACATAACCAACATGTTGAAATGCCCATCTATGGCTTGTAACAATCCATGGCTTGTAGCAATCTCTGGGCATTTATAATTTGTTTAATTTGATAAGCTTCGCAATAAGGCTATATTTTTCGAAACCAACAGAACATATGGTGAGGATGTTTGTTGGACACAGTTGGCCAATAATGATTCAGTTCATAGACAGAAATGAAATTACAGGTTTAAAAAAAATTGAATATAAATAGAGCCAATTGAATTTGTTATCTGTTATATGTATTAGATTAGTATTAAAGAAAATTTGCATATTGATTGTAAATTAACCTTTTAAAAACTGGTGAAAAATGTAAATATTCAAATCCTGATGATTTTTTTCTTTTAGCAGCAATTTAAACTGTAGTTTCCACAAATTTACAGATTTTAATCAAAATATGTAATTGGTTAGTTTACTATCCCTCTCCTCCCTCAATTTTAAAATGCCTTTTAATAGACCACCAAGGGTATTTACACATATACAATTTTAGGATTAATTTAAGCATTTAAATTTACGGGTAAAATTAATCTGGTTTCCTTTTATGTTTTTTTTAAACACACGCACTGCCTATTTTGCTATGATGTTAATTCTACTGGAGCCAGTAGGATGTCTCTTTGTTTCTCTAATGCTGTGGTTCAGCAATGCTCATATAATAGTACCAGCCATTTTCTATCTAGACTCCACTTGGAAAATACTTCATTCCGCGGGAAAGTAATGGAAAAATGGCAGCAGCTTAGGGAAATAATGGAGTCCACGAATCTCCTCTAATTTTATGACTCACTGAAAATTATCATTCTTTTGATGATTTAGTGATTTGTGAATAGCAAAAAACGTTTCTGATTATCCTTAGTAATTTTCACTTTCAAGAATACAAGCCATCTTTCCAGCTTTTCCTCTCAGATTGAATTCTCAATTCAAATTATTGCTGTAAAATTTTTTGACTGCTGAGAGAAGAATATTACATATTAAGATATTTAATTAGCTTTTGATGGATTATCTAATGTATAATTCACATTTCAATAAAAATGATATTCTGACCAAAACTAATTTCTTTACTACAAATCAAAGAATTTTTGCTGCACTGGTATTGGTTTACAAGAGAAGCAAAAATAATGCAGAGAGAATGACTTGATACATCCAATGAACAGAAAAAAGTCACTAGTTATGGAAAAGCAGCAGAGGGAATAAATGTAGTCAGCCAATGAAGAAAATCTTTGGCGTGTACTGGATCTCAGTAATGTGACAGCATTTCTCTGTTTCCCTCTGCTATTGAGGAGAAAGGAAATGTTATTCAAGAAAATATTCCATAATGGCTGAGCACATTAGTAGCACATGCAATATACAAAACTATAGTTTTAGAATTTAGTGTGGAACACAAATTAAAAATAACAATTCACTCTTTTTTATTGTATCTGAGAATAAAAAAAGACAGTGTCAACAACCATGCAGGTTTTTATTTTTTACTTTTGCATTGATTGATCACTGTAGATCAGAGGTGTGGAACTATGGCCCTTTTATGACTTGTGGACTTCAACTCCTAGAATTCCTGCTGGCTCAGGAATTCTGGGAGTCCACAAGTCATAAAAGGGCCATAGTTTCCCACCTCTGTAGCTAGATACTGGTGGATGGATGTGTTCTTCCTTCCCAAAAGGCAAATTAAAACGGCTTTGGAAATAATGCACAAAACATGGATATAATTAGGTGAATGCATGCATGATAGCAATTTACCAAGACGTATTTTGACACTGACTACAAAAGGTTATATGTGAGGCACTCATATAAACACACTGAATCCACATTGTTAGATGTTATACAAAGCTATGATTTTGACACAAGGTCAACCTTGTAGTCTAATCAAGCAGTTGGCTACCTAGCAATGTTCCACAATGAAAAAAAGAATCAGAAAATCCAGGTGATTAAACTGCTGCCAAGAAATATCATTTCAGATGACAAAAGGGTTATCAAAAGTTTGAATAGTGTTATACATAAAATAAACTCTGCATATTTAAAACTAGCATGCTTGGAAAGCATTAACCAGCTAGCTTTTTAAAAAAATGACTTTTAATGATAGAAAATGCTGAAGAGAGGTGCTAAAACTCCCTTTTAATTTCTTCCCAGATCACTTTGAGCACTGAATATTTTTTAAAAAACCTCAAGGGTGCTCTAGATATAACTACTTGAAAACCAGGATGGTTGCATCATGGCTATTATTTTGTACAAGCTTAATAAAGGGGTAACTGCTGAGAGAAAAGCCTTAATTTTCATGAAGGAAAAATGTTATTAGTAGAATATTTCAATTTATTAATTGCAAGGGGCTGACTCTACTTTAAGAAATATAAAATATACATGTTTGTTAAATCTATTAATGTCAGGAGCACGATTTATTGCTGGAGATCATAGAATCTATACGTTTCTTTCCTTCCTTACTACCAGACAGGATGCACTAGCTGATGTTGAACTTCTTTCTCCTCCTAC
This sequence comes from Pseudonaja textilis, assembly GCF_049901715.1. Taxonomy (NCBI): domain Eukaryota; kingdom Metazoa; phylum Chordata; class Lepidosauria; order Squamata; family Elapidae; genus Pseudonaja; species Pseudonaja textilis. The sequence goes on along the minus strand of NC_141997.1, from coordinate 23,512,141 downwards.
TTTTGAAGGCAAGGGAACAATGTCTGTGACCATTTTTTTTTTGATTAAAAAAAAATCAACATAATTTTTCCTATTAAACTTGCCACACAAATTAATTATATATTTCAAGAGTTCCTCTATTTCAGAAGTTTCCATCCAAACTATAAACTAGAACAGCAGTTGATGGTCTCATTTTTTTCCCCAACAACGTCACTAAAATAGCAGTGCTAAATATTGGCTTTTGTGTTATTACACTTTGTTTAAACTGTGCATGTTAAAATGTTAGGAGCTTAACACAACATTTGGTTTCTTATTTCTAAAATGCCCAAGACTAAATGTTCACTACTAAATGTTTACGCTTGAAGTTAACTTTCAGTGGTGCAGCTCTGGGAATGCTGCTGACGTTCAGCAGCTCAATCTTGTTCCAGGATGTGCAGAATAAAAGCTGCCAGTTAGCAGATGGAGGAGAACTGGGAAAATGGGGATTCTGAATTTGCAAATTACTTCTAGCTGTGCAAATTAGTGATATAAATTTTAAAGAAACCAATGTGTTTCTTTTCCTGGATGTTGCATTTTCTCTCTTATTGACATTCAAATACCATGGTGGAATGAGATACATTATAATTCTACCCAACATGTTTTTGATAATACTGTATAAGTGTTTATTCCAAATTGTTCCTCTTTCAAGACACAAACAAAAAGAGCTGCATGGTAGTGGGTTTCTTTTTTTTTGGTCTCCATCCATTTCTTCCCAAGCTACTTTTAATTTCCCATAGCAGCATACCCTGTTGCACTATGGGTGAGGCAAAAGCAGTATTTCTCTTCATCTGGTCTGTTGTCATTTCTCCTCTGCCGTGGATACTTCTGGACTTGAATCCATATCGCTGAAGGCCTCTTTATTTGTAAAAGTAGAGCTCAGAGTCAAAGTGTGTCGAGGGTTCACTGGTACCAATTCATTTAAAACAATATTGTCACTTTTCACAAGAGTAGCCTTGTCCATATTCTCTTTACTGTACTTTGCAACAACAGCATCAAGAAAGTCTAGTTTGGGTGGTAAAGTGCCACTTTCAAATAAGTATTTTGCTAGATAGGACACTGCAATGTTTGTAAAGAAAGAAGTAAGCATAGCTAATGTCTTAAAAGGAAATCTCTGGATGTATCCGCTACCATCATGATACCAACCAGGATACAAAATCAAAGGCTGTAAGGATAGGTAAGGCTCTCCACCAGTAATTCGAAGTAGGAGTCCTAATAAGTATCCTACAATGGCGCCGTAAGTATTTGTTGCTTTGATAAAAAGAACACATAAAAGTTGGGGGAAGATGATGATGTAAACCAGGTCAGAGCTGAGGTACCACAGACCATATATGGTTTGAGCTAGCAGAGCCATCACTGTTGCTGCAGCTCCAAATACAAAAATGGTAATTCGCATGACCCAAACTATTTCGTTGTCTGAAGCCTGTAAAATATAGGAACAGTTTTATTTTGCTTTCTATTACAGATATTTATATACTACATAGGTATCAACAGAATTATATGAATTCAAAATGATAAAAAATGTTGTTAATTAGAATACTTATGGCTCATAAGCAATCGGATATCTATAACCTAACCAGTAAATAAAGAAACTTAGACATATAAGATATATCTAACATTAACAATGATTTAATATCCTGAATCATGATAATGCCCTTTCCTTCACAATTCTGTTCTGTTCTTTCAATCAATTCTGGTATAAAATAAATTTTTCCTGAAAGATAGGAAAATATTATTACAGTATTATTGTTGGTCGCACAGTCATCTGGATTGTGATTAGAATGGATTTGACCTTTTTTGTCTGTCTATCAAGTCCTTCCCAAGGACCTAGGATAGGTAGGTGTTGTGTGAATTATTATTATTAGTAACAGTAATATATCCTGGAATTTTATACATATAAAACTCAAGATAGCAAACTATTCTCTGCTTGTACAACCTGGAAGGAGAATATTATATGTAACTTTTTCAGTCTATAAACTGTTGGGAAAATTATCTATGCTTTTTCTGATTGTGAATGTGACCAGCAGAAGAAAATCCAAATGACTGGAAACTCCTTTGAATACATGCAGGAGAATTGTTTTCAACCGCATTCAGGTCAAAAAGGCACTTTTAAAATTTTGTTTAAATGCTGCATCTTCATACATGGTAACATTGTATTTAAGTTATCCAGGTGTGGCAAAGTTTCCACTTTGCTACTCTTTCATTAGTCAAAATCCTGTAAGTTTAAATTCCAATATTATTCCTTCTATTTAACAAGTTATTCACCTGGCTATGTTTTACTTAATTCATAGTTGCCTACTCAGTTACTTATAATTAAATAAAGTAGGCAAAGGCCACTTCTTTGGAGCATATCTGCCTATCTCACAATTTTCAGCGTGAAATGTACAATGAGAATTCATTGAAAAGATCTGCCGGTATAAATCATTAACATTCAAGTCATCAATCAATTTTAAGAGATAAGATTGCAGCTCATGTTCAGTATAAGGTATAGGCTTGCTTTTTCCCTTTAAGCTTTGAAGATTAAAAACTATGGCAGATTTTTGCTTCTAAAACATCCAGAAGTTTGAGAATATCAGAAGCAAGCGAGCATAATTCCTTCACTTCTCAATGATTGTCATAGATTGAACACCAAATGATTCAAGGTACTCTTTCCTTCCTATATACATGAAAGTATCAACTGCCAGCTACAGCTCTTATAACATTACAAAATGATACTGTGTTTATAATATAGCCTTACAGTTTGCCGAAATGAAAGCTGGTATATATTTCGTGCAAACATAGAACTTGCTGATAAAATGGAAGAGTCAGCAGAAGACATTACAGCAGCAGACACTGCCCCAAGCCCGAAGAATGAAATGTACACTGGACAAAGATGTTGAAGGACAATTGGTAATATCATGTCACTTTCATTTTTAGCTTTAGGGTCTTCACCAACATATTCAGTCTGATTCCAAGCTGTAACATAAACATACATTAATTACAGTACTAGTGGATAGACCTGTACCTGAAAAAAGAAATCAATAATCAGAGTAGTTATGGCTCATAAGCAATCTGACATCTATAACATGACCAGCAATTAAAGAATCTTAGATATACAAGATGTATCTAACAGGAATGTTTATTTAATGTGCTGGATCATGATAAAGCTCTTCCCTTTACAATTCTGGTATCTGTTCTGTCCAATTCTAAAAACAGGGTTTTTTTAAAAAAATAAATAAATAAAAAGTTGGATTTAATTGCTAGATTCTGTGGTCTTTGCCAATATTCACAATCAAAATACAAAATATACCTTCACAAGTTTTAAATTTATGGTTTAGATGCCAAATTTGGCTAGCATTATGCCAAATTTGCAGTTGTGAAATCTAGTAGACTTTAAAAGGCTTTAGGCTAAACATTTAATTCATGTTTCATAAAGGTCAACTATACAGTACATCATGGATACAATTAAAATTTAAATAGATCAGTTGCCCAAATGGCCTTTCCAAACTGAATTCTATTCTTCTTTGAAAATGTTTGGGATAGCATATTTGTTTTAATACTACTGGGGACTACACCATAATGATGAAAATAGCACTGATACATTGCAAACATTGTAAGGTTGCTACAGCTTTGAGATAACACATCTCTACTCTGGATATTCATTTATTGCTAGATATTCACTTTCAAATTGTGTAGAGGCACATTTCTTGAACCCTCAGAACCATTAATTTGTTATTATAATAAATAGTTGATGTACCTGTTGATGCACCAATGGCACCAATAAGCACTGAAGGTATTGCCATTACAAGACACCCAAAAGCTGCCAGAAAAGAGAGCATTTGTGCATACATAGCTGATGAAGAAGAAAGGACTCGCTGGAAATAGGCTTGCCATGGGATTCCTCCTAACATCTACAAATAATCATAAATAACATTACAGTCATTCATTCCTGGCAAATAGCATGATTCCAAGCAAAAACGCATTTAGCTAACATGCTCCTTTATTGAACCTATTTGCCTAGCAGCCAAACCTATAACTTCAGCAGTAAAAAAAGTGCTCTAAACATTTTCTTCCTGACCAAAGTTTGGAATATGATATTTAAGCTGAGCCAGAAAGAAAGTTGTCCCTTTAAGCTAGATTTCCCCCTAAATCCCATTATTCTTTGGGTTACTTTTCAACAAAGCAGCAGGAGAGAAGAAAGTTGCTGCACATTTTTTTTCCACAATTCCTTCATCCTTAGCTTGTCTCTAATTCAGTGCTTCTAAACTTCAGCAACTTTAAGATGTGTGGACTTCTACTCGCAAAATTCTGGGAATTAAAATTGAGACATCTTAAAGTTGTCATTGAGAAACACTCTAATTCCTTTTCTTCTGGACAGAAAATAGTTCCAGAAAGGGATCTCCAGTGACATGATCAGCAAACCTCAAGAAATAACTGTTTATCCACAGAGAAGCTGGTTGGTCTTTAAATATTCACTGGGTTAAAAACCAATTGCTGATGCATCATTTTTATGTTAATTTTGCATAAGGAATTCAGAAGTGTTACAGAAATTGTATTGGGAATTGTATATATTAAACCAATTTCTATCCTGCTCCTTCACATATTTCTATCCTGCTCTGTAACCCAGAAATATACCTTCCTACTTCAACATTTTAAATGTTTTTTTTCCTAAACACATTTATCCAATCTTTAAAATATGCATCTATCTAATCACTCTTCTCTTGCAGATCTACTGAATCCTATCATACTCACTATTAGAAGATTTCCTAAGACACTTGCAATAGAGGTCTTCTGCTTTTTCACAATGTCATATAACGGTAATTCAGCATACAGATAAATTTAGAAGGTTATTTGTCCAATAGTTCAAAGTTATTTTGCCAGGGCACATAATTGTACAGTTCAATCATTTTGGATTACAACCAACACAATTCCTTGTTGGTTGGAGCTGATCTCCAAAACATCTGGAGGGATCTAGGTTGTCTCTCCCAGCATTAGACAATTTGTAATTTAAGAGGTTTGGAAAATAAACCTTAAGCGGTTTATTTTAACCTTCTCACCAGTAAGAAGAAATCGTCAATCCATTTGCATATGTCAGGTGATTTAATGGTTCCAAGCCAGGGTTTTTGATATACTTCATGCACAGCTGTGTAACCAATGTTTGTTACTGCAGGATGGGCCAAGGCAAATGGGATGCTGATCCACTGTAAAAAAAAAAAAAGGAAACAGATAGTATGGCATAAACATTTCTGCATTTTATCTTTTTCATTTGTCATTTCTTAGTTGCAAAACATTTTGCAGGCAAGAACATACCAAAATAGTTTTATTTACATTTCTTCTTATCTTTCTACCAAACTTAACAGAGAAGATTGGTAACAATACTATAAAATGGAAATATGATCATTCAAAGATTAAAATATACCAATTAAAAATGTATGGAAAGAAACACATCCAGAGAAAATAAACACTTTATTGTTCCCACTGGCTGCAACTTTCTCCTTCAAACAAATGAGATTATGTATCAGAATCATATCTTTTTTAAAGGTCTTTGAGACTGAAACACAACAGGCATGGAACTGAAGTCATCTTCTTTGGCAGGAAGTTTCGAAATTGGTAGCAGAAGGTCCTTTCTCTGATTCTACTATGTGTGTGTCTGACAGTGAGAGAACAGAACCTAAAACCTAAACAATCCTTTTCTCTTTAACTGGATTACCTTTAATCACTCGGGAGAAATTGTAGGCAACTGAAATTATTTTCCTGAAAACATATTGCTCACATTATCTTCTTGTGAAGGAAAGGAGAATTCTATTTTCTATTTTGAATTCACATTCTATTTCTAGAATGAATTGGATCAGAGAATGAAAATGGCTGTTTTAGGAACAAAAGGTATGAATCTATAGCCTCTTATTTAAAAAAGGAAAATACAATACTAGGAATTACAGAACAAATTCAATGGCCTCATCCTGATTCTTGGGACTGGGAACTCTTGGCTGTATTTATTTGGTAATAAGCATCAGTGAACGTAGCTTAACCTACTTAAGCAGAAGACTGAGCTCCAGTTTTATAACAGTATTCAGCTCTGCATATGTGTGTGTATACAGGCATGTTGGAACTGTAGAATGAAAAGGAAGTAGTATGTGCGGAAAACAGAGACATCTGTCTACATATACTCTCTTGCACACACTCCTCATAGAAAGTCTCCATTGCATTGCACTTACTGATGTGACTGGGCAAGTCTTTAAGAACACAATAGGTAAATGTTTGTAACTTCACATCTTTGTCAAGTCTTTGAAACTCTCTGAACTTGGTTGTTTGCTTGCAGATGTTTTATCACTCAACTAGGTAACATCATCAGTGCTGGTGAGCTTTGTTCCCTGTTTATAAACAGCTTACGCTACCATTGTTGGTGGGGTGTGGGTTTTTTTCCTTGGCAGTTTCTTGCTTAGACGGTTCCTCCCCTTGATTGTTTGTTTCGTGTTAATCCCTGCTTATCGGGTTTAGACTGCTACAGAGGATCCTTCTTAGCGTTTTTAATTGTATTTTTTGAATGGAATGTAAATGTAATTTATCTCTATGTACCTATTGATTTATCTCTGTGTGTCTATTGATGACTGATTTGTCTGAATGACAAACTGCCAGGAATTCCCTAGTGTTCTTGCATTTAGATTGGTCTATGAACCTCACAGTTTTCCAGTTGAAACTGTGGTTGAGCCTATCCATGTGTTGTGAAATGAAGGAATTTCCATTGTGTCTTCTGCTTGCTAGTTGGTATTCATGGATGCGCTCTGCCAGTCTTCTGTCTGTCTGTCCTATATAATGGCAGTTACAGACTTTACACTTTATGTTGTAGATGAATCCTGTTTCTTTTGTTCTTGGACTACTGGGCCTTTGGTTTACTTAAGATAGTTTGAGGGGTTTTAGTTAGTTTGTGAACTACCATAATGCCACCTGGTTGTAATAGTTTGTTGTTTCTAACATGTTTTTGATGTATGGTTTTTAATGTATCCTTTTCATAGCTTGTGTTGTGTGCTATAGTATTGGAATAATCAGACACTTTTAAATAAAGTTTTGCATGGGCATTTAGTTTGTTGGAAAATATTTTATAGTAATGAAACAACTGCAAGCAAGATACCAAGCTCAGAGAACACCAAGGTCTCCACAATTCATATCTGAATAAAATAGAATAGAATTCGTTATTGGCCAAGTGTGGTTGGGCACACAAGGAATTTGTCTTGGTGCAAATGCTCTCAGTGTACATAAAAGAAAAGATACATTCATCAAGAGTCAAGAATCATAAGCTACAACACTTAATAATAGTCATAGGGTACAATAAGCAATCAATCATACTAGGAAACAGTTAATATAAATCATAAGGATACAAATGACAAAGTTACAGTCATACAGTCACAAGTGGGAGGGGGTGGGTGATAAGGAGTGATGAGAAGATTAACAGTATCAGTAGTGCAGATTTTGTAAATAGTTGGACAGTGTTGAAGGAATTATTTGTTTAGCAGAGTGATCTGAACTATATATATTCTACTGGATCCAAGAATTCTTCTCAGGATATAATTAACATAGATGCTAAGTGGATGCTGACTATCTGATATTATTATTGAAAGGCCTTCTTAAACATGTGATCAGTCACATTTAAATCTGATCCATAAGGCAACAGATAACTATAAGGTTAAGATCAGACAATGTATTTAAAGTTGAAGACAAGTCTTTTCTAGCATAGGGAAGAGAAATTGAAGGAGGGATGGGATAAATAAAAGAAAATGTAAGATATAAAGAAATAAAATGTGTCAATTCTGCCAATATTGGGGGAATGATTGCTGCCACCTGAGGGTTTATTGAGTTTTGTATTTGGGGTTTTACTTCTGTAAGTCATCCAAAGTCACTGCAACTAAGTTGGGTGGCCAGGCAAATCTTCTTAATAAATTAAATAAATAAATAAAATTTATTTTATTTTCTGGAAGAGGTATATTCTCTGATAGGGATCTCTGCCTTTTTTGTGCAAACGTAGGCAGAGAACACTATTTCTTTGCATATATTTTCTATAAACAAAGGCAAACAAAGGTTTCCTCCATCACAATGCCTTCTTCTGCATCAAAGAAGGGTATCTTTTCTCCGTGGAAAGTAGATACCTTTTTGCCTCTGTGTGCACAAAGAGAGGGAGTACTGAAGGTATGTTTTACTGGAATAGGCAAAATTTAAATGAGGGGTTGGGATTTTGCTTTCAGTTTTTCCTACTGACATAATCTGGATACAATGGAGTGGAAGGGAGAAAATTCTGGTCGTGAGCTAAATGAAAGCATTCTCTTCCTATATTAAATGTGTAAACAATGGAGGGAAGAACAGAGGGAGAAGCAGTAGCAAAGTTTGGAGAGCAGAACTGTAGTTATCACATGCCTGTTACGCACTAAAAATGGTGCCCTCAGAAAAGATACTGTGGCCAGAAGTGAAGGATTTAACTCAACTGACAGCCCAATCAGATTCTGTTCTTGTATCCTGGATACAGTAGATGTTCAAAGGCACTTGCAAATCAAAAACCATGATTATGCCATCATCCTCCCTTGCCATTTTTCATATCTTCTTCTCTTGGATACAAATCAACTTCTCTCACTATCTACAATCTTGCAATACATCAGCAATTCTTCAATTGATTTCAATCAGGGGTGGGATGCAAATATTTTTACTACTGGTACTGTGGGCATGTCTAGGTGGGAGTGGCTAGGTGGGCATGGTCATGTGACTGGGTGGGCATGGCTTTTTTTGCAGCACCCCCTCCAACATTCCGTTTTTTTGCCTCCTGGGGTTCAGGGAAGTCTCCTGGGCAAAGAAGTAAGACAGCGACGGGAATCCCAGAACAGCTGATTGTCAGAACAACTCAGAGGTGGTATTCAGCAGGTTCTGTCCAGTTCTGGAGAACCAGTAGCGGAAATTTTGAGTAGTTCAGAGAACCAACAAATACTCCCTCTGACTGGAGATTTTACAGTATCCTTCCCCTGCCATGCCCACCAAGCCACACCCACAGAACCGGTAGTAAAAAAAAATGAATCCCACCCCTGGAACCACTGATTGTCAGAGGGAAAAAAAAGAAATACTGGTTTAGCAGAACCAGTAGCTATTTTTTACTACCAGTTCACCAAACCAGTAGAATACCACCACTGATTTCAATCAATGTTCAGATTTGATACCTTTTTAATATAAATCACAATTATCATTATAATTGTGATTTATATTAAATCACAATTTATAATTATGATGCTTATTCTGAAACAATAGTTAAGACAAGAGTAATATAAACTCTTAATATTCCCTTTCTTCCACACATTAATCAGCATGTTCTTGTAATCTGTATTGACATGAAGCAACTTCTTCCTCTGCTTGGTATAAAATACAATCACCTTGGTATGATATATGGAAAAGTAAACGCAAAAAACTCACCAGTCCTAAGAAAATGCAGAACAGCTGTACCACATCAGTGTAGGCTACTGAATAAAGTCCTCCCACTAAGGTGTACAGGGTTGCAATGGAGGCAGAAATAATAACTGAAAGGCTTATGTTGATGTCAATGATCACACTTATGGTGGCACCTGTAACAAGGCAGAGAAATAATTTAAATGTCTGCTAACAATTTATGTACTTTCCAGAGTGTTTCAATGTGATTGAAAGGTTCATTTTTCTACCTTTTTGTCTCTGTTTCTAAAACAAGATTATAGTTTCATGGGGGGTGGGGGGGGGGGAAGGAAAGGATTGACAATACTTTTCTTGCAGAAAATTTATATAGTCCGATCTGTATAGTATCTTCTCAAGGATCTAATGAAGCTCATCATATTCTAAATTAAATATCAGTAAAAAGATATCTGGGAAAGAGAGAGGGAGGGAGGGAGGGAGGGAGGGAGAGGGAGGGAGGGAGAGAGAGGGAGAGAGACACACAGAGAGAATGAGAATGCAGTGCTCAGCATAGTAAACTATGTGAAATGATACCAGCGTAAGAAATGCAACATATGCAGTGACGCTTGAGAAAAGAAATAGGTAAAGAAATTAAGAAGTGCTGAATGAAATTCTGTAGCAACAAACTGGAAGAATATAATTGTTATGCTGGTAGATTACACTGAAATATATTACTCTAGTCTAGCCATTGTTTCTAAAGTTAATTATGAGAGTTGTAGGGTTTGCTCAGCACATTTGAAATGAACATGTGGATACACCCCGATAATGTTACCTAACTATATAAATGATCCTGTTAATATCCAAAGTTTCATGGACAAAGCATAGTGCTTATGCTTGAATGTGTTGCTGTCCTTGGTCCTGACTCAATGTGCATATAAGTGGCACCCATTCCCCAGCATCTAAAACAGTAAAATCATAGTTCTTATATTATAAGTTGTCCTTTTGTGAGCATAACAGGTTTTTACAATGTCTGCTTCCACAATGTGAAACACAACAGAAAGCTTTCACATACAGCAAATTGTATTAAAAAAATCTTGCATTTTAAATTCCCTGAAAATTGTTTAAGCCACTCAAGTTTCCATCACCTCAGCATGTAGTTTATTCATGGTTTCTGGAGCACTTGCAATAAAATTATAGTTAAAAACCTCCCTGTTGCTTTCCAGATAATCAAGACACAGCTGGAAGTAAGGCTGATTATTTTATTTATTTTAAAACATATCATGGGCAACCCACTCTATATACATAGTGATTGGTTGTTAGATGACAAAAATTGCAAAGGACAGTTCAGAGATTTATCAGATGGATTCCCTACCCACACTTACATGATTTATTTATTATATAATTTTGTATATTGTTCCAAATCAAGATGTACAACAGGAAAATAAAGACCAATTATTATATTAAATTGAGTTGATAAAGTGAGTTTGAAATGAGGGCCCAGGAACCTTTGGTAGCAATCACAGTAGTGGTGGCGATAGTAGATTGGTATAGAAAATTGTCAAGTCATTATTAGGAAAGAAATATTATAACTTTAAGGGCTATTTTATGTTCTGATAGCTGTATCAGCTTTTAGAAAGTTTCCAGCCCTCTAAAGAACCTGATCTTTCTCCTAATAAATACAGTTCAAAATAAAATATTCCAGAAAAGTGATACATATTAAGTATGTGTACCTCAGACTTTTGGCAATCTGGATGCCACCTTGAAAACAGTTAATGATATTTAATAACTTATCTTGCATTGTTAGAATATATAAGCTTTAATTTGTGATATTTTGCATTGTCAGTTGTAACTGGAAGGATATTACAGATGCCTTATGATAAATGGCCCCCTAAAGGAGGCAGGCTTGTTTCTTAAACTTCATTTGAGAAGCCCATTCCAGATACCTTGGAGTTAAGGAATTATAGGGCAAATTTAACCCTTCTTATTTAAGATGATTATTTAGGACGATTGAGACAATGGTGGCAGCTTCTTACCTGCAGATAATTCTGCAGGAAAGATTTTCCTGACCCATTTCTGGTTGACCTATGGGGTTGAGATGACTTTAAGTTGGCTTGAAGAATGATTTTTGTTTGGACACTGACAGAGGTTGCATGGTTTTCTTGATACTCCTGGACTTGCTTAGTGGCTTTCAGTATTATTTACATGGTAAAAGAGTGATTTCTCGTGCTGATCCTGATAAAAAGGAGTAATGGCTACTGAAATAAAGAGCAGGTACAAATTGTCTCACTTTTTACAGGAAAGGCAAGCCTTGTCCCTTTTATAAAAGCTGTATAAAAAAGCTTGGAGAAAAGGGCAAGAGTTTCTCTACCATAGGCTGTTGATATATATCTGTTTTGTTTGAAAGTTATCACTAGAATTCTTGTGCTATGATCTTAATCTATTTCCTAATACATACAGTTAATCAGAGTTCTTAGATTCTTGTGCTATGAATTAACTGATTTCAGCCTAGATTATGAGAAGAGGAATTTGAAGGAATTCTTCTAGATCACTAGAGAAATCTGGGAACAGAAGGCATGGTTGTACAGGTTTTCCATTTCTATCTTTCAGTTATATTTCAGATGATATCATTTGTAGATATTTGTTCCTTGAAACAAGAACTATTATATCATTTTGCTCAGAACTCCACTCTGTCTCCTACTTGAAAACATTGGGAAAGATTATGATTTTTTTTTTTTGCTGAGCAGTATGCTGATGTATTGAAAACCCAAATGAATTTCTCTGTGATATTTTAGGAAATTTAGGATATTTTAGTATATATTCCTTCAATGTCCGCCTGAAGTCAGTAATCAACTGGAAGAGGGATAATACACTGAAATAAAATCCAGACAGGGTGGAGGTGCTCATTGTGAGTGGCCAGACTTCCAAAATCATGGTAAATGTGTATATTCAGAATGGGATTACACTCTCCTAAAAAGAGCACATCATAGTTTAAAGGCAAGCGTCTGGAGCCAACCTTTCTTGATCTTCATAGATTGAGGAAATAGCCCCGAGTGCCTTTTATCAGCTTTTGTTGATATGCCAGCTGAATCCATTTCTAAAAGATAACAGCCTTAAAAATGTGGTCTTTTTATTATATGGGGCAGACTTTCATAATTAGGTTTATACAGATCCTTTTAAAATACTATAGGAAGCAACAGGATCAAGCCTTTGCATATTTTTGGATTGTATTTCCTACAGAATGGAAGTGCCTTACATCTTTATTAGCTATTTAAAAATCCTTTAAAGCACATTTTTTCTTGTAAGCTTTTAATAATATAAATACTCAGTAATATCAGTCATTAATGACGCTTGCTGAAGTGGTATTTTAACCACTTTTAGCTTATCAATTTTACATTTATTTGAAATTGAAAAATTGTCATTTATAGTTAGCAGTATAACCATTAAACAAGTAAGTAAATAAATATCAGGGAAAATAATCTGTCAGCTGTGGATTTCAAATTGCTCATTCAAGGTAGGAAGTGGGTTTCTTTAGAGCTTCATGTTGGGGTTTGCCTTTAAAGCCATACTTAGTCATCTTAGAGACTTTCTGTCTTATGAACAACTTAATTGATGGGCATTAAATCTTTAGATAGGTTTGGAAGTTGAGTCATGACAACTGGACTTAAGTCCAGTTGCCATGACTCAATAGACAACTCTACTTGATTAACTGGATACCTTCATTGACATCTTTAGATTTTTCTGAAAATGATCTTGCAATCAGGAATTTATTTATCTAGCATATGAGTAAAGTCCTTCTCTATATGACTTTTGGGTGGTGGAATACCTTCCCTTGAAGTTTTGTTCATTCCAGCTCCCTTTGCTTTTAGAATAGTTTAAAGACATGACATATGACTTAACAGGCTATAGATCATAAATTAACATTTATATTGGTTTAATCAATATTCAAAGGCATATATTGTTATTAGTTGCCAACCTGAATGAAAACTAAAGTGATATCTCTACTATTATATCAGGATAGTAGATGAACCATTCTGCTATAAAAGTGTTTTGTAATACCCAGCTTTGTCTCTAAATTGATTGTGTTTTGTACTGTATTTATTTTTGACTTTTATTGTATTTTATTTGTACTGGTGTAGTTCACCTAGAGTCATAAATTGTGAGTAGAATGATCTTATACAATCTAAATGGATAAATAAATAAAATTATTCAATTTTATGTCTTCATAAAATTACTCATTTATAAAATATCCACATTTAAATGGATATGCAAGTTTGCAGTGATAATGTAAAAGCTTAGCATGCACAATCCTCGATGTTGCAACTAAACAGCATATATATGTATGATACATACACAAGTATAATACTTAGACTTTCAAATATTAAGGTATTCACTACATAGGCCAAATGTTTTAAATGTTTAAAATTACATTTTGAATTGTGCCATCCCCACTCAAAATTTCCTTAAATCCAATTGTACAGTTAAATCCTTATGATTACTCTCTTCAAATATTACTATAAAAAAGAGAACACCTGGCTTTTCTACACAGTATTTTAGTATCAGTGTTCTGATTATTACTACCACACTATAGTTATCATTTAATTTTGGGAAGGCTTGTTTTTTAGCATTTGTTTAAAAGAACATTTTTATCAATTTGCATATTTCATCCTTATTCAGACTGATTTTATACAATCAATTTGTTTACAAAATAAACACCTCACCTAGTGCAGAAAAGATGGCTGCTGCCCAGAACATTTCTCCCATCAGGGCAGGTATGAAGATAAGCCCTCCCATCCGTTTTCCATAAATTTGCTGAAATGGATCCAACATTGTCACATACCCTTTGGAACGCATGGGCTTGGCAAAAAACAAGCCACCTAAAAGATTCATAAAAAAAAAAAGTTTGGATTCTAATTATTTTTCTGGGTCAAGTAGCCAGATGCAAAAATGGAGGATGTTTGGTTTTATCAGTAATATCTGTCTGCTTATGAGAGACGTAACTGATATCTAAATAATTTTCCACAATATAATAGTCCAATAAGTCTTTCTTTTCAATGATTGTCAAAGTGGCTATATAGTAATGGAATTGAAGTTCTTATAGTTGTTCCTATTACTGATTGATAATGCAATAACTAGTGGAATAGTATAATCAGTATTAGGTCTTTCAGTAAAAGAATAAAAATTATCACTTGGACACAGACTTAATGTGTGCAACTCCTTTAGTTAGTCATATGTAGTAGAACAGTTATCTCAACTGAGGAAAAACTCAGCAGTGAAAACTAATTAGTTACAATACTGGGTTGGGTATATTAAAGCAAAGGTTGTATTCCCATATGCTTAAATGCTTTAATTTGTACTCCTGCCCTGAACAGGAAGTTGGACAATGGCCTAAATTGTCCCAAGTTTTTGATTCTATGATTCATAAAAATCAACAGGACTTAATTTCCATCACTTTTCACTTGTTTAGTAAATAGTTTAATCTAACAATGACTAATTCTAGATGCCACTCAATATTGAGAGGATGTATGTATTTCTCATACATTTTAAAAAACTGGCCACAGAAATCACCAAATACCAGACTTTGACAATTTTGTACTTAATATCTTGTTACAAGATAGATGAACATAGTTCTGTAGTACTGGCTCCACCTATCCTCCCCAAATTCATTTACAATGAAAAAGAAATACAGAAACAGATATTCATAGTATATTGACTTCAGCTTTAACTTTGTCATTTTAACAATTTAACAATATATTTTTCTTCTGCTTTGTTTCTAGCTTACCTACAACTAGGCTAAGCGAATACCCAATGGGTGCCTGAGCCCAGGCAAGTCCATAATCTGGAGTATACACTGCTTCAGCTGTTCCATTTATATAACCGCCTCCAACCCAGGTGGCTGTGGAAGAAGTGAACAACACCCATTACATAATGGATGGACAAAGCAAAACTAAATACTTGATTTGTGCAGCAAAAATAATATAATGAAGAAAATTGCACAGAATCACATCTCATCTAAAGATCTACTTGAATGCATGTAATTTGCAAATTTAAATTACGTATATATGAAAAATTAGTAGGTTTAGTCTATTTAAATAAGTGATGGGAAAGAGAGAAAGAAATAAAAGTAAAATTTAACTGGCATATACACATACCTCTAAATACTAGCCTAAATGTTCTTGGTCTTTGCTTACCCTGTGCATTTCCACAAAAGTCTCATCTTCACTCACAGAAGAAATGGCAGTGAAGCACTGTTAAGTAGCTCTTTTCTGAGTGCCTAGTTAAGTGATTCTCAGTAGCATCACCATCATACTGAGCACTCTAGCGCAGCTCACAAAGATATGTATTATTAGTCAAGCTGAGAAAATGTTCAGACATTTAGTAAAATTCTGCATTATAATAGCGGTGATTATGTCTCCTACAGGTTGACTTTTAAAAATATTTTAAGAACTAAGAAATACATCATGGATCCCTACTAATGATTGTGATCAATGTGGTCAATGTTTGGAATACTCTACCTGACTCTGTAGTTTCTTCCCCAAACCCCAAAAACTTTAACCTTAGACTGTCTACTATTGACCTCACCCCCTTCCTAAGAAGCCTGTAGGGGGCATGCATAAGCACACCAATCGTGCCTACCATCCCTGTCCTATTATTTCTTTTTATTTTTCTTATAAGTATCCATCTCATGTATTCAAAACTATGTTTATTCTAATACCTGTACCTTGTAAGCGATTGACAAATCAAATCAAATCAAATCAATTAATAAATAAATTCACAAGTAATGGCCATCATTGGCCTTGTGATCTTCTGAAGACATCCAACATTATCAATAGTATAAAGTTGTTGAATAATAGGGTCTCCCATTCTTGGATTGAAATTGCTAGTTGGGCCCAAGGAGAATGCAGACTGGTATCATCATCTAGTAATGAGCCGTCTCTGGTTTCCAAAAGAGTACAGGTAATCCTCATTTATGACCAAAATTGGACCAAAATTTCTGCTGCTAAGTGAAAAATTTGTTAAGTGAGTTTTGCCTCATTTTATAATTTTTCTTGCTATAGTTGTTAAGTGAATCTCTACAGTTGTTAAGTTAGTAACATGGTTGTTTAAGTCAATCTGACTTCTCCATTGACTTAAAACAGTTTTTCTTCCAATGCCCCTGTAACTTTGAAAGTCACTAAATTCACTGTTGTAAGTCGAGGACTACCTGTATAGATATTCCAGGTGAAATTTCTGTACAGGCAGTCCTTGACTTACAATGATTCACTTTGTGACTGTTCAAAGTTGCAAAGGCACTGAAAAAAATATCTTATGAACAATTTTCACACTTAGCAACATTGCAGTACCCCCATTATCACATGATTTACATTAGCAACTGGTTCATATTTATGACAGTTGCAGTGTCCCGGGGTCATGGGATCCCCTTTTGTGACCTTTTGACAAACAAAGTCAATAGGGAAACCAGATTCACTTAACAATGGTGTTACTAATTTTACAACTGCAGTGATTAGCTAAACAAATGCGGCAAGAAAAGTTATAAAATGGGACAAGCTCACTTAACAAATGGTTCGCTTAGCAACATAAATTTTGGGCTCAATTGTGGCCGTAACTCGAGGATGTATTTCTATGGGCAACAATCCGTTTGGCATTCTCTGACTCTCTTCCTTCTTCATTTCTGTCTCTATGTATGGTATTCCACTTAATAACTTACTTCGATTGGAAATATGGTTTTGAGCAAACTGACTCAGTGTAATTCATAAGGCTGCATTACTTAGCCTTAGTTTTTTCTTGATCCCTGGAAAAACTGACCCTCAATTGTACCAAAGGTTAACCCACACAGAAACTCAAATTAAAGTCTGATTAAGTTCCCTTAATCCAGTCCAGATCACTTCTCCTATGCCCAAGTTAGCTAGCTGATAAAAGAGGCATTTTTTTCATAACAGACTTTAATATTTAATAAATGTGCCCCAATCAGCCTCATAATTCTGAACCTGAATGGTACTAGGTTGGGGAAAATTTAAAATAGATTTAAAAATAAGAAAAAACCCTCCCCATTGGGATAGCAAGCAATAAATCTCAATAAAATCTCCATAATACAGGTAAAAATAATATAAATGGTATTATTTATTGGAATGGTTTCCGAGGATCATAGTGGAGGTTAATCTATTGTCTAAATATAAAACATTACCTAATTCCTATGCCTAATGATGAATAATACCCCCTATACAGATAAAAGGGGGTATTATAAAGCACTCTGGCCTATATATAAGTAACAGAAATGAAAAAAAAAGATATTATTCTGATATTACTTCTTACCAAAGGAATAGGATATTGTAAAATTAGTGGCATGTAATCTTCTAGCTGTTAATAGATGAGGATATAAATATACTAACAACAATATTAATTTATATCCCTCCTTTTTTTAAATGGAAGCTTTCAAGCCAGATTTAAAAAAATAAATAAATTTAACCAACAATGCAGATAACAAATAATTGAAACTTGCTGCTAACTAATTCAAAGGGAAAGGCTTGGTTAAAGAGAAAAATCTTCCCAAGAAACAGAAATAGAAACAAAGTATATTAGGAAGCTATGACTATTGAATGAAGACAAAAGTCCTATTGTTTATTCTGCTTGTGTTGATGGCATAATTTGGCATTATAGAATCATAGTGGAAAGAACACGGAATGGAATGGCTCTGAAAAGCCAATGACAGCTAATAGAATTTTAACTGCATGATAGCTATGCAAACAATTGCTGTAACAAGAGACATGGATATGGTCTGGCACATTCAGGTGGTATTGCTGGCTTCTGCAGCAGACCTTATATTATCCATACTGCGGTCCTGTCCTAGCCAAAGTAGCACTTTCCATACACAAACCAAGAATAATATAGAAAAAAAAACCCTATAGAGATTGTCCTCAAATTATGACCATTTATTCAGTGACCATTCAAAGTTATGGCAGTGCAGTATCAATGATATTTACATCCAGTCTCCTAAGTTATGGCCATTGCAGTGCCCATGAAATCTTGTGATCAAAATACAGGTGTTTAGAAGCCAACCCACACTTACAACCAAAGGGTTGCTTCAGCTCTCCCCACCTCTCTATTCCTCCCCAATCTCTGGTCCTTTGCTGCCTGGTACAGTAGCACTCCTTAGCAACAGTAGTGGTACTAGGAATGAACTAGAGCCCTAGCGCCATCAGCAGCCTCAGCACCATTACCATAGAATCCTGCTTGAAGCCCTGCGGGGCAGTTAGGGCCAGTAAGCACACAGCAGTAAGGCCAGCAAAGGTGACCGAATGTGAGGTAACTGAGAAGACAGAGTTACTGGGGAGGGGAAGATAGGTGGATATTTTTTTTACTTATGTGATGAAAATATTTAACAGTTACAACACTGTTGCCTGGAGGATGCCCAGTTGTGTCCCGATGAAGTTATTCACCAAAGTGGTACCCATTAATCTGCTTGTGGTCACTGCTTTTGAATTTGTGAGTCAGCAGGAGCTGGAGCATGTGATAGGAGCTCACCCTGCCCTGCGGCAGGGCTGGGTCTTGAACGCAAGCTGCTGATTGGAAGCCCGGCATTCTAACCTTGTGAAACATCACACTCCAGCTGGGTAGATGAGGACAATTGAAGAGGAGGCAGTCCTTTGTCTTATCGAGGTTGGGAAGGACCAATCCAGAAGTAATTTAGATTGGGGAAAGTCCTTATCTAATGATTGGTCATATTTAGTTAACGATAGCAATGGGAACTGCTGGATTTCCATTGCTAAATGATACTGACACACGTGGGTTTCCAATCACATTCCTTACTGATAGTCCCAATTACCATCCTAACCTGAGGAGTACCTGTAGTGTGATTATAATTTAGTACACTTAGTTGGAACTTCATAATAGGATGGGAAAATATTATGTAGGAAAGTGAAATAGAAAAATCCTGCAATTGTAATTGTAATTGATATCACCAAAGAAAAAAATTCTATACTCCAATCCAAGTTTAGTTCCTATTAGTATAGATTCCTTTAAAAAACATACACATCAAACAGAGTATTTCCACATCACTGTTCCCCTGAACAAATTATTACTCAAATACTTTATTCTGGAATCCATTCTCTTCCAATAAATTGTGGATGACTTATTTATTATGTTTTTAAACTCTCTGTTCCCAACATTTTCTGGGCAAAGAATAAATAGTGAAATCCAAGATATCAACACTATAAAAGAAATCCTCATTTAAAATAAAAATAAAAAAACAATTAAATAGCACATCATGTAGCACTAAAAGGTTATATTATTCATTCATATCCTTGTTTTACATCTGTCACCCCAATCTTATACTCCATGCCTTTACAACTCAATACACTATTGGGTATTTATATGAAGGAGAGCCTCATATAAATTTTCAATTTTCAAAAGTGCTGTTATAATTGTTTCATTCATATATTAATGTTATATCTCATATAATTATTTCAGTCATACATTAACAAACTGTACATGTCATGTTAGTTCCCATCCTTTGGACCTTGATGGATGGAATATTTTTCATAAGCTTATGGTAGAAAAGGTACCAAAAAGTCTTTCCCCACCCTTTTGTGACTAGTTTTAGTTGTGATGAACAGAGAGTTTTGATTTTAGTTTTAGTAATAGTACTATAACCGGTTCTTTTTTATATATATATTTATAAAAAAATGAAAGTTATTTTGAAATAAAATTTAAAAATGCAGGCAAAACATGAATAACATTCATAATGGTAGAGTTAAATAGGAAAACAAAGAGAAATTAAGGGAAAAATTAAACTTATCTGTTATATTAATTGCTTAATATAGATTACAGATTTAATTGTCCTAATTTCAGGACAATTAGAAAACAACTATTTAAAGAGAAGCTGAAGGCACAGAGTAAAACCAGGTGTGTATTTTTCATATCAATATAATTCCATAATATTAGAATGAAATCAAATATTAACATACATACATAGACACACACATATACACATCTATAAAAATAGGAAAATAGAAATACAGTATTACTTATTTTATTTTCCTTTTATTGCTCAGTGTTTCTAAATTGGTCTCTGTAATTTCTTGTTAACTGTGTCTTTTGTGAACTAATACATTCATTTAAAAAAATCTTATTTTTACCATTTATTAATTGAAGAATTTATTTTCCCATTTTAAATATTAATGTAGATAATCTTAGACAGTTGGCAGTCTTCTGAGCAAAACAAGCTGCAAAATTCTGATTGTTCTCAGGACTAGTATTCAGTTTATTGACAAAATTAAATGCAATTTTACCATTCAAATGGCTATCTTATATATTTTAATATTTCCAAGTCAAAAATAATTGTGGAATTACAGTGAATTACAGTGAAGGGCTACAAATACTTATAGGACTGATAATCTACTAAATAATTTTCCTTAGTCCATATGGCTTCAGAACACAGCACTGAAAAGTGATGGCAGTTGTGTCTCTGAATGAGTGGAAAATAGCAATCCAGTCCAGTTGTAGTGCATATTTATTTATTTGTCTTAACAGAACTATGGATTCTTGCAACAGAATTTGATTTTGTGAAAGCACAGGATTTTACTTAATGATTGAATTAAATATTTTCCTTATTATAAATTTGTACACCTGCCTGTAACAGAATGTCATCAAAATTACAGGTACTGATATAATATTGAAATTAATTTTTCAATTAAAAATAAAACCCAAATAATGTGATTTTGAAAAATTAAGGCAAAGCATTAAAAACTCAAAGATAAATAAATATATATATAAAATTGGGGACTTGGGTGATTTTTTTCTTGAAAAAACATTAAGCCATTTAAAAGACAAATCCTTTTGTTGGATTGGAATCATTTCATATCTCATTGAATTTTATACAATTCTTATGTGACAGTAACACTGTCATAGTCTTTTTATATATTTCAGTGCATTTAGTGCACCATGACTCGTCATTTGGCATTATGGATTACAAATATTTGGATAAAATAGAGACTTCATGGTCCACCATTTCTGATATCTGTGAAAATAACATTAAGGGGGAACTCTTATGTAGATAATCAGGCCAATTCTACTTATAAAAAATCCATTACATAGAATAATAACTTCTGATGAAACATTTTCAAGATTCTTCTCCATTTGTACTTATGGTGGCTTAACTACAAATATTTAATTTGGGAATCACCATGTTCCAAAGTGATCTGGCTAGATCATGACGAAGAAGTTTCAGTACATTTTTCATGTAATTGTGTTGAAATGAATAGGTGTCTGGATAGGACTAAATTGGTATTGATGCATTATATTTCCCGTTGTGCTCATTATGCAAATAGCTATGACTTTTTTTTTGTTTATCTTACTTTCTTTCAATTTTACCAAAAGTGATAAAAATGGGAAATGTAATTCATTCCCTAGATAGCTTTTGTAATAAATAATAAGAGGATGTACAGAAGAAATGTTTATACTGTTCATGTTGCATTATTAAGCAAAACTCAGTGGGTTGTAATTTTCAGAGGCACATATACAAATCACCATTTTCAGTACAAATACTTGGAAGCAACTTGTTGAAGCCTTTCAGAACTATTCAGACCTTGTAATTTAAGTGAAAACTAATAAGCATTTTCTCTGCATGCAAAGTTGCATATTTGGAAATTCAGTCACCTTATAAATTACACACTTGAATAATAGGTAAAAAGTATAAAACATACCAGTCATGGTAAATCCACCAACTAGCAAGCCAATATCTCTTCCACCAACTATAATAGCTTCACTACGATCTCCTTCATTCCCAGAGTTTTTTGTCTTCCAAGCAGCCCATATTCCAACAAACAGGATGACCAAGTAGAACAAAATGATAGCTATCAACCCTTCCACGTGAAAAACCATTTTGAAGCCACAACAGGTTTCTGGATTGCTATTTCATAATATGGGAACTATAAAAAAATCACATATTATGTACTTGCTGAACCTCAATTGTACATACATAGCAAATTACACCTTATAATATCAGAATTCAATCTACAATTCTTTATGGTTTTATTTTTTATTTTAAACATAATCTTATCAATGCTCCAGACAATGAGTGTCATATTAATATATTATTTCCAAGTTTTAGTCTCAGGATTAAAATGATGATTTTGTTCTGATTTAAGCAAAAGAAACTAATTGGAAATCTTTAAAAAGTGTGTGAAGCCAACTTTAGTCTTTTACAATGAGAACCTTTCTTTACTATCCTTTTGGTAATATTATTTTTATTAAACACATTGTGCCAATTGAAAAACTATAAAAAGTAAGGAACAAAAATGTGAAAAGTAATATTTTCTACTTTTAAACCAGTATTTTTTCTTGACAAAACTGATACTTCTATCCCCACACAAGAACTGTTTCAAGTTTGCTATTATTATGATAAAGTCAGCTTCAGCACAAGAACACTTAAAAAATAAATACAATCCAGTGCAATCAAGAATCCCAAGAAATAAACGATGAAAGTCTAGAACTACTTTTTAATTCATTTTTTGCTATTTATTCAGAATTCACGTTTAGTTTAAGCCATGCTGTTTTATCAAAACAGGAAAATATGTTTTTCAATCAAAACAACAGCGTGTATAAGGTTCCTATCTATCGTAAATATTTATATTTGCATAATAATGAAAGGAAAACCCAAACATCTAGCATTAAGATTCAGCTGTAGAACAGGAATTTCTCTTCCCAGTCAATTTTTACTGACAATTCTTAGAAATTCAGCTTTTTTGAAGTTCAGGCATAAAAGGCTGCTGAGAATGCTGTTTGAGTTTACACAGACAATTCTTAACTCCCAGAGTAGCTTCAATATCAAGTTAGATTAATTTTATTATCTCCCACCCTCCATAAAAACACAATTATTCTTCCTATGACTATTAAACAAAAGCTCGCAACCCACCCACCCCCGGCCCTGTTGCCTTTATTTCACTTATCTTCATTTCTGCCCCAATTCACCTCTTTCTTTTTTTCCAGCAGGTTTTCCCCTCCTTCCTCCTTCCACTGGATCGTCTTTACTCTCTCTCTCTCTCTCTCTCTCTCAAGCGGCTCAATCTCAGCACCTTGTGTTCACCCACAGAGGCAGAGTGTGAGAAACAGCATTCCCTTCCTTTAAAGGGACAGGCACATTTACAAAGCACTTTTGACTTAAAAGACCCCTGTGCAGGCTAGTTTAGGCTCACGTAGGGTCTGGTACAGCACCGAAAGGAAGCTGGATATTTGGATTTTCCCTGGGGTCTTGAGAACTGTTGCCTTCCTTGCCATTTTACCAGATTCTCAGCTGCTCTTTGAGACTTCGACTATCACTATCCAAGGAGGCAACCAGCCAGCTAACTAGCCATCCATCCAGGCATCACCACTGGAAAAGTGATCTTGGGCTCCTTTTTTCAGGAAGAAGAATTGCCTTGAAGAGGTAATCTGTAAATCAGAAATACTTCGATTTGAATGCCCTATTTTCCTCTAATCCACTGTGGAGAAAACTTCCTCCTCCTCTTTCTTCTTCCCTTCTCCTGTCATTTGGTTGTTACTGGTTTCAAAAAGGAGATTCCATTATAAAGGCATTGGATGAGATGACTATGCCCGTCAGAAGTGGGAGAAGTACGTCACAGGGGAAAGAAAGGTCTGTGGGGGTAAAGATGACTCAACAGTTGCTGATGGGGGAAAGATTGGGGGTGTGAAAAAGTGATAGGGAGAATTAAAGGTAGAGACAAAACACTGAGCAGCTTCTTGTCAGTTAGTAATGGAGATCAAGATTCTAAGCGAAACGCAGCATTAAGTTCCATTTGGAATATTGTCCTTTAACATTCAGGACTAATTAACTGAAATTCATAATGTTTTTTTAGAATTTGCTTATAGACTATCTAAATTGCCTGGATAACTGAGTCCTCTTTGATTTCTCAACAAAGTCATGCCAAACTGATTTTCTGTCATTCTCCTTATGTCAAATTCTTCTAGCAAGTTAACTTATTTGAGATTTACAATGTTTACTCACCAAGCTATTTGTTTTCCTATTAACTCAGATATACTGATAAACAGATCTATAGAGTAAAAGTTCTATATATATGATCAAGGAATAAGATCCACTGAAGACAGCAGGACTTATTTGGGGGGAAAGATGAATAAGATTTCATTGCACAGCAGTATCCATTGGATGGTGGTTTGTAGATAGGCATATGGAGATATATGAAATTTGCTCCTGGCCTTCTAAAAAGGAAGTCAGCCATATTGCTCTGTATAAATTAGATCTGAATATCTTATGATAAAATAGGCAGTGAAAAGACTTATTTGCTCTAAAAATTAGCTTAAACAAGAAATACAATATATTCCAATCCTTCAATTTTTGTTGCTGTTTTTCTAGTAATCTTTGTGACTTTCCTCAATATTTTTCCAAATCTTCACTGCCTGAGATGGGATATGATACTCCAAACAGAACAGAGGTGTGTAATTTTACTTGCTATATAAAATACAGATAACAATTTTCTTTAATAAGTAATAACTAAATTATTTTTGTGGCAATTCTATTTATTATGAAGATCCCAATTCTAGTCTGCAATCTCAATTATATTTTATCCAGAGAATTTAATAATAACCGGTTAAATAATCTTAATCATAAGAATTGCATTCAGCTTTTAGCTACTGGAACCCAGTGGCAAACCTTAGAGCTTTTGCACGTGTTCATTTAAATAGGCATCGGACTAGCTTTACAGATCTGAAGTGATAAGCATGCTAGAGGGTATCGCAGAAATACTCACATGATAATTACAGTTGCTATTTACATTTTGGGGCTCTTTTATTCTTGCATTTTATCCAAAACAGAAACATTTACTGTATTCTAGTTTAGAAAACTTGGATGGCTTCATAAATAAATCTAATACATCTTGCAATGCTTGAATACATGTCATTTGTCCCTTATTTTTAACATTTTAAAGATAAAATGTGATTTTAAATGGACTCTTGCAGATTAAATATTTGGCATATGTGGCATAATATAACTTTTTGACCAGATTCATTGTCTGTCTGTCTGTCTGTCTGTCTGTCTGTCTGTCTGTCTGTCTATCTTTCTATGTCTGTCTGTCTATCTATCTATCTATCTATCTATCTATCTATCTATCATCTATCTATCATAAAAATCATCATTCTTCATACCTCAGGTTGCTGTCTGTCTGTACACCATTCAGGAGATGTAGGTCAACATTATTATATCCATACTGCTATTTTTTAAACAGTGATGCAACATGGCATATGGTGTATGTTATAAAGTGGCAGATGGCAAAAATTTTGTCCAGGTGTTTTTAATTGCTTATTTAAATGTCTGTTTAAACGAAGTGCTATAGTGTAATTTCATATGAAGTATAAAGTCATTATCTAAATGATAAAAACAAAGCAGCTCTCATCTGCTCTTTTTAAGTTTATGACCAAAAACATCATCAGTGTGATATATAGATGTTCTGGGATCTCAACACTGGAGGAATGAAACTGTAGTAACATTTTTTTCTTCTTCAGAGTAATTTGTAATTGCTGATTTGCTTATGATATATTTGCATATCTGCACTCCCCTGCTCCCACTTCTAGATAGGCGGGGATTTTGTAAGCAATGACTGAATAATGTCTGTGGTGATTCCATTTATAGTAAATATCCTGGGAACTGCAATTCTAGTCTGCAGTGACAGTTTTCTTTTTATCCTGAGAATGTAATTATAAAATTTAAAAAAGTACCCCAAAGAAGAAAATATTTGTAGCAGAATTTAAATTTGGTTAGATGACAAAATACCACTCTCAGGAAAAGTCTGTCTTTAAAGACTTGACTAGGTAAACTAAGCCAATTGGTGACTTATATATTTGTTTATTTATTTCTGCAGGAGATATTTTTTGTAACTATGTGTGGAAAAGTTAAGATTCAACAGCAAATGATACATCCCGCACTGAAACAATTTCAAGCCGGTCCATTTTAAGCTTGCATAATTCAAGTCACTCTGATGGAAGGATTTAGGAGGGATCTTGGAACTGCTGAAAGAAAGTTCCATGCCCATTTGCACTTATTCAGGTGTTCCTGAGGGCACAGATACTGTAAACCTCCAAATTGCCTCAGTGACTCTCAGAAAGAATGCTAATGACCAGAATGAGTGCAAGGGATAAAAATCCTTCCATCCTCCACCATTGAGTCAGAACTGAAGAAGCTTCTTGGATGAGAAGCGAAACATCTTCAAGGAAAAACAAACTCCAGTTGCCTTTTGAAAAAGCATCTTAGGGACAACCATAACCTGGGTGACTGAGAATCTCTATAGACAGACCTGTATGCTCAAAACCTGTATGTTTATATGATGAATGAGCATGTGAATCTGCACTGTAATTCAGCTTTCTCTTCCTTGGTAACTGAAACATCCATCACTCATACTCCATACAGAATTTTTGTCCTTATTCATAGAGACTTTAGGATTTGTACAGAAATAATCTTGTACACCATTTCTTTATAGATAGACATGCCTAAACAGGTGAAGAATTAGTTCTACAGCTGCTAGATCTAATACTATCTTAAATTCTATACTATGAACCTGTGGTTTCAAGTGTTGTTTCAAACACCATAAAACAAATTATATTAAAAAGTCTCTTTCTTCTCCAGTGGTAGGATTCAAATTTTTTTTACTACCAATTCTGTGGGTATGGCTTGGTAGGTGTGGCATGGCTTGGTGGGCATGGCAGGGGAAGGATACTGTAAAATCTCCATTCTCACCCCACTTCACGGGAAGGTTACTGCAAAATCCCCGTTCCCTTTCCACCCCACTTATCTGCTTTCCAGCTCCGTTCTCCTGTGCAAGGCAACAAAAGACCCAGCCAATCAGCTGGGACTCAGGAAGCAGAGAATAGAAGGGGGCGGGGCCAGTCAGAGATGGTATTTACCGCTTCTCCGAACTACTCAAAATTTCCACTACCGGTTCTCCAGGACTGATCAGAACCTGCTGAATACCACCTCTGTTCTTCTCCATGTAAACTTTTCACAAAAAAAAAAACCTTTTAAAAATGGTTCAGAAATAATAATATATACACTTGAACTAAACAAGCTAGCAATCATAATAGCCGTTATAGTAATAAAAAAGCACCAAATACCTTTTACAACTGGTATAAAATACCTACAAGAATTTAATATGTGTTCATCAAAGTAAAAATATATTAAGATTTATTACTGTATTCCATTTGCATAACTTCTTTATTCTATTTATCAAGAAAATTTTCATCTGGTAATATCTTTTTATTTAGAATCTTCCAGAGTTGGGAAAAGTTCTGTGTAAGAAAATGCAATAAAATTTGTCTTTTTTAAGTTCAGAATAAAAAAGAAAAGAAAAGATGAAATAAAATAATCCAAATCATATACGGTATCAAGAAAATAATTGCACTCTACATCTTTAGAACTGATCATGTAATGAAGCTGAATGATTGAGGATTTAAACTGAAAAAAGGAAATATTTTCATGCAATGCATAAATTCAGGAATTCACTATCAAAGGACAAAGCGATGAATATAATCTGGGATGCTTTTAAAGGAGCTTAGATCACATCACAAAGAGCAATCATGTTATGATAAGTATGTATTACCTCCAGGACAAGAGATACATGCATTTTTGGGAACACAGTAGGAAAGTCCTATTGTTTGCTGCCAACATCTGGTTGACTATTGAAGGAATGAATAGTTGAACTGGCTAAGCATTCATTTAAACCAGCATAGCTTTTCTTCTATTTTTTAATTGCCTCAACAAAGATTAGCAAGACAGCTCTAATTTGTGGGATTTTATTTTATTTATTTTTGTTTATAAGGCACCCAACTCAAACATATTTTGGGCAATGTAGAACCAGAATAGTCATTTAGCATATCATGTTCAGCATCTTCTTCTTCATCACATCATTAAAAATAATCCAATGTCTAACTTGACAAGTTGAGGAGAAGTTGCTTCAACTTGGTCTCACCAGTACTATTACACTTTTATTTAAAAACAAAATGATAGTGCTAATGGTCAACATTAAAAACTTTATATATGTTTTTGATACTTGGTTTTAGTTTTCCATAAACTAAAAAAAAGTATTTGTTTTGCTACTTCATGAAAACCCTCAATGCATGTGACCAAGATAACTGTTTGATATGCAACTGATGGCCTTCTTTTGGCAACTGATATTTCTTAGAACTTTCATTTTCTAATGCTTCACTTTTAGGAAGTGAACTGCCGTAAACAATGCCTGAAGTGGAGGAAAATGAGTAATGAATTAGACCAGGGGTGTCAAACTCACGTCACAGTGGTGTCATGTGACATATTGGGACTCTTTCCCCCTCTGCTAAACTGGATGTGGGCTTGGCCAGTGTGTGACATCATCTAGCCCTGAATTAGACTGAGCACAGGGGCATATCCTCATTTAGGTTTGCGCATGATGAGATGGTAGGCAAAATGTGCTTATTTTACACTTACTGTGTTGGTGAACTATTTTTCATTGACTTTATTTAAAAAACCAACTCCCTTCTTGGAAGAGCAACCTGAAAACTTTCTTTCTAGCATCTGTGACTGATTTATACAGCATTTTGCTGATAAAGTTGCTCAGATTTCTTGAGCCTTGACATGGGAAGGATCCATAATGATGATTTAGACTACCATCGTATAATATTACACAAGTTCTTTTGATCTATGGTGCATAACCATAACCATGTGTATAACCACCTGCATCTGGAGGATGGTCAATGCTTCTTTGTAGGAAGGGGAGTTTCTGGCACCCTTGACGGAAACTGTGGTGCAGTTCCATTGAAATATAGGATTTTGGGCAAAGTTGACTCCAACTTTCCTTTTTTAGATAAAATTGTTGAGACAGTAATAGTGGATTAGTATTGCAGTCAGAAACAGGATTGATCTATTTGCTTGATGACTTTTGTTGGGACGTAGCTAGGAGTAATTTACTCTACCTTATCTGATTTGGACCTTTGGATTGCCTTTGCTCATGGTATTTTACTGGACTGCCTACAAGGACTGGGAATTACAGACTATTGCAGTAATTCTGCTCTTTCTCTAGAGGTGTTTCAGTTAGTCATGATGAGACATGCAGAGTATCTTAGAGATTGTCTCTCCTTTATGAAACCACTGGTTGTTAAGATAAATGTTTGTTAAATAAGGATCATAGTAACAAATTGTATAATGCATCAGCTTTGGCAAAAAGCAAAATAAAAGCTTAAGCCTTTTAATAAAATTTAAAAGCTTAAAATTGATGGCTGACAAATCAGCCATCAATAAACACATAGACATTAACAACATCTATAGACTATGCAAAAGAGACAATAAACCAGCCCCAAAGAGTAAAGCCTCCAGCATCTCTCCACCAGTAATCAGCAACCAGATCAGCATAGTTTAATTGTGAGAGGGATCTTGGAGTCTTAGTGGACAAGCAGCTAAATATGAGCCAGCAGTGTGCAGCAGCAGCAGCCAAAAAAGCTAATGCAATCCTAAATTTCATTAACAGAGGATACAATCGAGATCAAGTGAGGTACTAATACCATTCTATAAAGCCTTAGTAAGACCACACCTAGAATACTGGATCCAGTTTTGGTCACCACATTATAAAAAAGATGTTGAGACTCTAGAAAAAGTACAGAGAAGAGCAACCAGGATGATTAGAGGACTGGAGACTAAAACATAGGAAGAACAGTTATAGGAACTGGACATGGCTAATCTAGTGAAGAAAATGACCAGGGAGACATGATAGCAGTCTTCCAATATTTGAGAGGCTGCCACAGAAAGGAAGGGTCAAGCTATTTTCTAAAGCACCTGAAGGCCAGACAAGGAATAATGGATAGAAAATGAACAAGGAGAGATTTAATCTGGAAATAAGAAACTTTCTGACAATGAGAACAGTCAATCAGTGGAACAGTTTGCCCTCGGAAGTTGTGGGAGTGCCATCATTTGAGACTTTCAAGAAGAGATTGGACTCCCATCTGTCAGAAATGGTGTAGGGTCTCCTGCTTGGGCAAGGAGTTGGACTAGATGACATACAAGGTCTCTTCCAACTCTGATCTGTTATCTGTTATAACTCTAAGTCTAACTTCAGACTGGCAATCAAGTAAACAATACCCCAATCAAGAAACTGCCAAAGAGCCACCAGTAAACAGCTGAACCAAAGAATCTCTAAGACCACCCATGCAGAGAAGCAAGGCACCAGAATATAAACCGACAGCAAACAACTCTCCCTGATAGCATTAATGATGGGGTAATGATATGTCTGCAAAAAAACAAGCAAGCTCAGAGAGCATCAAGGACTCCTAAATTTGTTAGTTAAAAATGTACTACTACGTTCCTAATTAACATAGCTCCCCTCCTACAATAAAGTTGAAGATTTTGTTTGGAATACAATGAATTTCTTCTAATATTCTTTGATAGCAGGCTAAACACATACTCAAAAATCCAAAACAACCATAGTAAAGTACTATTTTGCTTTGAACGGGACATTCTTCTACTTAATTACTCAGTATTCTAGCAGCACCCTGCTTGTGTTCTAGAGCATTGGTCTCCAACCTTGGCAACTTTAAGACTTATGGACTTCAATTCCCAGAATTCCTCAGCCAGCAAAGCTGTCCTGCTAGCAGATGCAAATATGAGGACTCTATTTCTGGAAAAGCAGGATCTCTCATACTATTATTAGTTTGGATCAATTCAATTCTGAGGCACATAATTTTTTAACTTGCAAAATTAAGAATTAGATTCTATTGATCACAAATGACTTCTCAGCAATGTATTTAACTCAGGCATTTGTTCTTTGCTCCCGATGGGATTGGTGGTGAAAGGTTTTGCAGGAATAAACAGTGATTTCCAAACTAGCCATTATTTTTGGTAGAAGAAGAGAGTCGGAAAGCCAGTTTGGTATCATGATTAAGGCATCATGCTAGAAACTGGGAGACTGTGAGTTGTAATCTTGCCTTAGGCGCAGAGCCAGTTGGGTGACTTTGAGCCATTCTCTCTCTTTCTAAGTCCTAGGAAGAATTAGGCAATGGCAAGTAATTTTGAAATTTTTCCAAGGAAACTGCAAAGACAAAGAAAACAGCCTTCCTATATACTGTACAATATCTCCCAAAACACTGGATAATCATGCAAAAAGTACCTGACTATTCAGGAACTGGATATGTCTAGTTTAATGAAAAGAAGGACGAGGGGAGACATGATAGCAGTGTTCCAATATCTCAGGGGCTGCCACAAAGAACAGGGAGTCAAGCTCTTCTCCAAAGCACCTGAGAGCAGGAAAAGAAGCAATGGGTGGAAACTAATCAAGGAGAGAAGCAACTTAGAACTAAGAAGAAATTTTCTGACAGAATAATTAATCATGGAACAACTTGCCTCCAGAAGTTGTGAATGTTCCAACACTGGAAGTTTTTAAAAATATGTTGGATAACCATTTCTCTGGTAGGGTTTCCTACCAAAGCAGGGGGTTGGACTAGAACATCTCCAGGGTCCCTTCCAACTCTGTTATTCTATACTATTCTAACTATCTACATTGTTCAAAGGAGATAATAAAAAGCTAAGAGGAAAACAAAAGACTAGAAGATATCTTCTCCAGCAGCCAATACTCAGATAGGCAAGGATTAATTCCAATCAAACAAGAGGAAAACGGTGCTTTAATCAAGGAATTATCAAGGAGAAAACCCTAGTCCCACCAAAACTGGCAGGGCAAGCTACTACACTAAAACATTTGCACTGATGTTATCTTGGGTAATGGAACATCTACAAGAAAACCAAGCTCAAAGAGCACCAAGGACCCTGGGATCAACCCTGAGATGCATAGTTTTCTTTGATTGAAAAGAAATATCCAGCACTAAAAATAGATCCTAATTTTCTGAAATAATTATCAATATGTACTGTTCCTCAATATTTGAATAGGGTTTTCCTGGTTTTGACAAAGGGGCAAGGAAAAGATGTGAGCAACATAGTTCTCTTTAAAATACAATTTTCAACATCTTTCCCTCTCCTATTTCAGCTATCAATGAGAATAGTATTTGTGTTCTGCTTGATTGGTGTTTCTGATATCTTCTGTCTGTTTTGTGGCTTTTTTTGTCTTGATTGGTTGGCAACATTGTGTTTGCTGTATTGGAGGCTTTTAGTGAGGCTTGGCTCCGAGTAAATGGATGGCTATCATTCATTAGGAAGCTAGGTTTCATCTAGGTTTCTATTTGGGGTGTATTTGAGCTAGAGGTATCAGGGGGGACCTGTTTGTGCCCAGGTGTTTGCCTGGCTTGTGGTGTGGAGATTTTTTTTGTTTGTGAGTGCAGGCTTCAAAATAATTGACAGTCTGGTGGAATCATCTCTTCTATTCATGCTTTCAGGTCTTTTTCAAACTCTATGGCTTCTCTGATAATTCTGTAGCTGGGGTTTTCTATAGTGGCTAGGGTTTTGGTGCCATTGAAATTGATGCTATGACCTCTTGCTTTCATGTGTTGGACTAGTGAGGAAGTGTGTTCCAGCTTTTTTACTGCATTTTTGTGTTCATCCAGGCGGGTACTTATTCTTCTATTGGTCTGTCCAATGTATGTGGCCGGGCATGATGCATAGGGGACTTCATATATGTCTTGGTTTTCCAGGTCAATTTTATCTTTGGGGTTTCTTAGGATGGCTGCTATTTTTCTGTCTGTTTTGAAGGCAGTCTTGATATGATGCCTGTGTAGTATCTTACTGATTTTGTCTGTAGTACCTCTTATGTAGGGCAGAACAGCTGTTCCATAGGTCTGTTTATCTTCTAGGTCTCCATTATGTCTCAGTGTGTTTTTGTGGATCAAGCCAGTGATTTTGCTTTTGTGGAAGCCGTTAGCAGTCAATACTTTAGTCAGGGTGCATAGTTCAGTCTTTATGTGTGTCTTGTCTGCCAGGTGTTTGGTTCTGGCGATTAGTGTTTTGGCCACGGAGTTTATCTGTGCTGGGTGGTGGTGGGATTGGGCATTGAGGAAGCGGTTGGTGTGTGTTTTCTTCTGGTATATGGTGTGTCCTAGTGTGCCATCTGTTTTTTTGTAGATTAGTACATCTAGGAATGGTAGTTGTTTGTTTCCATTTCCATGGTGAATTTGATTTTGTGGTGTGTGCTGTTTAGGTGTGTTAGGAAATTGTTTAGGTTTTCTTTTCCATGGGGCCAAATCACAAATGTGTCATCGATGTATCTTAACCATAGTTTGGGTTTGTAGGTGGCATTGGCTAGGGCTCTGGATTCGAATTCTTCCATGAACAGGTTTGCAATGATGGGTGACAGTGGTGATCCCATAGGGGCTCCTTCAATTTACTTGTATCTTTGTCCTTTGTATATGAAATATGTGTTGGTTAAGCAGTGTTCTGCTAGTTCCATGAGGTGTTTAGCTGGTTAGTATTTTTGATTATTTCAAGAGTTTCTTTTATCGGGACTTGAGTGAATAGTGAAACCACGTCAAAACGTACAAGCAGATCTTCTTGTTTCACGTGTAGATCTTTGATCATTTCCAAGAGGTGGTATGAGTTTTGTACATGTGAAGCTGCTGCTTCAGCATGGGGCTGTAGCTGCTTTGCTAAGTGTTTAGCTAGATTTTGTAGTGGTGCTCCTCTGGAGCTAATAATGGAAGGTATGCCTTCTTTGTGTATTTTTGGGAGGCCATATAGTTTGGAGCATCTGGAAGATTTTTCTCTTGGGATGATCGTCTGTTGGATCTCTTTGCTCATGTGGCCAGTTATAATTTTCTTCTTGGTTATTTTTTCCAGATATGTGGTTGGGTCCATGTTTATGGGTTTGTATGTGGAGTCTTGGAGTAGTCTGTCAATTTTGTTTCGGAGTCTTTTCTATCCATTACTACTGTGGCATTACCTTTATCTGCTGGAAGTATGATTACACTGCTGTTGTTCCTTAGGGCTTGCAGGGCTTTTAGTTCCTCTTTGTGTAAGTTGCTTTTGGGTGGTTTGCTTGTGCATAGGATGTTAGTAACTTGGTGTCTTATTCTATCAGCTTCATCTGTATTTAATTTAGTTGGGCTGGATTCTACTCCACATATGAGGGATTCTGTGGGGATTTTTTTGGGTGCTATAGCATAATTGAATCCTTTGGTTAGGACATCTGTTTCTGTTTTGGTGAGTTCTCTGTTGGAAACATTATATACTAATTGTTTCAGGTGTTGTTGTGAGTTGTTGGAGGCTTTCTTGTCATGTTCTAATTTCTTTAGTTTCTTCAAGAGTTTGTCATTTTTGTAAGTGGTTTCAGTTTCAGCTCTCCAAGTTGTAAGTTGTTTTATCTTGTCCCAAAGTATGTATGTATGTATGTATGTATGTATGTATATATATATGATTTGAGGTTTCTTTTTTTCAGTAGGAATAAAGTGCAACTTAATGAGCAGAGTAATTGTAATTACCATCAAGGAGGTGATGAGGTGTGTAGGTCTAGGTGTGTTCGGGTCTTTTCCCGTGTAAGATTAAGAGTATCTTGGCAACATTTTGGCGAGGTCCCACTCGCCATCCTCAGGCTGGTGCTTTCGGCTTCGTGCCAGTGCAAGCTGAAGCACCAGCCTGAGGATGGCGAGTGGGACCTCGCCAAAATGTTGCCAAGATACTCTTAATCTTACACGGGAAAAGACCCGAACACACCTAGACCTACATACCTGTACCCATGAAAATCTATGAAAGCATACATATATATGGATTAGTTTGATGTAATATTTTTCTTTCAAAAGGTGGACTCCAATTTTACAGGTAGGGATGTTATTCTGGCTATTTGCATTGGGTGCACCAAATTATCTGCACTGATATTCTCATTCCATTAAGAAAAAAAAGGGAAGGATTTTCCTGTACCTTTTGCCCTGGCTGGAAGAACTGCCTCATCACCTCCTTGATGGTAATTACAATTACTCTGCTCATTAAGTTGCACTTTATTCCTACTGAAAAAAAGAAACCTCAAATCATTTCTAACTTTACATGTTGCTTTCAGAGGGACCTAAGTGCAATTAACTTAATTGGAATCAGCCTAATACAAAATACACAGACAGTAAATTCTAGTCATCTGTGACCACTTTTTTAAATAAAAAAGAATGCATCCTTTAGTCAAACATACTGCTAAGGACATATTTTTCAGAAATTTTTGTGCAAATATAATTCACAAAACATGGACCAAATATTTTTTATTAAAGTATCATTATGCCTAGGAATTGTATGCTACAACATGGGATATAATATAAAGCGGCCTGTTGAGAATAGTTGAAGAGATAGCCACAAGGGACTAATTTATTTCACCGTGGCTTTCCTTATATAGTATTCCTGACTGGAATCGATTCCAACAATTCTACTTTTGCTAATTTAATGACAGTTGCCTGTGTTGGCTGGGAATTACAATCCTAACAGCTGTAGGGCTATGAGATAGGGAAGGCTAATATAGACTGTCATTGATTGCCCGTATTATCTTCCCATCAACTCCTCGGTAAACTTTAATCTTAATATGAGTTCAGGAATAAAAGTTCCTGATTAGCATCCCATTTTTCCAAGTGTGATTATTACAAATGCCATATGTTAAGAGCAGGGTCCACAACCTTAAACATTCAAAGAGCCATTTGGACCAAAAAGAAAACACCAGGAACCTCAAAACCTGGGTGGGGGCCACCTCAACATTACTCCCACCCAATCTCCACTACGTCTGCCCAGGTTTTATGGCTCCTGGTGTTTTCTGTGGAAAATGGGTCTCCCTCCCTCCCTCTCATTTCTGTTTTTTGTGTTTTACCTTCTCAGGACAGGTGAGGAGTGACTGGGAGAGGAGGATGAGGGGCAGGATCAGTCAGTGGTGGGATCATCCAACAAGGAGCACAGCAGAGGG
Source organism: Pseudonaja textilis (assembly GCF_049901715.1). NCBI lineage: Eukaryota > Metazoa > Chordata > Lepidosauria > Squamata > Elapidae > Pseudonaja > Pseudonaja textilis. The sequence goes on along the minus strand of NC_141997.1, from coordinate 23,475,929 downwards.
CCCAAAGAGCCGCATGCGGCTCCAGAGCTGCAGGTTGCTGACACCTGGTCAAGGGGAAGGTACAAGCTTCCAAGAATACACACACTCTGATATGACAGTAAGAATGGGTTCAGCAAGTTTCTATTAGTGGGGTTGTCAGCCTCCAAGAATCCTTCTTCTGTTTGACTTTCTGGCTGCCATAGAAACTGGGGGGGAGGGAAGAATAATTGGACTTTGTGGGGGGAAGGGTGCTGGAGGTTTAAGTTGATGAAATGTAAAAGTTGGGATGTTTTCCTGACTATGCTTACTTGCTTACTGCGCAGATGTAGCCTCTTATCTCTCTAGGCCAAGACCAACTGTCTTGGTATATCAGATGTGTGAAATGCCACCTGAAGATGCACCCACATGACATTATACACATCTCAGATTGGATGGCCATTTTGAACTATTGGGGGTGGGAACATGGGGTAACTTTCTATATGTGATTTTCTTGCCTTTTGCCTCAGGTCTTGTATTCTGATGCTACCACTTCAATTTTCAGTAAAAGTCATTTTTTCTATCAACAATGGAGTCTAAGGTTTCTTTTCTTTCTTGGATTTTGAATGGAGCCTCACCTGACATTATACAAGATCTGAGGCAATAGGGGTTCTAAGCACTATGTTGGTGCAGATTTTGTAAATATCTGGACATTTAATCTAGATGATATCTTGATTGCATTCCAAGATATTTGTACCATTTAAGAGCATGGTGGCACAATGGTTAGAATGCACTCTTGCAAGCTAATTCTGCTGACTGCCAACTGCCAGCAGTTTGGCAGTTTGATTCTGACTGGCCCAGGATTGACTCAGGCTTCCATTCTTCTGAGGTCTGTTGGGGCAATATGCTAACTCTGTAAATTGCTTAGAGAGAGCTGTAAAGCACTGTGAAGCGATATGTAAATCTAAGTGCTATTGCTATCTTATGATATTTCAAAACTTTTAATATTAAATATATAGAAGATACAGGACTTCTTAAAATAACGCTTATTTGTCCTTGCAACTTTTGTAGTGCTACAGATGCTCTGTTGATATCAGAATATAATGCATCCTACATGTTGTTTCCAATAAAGATCCTTTAGAAATTTCAACTAGAGCAGAATTCAGATAAATAATTGAGAAGGGAGGAATACTGTTCCTGTATGAACCTGAAGCAGTGGCTGTAGTTTGGTGTCTCCAACTTAAAATGCAAATTGTAACCTTTAAAATCTTAAATAGTTTGGAAAAAAATCTTGTTCTTCGGTGACCATCTTATCAATAGCAATGTATCAAACACATCTGGTTATGGACTTTCAAGTTCATTGTGCTCTTGGACACCATGCAGTTAGACTTTAAATGGTACTCTATACCAGGGCTCTCCAACCTTGGCAACTTTAAGACTTGTGGACTTCAATTCCCACAATTCCAGCCAGCAAAGTCTTAAAATTTCCAAGGTTGGAGACCCCTGCTCTATACTAAAGAGGAAAAAAACCAGGCACATCTAGGGGCAAAACATTAAAAACTTCTAAATTCTTTAAAAATAAAAATTTAAAATCTTAAAATAACAAACTTCAGAAAAATAAGAATGAGAAAGCACTGCAGTGCGAAAACAGCACCATAGACCTTAAAATTGCATTGTCGAATTCTTCAGTAAATGGTAGAAAGGTCTCTTATTCATGGATATATAAATATAATAAATCCTCTTCCATTCAGAACTACATGCACAATGGCATCCAGTGCACAGAGCAAGATAAATTCACCCAAGTATGATAAAGTGTAACTGATCACATGCAGTCAATAATGTTCCTTAGCTCATCAGCGCAATAAGAATGTTCTTTAGAATCTCAAATGGAGCATGATTTCCCAGATCAACAGAGGATAAACCCTTTTTTAAAATTAAAAATCAATCAAATATTCCCTGGTTGTCATCTTCTAGTGATACCCAGGGGAAATTTTTATTAAGCTAATAGAAAAAACATGAAATGAATGCCTGGCTTCTGAAGACCCCAGATACCTCTTCAACACAGACAAATAAAAAAAAGTAAACAAATAAATAAAAGATTTGAGTGGAAGTAAAAACAGAATAAAGAGCTTTCTCACAGTTTGGATACTGTGCTTTCCCCACTCCATAAATTGATGTCCAGGTAGAGTGTAAGGGGATCTCAGAGCAGTTTTTTTTTTTTGCTTTAACTCTTTAAAATGTTGCATGAAGTTCTCTCAGGATGCTCAGTGTTGTGAGGGTCATGTGGGAATATATTTTAAGGGTGAACAAATATTTTATAAAATATTTCTCAGGGCTTTGGCATCTCTAGAAAAGCTCAAAGCCCTGGACAAAGTGAAGTTTTGGAGGTTCTTCATTCGAACACAGCCCAGTAACATTTCCTAAAATGCACCATGTACATTGCTGGCCATTACAGGAAGTGTTGTCAGTCTGGGATTCTTTATGTGAAACTGTTTTGGTGATTGTGAATGAGCCAGTGGACATCTTTAAATTTAAAGGGTCAAGTCCTATCTGGTCCCAAATATAAATAGGCATTTCTGGAAATAAGGCTTATTAGATATACATGCATACAGTAGGATTACAGTATATTTAAGGAATGAATAAATATGCAGAATATGAACTTTATTGCATTGGCAGATTTGTATCTATTTATCGATAGCACTTAGATATATATACTATGGAATTATATACTATAGAATGCTAAACAATCAGGCCAGAAACATATTATCAAGAGAGATCAGAGCAGCAAAAAGAAGCTACTCTGAAAAGTTAAGGAATCAGTTCTCAACAAATGAACCAGCAAACATGTAGAAAACTCTTAAAAACCTCACTGGCTACAGCAAACCTCCTTCCCAGGCAGAAGGAAATCAACAACTAGCAGATGACCTGAATGTGTTTTACTGCTGGTTTGAAAGGAAACTACAGCCACTTATCTCCACAACCCCCATCTCAAACACACAAACAACAGCCAAGCCTCCTATAACTGACCCCAACCCATTGGCTTCACAACTTCTGGTGATCACAGAAAAAGAAGTGCAAGATCTATTTCACAGACAAAAGCCAGGAAAAGCACCAGGGTCAAACAAGATAACTGCTTCTTGCTTAAAAGTCTGTGCTGACCAGTTGGCCCCCATCTTCACCCGAATCTTCAATAAATCACTAGAGATGTGCTATGTTCCTTCTTGCTTCAAATGCTCTACTATCATCCCAGTGCCAAAGAAGCCCTCCATCAAGGAACTGAATGACTACAGACCAGTTGCTCTAACATCTGTAGTTATGAAAATCTTTGAAAGACTAGTGCTGTCCCACTGTCCCTTGAAAACTATCAGGGATCCGCTGTTAGATCTTATACAATTTGCATACTGAGCAAATAGATCGACAGATGATGCTGTTAATATGGCTCTGCACTACATCCTACAACACCTTGAATCTCCAAATACCTATGCAAGAGACCTCTTCGTAGACTTCAGTTCAGCATTCAATACCATCATTCCAGACATTCTTCTAACTAAATTAAACCAGCTAATGGTACCTGAAGACACTTGTAAGTGGATCATAAGCTTCCTAACACCATCGCTGCTAAACAAATAATTCCCTTAACACTGTCCAACTATTTACAAAGTCTGCATGACTATTACTATTAATCTTCTCATTACTCCTTATCACCCATCTGCTCCCACTTGTGACTGTATGACTTTAACTTTGTTGCTTGTATCCTTATGATTTATATTGACTGTTTCCTAGTATGATTTGATTGCTTATTGTACCCTATGACTATTATTAAGTGCTGTACCTTATGATTCTTGATTCTTGACGAATGTATCTTTTCTTTTATGTATACTGAGAGCATTTGCACCAAGACAAATTCCTTGTGTGTCCAATTACACTTGGCCAATAAAGAATTCTATTCTATTCTATTCTATTCTATTCTATTCTATTCTATTCTATTCTATTCTATTCTATCCTATCCTATCCTATCCTATCCTATACCACTTCACAGAGCTTTACAGCCCTCTCTAAGCAGTTTACAGAGTCAACATATTCCCCCCACAATCTGGGTCCTCATTTCACTGACCTCAGAAGGATGGAAGGCTGAATGAATCTTAAGTTGGGTGAAAATTGAACCCCTGGCCGTCAGCGGAATTAGCCTGCCATACTGCATCCTAACCCCTGTGCCACCACGGGTCTTAACCATCATATTTATTCTGATCAATGATGACTTTCCAGCATTTATTTATTTTTATATTTTTATTCCACCTTCATTATTTTTATATACAAAATAAGACAAACATACCCAATATTCCCTCCTCTACGTATTTTTCTCACAACAACTCTGTGAGGTGGATTGAACTGAGGGAAAGTGATTGGCCCAAGGCCATCCAACCAGCTTTCATGGCATAGCAGGACTAGAACTCACAGTCTCCTAGTTTCTAGACCACACATTGGCACTGCTGCTAAATGGGTAATAAGGTTACTTAACTGAAGTTTGTCTGGAAATTGAACCTTTTACCTTAATACATATAGATAAACTATTTCTTCTTTTCCTAGTTGGAACTTCTCCCAGGAGCTCCCAGAATTCTTTAATTCACATGAAAAATGAGAAATTGCCTTCATTAAATTAGAATGCCTGGCCTATATAACATTTTTTAATCCAATGTTTTCATTCCATATTATAGTGAAACAGACATCAACACCTATGCATCCAAATTAAACAAATATAACACTCCTGTCCAGCTTCACTAATTAAGTTCCCATTGCTCAACATCAGTTATTGATTATGCAAGGTACAAGATTGCAAGTTATAGGAAACTCAGATGAGATCTATTTCTCATCTAGTTTGACTGAAGCATCTAGTAAGGTATGTCTCTATATGTTTTCTGGGTTGCTGACTGAATTTGCCATTTTCTCTAATTTTTATCTTGTTCTCTATCTTCTTTCCTATGTGATAACTTTATTTTATTTTGTTTCTTCTATTGAAAACAACTTCTCAGAGTTGTTCCGGATTTGGTAGCATCTAAAATAATAAATGAAACCATTAAATTAAATCCTCATGTACATATACTGTAGTCAGCATTGTGTAATATTGGAATAAGATTATGAGTAAGCCTGCGGTCTGGCAACCTTTTCCTAGCTGATGATCATGCTTTAAAGAATTGGTTTGTTCTGGTTTTCCTAATTAGATGCCCTCCAAGGTAATTTGATTACTATTCTTAATAATAATTGCCTGGGGGTAATAATCTCACATCTCTATAGGTTATCAAATTGGAAAGGTCTATAACAGTGTTTCTCAATGTTGGCAATTTGAAGTTGTGTGGACTTCAAGAGCAGCTTGGCACAGTGGTGGGTTTCAAAATTTTTCCTACCAGTTCAGTGTGAGTGTGCACTTTGCACACACACACGCATGCAGCGTTTGCAACTCACCTTCTGCTACAAGCCCTATGTGTGAAACAGCTGATGCACGGCAATCTGCTGTGCCATGTGAAGCAGCTGAGCTTGAAAACCAGGAAATAAAGGTAAGGATAGAGCTGGGGCAGGCAGGCGGGCCCAGCAGTTGATCGTTGGAGTGAACTGGTTCACTCACAGATGATCCTTGGAGCTACCGGTAGAATACTGCCACTGGCCTGGTGGCATAGAAATGATCATAAATTTCCCAAGTTTCAATCCCACTGAAATAATTGATTCTGGATTTTGGATGTATTCTATAATTAGCCAATTTGAAGATATTGGTTCAAAGATTTTTGCCTTATGATGCACCATTTTGCCCAGTTAGAGGTTGTAAGACATGAGAATTTTAGTAAATCATTTATTTATATTTATATTCATATTCTATCTTTCTTCCAGGAAGCTCAAGGAAGTGTACATTCCTCATTTTAGTACCACAGCCAGAGTCCTGAGAAAAAGCAATTGGCCCAATAATTTCTATATCTGAATTAGGTAGTGTTTTGGCCTCCTTGGTTCCAGTCTGACAATTTAATCACTAGCACACCATTGTTTCCCAACGTGTGAAAAAGTCTTATTGTCGCTAGTGTTTTCATGAGTGTCAAAATGGAAGTTGTGTTAGGGCAATCAAAGGCCTGCTGCTTTTATATGTGCACTAACATTGTGCACGTATACAAAGGACAGACTTCAGTAAACCTGCCACAAAGACTGTCATGACTTTTTTCGACTTTTCCCACAGAAAAGTCAAGGACGTCATTGTGTTATTTCAATTCCTTGAATATTTGCAACATTTGTGTTTTTGTTATAAATACTACACAGCTACAGCAAAGTACCATCATTCCAGACATTCTTCTAACTAAACTAAACCAGCTAGTAGTACTTGGACACATTTTTAGTGGATTATTAGCTTCCTAACAGACAGGAAGCAACAGGTAAAGCTAGGCAGAATCACACCTGATACCTGTACAATTAGCACAGGGGCCACCCAAGGCTGTGTGCTTTCTCCATTTCTCTTTCCCTATATACCAATGACTGCATCTCAAATGATTCATCTGTCTGCACTTCTATTACTATTAATCTTCTCATCATTCCTTATCATCTATCCCCTCCCACTTATGACAGTATGACTGTAACTTTGTCACTTGTATCCTTACAATTTATATTGACTGCTTCCTAGTATGATTTGATTGTTTATTGTATCCTATGACTATTCATAAGTATTGTACCTTATGATTCTTGACTCTGACGAATGTATCTTTTCTTTCATGCATGCTGAGAGCATTTGCACCAAAACAAATTCCTTGTGTGTCCAACCACACTTGGCCAATAAAGAATTCTATTCTATTCTATTCTATTCTATTCTATTCTATTCTATTCTATTCTATTCTATTCTATTCCATTCCATTCCATTCCACTCCACTCCACTCCACTCCATTCTACCTTAAGTAATTCATCTTTCTTATACATTAAATAACATCTTGGAATACCAAAAGAAGTATAATCTAAAATAATTATATTTAGAATGCCTATATCTTTTTAAAAAATGGGATATGTAAGTGGACTTAGCTAGTAATTTGTTATTACATTTTTTTCACAGTTCAATCCCTCTATGCACACAAGTACACAAAATGTATACAATATCTTGTATAGTCAAGTATGTTAAGTGATCTGACTAAACATGGACAGAGAAACAAGATGATTTCACAGTTTAAGACAAGACAAAAGAGCAATAACCTGGAAACCAGCTGAACAAACCCAATGATTAAGAAGAACAAAGCTGGATGAAAAGAACCATGGTTGGAGTTAACCATGTAAAATTTATCTAGATTATATTAATTAGGGCAGGTGTTCTATCAGGTTATCACATTTATAAACTTGTATGTGCCACAATACAATTTCTGCCATGCTTGTAAATGCTCTTTGACATTTTTTTTCATGCTTTCAAATTATCCTCATAGTTTATATGTTTATACAGAGATATGGTCACAGCACAGTAAACACACACAATTAATGTTCATGTAGACTCACATCTGGATGCAGACCAATTGTGCATTGGACTCCTGCAAAAGCAGATGTTCTCCCAAGCTCACACTGTATAATATCTCAATTTTGGTAGGGTCAAATAACTGAACGCCTTGCTACCTGTTAAAGTGCTGAAATCTGACTTCTCCACAAATATTCTACTGCTATTAGTTTGACTATGCTTTCTGTTTGTTTTGACAAAGGGAAATATATATTTTGTGTGTGGTGTGCATGCGTGTATCGATATGCTATCTAATATAATGTTGACTGTGATATTAAAACTGTCAATCTATCTTCCTTTTTACAGCAAATAAGAAGTGAAACATTCCCTGCTGTTTACTCTAATGCAATTCTCATCAATGTACAGTCAGTAAACCAACTGTGTTAGAGGAAATATTTTTGCTTTGTGCAAACATTTAGTCATCAAATATGTGTGTGTGTGTGTGTAATGTCCACAGAATCTTAAAAATATGCATGCTTGTTTGTTTAAATGCCTAGATTTCTTGACATTTCTGTTGTAATTCTTTCAGGATGTCTGATGACAATTTAAGTCTTACATATTATTGTTCTTGTTTGATTTGAGTTTGAGGAATGAAAATGAATATTTTAATTTAATTCAATGGGCCTAGAGAGCAGAGTTTGTTTGTTTTTAACCCATAATTTGATGTTTTGAACATTAGACTATGAAAAATTATGCATAATTCGCTGGTTGATCTTTTAAGTTGCTACAAGATTCTTTGTTATTTTTGCAGAAGCCATTTATTTGCCTTCTGGGTATCCAAAATGCAGTACAATTCTTCAATGAGGACAATTTCCAAACTCCAAGAATAAATTTGGGGTTGTCTTATATATAGTTTCCAAAAAGGCAGCAGTATTAGTTTAGCATTTAATCACATGAAAATTGATGGCCTTTTAAGAGGGAATCCATTTACTACAGCCTTACACTTTGTGGGCTGAAAGTAACTGTTGAGTTTCTATGTTTTAGGCTAAAGCTGAAGGATAGAAATGATGACGAATCACTTTCCTATGGCAGTAAGGCTTCATTAATTTTATTTAGTTTTTCTATCCCAGCTTTCTATGACAAGCACACTCAGGGAAACTGACATGCAAACACACACTGTAAATCATACACCTAGTTAAAATGCAAGCATGTCTTCCATTGATTCTCCCACGAGAGGCTTTTGCACTTGTTTTCACACCCCAACTGAAAGAGCCCTCTGTTTCATTCTTACATGCTGGTCATGCAGACTCAAGATTATGGACAGGAGATAAGGGAGAATGCCATGATATTGCTTGATATTAGGCTTGTCATCTTCAGATTTGAAAAATGCTATAATCCTACCCTTCCTCTAATGAATGGAGAGTGTCACACATTGTTTGTTTTGTCAAAACAGATCTCTGTGTCTTGCTCCCCTAATGACTAATATTCATTGACTTTCCACACCATGCAACAGTTTATTAAGAAATTTTCCAGAGAATTGTCTATCAAACTGTCTAATTGGATGTGAAAATAAATTGCTCTTTCTGCAGAAAAAATCCAGAATCTTTTTTCATGGCTACTTACAGATAGATGCAAATTTAAGATCAAAACATCAAGATCGTAAAATGTTCCCAGCTTTCATTTGAGAAAACATGAATGGAAACACAGCAACTGGAAGTGCAACAGAGTGTTACAATATAGAGTTTTCCCCAGTTCAGAATTACAGATCATCTTTGAAATTACATCCATGTTTGAACCTGGCAACTAGAATTGTAAGATGTGACAGTTGTAATGCGAATCATCATGTGACTGATCAGTTTTTACTACCTTTTTTTGAAATGATTGCTAAGCAAATGCCACAGTTGCTAAGTGAGCCCATTGTTTGCTAAGGCCCATTTCCCCCTCCCTGAAACTGGAAGTAAATTCAGATTTCTGGTAAAAGTCTTGTAAATCACAATCATTTGACTATGGGATATGGCAAATGGCCAGAAATAAGGGCTGATTGGCAAATGCCCAAAACACAATCGCATGACAGCTAGAGACAGGGTTGGCCATTGGAACTTCAGAATCAGATTGAAAATTTGTTTCTATCAGATTGAAGTTCCATTGTAACTTCAAATGGTCGCTAAGCAACCTGTCATAAATTGAGGACTGCCTGTATAAACACTCATGTTTCCTTTTCCAATCTTAGCATTTGATTTTTATTCAGCTTCAACTATCAGTTGGCATATTGCAAAAACTGATTGTGTTCACTCATCATTGAGCAATGCCAGGAAGTGAGTTTACATAGGTATGGAAATCAGAATATCAGGGTTACTATTATAGGTTGATTTTTTCCTGTATTAAATTTTTAACTTTAAGCCAGAAGAATGTTTTTAAGTAAACATTTCCTAATCCTTAGCTTTGTACAAGTATCTTTATTACTTAAATAATTCATTGAATGAATGATTACAAATCAAAAAATGCCAAAGAAGAGAAAGTATAATGGTCTAAAGAAATGTTGCTCACATGTTGCCTCAGAAATAGCAGGAGGACTTTTAAGTGAAACGTTTGCATGGTTTCCCAAAGTGACATTTGAAGCCCTATTTGCATGCAAATCATCCCAACAGGAACATCTGCACATTTACTAGATGCCATCAGTTCAATGAGCTGATGATTCCCAAGTTGGCACGAGAACACAGGAGGTGAAGAAAGAAAATAGAATAGAGAGGCTTGGGTATTTGTCTTGAGAAGGTTGGAAGGCAGGGAATGGATAAGTGTAATTAGGGTTGACTGAGTAGAGATACACTGAAGCTTTGTAGAGGAAACCATAGTAAATTGGTAAGGAAATGGAATAACAGTGCAAGAATGATAGTGTGTCAAATGTAGAATGGGACGGACAATTAATTTTCTCAAGTGTCCACATGAGAATAGCAATAGCACTTAGACTTATATACCATCACAGTGCTTTACATCTCTGTCTAAGCAGTTTATGGGGTTATCATATTACCCCCAACAATCTGGATCCTCATTTTACCAACTTCAGAAGAATAGAAGTCTGAATCAACCTTAAGACAGTCTGTGATGACTTGTAGTCTCTCAAAATAACCCAAAACCCAATATATATATTAAAGTCCGGTAAGGCCTTCAACTTAACTTCACTATTTTATTAGGCACAGTTTAAAGTCACAAAAGTAAATAATGAGGCAAACAGAAAACCAAAACAAACCGCATTGATGAGAGTTCTGAAGCAAGCCAAGATAACTAATCATAAACTCCAGGGGAAGAACGTCCATGGGAAGAATGCCAGCAAAGATAAACCTCTTTCAAGGTGAACTACATTGACTCCTGCAAATTCTAACTGCGCAGTTGCAAACTTACATACATAGTTCCCAGCTGCAAGCCACGAGGAGGATCATGGTAATCTCCTCTTGAGTAGACTTCGCTTTTCCCTGATCCTCTCCTCCCTGCGTGACCTAGGATGGATGGGGATGGGCCTGGATCCTCCTCTGACTGCTTAGCCAGCCTCTGCCCTTCCCCAGCCTCCTCCACCACCTCTGGAGCGACACTGCCACTCCCTGTTGGCTGTTCCTCCTCTTCCTCAGAGTCAGTCTCCACCAGGGGCATGACACAGTCAGGATTGAATCACTGACAGTTGGCAGAGTTAGTCTGCAATATTGCCTTCTAATCACTGTGCCATCACCGGGAAACTGGGACTGTTATGGAAGGCCGGACCAATAGAACTATGAAGGTGTAAAGGCATGCATGTATGCACATACATAAATTGAGAAAAAAAATATAGCAGTTGCCTTCAAAATAAAAGCAATCCATATGAGCTGGAGAGGGACAGCCAAAGGGCAGGATTTGATCCATTTTACTTAGGCCACAAAAGACCGAAATCTGCTGTAGTGTCATCATGTCAATAATAAATCAATTATTTTGGATTCGTGTCCACTACGATCTCTGTAGATATAGTTCTTAGCTTTTTTACTTTTTCAAGTTTTAATCCAGCAAATCTAGATACTTAAGTATATGTGGGATAGAAACTAGAATGAAGAACTAGATCTCTGCTATACTTTGATCAGTCCTGGAACCATTTTAAAGAATGCCTTTGTATTTTTTTTTTTGAAAACAATTTTATTGGTTTTTTAACAAACAAACAAACAAACAAACAGTGTGTCGGTTGGTTCATCAGTTTTGTGCATTCATTTCGTAGTCACAGTTACAATTACATTACATAATAACTCTTATTATCAATCCAAACTTATTTATCCTCATATCATTATTGAAAGAAAAAAAAGATTTCACTATACCTTTATTCAATCATGCCTTATGAGATAACTATAATTTAAGTAATTTATTCTATAACAAATCATATAATCATACCAATTCTATCTTAAAAAAAAAAGAAAAAAACATTTTATAAATGTAATGTCAAGTAACAAAAGAAAAGGGAGAAGAAAAGTCAATAATATTCCTTATTACCTAACATTCTAAATATTCTATTTTTGTATTTCATCATCCAGCCATTGATAGAAAAGGTCCCAAATTGTATAAAATTGTTTATCTTCTTGCTCTCTAATTTCAAATGTCAATCTACTCATCTCAGCACATTCCAATATTTTCTTAATAACTTCCTCTTGCAATGGAATTTTCTCGTTTTTCCAATTTTTTGCAAATACAATCCTAGCCGCAGTTAATACATTTACAATCAAGTATTTCAATTCTTTACTATAAACATCTGGTAAGATTCCCAATAAGAAAAGCTCCGGTTTCAAATCTATATGTCTCTTTGTCATTTTTTCCAACCACATGCGGATTTTAGTCCAATATTTTCTAGCATCCTCACAAGTCCACCACATATGGTAATATGAACCAGGTATCTGATGACACTTCCAACATTTTTCCGATTTGTTCTTAAACATTCTTGCAATCCTTGTCGGGGGGAAATGCCACCTGTAAAACATCTTATACAAATTTTCTTTATAAGCTGTAGACATTGTCATTTTATAATTTTGCGACCATAATTTCTGCCATTTCTCTAAATCAATCCCATATCCAAAATTCCTCCCCCAAGCAATCATAGTTTCTTTAACTTGTTCTTCCTCTAGCTTAATTCCCAATAAGTAACCATATAGTTTTTTAATCATCTTTTCATCAGTACCTGTCAAAATCTTATCTAAATCAGTCTGTTTATCATAAAATCCCTCTGTTTTGGAATCTTCATCATACCTTGAGTGTATTTGCGCATATGAAAACCAGCCTTTGTATTTTTAATAGAAAAGAATATATGTAGCTCAGGATTAAATTGTGCAGTTTGCTTGTAGGCATTTCCACACTTTTTAGTTTTTAAATATGTGAAACTATGATTGCTAATTTCTTTCTGCTGTGAATATGATCTAATCTGGTAGCATGAGCAAGAGCTGCCAAGTAATAAGGTTAATGTCAAGCCCAAAATTGAAATATGTGTAGCCATTTTATTTAGCCTTATTATATATTTCTTTTCTTTCTTTCTCTTTGCTGGTTATAGGGGAAAGGGTTTCGGGTTTGCCACATTCCTAATGGGGGAGGAGTGGAGATAGAGAGAGTTGTTTAGGCTAGGTGGTGTTTCTTCCCATGGGAACTCAAGCTGACCCTGCTGAGGCCTTGAGGTGGAGATTGATGACACCAGGCAACGTTGAATTATTTCTATCAGAGAATGTGACTTTTGGGGGTTGTTTCTAACTTCCAATATTATGTGGTGTAATTCCGGGTTGTTTCAAATCTGGAAATACAACAGACTTTGCCAATTTGATGCTTTCCTAAATAAAATAAATTATTATGGAAGATGAGCTTCATTTTTTTCTTTTTAAATGGACTTCATAACTTGGAAACCCTACAATCACTTCATGCCAGAGACCTTAGGTCCTTGACATCTCAAAAAACCTCCAGTCTTTTTCTTTTGTTTCAAGTTTTTTATTTTATTTTACAATATATTCATACCAATGCATGAACAGTGTGGCACCTGGGAATCACACATTTTAGTACAGATAAAAATAGTGCTATTAATAATATTTGTTACATTCCTCAAGCTTATGTAGTTCTAGTGTTGATACACATATTTGTATTAAATTATAGACTTTCATTATTTAATTATTCAATGTTTCAATACATTATTCCAATGCCAATCATAATATTGCTTAAATATACATAATTATACTATCATTCAATTTTCTAATCTTTCCTCTTATTATTACTTTTGACTTATTGTATAAAAATGTGTATACTTATTTCCCCCCTCTCTCTTATTTCTATCCCTATTCTAAGTTTTAATCATGCCACCATTATATTTAAAAACAAATCCTTTCTATCCGTCATCTCTTGATTGCTTTAAAATTTTAATTGTTCATTTTTTTAAACTTGCCTCCCATATTCCTGTCTTGGATCTTTATCCCTATCTGCATCTATGTCCTGACTATTCATTTTAAACAATTCTCCCCTCTCTACTCTTTTCCATTGTCTAGCTTCCAAAATATCTACCCATGCCCCTAGCTCCCTTTCAAAAATGTCTTCCTGTGTCTCCAGTTCCCTTTTTAAATCCCTTTAAATGTTTTCCTCTTGGTTTATTTTATCAGTCGTTGTTTTTGTTATTGTCTTCTTTTTGTCATCTTGTTTTGTTTGCTGGTTAATCTGTTCTGCTTTTCACCTGCTCTTTCAATTGGCTCCTCCTTTTCCTGGGTGTCTTGATCACTCATTGTCCTTTGTATAATATTTCCCAGTTTTTCACCCATGCCATGCATTAAGTTCTTAATCTCCCTGTGGTTTTTTTTTTAAATCAGAATGTCCTTGATGCTTTGAAACATCAGCGCCATTTCTTCCCTGCCTCTATTTCTGCAGTGCAGGAGTAATCTATCAAGATGACTGTGGGGATGTAATACATAGTGAATAATCATCAGTGTTCTTGTCTTTCAGTCAAAACTGTCCAGTTTTTGTCCAGGTAATAATTCTGGCAGTTTATCATATCACAGGTATGGTCCAGATATTGATAGCCTTGATAAAGTTTCCACAGTTTAATTTTGTTTTTAGCAATTTTTCACACTTTAGATGTATTCTTTATTAATTATATTTTTAACTTGTCCATGCTTAAAATATTTAGGTACAGCATTAGGGGGCTAAAATGCATATTGCCAGAAATTAGGAAAATATTTCTTGGAGACACTCCCTCTTGATTTGATCCATGGGAATTATTTTGGATTTTGCTTAATAGAAAAATATATAACAGAATAACAGAAGTGGGGTGGGCGGGCTAGGAGGTCTTCTAGTCCAACCCTCTCCTCAGGCATGAAACCCTATACCATTTCAGACAAATGGTTGTCTAGTCTCTTCTTAAAAACTTCCAGTGTTGGAACATCAATACCTTCTGGAAGCAAGTTGTTCCACTGATTAATTGTTCTGTCAGAAAATTTCTTCTTAGTTCTAGGCTGGTTCTCTCCTTGATTAGTTTCCACCCATTGCTTCTTATCCTGCCCTCAGGTGCTTTGAATAATAGCTTGATTCCCTCTTCTTTGTGGCAGCCCCTGAGATATTGGAACACTGCTATCATATCACCCCTAGTCCTTCTTTTCATTAAACTAGAGATACCCAGTTCCAGCAACCATTCTTTATATGTTTTAGCCTCCAGTCCCCTAATAATCTTTGTTGCTCTTCTCTGTACTCTTTCTAGAGTCTTAACTGTAGATATACAAATATGTAGCTCAGGTTTGAATTGTGGAATCCTTAGCACTGTCTGAGCTTGATTGTTTGCTTGCTGACATTTCATTTCCCAACTAGGAAAAGCATCAGTGTAAATGATGTGGTTTTTGCTTCCTGTTGACAAACAGTAGCTTGCCCTGCCAGTTTTGGTGGGAGTGTTGTTTTCTCTTTCGTAGTTCCCTGATTAGGATATTGTTTTCTGCTTGATTGTATTTCTGATGTTAATCCCTGCTTATCTGGGAGTTGGCTGCTAGAGCGAATGTGTTCTGTTCTTTTTGTTTTTGTCTTAGCTTTTGCTATTATTATTTCTTGAGTAGTGAGTGGTGAGTAAATACAGTAAATAAATGTCCTCTCCTCACAAAAGTTTATTCAAAGTTACAGTGTTACAAGGGCACTGAAAAAAAGCGACTGGTGGCCTTTTCTCACACTTATGACCATTGTAGCATCCCGATGATCACACGATCAGAATTCAGATGCTTGGCAGCTGGTTCAGATTTAGGATGGTTGCCATTTCTTGGGATCATGTGATCACCTTCTGTGACCTTCTGACAAGCCAACTCAATGAGTAAATCAGAGTCACTTAAACATGTTACTAACTTAAACAACTGCACTGGTTTACTTAACTGGGGTGAAAAAGATCGTAAAATGGGGAAAACTCACTTAACAAATATCTCACTTAGCAACATAAATTTTGGGCTCCATTGTGGTCATAAGTGAGGACTACCTGTATGGTTTCATTTCTATGAGTCTGTTAATGGCTGATTTGGAAGCTTCATTTTGGAATTATCTAGTGGTTTTAGATTTAGCTTGATCTAGGATACTCATAGTTTTCCAGATGATATAAGGACTTCACAGGACCTTTCTTAATTCTGACCTTGTGGGTAAGATCTGAATATAGCATAATTCATCTGCTAGCAGCTCTATTTTTTACTAAATATTTGGCAGTTCTTAGTGGATAAACTAGTAAAAAGAAAAGTATATCTGTCAGCAGGAATACATTTCTGTTGATGGAAATGATTATTCTTCAACTTAATCCTCCTCCCAAGTCAGGATTAGTTACCTCATCTAAATGGTACTGTGTTTGTAGTATTTTTTATTGAGCCAGACTTTGTCTTATTGTCTTATATTTACAGATATATAGATTAAAAGAATTGGAAGGGACCTTGTAAGTTATCTAGTCCAACCCCCTGCCCAGCAGACCCTACATCATTTTGGACAGATGGCAGTCCAGTCTCTTCTTGATAGCTTCCAGTGATGAACCTCCCACAACTTCAGTATAGGTTTCTATTTCTGAGGTCAGCAAATTAGAGAAGAAATCTGCCAAGTGATTATGAATGTTATAAAATGTTGCTATAAGACAAAATGCAAAATATGAGACTGAAAAACTGTACCATCCACAAATATTGTGATTGTTATATGTACTGTATTAGGGAAACAGGTAGCATAGCATCCTCTGCTGGTCACAAAGATAAGAAACAAATCTTGCATCCCAACAGAAGATATAAAATTCCTGTTATACTCTCTATTCTAATTTAACAGGTTTTATTTTAAAATAGTAGAACCAAGGGTATAAATCTAATATTATGCTTCTTGCAAGCATAAAAAAAAAGAATATAATGGTGTTCAAAATCCAAATGGATATGAGAAAACAAAGAGAATGAGAAAAAGAAGGGGAAGTTTGTGAATTGAGATCATATTTAGCAAAAGTTAGAAAACATCCTCAGTTTCTACATATATTTGCCAACTGCAAGTGAACAGGAGGTTTATTAAGTTTTTCTCACTATCTCACTATCTTCCTCTAGAATATTTAGAGCAGAACTGCCTCTCTGACCAAGTCATCCTTTGACTGAATAAGCATCATAATGTAGTTTGCCTATTTCATGACTTGTACTTACACATACAATTTTGCTTTGGACTTTGCTGTTGCTTTTTTAATTAAAAGAGGAAGGATGTTTCCTACGAAGGAAAACAACATGTATACCTAACACAGAATATATATTACCGAACACTATGCACACATAGCAATTCAGAATTAATTTCCAGTGGATTCTTTGAGCTTACCGCACACTGATCTTTTTTGTTTGTTTGTCTGTAGCTAGGTGCTTTCAAATAATTGTGTGCTTCAGGTTTGAAAGAACACCAAATTCATTACTAATTTGGTGAATTCAGGAATCAAAATCTTGTTTGGAAAATTACTTTAGAAATTTTTTTAGCGAATTACTTTGCTAGTAATTCTTGAGAATTCTGGACAGAGTATATTTACATATCCATTTCCACACAACATTTCATACAATACCTGAAAATAGAAGGATACAATTTTGCTAAGGGGACTTTTTCTTCTTTTTCTCATTGCTCATGAGAAAATTTCTCATTTCTCATTCCTGTTATTAGAAAATCCAAACTGTGTGGATTTTTATAATTAGATCCAGTAGCCCTAACACAGGGGTATTTCCCCCCTTCAGTTTCCCCAATCTATGTATTAGGCTAATTATGACAAAGACCAGGTTGATTTGAATTAAGCTGCTTCGCAAAACATGGGAATATAATTATTTGAAAATGGGCAAACTCAACAATTATATATTTTTTAAACTAAAAGCTTTTATTTATCAAGCATTAAAAACACAACAATATTTTTGGAATTTGTTGGGCTTCAGCCCTTCATTGAAAGGAAACATAGAAATGTCACCTAGTTCTTTGATCAGAAAATACACTTGTTGGGGTGTAATAATGCTGCAGTCTGAAAGATTTAGACTGACATCCCGATTAAACACATTTCCACGAAACTAAACCAAATCAAGAGAGAAAATTTTAGTACCCCGTATTGGTATAAATCATTTAAATAGGAGAAGGAAAAAGAGAAAGGCTGGCTGGATTACCTAGCTTCAGAATCTGTTGTTCAGAATCAACATACTGATCTATCATTCAGTAATAGATTTGAATATTACATTTGCAAAAGATCAAGGACTTAATCCATCAAAGCCATTGATTCAGTAAACCTAAACTGGAAATTGTTTGATGGTATGGTTTAGTTCCCAGGAAATAGTGTGTTGCATGTCTTAAATAATGCAGCATAGTGTAATTCTCAGAGACATTAACTAACATGTGTGTTTTATTATCTGGGGTTTGAGATATCTTTCATGTCAGTACTAACAACATCTAAATGAAATATACAATATGTGTTCTTGTCCTTATATCAGTAAGCCTGTAATGGGTTTTTAAAGTTTCTGCAGTTTAAATCTATGTTTTACAGGAAAAGCCTCATGACTCACTTACTGTAAATTTCTGTTTCCCTGCATGCCTTTGCACAGGATATCTTTGTCAGCCACTATAAAGAGCTAACTTGGCTGCTGGCCTGTACTGTTTCTTCCTGGGTCTTAAATTAATTGAGATGCAGCCGATGTTGAAGGCAAAACCAAGGTCTACTCCATTACCCTTTTCAAATAGAATAATAACACACCATTTAGACATAATTCCCAATTACTTCTGAGCTAACATATTTTCCTATATTTATTATTTGTGTGTGTGTGTGTGTGTGTGTGTGTGTGCATTGTGGGTATCATCCCTGCAACAGGACTTAAGAGGACTACATTTCCCAAGGGACTTGAGATAGGGTTATTTATTTGGTACCCGGAAGGCCTTGATTGAAAAAAGGAGCCAAACAAAGGCTTTCTGGGGGGTCATCTGCCATTGGTAAATATGCTTCCTGTCAATTTACTGCAATTACAAGATTTGGTTGTTATAACCTATCTCAATAAATCTTTGTTCTGGTCTTCCTGTGTAGTGTGTTTCCTGGCCTGGTCTACACGAAAGGCTGACGTTATTCTTGCAAGCTTCTCCTTCTTTCCCTCTTCTACTCCAGTGAGTCAAGAACAATAATTCTGTTTCTAACTCCTGTCCAGAATTGGTAGAATGATTCTGTCTCTTTCATTATATAATAGTTTCTGAACATTTGCTTCAAAGCCACCTCTGTGGCTCTCTATACAGGCTAAATCTAGAGAATTCTGAGAACTCAATGGCTTGGCATATCATATCTGAGCTGCAATCCTTCAGATGATCACTAGTTGGTGGCAAAGAGAATGTTTCAAACTCTTGGCTACCTGTGATGACCTGGGGTGTGGCACAAAGGCAACACAGTCAGATAATCAATAGGAGTCCCTTTATTAGCTCCAACTTTACCCCCAATGTCCTGGTTACCTTCTGGCTGGAGAAAAACTGTCCCAGGAACAGCCTTTGGCTGCAGAGAATCAAGTCCAAAACATGATCAACAAAAACTGTAACTGTCCAATTAAAGCAAGATGAGGTAATTAGTTAGGCAGGGCAGGAGAAGGAATTCCAGGTGTGAAAGAATGGTAGTAATTCAGCACAGTTGACAGGATGCCAGAAATGCAGATAACCAAAGTCAACACAAGCTAAACTCATGTTTGTTCCCAGCAGACGCCGCACTCTTTTAAACTCTCTTCCCAGCTGTGGCTAATGAAGGGAATCAGGGCCCTTTCCTCACCCATAAGCCATGCAACCCACGTTGCTCTCTTCTCTGCGTGCCCTAGGATGAAGAGAGGGTGGGCCTGGGTCTTCCTCTGAACTCTTTCTCCCTTTTTCTACCTCTCCCTGCTCTGCCCAGCCAGACTTTACCCTTCCCCAGTTTCCTCCATAGCCAACAGAGCCACACTCCCACTCCCTGTCAGCTGTTTGTCTTCCTCCTTGGATTCAGACTCCGACAGGGGCATGACAGCTACCTTTTCATGATTGACTGACAGATGTGGTAGGTGTTGCCATGCACATAGGCAGGTGCAGGAATATGGGGGGTGTCGGTAACAATGACTACAAAAGGATGGAACCCTAGAATGGCTGAGAGTATCAAAAAAAGAATCTTTACAATGAGGTAGAACTTGGTATCTGCAGAAGCATGGACAGGTCTAGGGTCAAAAAAGACAGTGGCAATGACAACCATATGATCAGGCCTTTTTCCCCATGTCATGATGCACATTAGAAAAAGGAATGGGGTTTCAATTGCATTGTTATGTCTCTCATATTGATTTTTTTATACTATTTTGCAGACATGCATGATACACATATCCAGGGCTATGTTTGTGTTTGTATTTTTCTTCCTTTTATACTTAAAACATATGAAATTATTGTATGTGTCCACCAGGCCCATGAAATATGGCATGAATTACTCTAACCCAAAAAGGAAGTCAAGGAATAGTTGAAAAATATTATGTTTTTCTGCTTTTGTTTATTGTTTTTATTTTAATTTATTATGAACGTTTTTTCCCTACGAATACCATAGGGGCCTAGAGCAAAAACAGACTGTGGAAAATTAAAGATTTTTGGTAAGCATTACTTCAACTATTTCAGATATATAAAGATCTTATTAGTTGTTTGTGTTGGGACCATACGGTTAATTAGTATTCCAATATTTTTAAATTTAATGCTAGCTGTATTATTGTGTTTGTGTGATCTTAAAAAAAAAAATCATGATTTGTGAATGCAGAGGGGCCTGAAACCTATTCAACTGAGGAGAATACTTTGCTTTAAGGCTTTTGGTGAGTTTGTATATTTATGATTATAGGAAGTTAATGAGGTAAAGTAAGGATATGAAAATGAATTCTGTATCAACTACAGCACTTTAAAGACAAAAGATATGCCAGATATTCAAATTTTGGGATATTTTGTGATTGAAGAAATCAATAGTTCATCTGACGTTGTTCCTCATTATAATTATAGTTTTTTTTTAAATTGAACTGTATAATACCCTAAAATATAAACAATTCCATTAGATTTTGAAAAAAATGTGATTATTGCTAAAGAATAGTTTATCATTCATGTAATTCACATACAGAATATTGCCATTATGTACAGTAGGAATCTATCCATAGTTAATTGGATACTTTAAAAAATATAACAAAACCATATTTAATTGGAGTTACATGGTTATACTTGCATCTCTTGTCACACACAACAATACCACATGTGCTCCTTAGAACTATAGTGGTTGTCTCTGACATCTAGAAGGTTTTACCTTCATCAGATATTTCAGGAATGTTTATTTTTTGTAGTGACTACCATTAAACCATCATAGGATATGATAAAAAGATGAGTGGCTATAAGAGAAAAAGGTGGGGTTATGTATTTTCAGACCATGAGACTCTCTTTTCACTCTTTTTATTATTCTTTCTTATGTCTTGAATCACATGTGTCATAGCATATCTGTCTTTCTGTGCATTCTTCATGTCACCCTTCTTCAACCTGGTGTCCATAAATTTGTTCATTTGTTCATTTATGGCATTTTATGGCCCATACAGCTGGGAATATTTTGGATGGCTATGGTCACTTGGATTATGAGTTGCAGTAGATATAGCTGGAGTCATCTTAAGGTGGACTTTGAAAAAGCTGGATAAGATGTTTATTGATACTTTTGAACTTTGCTGTTGGAAAAGACTCCTGAGAATTCTTTTTTTTAGAATATTCTTTTAATTTTATTGTAAAAAAAATATTTCAATTTTGTTTAAACATGCAAGCAGATTTTCTCTTTTAATA
This sequence comes from Pseudonaja textilis, assembly GCF_049901715.1. Taxonomy (NCBI): domain Eukaryota; kingdom Metazoa; phylum Chordata; class Lepidosauria; order Squamata; family Elapidae; genus Pseudonaja; species Pseudonaja textilis. The sequence continues at coordinate 23,454,244 of NC_141997.1, read as the reverse complement.
CTTCTTGTTAACACTGTTTAAACTGAACAAAACAAAACAATTTTAAAAATAAAAAATGAACATTAACAGCCACAAATTTGGTATTTACACATTTTTTCTTTATAAGTTTTTTTACAAGACAACTGATTTTACATATTGAAAATGGTATAAAAATGCATTTGCAGACAGCCACATTTGAAAGGGCAGCAAAACAAGAGAAAGGGAATTATAGACAGTTTTTAGAACTACCATAAAGTTTGTTAAAAAAAATTTTTTTAAAAAAAATCAGATATAATTTGCATTGGCTTTTTCAAATGAGTTTTCAAATGTTGAACTCCCTACAGGATGGGACACTATCTTTTCCAGCGCATTCCCAGCTAATATCCACTGCAAACTGGGGTATTAATAAAGAATTAACAATTCTGGATAAGCTATTGTTAGAGACAGATGATGAATTAATAAAAATATTGTATAGATATTTATTAGAATACAAACTTGAAGAAGAATATGTTAAAAATAACAATGGTGGCATAGGCAAAAAAATTCAGTTATAATATTGAATTGGGTAAATGACAAAAACTTTGGACCACAAATAAGAAAATAACATTGGCTACAGCTTATAAAGAAAATCTTTATAAGATATTTTACAGCTGGCATAGTCCGCCAGCAAGACTTTCTAAAACATTTAAAAATCTCCAAATTGTTGGAAATGTAAAGATATACCTGGCACATTTTTTCACATTTGTTGGACTTGCAATGGTGCAAAAAAATATTGGAGACTGATTCAAACATGGATGGAACAAATGGTGGGAGAGTGTATTCCATTTAAACCAGAATTTTTTCTTCTTGGAATAATATCAGAAAAATTTAAGAAGGAAATGATGTATCTAATAGTACATGTTTTGACAGAGGCTAGGATATTATGTGCACAATATTGGAAAAATGAAATCATACCTCCAGAAACAGAAATAATAAGAAAAAATATGGCATGTGCAGAATCTTTTAGGTTAACTTTAGAAATAAAAGACAAAGGAGAGCCTAAATATTATAAAACATGGAATAAATTTTATAAATGGTTATATAATAGAAGACAAGGTCAAAATACTAGGAGTTATGATTAGATTAATTAGTAATTAATATTTTAATAAGGAGATTATAAATGATGATGTAAAATGTATTTATGTATAACAAGGATAAGTTGGATAAGTTGTATTCCCATAATTAAAATGAAAAATAAATTAAAAAAAGAAAAAAGAAAAGATTAAAGAACCTAACAGGCAAATGGATGGGAAACAGCAAAGTAATCCCAGGACCATATGTGAGACTGGGAAGTCAGAAAAAAATCCCCAAAGAAGATAAACACTTCCATTACAGTTGTGTTGCTTTGACGCTAACAAAGCAACATGACTGTATCCATGTAGACTCCAGGAGTCAAGCTCGGTACACTGGAGAATTTAGCTTAAATTATACATCCAAATTAAATTAGTAGCTCCCACCTTGCTAAATTACTCAATCAGAAATACAACAAAACTCATCTTCCCTTGAAACATCTATTTCATTTTCTTAGGCTTATTGTTAAAAGGGGCAATACAGAAAAATCTCATTTGAACAGAATAATTGGGTAGAGGGCATTCCTGTTATTCAGGAATGTCTATTGAATTGGAGAATAGAAGCATCTCCTCCCACTCTTTTATTTATAATACATTCATGATAATTAATTGCCTTTTCATGACAGTGGAAAAATCTTTTGTTAAGTCTGCCGATTGGCTATATTTCCAGTGCACAGTAAGAAAGTGCTGACTTTCATATATGAAAAGCTGGAGGATATATAATAATCAAGCCAATTTTCTCAGTCTGGTTTAAAACTGGAGGGAATATGAGAATATTTGAGTAGCCTGGCCTGCTGGAAATAAATTGAACCTTAGCTAAATGGATCTAATTTAAATCTTGAACATTACAGTGAGATCCTCATTTCAGATTTTGTCCTTTAATGGTACACACTACAACCCATGTCCATTTGGGTCATTATTTCAGAAATATTTATTTATCTAAACAGAGAAATAGAATGACCACAAGGAGGCCAAAAAACATTGGGAGCTGGAGTGACATCCCACTTTCTGGTGGCTTCCCCATTGACTTTCCTTATCGGAAGCTGCCAGGGAGCATCAGAAATGAGTCGCTGGATAGTGAGATGGGCGGCATGTAAATATAATGAAGAAATAAAAAATTAAATAAATTCCATTCCTCCCCTCCCTTCCCCTTCTTGGCAGGTAAGTGGTGTGTGTGTGTGTGTGTGTGTCAGAGGTGGTATTCAGCAGGTTCTGACCAGTTCTGGAGAACCGGTAGCAGAAATTTTGAGTAGTTCGGAGAACCGGCAAATACCATGTCTGAATGGCCCCGCCCCCATCTATTCTCTGTCTCCCGAGTCCCAGCTGATTGGCTGGGTCTTCTTTTGTTGCCCTGCACAGGAGAACGGAGCTGGAAAGCAGGTTAGTGGGGTGGGGAGGGAATGGAATTTTGCAGTAACCTTCCCTCAGGAGTGGGGTGGGAATGGAGATTTTACAATATCCTTCCAATGCCATGCCCACCAAGCCACGCCCACAGAACTGGTAGTAAAAAAATTTGAATTTCACCACTGGTGTGCGTGTGTGTATGGAAACAAGGTAATGTGTGAGTGGCTGGTACAATGGGTTTGGTGAAAAGTGCATGGGGGAAATTTACCCACTTGCCAGCTTCCCCACTGACTTTCCCCATGCAAGCTTCCCAGGCAGGAAGTTCCAAGTGCAAAGCCAACAGGCAGATAAGTGGCTGCTGCTGATTGGCAGAGGGAGCAAGGGAGGAAGTGTGTACAAGTGAGGGACTGGTGAAGGATGTATTTGCAACCTTCCCTTCTGGGTTCTCCACTGACTTTCTTCCTGCAAACTTCCCATAAGCAAAGTCTTTAGATCATGTGACTATAGCTATCCGCAACAATGGTACTAAACAGCAGCAGCACAACAGCGATTAAGGGACAAAAAAAACCTACAAATTTTATTCCCTTGAGAGTAACGGGTTCTATATGTTCTACATGCAAGCCCATTCGAGGAACTTTTTGTTGACAAAAGTTTGTTCTATTACAGAGGTGGTATTGAGCAGGTCCTGACCAGTTCTGGAGAACCAGTAGGGGAAATTTTGAATAATTTGGAGAACCGGAAAATCCCACCCGACTGGAGATTTTACAGTATCCTTCCCCTGCCATGCCCACCAAACCAGAACCGGTAGTAAAACAATTTGAATCCCACCACTGAAGTGCAGCATTTCATCCAATTGAAGATTACAAAGTATCAAACATACATTTAGTAGTATATAGATTTTATTGCCAAAGAAATGAACATTTGTTGTTAATCTTATTTTCCCTCCAGGAGAGGGCAGTATAGGAAAGCAATTTTGGGAAATTTCTAGTAGGAGGTCAAATTTACCTATATTTATATCTTGATTAAGTTTGAGCTGTGTTTATCACAGAATGAAATGAAACCATTGGTGAAGCAAATCAAGCTATTTGTTGCCAGTGCATCTGCCTTAAGACGGAGGGTTTTCTTTTTTCCTGGAAATTCAGAAAACTCCTCTGTTGTAAGAAATAAAAGATTGAGAGGGTTTGATCTTCCCTGGGTTTACCCAATTAAAAAGTTTCCTCAGTCTCTTCAGACAATCTTCTCCTTGTACAGGGCTCTCACAGCTGACATCTGGTTTGGGTTCAGCAATGTGTCTTTATTCTTTGGGTGATTTCTACAATTTGTCTTTCTTTAAACAGCAAAATGTCTGGCTCTTTCCTTTTAATGAGCCTTGGCTTTCACTCCTGCTGATTTTTTTATAAGGCTTTTTGGGAACCAAAATATGAATACAGCATCTTCACATACAGTATATGAAATCCTTCAAGCAACATGGCGGTCTGCCAACCTTTTGGGATAAGTCCTCCCTTATTCCTTTTAGAAGATGTCTGACTGCATATTTGTGCAATGCTTATGAAAGGCAAGTTTCTCTCTCTCTCTTCTCTGAGGGGCTACACCAATGGTATTTCTCCTCATATTCCATTTCCATTTCCAACCATTTTCTCCCAAATGCAAAAAGCATTCTAAGAAAAGATGGACAAAACCTACACTATACTTATTACCAAATGTATGTTCATGATAATACTAGTGTAATTATCTTTATAAATCTCATTTGTTCAAATCCTACCATGAGTAACATCTTCTTCTGAATTAACTGTTAAAAGGGTAGATAAAACCTCACATACCAAAGAGATCCTTTTTTCTCAATAATATGTCTGAAGAAACTGGATAAGCAGCAGTGGCTGTAATCCAGGAAGAGAATCACACATGTGTTTGCCTACATTCAGATATAATTAACCCTTGCACAAACAATGTGCATGATTAGTTGGGTGAAACTGGCTTTCAAATGAATTGAAGCCAAAGTGTATCCAAACCCCCAGCCTGTTTTTAATCAAAGCCAGATGTTACAGCTGGAGAATTTGGTCTTTGTAAATTCAAATCTATCTGATCTAACCTACATTTTATAACATATGTGAAGATTTGAATGTTATCATTTAAATTTTGCATACATGCCTATTCATCATACCATTTTTTTGGAGGGCGAGAGAAAGGCAATAATGTATTTTATTATATTGCATTATATCAAGAAATGTATTTCTATTATGTTAAAAAATGTAGTTCTTTTCTGCTGATCACTCATTGTTCAGTTACATTCATTCTTGAACTTCTCTTCTTGTTTAATTATAAGCATTTTACCCATTTCATTTCTTAATCTTACATTTTTATTTCTCCTGACGCAGTATAGAATCCACAAAACAAAGGTGACAGAAACATGATATTAAAATAGCTTTTCTCTTCTTTCACCACACATTCATTACTCTTAATAACTACATGCCATTATCTTTCTACCATATTCTACCAAATATATTGGTAGTACCAGAGGCCAATATTTTTTGTTCATATTTGCCTTTTTAAAGTAAGCATTCTGCTAAGCAATGCACATACGCTCAAATTGTTCACCATTTATGAATAACATGTAATTTTGCACTCCATTTTTCCTGTCAAACATAACTTTGGTCCTTGTGAAACTCTTGTTTTCTTTATTACCGTACATTCTTTGTGAAGATTATGTTTCTTTTTTACACATTATATAATAGCTTCCTCTCATCTTTTTTTAGTAATGATTTTTCTGTTATAGGCATTTTTAATCACCCACAGCCTTTTTTCATTTCATAATTCATAAATCGCCAAACATCATTTTTTAATCCCTCATTAGAGTAACTATACACTTCTGTGGCATTCTGCAGCATAATTCTTTTTGTTCTGTTCCAAGTAGTTTTTACATCCTTTTTCCTTACATTCACTTTCCATTTTTCTGGTTCTGTCTTCTAATTTTTTTTCATGCTTTCTCTTCCTGCTGGTGTTCAACTATCTTAGTTTATTATAGTTTATTGGACTTCTTCCATTTCTTTCTGTACCTGTTTTCTCAAGATCTGCTCTTCATATTGCCAAGAATGGTGTGTCCCACATTCACAATCTCTAACTTTACTTATATCCTTTTTATTAATTCTCTCAGGCTTTTAGCAGACAGAATCATATCATTCATACTCTTATATTAATATTAATTCCTGTACTTTGTGTATGTTTGAATAGGTCTCTGCTAAAATAATGTATTGAAATGATGAGATCTGTTTCTAAGCTAAAACTCACTAAACAGCATTCATGTATTCTGGTTCTCCCAGTGGTTTTATCACTTTTTCTGTATGCTCTCATTTCACTCCCCCCACTAATTACCCCCTTAATTGCATTCATTCGAAATACTGCATAATTTCCCTCAAACTCATCTCTGGTTCTTCCATTATGAACATTCATTGAAACATAACATGCAACCATCACCTACTTGAAATCTTCTTTCATATGCATCCCCAACCATTTACAGAATAACAAAGTTGGAAGGGACCTTGGAGGTCTTCTAGTCCAACCCCTTGCTTAGGCAGGAAACCCTATACCATTTCAGCGAAATGGTTGTCCAATCTCTGCAATGATGGACCACCCACAACTTCTGAAGGCAAGTCATTCTAGATATCTAGATAGCACTCAATTCATTGAGTCATACTTTTATGACGCTATATCTGTCTGTCTATCTATCTATCTATCTATCTATCTATCTATCTATCTATCTATCATCTATCTATCATCACCATATTAAGATTTTACAAATCTTTTTTTTCCCTTTGATTAGTAGATATATGCAACATTTATTTTTTTTAAAAATGTGTATTTTCATTTAAAGATCAAAACCAAGTTACAGAAATTAAAAGGTATGGCACACCATTACTAAACGCAAAAGTAACATTTGTTAATTAATGCAAGTATCTGCAGGCACAACAGTCACAAGAAGCAGGTTTTTTTTTTAAAAAAAATCCCGCCATATGTCTGAAGAAACTGGATAAGCAGCAGTGGCTGTAATCCAGGAAGAGAATCACACATGTGTTTGCCTACATTCAGATATAATTAACCCTTGCACAAACAATGTGCATGATTAGTTGGGTGAAACTGGCTTTCAAATGAATTGAAGCCAAAGTGTATCCAAACCCCCAGCCTGTTTTTAATCAAAGCCAGATGTTACAGCTGGAGAATTTGGTCTTTGTAAATTCAAATCTATCTGATCTAACCTACATTTTATAACATATGTGAAGATTTGAATGTTATCATTTAAATTTTGCATACATGCCTATTCATCATACCATTTTTTTGGAGGGCGAGAGAAAGGCAATAATGTATTTTATTATATTGCATTATATCAAGAAATGTATTTCTATTATGTTAAAAATGTAGTTCTTTTCTGCTGATCACTCATTGTTCAGTTACATTCATTCTTGAACTTCTCTTCTTGTTTAATTATAAGCATTTTACCCATTTCATTTCTTAATCTTACATTTTTATTTCTCCTGACGCAGTATAGAATCCACAAAACAAAGGTGACAGAAACATGATATTAAAATAGCTTTTCTCTTCTTTCACCACACATTCATTACTCTTAATAACTACATGCCATTATCTTTCTACCATATTCTACCAAATATATTGGTAGTACCAGAGGCCAATATTTTTTGTTCATATTTGCCTTTTTAAAGTAAGCATTCTGCTAAGCAATGCACATACGCTCAAATTGTTCACCATTTATGAATAACATGTAATTTTGCACTCCATTTTTCCTGTCAAACATAACTTTGGTCCTTGTGAAACTCTTGTTTTCTTTATTACCGTACATTCTTTGTGAAGATTATGTTTCTTTTTACACATTATATAATAGCTTCCTCTCATCTTTTTTAGTAATGATTTTTCTGTTATAGGCATTTTTAATCACCCACAGCCTTTTTTCATTTCATAATTCATAAATCGCCAAACATCATTTTTTAATCCCTCATTAGAGTAACTATACACTTCTGTGGCATTCTGCAGCATAATTCTTTTTGTTCTGTTCCAAGTAGTTTTTACATCCTTTTTCCTTACATTCACTTTCCATTTTTCTGGTTCTGTCTTCTAATTTTTTTCATGCTTTCTCTTCCTGCTGGTGTTCAACTATCTTAGTTTATTATAGTTTATTGGACTTCTTCCATTTCTTTCTGTACCTGTTTTCTCAAGATCTGCTCTTCATATTGCCAAGAATGGTGTGTCCCACATTCACAATCTCTAACTTTACTTATATCCTTTTTATTAATTCTCTCAGGCTTTTAGCAGACAGAATCATATCATTCATACTCTTATATTAATATTAATTCCTGTACTTTGTGTATGTTTGAATAGGTCTCTGCTAAAATAATGTATTGAAATGATGAGATCTGTTTCTAAGCTAAAACTCACTAAACAGCATTCATGTATTCTGGTTCTCCCAGTGGTTTTATCACTTTTTCTGTATGCTCTCATTTCACTCCCCCCCACTAATTACCCCCCTTAATTGCATTCATTCGAAATACTGCATAATTTCCCCTCAAACTCATCTCTGGTTCTTCCATTATGAACATTCATTGAAACATAACATGCAACCATCACCTACTTGAAATCTTCTTTCATATGCATCCCCAACCATTTACAGAATAACAAAGTTGGAAGGGACCTTGGAGGTCTTCTAGTCCAACCCCTTGCTTAGGCAGGAAACCCTATACCATTTCAGCGAAATGGTTGTCCAATCTCTGCAATGATGGACCACCCACAACTTCTGAAGGCAAGTCATTCTAGATATCTAGATAGCACTCAATTCATTGAGTCATACTTTTATGACGCTATATCTGTCTGTCTATCTATCTATCTATCTATCTATCTATCTATCTATCTATCTATCATCTATCTATCATCACCATATTAAGATTTTACAAATCTTTTTTTTCCCTTTGATTAGTAGATATATGCAACATTTATTTTTTTTAAAAATGTGTATTTTCATTTAAAGATCAAAACCAAGTTACAGAAATTAAAAGGTATGGCACACCATTACTAAACGCAAAAGTAACATTTGTTAATTAATGCAAGTATCTGCAGGCACAACAGTCACAAGAAGCAGGTTTTTTTTTTAAAAAAAATCCCGCCATATATAGGTTCAATTTAACTCTCTGTATATAAATCCATTTATCTGCATGGACACACAAAAATATACCTGTCCAGTAAGATCTCCTCAGAGAGAGGAAAGCAACCGAGCACAGCCACCATGGTTCAGCTGTTGAGTCATGGGAGGTGCAGCAATGCCCAGCAATGAAGATGCAAGGCTGGTTTCATGCACTAACGGGCTGACTTTCCCTGAGTGAACAGGTAAATAAGAGTCAGGTGAGCTTTGCATGTGTGTTTGCATAGATAACTGCTAGCACGGAGAGCAAAGGAGAAGAGGGTGGATGTGTGAATTTGCATGCCACGTTCTTCTGAAGACAAAGGGGAAGGCGATGATTAAAGAGCCCAAAGTCAGGGAGAAGTGAATTGTTGTCTGGAGCAAGCTCTAGTTTGTGTTTTTGAATCTTTGAATCTTTAAAACTATAAGAGCTTTAACTCTCAGAATTCTGCATCACTAGGCTGGGAAGCTGCCCTAGCATGCTATATCCCGCATTGCAAGAAACAGGGTTATTAACCTTGACCTTTGAAAGGACTTAGAGCCTCCTTGTGTTTTATCTGCTTCTGTGTGGTGCAGTGTCTTTTGTCTGGCCCAGGGTGGTCTGTCGCATTGCCTACCATCCATCTCTGCTGATGTAGCATCCATATGGATGGGAGATGGTTCTGGCATGCTACCCCTGAATCCTGGGAAGCACAAAGCATCTTAGCTTTTTCCAAATCTCACTTAACCAACATATCTTTCACCTCTCTTTTGCCACTTGGGACATCACAGTTGCTTTTCTGGGACTGAAAGTATGGAGGAAACAGCAGCTGAGAAATTGTCTGTTGGGGAATGTGGTACCCTATTAGCTGGACTGAAATTCTTGCAAGGTATCTCACATCAGACATTTTTTTTTCTAAAGCAAGTTCTGAATGTAATTACTTGGGTACAGGACAGGAGAGCTGGAATGCTAAATGTGGAAATGCCCTAAAATTGGAACTCATGCAAACAAAGATTCAAGGACATGGATTTCTGATCTATAATTTTGTTACAAGGATTAGGAAAGTTGCTAAATAACAACAACACCAACTATAGCAGTGATGCAAACCTTTTTGTTGTGGTGTGCCAAAAGCACACCAGCACTCACAATGCAATGCACCTCCCCCCCCGTGCATGCATGCATAACCCCCCTTTACCTGTACTGCGCATACGCGTGCCTCCCAGCTGATTTTTGGCCCCTTTGAGGCCTTTTTCGCCCTCCCGGAAGCTCAAGGGAAGCCTCCACAGCCTTGGGAGGCCGAAAAATGGGCTTTCCAGAAATAACGGAAGTGCCTGTTTTCACCCTCCTGAGGGCTCGAGGAAAGCCTCTGCAGCCTTTGGAGGCCAACAAACGGGCCTGTTTCAGCACTTCCGGTTTCAGCATTTCAGGGAATGTGAAAAAGGCCTCAAACAGTCTAAAAATCAGCTGGGAGGCTCACGCATGCACAGTGCAGGTAACTTTGGCTGGGGCTCGCATGCCTGAACAAATGGCTCTGCGTGCCACCTGTGGCATATGTACCATAGGTTTACCATCATGGAATTATAGCCTTGAAATGTAAGCCTTATGTAACAAATGCATGAGCTAATTCTAGTTTCTTTCTCCAGGCCCCCTGTCTCGGGTTGGAGGAAGGCTTGCTTCTGACCTTGCCAGAACTTCCTTTCAATATTATCCTTGCCCTTTTCTACCATCTAGGAGGTTTAGGCATATTTTTGATACCCACTGAATGCTTAAAATTTAAAGGTCTTCAAATGCTCTGATATAGTGTGGTATCTTGGTACTCAACTGCTTTGAAACTCATTGAATTTGGTACTCAATGCATTTTGATGTGAACATTTTGTCCCAGTACTAATTGATTGTTCGGTACTCAACACACAAGCTAGAACTTATTAATTAGTATCTGCTGCCTTGTGAATCACTATATTATTCCTTATGGGAACAATTTGTTTGGTACTCATTGTGCCTCCTGAAACCAATTAATGATGAGGGCCAATATATCACTGTGGGTTTTTTTTAGAAATTAGTAGCACTTTACATCTAAACTTTGAATTTTAAGATTAAAAATATATGAAGAGTGTATATATTTTGGGAGATAAAACCTTTTTAATGTATATTTAAATATATTTGCCTTATGTATTTTAAAATGTAGAGTCAGCATAAAATGGATTACAATAGAAAAAGATGTATGTGAAGCTCACCTTTAATATAAATGAGAGATTGGGGACCATCTCTATTTGGATAAAGATTTGTCTAGGAAATTTTATTTGCTCCCATCTATTGTCTTTGCATCTCACTTTATTGTCAATACAACAAAATCAGAAATGGGAGGAGTGAGTGAGGCTAATTCGGTCCTTTATGCTTATTTATATCCATTTGTGAATAGAGTATTGATTCATGTCTATTTTTTGCAACTGGAAATTCATTTGGATTGAGAGAGATTGCTATGCTTCTTGGGTTACATGAAGGCTTGAGGTGGGAAATTGTTAACATCTTTGATGCACTCCCCCCAAAAAAGACCCTTTACTATAGAGCCCCAACAAATGAGATGTAGCCTGTTTTAGCTAAAATATTGAGGAAGTAGGGCTGTCTCTTCAATATGGAAAGCAAAGTCTTCAAGCTCTAAAAATATAAGTAACACAACCGTAGCATTAATGTCAAAAACTGCAGAAATGTTTTCTTAAATTGCACAGGTTACTTTGTTTCATCTGTTGCAGAGTTGAATGTTTTTATTTCATTCAAAATGTAACTTTCCATGTAATATAGATCAATAGCAGGTTCTTCTAGTATATGCTGAGATACAAGCTTAACAGTTCAAACTAAACTATTTGTGGCATTGTGTGATGTTGTGTGATCTGAAATACAAAACTGAGACATTATGAAGTGTTTTTCTGCTATTTCAAACTTTTAAAAAGAGAATGTGTGTGAGTATCTGTGTATGTGTAAGGAAGAGTAGGAAAGAGGGTGTGTTTTTCGACTCAGAGATAGGGAATATGTGTGTGAGAAATCAGTATGAGTGATTTATATATAGCTAGTACTGTGAAAGTTGGCAAAGTTTTGGATGTTGATTTGTTGAAACCTTGAAGTTCTGGAAAAGGATAGAAGCTCTAGCATTTTAGACTATGTTTTACATTTTTAATCATTTGAATAAAGCAGATGGTTCCATAAGTACATGTTCAGAATACATCATATGGTAGAAGGAGAGACTACATAGGTTAGAACCATCTGTGTTCTTTCTTTAGTTTAAACTAACTACTAATTAGAGATATTACATGATTTTCTTGACTTGGAATAAGAATAAAGTTATTTTAATAATAAGGGGCTAAGCTTAATAGCAAGGGTAGTACAAGGCATATATAGATTCGAAATAAGGGGTCACTATACATATGATTGTCAGGTGCCTCTGTTTTTGAGGGAAAGGTTTTGGTGGGTTGGGGCTTTGTCATTAAACCTATATTACATTTGTCATGTATTTCTCAGCGGATGTCAGCCTTTCAAGGTAGAACAGGCTAAGTAACCAATGTCATGTGGGCCAGTCTACTTTTACTATAAAGTTATAGTAACACAGTCTTGCAAATCTCCATATGCTGCCCCTCTTACTTACCCTTCATGTAAAACAGGCAAGGTCTTGTCTGAGATGTTTAGACATGTTACATTCTTGCCCTAACTGAGACCATTTTTATCATTGTTTTGGTAGAGGCTTTTTGTCAGGTGAGGCTCCATTCAAAATCCAAGAAAGAAAACCTTAGACTCCATTGTTATAGAGAAAAGGACTTTTACTGGAAATTGAAGTGGTAGCATCATAAGAATACAAGATCTGAGGCAATAGGCATAGAAATTACATATACAAAGTTATCCCATGTTCCCACCCACAATCGTTCAAACTGGCCATCCAATGAGATGTGTATAATGTCAGGTGGGGCATCTTCAGGTGGCGTTTCACACATCTGGTATGCTAAGACAGTTGACCTTGGCCTAGAGAGATAAGAGGCTACACCTGCACAGTAAGCAAGTAAACATAGTCAAGAAAACATCCCAACTTTTACATCTCACCAACTCAAACCTCCAGCACTCTTCCCCCCGATGAAGTCAAATTATTCTTCCCTCCCCCCATTTCTATGGCAGCCAGAAAGACAAGCAGAAGAAGGATTCTTGGAGGCTGATACTTTTTCTCCTGTAGCTCAAGGACATTCCCTCTGCCCTCTGTACCTTAAAATGGTGAGAAATAAGCTGAACGTGCAATTTGGTAATGACATGAGCTGCAAAAATGGTTGTCAGGAACCACAAATACCCCTGAGACCACTAATGGTCTACCCACCCAATTCTGCTTATAAACTTGGTGCACCATAATATCTGTCTCATATGTAACACATGCGTTATTTTTTATCCTGGATATTAATATGAGCCAGGGAAAAATTCAAGTACTTTTTCTCTTTCACTTAACCCTTTGCTTCCAATTACCTTATTTCAATTTTACCTGGCTTTGCTTTTATGTTTATAATAAATATAAATATGGTAGTCTCAAATGACATTTTGTTGGTAAAAATCAATACAATGAACTGATATCACAAATAAAATCTGTACCAGGAAAAATAGAACAGAACAGAATAACAAAATTGGAAGGGACTTTGGAGGTCCTCTAGTCCAACCCCCTGCTCAACCCTATACCATTACAGACAACCCTATACCATTACAGACAACCCTATAACATTCCAGACAAAATGGCTGCTCAGGCTTTTCTTAAAAACTTCCAGTGATGGAGCCCCCATCACTTCTGAAGGCAAATCATTCTCTTTGCTAATTGTTGTCACTGTTAGGGAATGTCTCCTTAGTTCTAAGTTGCTTCTTTCATTCATTAGTTTCCATCCATTGTTTCTTTTCTTGGTGCTTTGGAAAATAAGTTGACTCCCTCTCAATATTGGAACACTATTATCAATAATAAAGAACGGGTGTGTTCATATGATCTGATTCCAGTCAGCATTTTTGCAGCAGTGTTTTGAAACAATTGAATGTTTTGAACTGTCTTCAAGGATATCCCAACATATATCACATTGCATAGATTGTTGTTGTGTTTTTATATATATCCAAATTAGAATATAGCTAGCATACCAGCAGAAGACTGTGGAGAGTACTCACAGAGACCATATCTGATTGTAATGTCATCATGGATTCAGGAGCACCCACTGTTACATATTTGAGCATTCAGACTACCTGTTCATTTAAGGAAAGTATAACCCCATCCATATAGCTTAAATCCCACTCTTTGGGACATATAAACTATACATGAAAGGCACATCTGCCTTGTGTGGATTAAGTTTGATGGCCCTCATTCCAATCTATTATCATGGCCAGACACTGATTTAGCAATTAGAGTTCTACATCTGGATCTGATAAAGCAAGCAAGAGAGAGGGAGGGAGGGAGAGAGAATGATCTCACTTAGTAATTTCAAGAGCATGGGTAGTAAAATAGAATCTTACAGATCTGTAAGTGTCATCGAGTTAAGCGGAAATCCTACAAGCACCATATTCTTAAAATGACCATGTAAATCATGGGTGTCAAACTCACTGCATCACGTTGCCATCACATGACATTTCACAACATTTTTCCCTTCATAGAGCTGGGATGGGCATGGCCTGTGCATGACGCATCCAGCCCTTGGGCTGCCAGTTTGATACCCCTGATTTAAATGATGAATAGAATCACTTTAAAGCTATTTTAGCAACAGCTACCTGGAACAACCTTTCAAGAGGAATGCCTTGGTCAAAAGCTGCTGAGATAATCATAAGGATCAACAAGGTTGTACTTTCCCATCACCCATCTAGTTTTATGAATATTTTTGACATATTATTTAATAATCTCAATTTATTTATTTATATCCTGTCTTTATTATTTTTACAAATTTTTTTTACAATGACTGGACCAAAGTCATGCAGCTGATTTTGCTTATAAAAAACAAATGAATGAAAGTAAGCTTAATGGATGTTGCTGCAAAGTAAATTGGGATAGAATGCATCAGGGTACAGACACAGCTGGGGTGACTTTATTAAGTAGAAGAAAGAATGAAGAACTTTATGGTTCCGTAAGGAGTAAAAGAATGTTGTCACATGAGGTTTTATGGATCAGTCTCTGCCTCAGCAGATAGGCACAGGCCTTTAGTAATTAGATGTGATACAGATGGTCGTCTTTTGATGAGCTAGTTAATACATGTAGCATCATACAATAACTTTGTCGTTGGTTAATGAGAATTTGATAGGATCAGCATGTTAGAATACTGGCAATCATAACTGGATTGTGTATATTTAATGATTTCCCCCATCCTCACTTCAGCATATTCTGAAGTTTTTTAAAAAAAAAATTACTCTAATTCTACAATGGTTCTCATATGCAGTCTATAGCACTTTGAGTGTTACTTTTATCCAGAATTAGCACCATAATTTCTATCCATGCTACATCTATTGATGCACATATTTTTTCTATTTAAAGATCATCAGATTCTTGACATTAGAATATTAAAGAAATTATAAATGAAATTAAATTAAACTATTATTTTCAGATCTATTCATCAATTGCCAAATGTATCCATTCTTAACTGTTATGAAGGACCAAAAGAAAGCTGCAGTGGAAATTCTATAACCACTCATCTAGATTGAATAAGAGTAAATCATTGC
Organism: Pseudonaja textilis; assembly: GCF_049901715.1. NCBI lineage: Eukaryota > Metazoa > Chordata > Lepidosauria > Squamata > Elapidae > Pseudonaja > Pseudonaja textilis. The sequence continues at coordinate 23,438,952 of NC_141997.1, read as the reverse complement.
AGGATAAGTAAATTCCATAGAATTTAATGGAATTTGTCTCTTAGAAAGCATGCAGTTTTTGTTAAGTGTTCTACTTTAGTGTAAATATTGTAAGTACAGAAAGTGTGTTTTTGTTTTTGTAATATAATATTAAAGATATAGTTGCCTTTATTGCTAAATCTCACCTGGAATGGCAGAGTTGCACAAGAATTAGAAATTAATATTGCACATTAGACTATCATTACTGGATGTAAGGCCCACTAGCCTAAGTAGGATGATTCAGTAAATATTCTTGAAAACAAAAGAAGCTTAAAGAGGACCATTTCTGAAATTGATCAAACTCTTGGTTATATTACCATCCATCTTATTATCTATTGGAAGTTCATTTTCATTCTAGTTCCCAGTTATTTTCCACTAAGTAGTTTGCCTCAGATTTAAAACCTACATCATAGTTGATGTCATTTATAGCATGTTAACAAGATATCAAATATACTTTAGTAGATCTAGCTTTTCCTTCCGTTTGCCTCATATATTTCCTTTTATCTCTAATTCCAGTATGAATACGCTGGCTCTGATAGAGGGAAGGGAGGCTAAACAATTCTTTCTTCATGTATCCAGCAATCTACAGTTTACTAAATCAGAATATATTAACTTAGAATTTAACACTGTATAATAAAATGGAAGCATATTTAAACTCATTCTCACATTTGGAGCTCTGAATATAACTACCCAAGTCTGCCTTACTTCTAAAATTATGAGATGTGAATGACTGGCTTAAAGCTGTTCTTGACACAGAATATTATTATATTACTGAAAATTCTCTAGAGTAATCTGCAGTCATTTTCTGTCAAGTTCTTCTCAGCAAGACATGTTGAAGACTTGGTGTCACCTATGCTATTTTTTACTAAAAGATGAACGACTTGAAAGAACAATGCCTCTTTTTTGATGAATGAAAAGTCAAGTTCAAAAACCATTTGAAGATTAAGGGTATTGTTCCTCCATAGTGTTACACCAAACTTAATGTAACTATAACTATATGTTAACTATAACTTAATGTTATTGTTCCTCCATAGTGTTACACCAAACTTAATGTTATTTATAATTTGTATTTTTAAAATAATTTTCAATTTGTTTCCAAAATAACAGAAAAAGAAGAAAAGAAACAAGAAATAAAAATAATAAAAAATAGGAATACTCCTATACTTAAATACAAAAACAATCACAAAGTCCACCAAACTTCTGTGAATGTACTGCATTCTGAAATGGATGGAGCATAAGTAGTATGATATAATATAACACTTCCTGACTGACATTGCTGTTAAAGCTTAATACTATATATAATGGAGTTCAAAATTTTGAGAACACCACATTCTCTACAATATAAGTCAATGACCTTCTTCAAGGACAGGGGAAGCTATTATCTTAAAACTGTCATTCATGAAATATAATGTCTTGTGAATGTTCTTAGGATTGCTTTTATTTGTAACTTTCTATCAAAAAATAAACAACAATAGTAAAAGAAATACTAAAAGAAATAAGGAGAAAAGGCTGCATAATCTTACTATTTGTGATTTTAGTACTATTTAGCTGGAGACAGAAATAATTTCTCCTTTAAAACAAACAAGCTCACAACAAGTTCATATTTAAAATAAAAGCACAATTAAAGCTAATTTAAATTCTGTGAATAGGATAAAATAGATAATTAGGATAGATAAATAACTATAGAGAAAAAGGCTTAAACACCATGTTAACTGTTAGCAAATCCAATACACAGTCCAGATGTCAGCAAATCCAAAAATAACAAAACGTTCCATTTTAAGTCTGATCAAATAAACTGACTTTATGTTCCTGCTCTTTATTTAAAACAATTGTGCTCCATTCAAATAATTGTTGATTTTTGTTTTGAATTTCTTCAATACTTTAAACAGGCTCTTTGTAAGTGCAGTAAAAAGAAATTATTCCAATTGCTTTCTAGGATTATCAATTGTTATTTTAAAGCATCATCCAGTTTTTTAAATGTTTAATGGCAAATTCTTGTTCTTCTATAGATTTAGTTAGTTGCATATCTTTTTCTGTAACACTTTCTGGGGACAGACTGTAGCAACACATCTGATATTGCTGATTCAAAGTCTCAATGCAGGTCCTCAAAAAAATGTCTCTGAATGTCATTATAAGTTGTTTGTCCTGTTATGTCTCCAATATCAAAAACTGTTTTTATTTCTCAGGAAAATACATTTTTCTTTAAAATTATTTTCAAAATCATAATAATTAAATTCCAATAGTCCAACATTTTCTGATATCTTAACCATTGAAAACTTTATTTAACCAAACTTGGTCTTGTTTTCTGCTGTTTATTTTAAATTCTTAAAGTGTGTAAAAATGCATATTCTTTTTTTATGTTAAGGATTGAAAATGCTCACCTGGTATTTCCAGTCTTGTCAGTTTAAAGGTGTCTAACTTCTTTAAAGCAATTAATATGCAATTTCAGAAAGTGATTAGCAAGGGAAAATGAATCTGGTATCCTTTAAAAGGCTCGGTTTTTGCCTGGACCAAGTATTGCAAATTCCCTCAACTTCTCGTTCTCCTACCCTCCAGAGACCACTGCCTTAAAGTCTCCTCATAATAAGCAACTATACAGGCAATCTCACATTTTTACATTCTATCTTTATTCAGAGAGGGTCAAAGGACCTGATCTACTTCCTGTTAACTGCAAACATGGGCTCCATTTTCATGTTCATCTTCAGGTTACCATTCTTCCCAAGAAGTCATGGGCAAGAAAAAAAAATGTTGAAAAAGAGAAAATGTGGAATACCACTATGATTATTCCATATCTACCTAGGAATAACTATAATAATAATGTATATGCTACCCACTTCCAAAAGGCTTTGGATAGCTTACAGTATAAATTCTCTCTCTTTCTTGTAGTAGTCCAACACCTTAAAACCCCCTAAAGTCTTGAACTGAAGATTTATCCTAACCTGAAAAAGGAGGTTTGCCCAATTTCTCTGCAGCCTGTCCCTAAATGCAAACTGCTTTGCTTTTAGGAAAAAAATATTTATTCTTTCCTCACAGCTGTCTTGTTCTCTCTCTCTTTTTAATAAATGTATTGTTTTAACATAAAGAATAAAATATAAAACAGTAAAACAAACAAAATGAAACAAAACAAAAATATATATTCAACCCTAACAACAAAAAGTGTACACAAAAACAGGAAAAGGTATTCAATTAAATTTAACATTTAATATGTTGGATGCATCCTGGCTGGGTGCTGAAAGAAAAGAAAAAGCAACAAATTCTTCTCCTCTTTTACAAAAACAGATTCTGTAGATCAGGGGTGTAAAACTCACATTCTCCCTGCAGTGTCACATGACATATTGGGACTTTCCCACCCTTTGCTAAACTGGGTGTGGGTGTGGCCAGTGTGTGACAGAGAAAGAGGGGGGAGAGAGAAGGAAGGGAGGGATAGATAGATAGAGCATTATTCTCAAAATGCATCAAGCAACTTTGCAAATTATTCACAATGGGACCCAGTTGAAACCATTGAGATTATTAATGGTGAAGTAAAATGTATATATGTATAACAGGGATAAGTTGGATATATTGTGTTGTATTCTCATAATTAAAATTAAAAATAAATTTTACAAATAAAATAAAATAAATCACAATAAACATCAAGGGAACTCCTGACGCTTCAAACTATTTCAACAGACCAAGTCAAAATTAATTATTTATAGTTGATTGGCACCTTTTAAATCTTCCTAATAGGGAGATGATTTATTATACTTTTATTGTGCCAATGTAGGGGTGAAGGTAGATGGCACAATGATAGCATGGGGCTAATAGGAGGAAGTGCTATGTTTAACTGTTTGCACAGATGTTTTCAGATGTGTCCACAAGGAGTTCTTAAAAGTTAAGAGGGTAAACATGAGTGTGCAATTGAGACCCTGTACCATTTTGCAACCTATGTTGTGCATGTGGCACATGTAAAAAAGAGGCAGGGCTTTAATTACATAACTGAAGTCACTACCTTCACTTCTTGATACTATCATTCACCTTCCAGATGCCCTGTTCATATCACAGTTAGCAATGGAGATGGAATACTATTGAAGACACTCTTTTCAATATGTAAACAGGGCTGCTACATCAAAGCTACTTTATCTTATCTCTTATTAAGTAGGATGTTAGGTATTTGCTTAATTCATAAACAGAACAAAACACAGATACCTCATGTGTCTCTCATGGCAAAATGTAATATTGCTTTGGTTTCACATCTTTTGTTTTCCTGTTTGTTCCTTAGTAATATTTCAAGGCTTATTTGTAATGGGAGATTAAATTGCCTTTCAACAGCATAGTTGTATATGCTATTTGTTGATTAATTACTTTTATTTCAGTACTATGTCTCTGTGAAACAGCCAGGGCTACATAAAATAAGAAGCTTCACTGATAGCCTCTGTATAATCTATTGTAGTTCTTCTACACAAGTTAGATTGGGTTCTCATTATCATATTTTCTACTATTCAGGCATTCAGCAATATATCAGCAGTTACACACAGTACATTCCTAGGTATAAAATGAGATGTTTGCAATAAGGACGAGAATAATATGGCCAGGTCTTCTTGATCAGAAAGTTTGCCTCATTGCCCCATAATCAAAATGACTGTGTTGAGCAAGTTGTTGTGTGTAATTAAAACATTGAAGGCAGTGGTATTTTTTGTCAGATTATGTTTGATAAAAGAAATAAAGCTGCAAACATTTACATTTTATTTCCTCTCTGCTGCCATCAAATGATCATTTGGATATTTTCAGCCCAGGATTTTGTGGATGCTGAACAAAAAGAAAAAAAACCGAATATATTCTTTTACAAATGTATACTATATATATGAAAGAAGAAAGAGCTGTTATCATTTTTTCTTTTTTGTTGTTAGTGCTGAATGTATGTTTATGTTTTGTTTTGTTTGTTTTTCTGTTTTGTATTTTACCTTTTATGATAAAACCTAAACAAATATACTCAAAAGAAGATCATGTCTGTCCTTACATATAACCGAGTCAGTCCTTACATATTTTTTCAGTCCTAATACCAGTAGATATCTTATGTACTCTTGTTTTCAAGGAGCATTCATCTAAAGAAACTTCTAGATGACCAATATGAATGCCAAATTATAAGGTGTTTTGTCCCCAGATTTAATAGAAGGCTAAGATCTGAACTATTATGGCTGTAAACTAGTACCTGCTGAAATAAAGAAGGTGCCTTGTCATTCTCCAACTCCCAGTTTCACCACTTATTTCCATAAAAGGCTAGTAAGTATACTAGCCTTTTATGGAAATGAGTGGTGAAATTGGGAGTTGGAGAATGACAAGGCACCTTCTTAACATATTGACAAAGGCACCACGACTTAACATATTGACAAAGAATTTTGATTGAACAATGCCGTTAGATATATAATATCAGAGGTGGTGTTCAGCAGGCTCTGATGAGTTCTAGAGAACCTGTAGCGGAAATTTTGAGTAGTTTGGAGAACCGGAAAATACCACCTCTGACTAGAGATTTTACAGTATCCTCTCCGCTGCGATGCCCACCAAGCCAGGCCCACAGAACCAGTAGTAAAAAAAAATTGAATCCCACAACTGGAATGTATCAATATCAGAATTCTATTAAATATTAAAAACACAGTGCATTTGTTAATAACAACAGTCCTTTAAATACTCCTAATACCTAAGTCTTTTCTAATAATAGAAAATGTGTGGTAGTTGTGACCAGATACTGTATGTATTCTTCCACTTCTTCTTCAGATAGGGCTTTGCATTTTCTCTTTTACTTACTCTTGATAGAAAAATAGTGTTAAGTTTGGGAAAAGAGAGGCTGAACCAGAGCATGAGTGCAACAATACTTTATTATAACAATAAAGGGCTGACCGTGCTTGCCAAGCCGGGAACTGGCTCGCAGCGATCAGCAGCTGGTTGGACCCCGCAGCCTGCTTTTATAGCTGGCTGCTGGGGAGAACCAACCAATGAGTGAAGGGGAAGAACGCCCCCCGCAAAGTGAATGGACCTGAGTGAGAACTCCTAGGGTTCTCAGAACATAACACCCTTTCCCCCCAGATGCGAACACGCATAGTCTTTGAGGTAGGCAGGAGGTTTATGCTGGCGCCTGGAACGGCGCAGCTCTGGAACGCTGTCTGTCCGTTCAGGGTCTGCCTGGGAAGGCAGAGCTGGTAAAGTGTCACCAACGTGCCCCTCGGTTCGGGCAGGTCCGGGACTCGTAGGGTTGGTCACTGGGGACGTGCTCCCGTAGACTGGATCGGACTGGTCAGCCGTCTGGGAGCCGCTGTCCGTGTTCGGGCTTTCTGGAATGGCTGCTGGTGTAAACTGGTCGCCGGGAAGGATGTGGATGTGGGGTTGATGTTGAGGCCTCCCTTCGTTTTGTAATTCTGGGTCCCTGCTAGCGAGGGTGCCGAGACGCCTACGCAGCTGGTCCAGGTGCCTTCTCCAGACACGACCGTCCTCCAGTCTGACTCGACACGACCTGGGTCCGGTGATGGCCACGATCTCGCCCGGGATCCACAGGGGGTCTCCAGCGAAGTTCCTCGCGAATACTGGCTCCTGTAAGATAAAATGTCTAACCCTGATGTGGAAGCGAGGGAGAGTCAGGGCAGTATTGTGGGTGCAGTCTGTCCAATACAGTCCTCAGGCGCCTGCCCATCAGGAGCTCAGCTGGGGACTTATTGGTGACTGAACATGGAGTTGAGTGCTGGCTCATCAGGAAACGCGCGAGTTTGTGGTGCCAATCATCCCTGCTGAACCTCGCCAGGGCTTCTTTAGTGGTCCTGACGGCCCTTTCAGCCAATCCGTTACTGGCAGGATGAAATGGGGCTGTGAAAATGTGGCGGATACCCAGGTTGGCAGCAAAACGGCTGAACTCGGTTGATGCGAACTATGGGCCATTGTCGGAGACAATGGAGTCGGGTAGCCCGTGTGTTACAAACAGGCGAGTTAATACTTTGGTAATTGCTTGTGTGGTGGTCGTGGATAGCTGTGCTACGTCAATCCATTTAGAATAGGAGTCCACGACTACTAGGAACATTTTCCCATGCAAAGGGCCGGCCAGGTCGATGTGAATTCTGGACCACGGAGCGCTGGCGCTCTCCCATTTAGTAGGGGTGGCAATAGGAGGAGCAGGACGGGATTCCTGGCAAATGTTGCAGGAACTTACCCATCTGACGACGTCCTCGTCGAGGCCCGGCCACCATACGTAGCTGCGTGCTAATGCCTTCATTCTAACGATGCCAGGGTGTCCCTCGTGCAACGCCTCCAGAACTCAGGTACGCAGTGAGGTTGGGATGACCACTCGAGTGCCCCACAGTAGACAGCCCTGCAAACTGGACAATTCCTGCATGCGGGTCTTGAAAGGTGTGAATTTGTTTTCAACATTACAACCCGGCCACCCCCTCCTCACCCAGTCGAGCACCTGGGCGAGCGTTTTGTCTGCCTTGGTTTTAGCAGCAATGTCAAGGGCAGTGATGGGGAGGTCCAGTTGGGTGACCTCAAAAATAGCGTGGACAGGAGCAGGGTCTTCAGCTGGAGCCGGCAAGGGACAGCGGCTGAGAGCGTCAGCGTGGGACAATGTTTTACCTGGGCGGTGTATGAGTCTGTAGGAGTAGGCTGCAAGGAAGAGGGTCCATCTCGTCATTCTAGGAGAAAGGACCTGAGGGGTCTGTTTGTCCCCAGCTAGTAGACCCAGGAGGGGCTTGTGGTCCGTGACCAGCTCGAAAAAATGGCCAAAGAGAAACTCGTGAAATTTTTCACTGCTGCAACAGCTGCTAGAGCTTCCTTATCGATCTGGCTGTAATTGCGCCTGTTGTAGAGAGCGTCCTGGAGAAAAAGCAATGGGAGCCTCGGCGCCATTGGGAAGCCTGTGACTTAATACTGCCCCGATTCCAAAGGGAGATGCGTCTGCTGCCAGCACTAATGGAAGGTTGGGGTCGAATTGAATAAGTACCGCCTCTGACGTGAGTAGTGATTTGACGGCGTGAAAAGCAGCGTCTTCTTTGTGCCCCCAGTGCCAAGGTGATTTTTTATCCAGTAATCTGTGTAGGGGTTCAGCTACTGATGCTTTATGGGGCAAGAAGGAGGCGTAAAGTTCAATAGCCCCAAGAAGGCCTGTAGTTCAGTTTTGGAGGTTGGAGTGGGTGCCTCGTGAATTGCCTTAACCTTGGACTCCAGGGGGCGAATGCCTGAGGCGTCAATTTTATAACCCAGAAAGTCCACCTGTCTAGTGGCAATGGCGCATTTTTCTTTTTTTCAATTTGAGGCCATGCTGTCTGAACCTCTCTAACACTGCTCTGACTCTCTGGAAGAGTTGGGGTCTGTCCCTGGCCGAGACTAAGATGTCGTCGAAGTAGGGTACTACACCAGGGAGGCCCTGCAAAATCCGCTCCATGAGGGATTGAAAAATACCTGGGGCAACACTTACGCCAAATTGGAGACACTTGCATCGGAAAACACCCCTGTGAGTGACAATGGTCTGGAGTTCCGCTTGTTTGGTTGTCAACAGGAACTGTTGATACGCTTGAGACATGTCCAATTTGGCAAAAATGCTGCCGGGTTCAAAAGTGTGTAATAAATGCTGAATGACGGGCACTGGGTAAGCGCTGACTTGTAGAAACTTATTGATTGTGGTCTTGTAGTCCGAGCAAATTCTCAGGCTACCGTCTTTTTTGAGGGGTGTGACAATGGGCGTCTCCCATTTGGCGAAATCTGTTGGCTCAATGACCCCTTGTTTTAACAGTTTATCCAATTCCGCATCTAGTTTTGGCCGAATAGCGAATGGGACCCTCCGCGGTTTTAGTCTGATTGGGACTGCCTGGGGGTCGACTGAGAATGAGATAGGGGTACCATTATAACACCCCAGCTCATCGCTGAATACATCTGAGTAATCAGCGAATAAGGAGTCAGTGTCAGAGGTTGAGACAGCATGGACTCCTGTTAGCCCTAGGCCGAGATGGGGAAACCAATCGAGCCCCAATAAAGTAGGGAGATTGCCGTTAACTACCACTAGAGGTAGGTGACCTTTAAAAGCTCTAAAATTGACAAGGAACTTGCCTCTGCCGATTACAGGAATGGTCCTCCCCTGGTAGTCCTTCAGGCTAAACTGGCACTTCTGGAGCCGGCTAGTTGATAGGCTGGGCTGGAGCCTCTTGAGGGTGTTCCACGAGATAATTGAGAGCGCTGACCCTGTGTCAACCTCCATGCGGCACGGTTTACCTTCTAAGTAAATGGAGAGAGATATTTTACTAACAGTGTGGCAAGTGTGCTTGGCATGGTGGTGAGTGCGACAGTTCAATACTTGCCTCTGCGGTCCAGAGTGTGAGAAGGGGGGTGCCTTTGTGCTGAGTTTTGAGGGGCTTGGCAGACTCTCGCGATGTGCCCCTTTTATGGCAGTTATTGCAGGTGGCTCCTTTGAACTTGCAGGTGGCCCTCAGATGAGATCCACCACAGGCTAGGCACAGGGTGATGTGCTTGGGCGGACCGATGTTTTCTTGTTTGGCTCCTACCTGCGGCCGCCTGGCGTTGGAGAGGCGGTGGACGTCGCTTTCATCACTAGGGGCTTCCTCTGCTACCACCTCCTCGGAGTGGACTGGAACTGTCGTTAGCTTTGCAGTCGGGCCATGGATTTCGGTGGCTGAGTGCGCTGCCAGTTCTGCTGCCAAGGCCTCCTCGACGGCTTGTGCTAGGTTGAGGTCCTTTTAGCGAGAAGGCGCCTCTGAAGGTGGAGGTCCTTGACCCCGCAGACTAGTTGATCGAGGAGCATGTCCTTCAGGTAGGTTCCAAACCCACAATGCAGTGCTGCTGTTCTGAGGGCGGCCATGTACTGATTGATGGTCTCCTTGTCCGATTGCTTCCTCATATGGAAGGTGAATCTCCTGGCAATCTGTGAGGGCCTGGGAGAATAGTGGTTAGTGAGGATTTCAAGTAGTTCAGACCAAGGAACGTTTTTCAACTCACGTGGAGCCACGAGGGCTGTGGCAGTATCGAAAACGATGGCTCCACAGTAGGTCAGGAAATACGATTTTTTCCGATGCTCCCCAGCATCAGCCAGCCCGATTGCATCGATATAATGGTTGAAGCGGTTCTTGTATGATTCCCACTTCTCCTCCTCCGGTTTGAATGCTGGGAAGACTGGATTGGAATTCATGGTGATGGGACCGGTGGAACAACCTGTGGACAAAATCTCTCTGGGGCAGCGGCAAAAGGTTCTAGTGCCTGTGGCAGGCAAGTGATTTCAGCTCTGGAGAGGCTTTTCGCAATCCTCTCTCTCTCTGGGCTAGCACACGGTTTGGCTATCAGCCGTTGGCAGCGCTTGAATTCGCCTGTGTGGGCGTCAGTGACTTGACTACAGCACCGCGCTGTACCTTTTAGGTTTGAAATTCAAATGACAGCCGCTTGAATTTCGCGCCTAAACAAACGAGCGGCTGCGGCTCACAGTGCTTCACTTTTCCTGTAGCTGGGCTAACAAGCGCAACAGACGCTTCTAACTTTCGATTCTGACCGCCTCTCTGGCTGCGGATCAGCGCTCGCTTCTTAGTGTTTGCTGACCGCTTTCTCTGTCAGCGGATCAGCGTCGCTTTTTGCTTGCTGACCGCTCTATCTGGCTGCGGATCAGCGTTGTTTTATCGCCGCCGATCGCTTCTCTCTGGCTGTGGATTGGCGGCTAGTGACTCAGCGGTTGCATGGTGCTTCTGGTAGCCATCCCATCCTCGTCGCCAGTGTTAAGTTTGGGAAAAGAGAGGCTGAACCAGAGCATGAGTGCAACAATACTTTATTATAACAATAAAGGGCTGACCGTGCTTGCCAAGCCGGGAACTGGCTCGCAGCGATCAGCAACTGGTTGGACCCCGCAGCCCGCTTTTATAGCTGGCTGCTGGGGAGAACCAACCAATGAGTGAAGGGGAAGAACGCCCCCCGCAAAGTGAATGGACCTGAGTGAGAACTCCTAGGGTTCTCAGAACATAACAAATAGCATTGACAATTTGTTACCTAGCAGCAAATAGAACTTCAAGTCACAAAGATACTAAGTTCTCTTTATAGAAACTACCCTGTGAAATTTACCCAATGGCTTTGCTATTTCCATGCACTGAGTAAGACTGAAATAAAGGTCAGTACTAATTGCAATATCTTACATTCCCAAGAAAGCTGTAGAAGAGGAAACATCGAGGCATAGGTGTAAAGAGCAAAATTACCTCTGTATGTGCATTTTACAGGTTCTTTATTTCCCAGTTGCCCAAGGCACAAATGGAGACAGGAGAAAGGGAAGCAAGAGATGATTTTCCTTTCATCAGTTATGCAGCGCAGGAGAATCTAGGTCTGTGATGGTGAACCTATGGCATGCAGAGCCATTTGTGCTGGCACGTGAGCTGCAGGCAAACTTACCTCACTGTACATGCACATGCTTCACAGCTGGTTTTTGGCTGGTTTGAGGCCTTTTTTGGCCTCCCAGAGGCTTTAGGAAGGCTTCTGCAGGCTTCTGCAGGCTTTTCAGGATGAAAACTAGGTCCGTTTCATCATTTCCTGTTTTTCCAGAAATACTGGAAGTAACAAAATGGCCCTATTTTTGTCCTGAAAAGCTTGCAGAAGCCTTAAAGCCTCTGGGAGGCCAAAAACGGCCTCAAACTGGCCGAAAATCAATTGTGAGGCAAAGTACAGGTAAGGGGGTGGCGGGGGGATGGGTGGGTGGGGATTGCATGTGCATGCATAGGGGCGGGTTGGCGCACAAATTGCCCTCTGTCTGCTGGCATGTGAGCGTGAGCGTGCTAGCGCATGCACAATTTTTGGCACAGGAGCCCAAAAAGATTAGCCACCACTGATCTAGGTCATAATTATTTCATCTGAGATTCATAGTTTTGAAGCATATGTGTGACTAAATAAACATATCAAATGTTTGTGTGTGTTGCTTTTACAATAAAGATAGTTTAAATAGTCAACAATAATCCTAAATCAAGTTAGCCATCCATGAAAGTATTGATGGCCAATTCATTATTGAAGCACAAGGGAGCTCCATGCTCTGACACTTTTACATTTTCCTCCATGTTAGAAAACTCTTAACTTTTCCTGGACACAGTTGCATCTGCTAGTAGAAAATTCTCTAGTACATGTTCCAGGTTAACTCTTGGCGCTAATTTTTAGTCTGAGCTTGGTTTTGAATTGCTGGAATCATCACCAAAAAAATTACAGAATGTTCTGTGAAAAATTGTTCTAATAGTCACACAAATCAATGTTGTCAGTCTTGGCAGCCAAAGTGTATTTACATAAAGAATTCTCTCTATGATTACTTAAAACAGGATTGGTCTGGAAATACTATTAAGTGGCAAAAATGTAGTTGGCAATCAAATATATATATGCCTAGAACTATAAGGTATGAACCATATGGAAGATTCATGACCAAATCTCCAAGCAGTATTTCCCCCACTAAAGATAGATTAGGAGAGAGGAAATTCCAATTTATGTTATATTGCTATAGGACTCCACATCTGTGTTGAAAAAATACAAAGACTTCTGTATCTCTTTGCAACCATCTAATGTTCACATAGATTTTTACAGCTTAAATATGGCAGTGCTAAGTGCAGCACAAAAAGGTTTGATCCTCCCAAACCAATTCCTTAATGCAATCACAGATTCATAGAAAATGGGATGGGAAAATAGCACCCTGGCTGTGCAGCTAAAGCAGAAAGTTCCTTGGGAATTAAGGCAAAGATCTGTACTATTTGTAGTCTATAATTTGGCCTAAGAAAAAATGGAAAGACTAATGTATATTGTAAAAGACATTCAAAATGAAAGAATTATTATCCCAAAAGATCCTAAGAGGAACCTGGTTAGAGCTGGGGTCTGCCTATGACAAGTCTTATCGATTCAAAGAGGAGTATTCTGAAGCAGGGAAGTAGAAATCACTTTATGATTTCTCTGATTTCACAGACTGTTGTCACCAATTACCATTTATTTCTAGAACATATCAGAACAGAACAGAATATTCTTTATTGGCCAAGTGTGATTGGACACCAAGGAATTTTTCTCTGGAGCATGAGTTCTTAGTATACATTCAAGCAAAAGTGATAAATCATAAATCATAAGATACAAGGAATAAAATGATAGTCATAAGATACCAATAAGATTAGGAAATAGAAAAGATGAGAAGAATAATAGCAATACAGTTCTAGTGCATGGTTAGATATTTTTAGGTATAAGACAGCACTGTGGGAATTATGTGTTAGCAGAGTGATCGTATGGGGGGGAAAAAAACCTGTCTTTGTGTATAGTTGTTTGGGCATGCAGTGCCCTATAGTGGCATCCTAAGGGGAGAAGTTTAAATACAGTAGTTTATGTCCATAAACTGGATCTGTAGATATTTTCTCATCCCTTTTCTGGCTCGTGCAATATACAAGTCCTCAAGGGAGGCTGGTTGTAATTATTTTTTCTGAGATCCTAACCATCTGTTGACATTTGTGTCAGACAGTTATAGAAGTACAAATGATAGATTCAAGAAACTGTATCAGCAGCTCCTTGGGAAGGCTGAGCTTTCTGAGTCAGCACAGGAAGAAGATTCTTTGTTGTGTTTTTTAAATGAAGGTTTTAATGTTAGGTGTCCATTTCAGATCCCGGGATATTATAGAACCAGAAATTTGAAGCTCTCTACTATTGATATTGTGCTGCCAGATATTGTAAGAGATGATGCTCCTTCTAAGAACTACTATCATCTCTACAGTTTTAAGTGTGTTTAAGCGCTAGGAGGAAATGTATAAAGAGAGACACTATTAAATTTGGTGTCCATCTCTAACTTTGAGTGATTAGAGGTTGATTGTCAACAAGGATGAGCAGGGCCACAGAAAGAGACAGCACTCCAAATACACTATGGCTCATTCATCCATATTTATCCACCCTTCCATAGTGACTTTGTTAAATCAAATTCTCCATTTTTTCAGATTCATTTTTTCAAATTTTGTTACACCTTATTTTATTTGTTCAAAATATTCATACAACTGCCTATCTTAAACACAACTCTTGGCTCCTAACAATAAAACTAATAACTATCAAATAAAAAGCACAAAATCATTAAAAAAAAACAAAAAACTTACACCTCAATCATCCCCTTATGATGCCCCATAACCAGCTCTAGTTGTCTTCATATTATTCTACCACCTGTGTAAAAAGCCAGATCTTTACACCCTTCCTTCCTTCCTTCCTTCCTTCCTTCCTTCCTTCCTTCCTTCCTTCCTTCCTTCCTTCCTTCCCTCCCTCCCTCCCTCCCTCCCTCCCTCCTTCCTTCTTTCTTTTTTTCCTTCCTTCTTCTTTTTCATTTTAAATATTGTTTCTAATTAGCTTTTATTCAGTATTTAAATTTTTTATTTATATTTATGTATGTGTATATATTTGTATATATACACGCACATATGTGTGTGTATATATATATATATATATATATATATATATACACATACATACATACACAATACTATCTGACCTCAAATTCCTACACAGCTGCAGAGACAACAATGCACACTGACCTACTTCAAATTAACATTTCATCACAGTACAGCAGCTACTAAATGTATCCTGAAAACAACTGAAATGGCTCTACTCAGGAACAAGCTCCACAGAAAGAGATTCCAACTCGATCAGTTAAACAAAGATTTCCTAATTCTACACCTGGAATTGAGCAACAAAATCCACCCTCAACTTTGGGATAAGATAAAACAACTTACAACTTGGAGAGCTGAAACTGAAACCACTTACAAAAATGACAAACTCTTGAAGAAACTAAAGAAATTAGAACATGACAAGAAAGCCCCCAACAACTCACAACAACACCTGAAACAATTAGTATACAATGTATCCAACAGAGAACTCACCAAAACAGAAATAGAGGTCCTAACCAAAGGATTCAATTATGTTATAGCACTCAAAAAAATCCCCACAGAATCCATCATATCTGGAGTGGAATCCAGCCTAACTAAATTAAATACAGATGAAGCTGATAGAATAAGACACCAAGTCACTAACATCCTGTGCACAAACAAATCACCCAAAAGCAACTTGTACAAAGAGGAACTAAAAGCCCTGCAAGCCTTAAGGAACGATAGCAGCATAATCATACTTCCAGCAGATAAAGGTAATACCACAGTAGTAATGGATAGAAAAGACTACGAAACAAAATTGACAGACCTACTCCAAGACTCCACATACAAACACATAAACACGGACCCAACCACATATCTGGAAAAAATAACCAGGAAGAAAATTATAACCAGCCACATGAGCAAAGAGATCCAACAGATGATCATCCCAAGAGAAAAATCTTCCAGATGCCCCAAACTATACAGCCTCCCAAAAATACACAAAGAAGGCATACCTCTCAGACCCACAGTCAATTCCAGAGGAGCACCACTACAAAACCTAACCAAATACCTAGCAAAGCAGCTACAGCCCCATGCTGAAGCAGCAGCTTCACATGTACAAAACTCATACCATCTCTTGGAAATGATCAAAGATCTACACGTGAAACAAAAAGATCTGCTTGTAAGTTTCGATGTGGTGTCACTATTCACTCAAGTCCCAATAAAAGAAACTCTCGAAATCATCAAAAATAAATACCAACCACCCAAACACCTCATGGAACTAACACTGCTTAACCAACACATATACAAAGGACAAAGATACAAGCAAATTGAAGGAGCCCCTATAGGATCACCAGTGTCACCCATCATTGCAAACCTGTTCATGGAAGAATTCGAATCCAGAGCCCTAGCTAATGCCACCCACAAACCCAAACTATGGTTAAGATATATCGATGACACATTTGTGATTTGGCCCCATGGAAAAGAAAACCTAAACAATTTCCTAACACACCTAAACAGCACACACCCCAAAATCAAATTCATCATGGAAATGGAAATAAACAAACAACTACCATTCCTAGATGTACTAATCTACAAAAAAACAGATGGCACACTAGGACACACCATATACCAGAAGAAAACACACACCAACTGCTACCTCAATGCCCAATCCCACCACCACCCAGCACAGAGAAACTCTGTGGCAAAGCACTAATTGCCAGAACCAAATGCCTGGCAGACAAGACAAACATAAAGACTGAACTATGCACCCCGACTAAAGTACTGACAGCCAACAGCTTCAACAAAAGCAAAATCACTGGCTTGATCCACAAAAACACACTGAGACATAATGGAGACCTAGAAGATGAACAGACCTAAGGAACAGCTGTCCTGCCCTAAATAAGAGGTACTACAGACAAATTCAGTAAGATACTACATAGGCATCATATCAAGACTGCCTTCAAAACAGACAGAAAAATAGCAGACAGCCTAAGTAACCCCAAAGATAAAATTGACTTGGAAAACCAAGGCATATATGAAGTCCCCTGTGCATCATGCCCTGCCACATACTGGACAGACCAATAGATACAATACCACATATTGGACAGACCAATAGAAGAATAGGTACCCACCTAGATGAACACAAAAATGCAGTCAAAAAGCTGGAAGACACTTCCTCACTAGTCCAACACATGAAAACCACAGGTCATAGCATCGACTTCAATGGCACCAAAACCCTAGCCACTATAGAAAACCCCAGCTACAGAATTATCAGAGAAGCCATAGAGATTGAAAAAAAGACCTGGAAGCATGAACAGAAGAAATGACTCCACTAGACTGTCAATTTTCTGGAAGCCTGTACTCTCAAACAAAAAAATCTCCACACCACAAGCCTGCCAAACACCTGGGTGCAAACAGACTCCCCCTGATACCTCCAGCTCAAACACACCCCAACCAGGCACCCAGATGAAACCTAGCTTCCTAATAAATGATAGCCGTCCGTTTACTCAGAGCCAAGCCACACTAAAAGCCTCCCATACAGGAAACAATGTTGCCAGCCAATCAAGACAAAAAAAGCTACAAAACAGACAGAAGATATTAGAAACACCAATCAAGCAGAACACAGCAAACTCCAAAACCAATAAACACAGACCAAGACTCCCAACCAATCAGGATGAAGAAAAAACCATTCTGGCACAGCAGTAGGCTAGCACCAAATTTAAAACAGAAACAGCTGTGAAAGTCTGACTCACAGACGAACACTATACAGATGCCTGATGATAGCAGATGAGATTCTGCTGAAATGTTGCTACAACTTTAAAAGCACAACTATAATGACGTGGGAAAATACCCGAGCAAAGCTGAATACCATACATATAAATACCCGTGAAAACTTAAGAAAACATACATACATATATATATATATATATATATATATATATATATATATATATATATATATGTATGTATACATGTGGGGATAGATAGATAGATAGATAGATAGATAGATAGATAGATAGATAGATAGATAGATAGATAGATAGATAGATAGATAGATAGATTAGATAGATAGACAGACAGAGATGGATGGATGATAGATAAAATCTGCTTAACTTAATAATGCTTCAGAGCCCTTATACACCAGTCAGATATCTCCATGGGATGAAATATTGGTGCAGACCTAATCGGGAGGGTGCTGCATATTTGCCAGGTTTAAAGAGGTTCATCCACCATCATTCCTTTATGGTTCCCTGACTAGCAGACGGAATATAAGATCTTTCTTTCTTTGTCTTACAGTGTTCTTGAATCTTCATTGACTGTTGTCATGGATCATGTTATACTATTCAGTATTTTTTTTGTATACCTGTTTACTGCTGTTAATAATTATGTTATTATGGTAATTTCTAATACTACCTGGGAATAATGCCTTAGATATTCATACTGTGTGGTCATTGCTTCCTGATTCAAAAGAACTTCTGATCCAACACGGCTGGACTGGGGACAGATTAATAAAATAATATCATTCATCAGAACAATTGTGATGAGTCATATATGAAATAGCAAAAATAAGATGACAACAATAAAGCAGAAATGTTGGATTATAGTGAACATTGCAATTGTATTTTTTTCTTTAAAAAAATAAAGACAATCATCTATGGAATAAATGCTGGCTGATCACTTATGGAACAGAAAACAAGGAGCAGAAAACAAACATTTAGTTCACACAAATGTGTGAGTAAACATAAAATAAAGTTTTTCCTTGATTACAAGAACTTCTATTGATCCTTTGCTGTCAGAATTGATAATTGTTAGCCTCAACATAGAACTGGATGGAAAGAAGGCATGAACCCAGAAAAGACTTAGATAAAAATGGAATGTGGATAAAAATATCCATATCAATTTTCTTCTCCATTTCTGCCCCTACATTATTCCAGAAAGTTCCATCCAGAGGAAATTTGAGGAGTGAGGCTACTCTAGGTGGTCAGCAGAGCAACTCCTCTAGTACAAAACGTATTCCGAATTAAAAGCTAATTCTTTCCAATCTATTTCATTATTGATGGACAAATTGCTCTCACTTGGTCTGATTAAAAATAAATCAGTACCCAATTACAATATGGGAGAAATTTAGCAAGATGCTTTCATGTTTTGATGAGTTAAATTAATTCACTTCTAGATGTTTTTGTTTTCTATTTTTATTCTGGCACAGACAATGACTGTCAAGATTTTCCAACCATCTTTTTTATTATTTGGTCAGTCTCTTCTGCATACTCTCACTCTGGTATTGCTACACGTCTTTAATTAGTTTCAACACAGTCATCAGCTTTGTGATTAGCTTTGCATCTTGAAACACCTGGTGTGATTTCAGAAATTACTTGCCATCTGGCTTAATATCAGATAATTATAGTAACTTAATGGCAGAATTTTTAAAAGGAGCACCATTTGCTGAGACACTTGTAATTTCTTCACTTTAAATCATTCACACTTATTTACACTGCACCAATTTCAGAGTAAAGCATATATCAAAGATTTTTAGTTGTAAAACATCAGCTTTCTTCTGTGCATGTCTTCTCTGATCATGTCGCCTTTGTGGACTTTCCAAGTGAAATATTTGAGAGTTTTAAAATCGCACTTTATTTTAATTGTTGGCAGTCTTGTACATCAAAAGGCCTGTATGAATTGCAATTTGAAATTTACTGGAATAATATTTAATGGCTTCCTTTGCTTATGAATAAATGAGGTAGCAAGTGTGTCTTGCTTGGCAAGTGAATGGTTAGACTATGCAGGGGGCTACTTCCGAGGCAGACACATAAATGGAAAATCTGTCAATGTGGCACAGATGTACTCTTTCTTTCTTGTAGAATGCAATGCTGTTAGAGGGGCAAAAGCCGCTGGTTCGTGATATTCAACACAGTGCTATATAAAGATTTCTCTCTCTGTCTCTGTCTCTCTCGTTGTGTGTGTCTCTCTTTCTGTCTCTCTGTGTGTTTCTCTCTCTCTGAAAATCAATAGATTAGTAATGAACTTCATGCCATGTGGCTTATTTTATGATTATGTCATTTCTCCTCCCTTGTGATTAAGATAAGGAATGAATCCTCCAGACAGACTTTTCCCTTAGCATCTTTTAGCCAATGCTATTGTGAAAACAACACCTTCAATTATTGTTTCATGTTATTTTCTTTTCTTAAAATTATTCAGTAATTTCTGGAGGAATGAATTTGTTCATTCTACATAGACTCATAGCAGCTAACAAAGGAAAGCACATACAGAAAGTCCTTGACTTATGACAACAATTAAGCCCGAAATTTCCATTGCTAAGCAAGACAGCCGTTAAGTGAGTTTTGCCGGTTACTTACATTACCAAGCAGCTAAGTGAATTTCGGCAATTGTTAGGTTAGTAACACAGTTGTTAAGTGAATCTGGCTTCCCCATTGACTTTGATTGTCAGAAGATAAAAAAAAGGCAACTACATGACCCCAGGACAAAGCAACGGTCATAAATAAATGATCCAAATTTTAATCAGGTGATCATGGGGATATTGTAATAGTTGAAAGTATGAAAAACTGTTATCAGTCACTTTTTTCAGTGCTGCTGTAACTCTGAATAGTCATATATGAATTGTTGTAATTCAAAGACTACCGGTACAATAAAAGATCTATTGTAAAAAAAAAATAGAGGCAACAATAATAAATCATGAATAACAGTAATTCACAATAATACAACAAAAAATCATCAAGATTGACAGAGGGCAATCAGTCCTGGAAAGCCTTCTGGGAAAAAAAGGACAAGCAGAAAGGAGACTTCCAAAGAGCGGTAATTTCATCACACTAGAGCTAAGTACCCACCTTTCTTTCCTTTGAATTGCTGCCAGCAACTAAAGTGCCAAATTAACTATAAAAAAACCAACCGAAGGACAAAGTCCACATAGAGCTTCAAGGTTTAATCTGAACAGAGTGAATGACTTTGCTTCCTGCAAAGGTTTCTCTACCTTTGCATTTCCTTTATACCTTATGGGAGCGGCAATCACCTCCAAGCCTTACTCCTGAGTCACCCCTTTTGTCTTAGGTGCTTTTGTCTTCTGGCAGCTCTGCACACATGCACACTGGGAACAGGCTCCCCTTGTTCCTCTGCCTCAATGCTGCCAGACTCTGGAAGCTCTGGAGTCAGCACATAACTCCCAGGTGGTCCTGGCCCCATCTCTGTATCGAATGCAGGACCCTCGTCCAAGTCCTCCCCAGGCTCCTGGACTGGTCCCTATTCTTCCCCATTGTCTGATTCCACTGCCCTCTGCACAGGCTCCTGGTGAACCACAACACTACTGCACTTATGTGGCTGAGGCAAAGTCTCCCAAGCAAACATCCCAGGTATTGCTCTCTCTCTTTCTCATGCATACTATATGGCTTATGATTGGAATTTTCAGTGTCTGAATTTTGCCGTGGATCAGGATAATTTTGAATGACTGCCATTTACACAAGACAATCCAGGTAGACCTAACCGCTTCCTTCTTTGTCTGTGAAGCTTCATCGCTGATTTGTATCTCTGGTTCACTGATGTTCTGGAAATGATGGCATCATGGCAATTGCAGCAAATGGGGGAAAAAGCTTTGCCCTTTGCATTGTGTGTGAGGGAGGGAGGGAGAGAGGAGATTGGACACAGTGAAGTTTATCTTCAACTCACAGTAATTCTTGAAATCACATCACTGTCAATCACTCCAATCACAGCGACATGGATAAGTGATGGGATGATAGGAGCAAACAGAGGCAATTCTTGGCTATGATTCAGAGTTCAGGGTAACTAGAGACATAAAAAAAGGCTGGAGCACTTTAGTTAAATTGCAGGCGCTCTGTGGATTACAGGAATTTTGGGGAACATGATGGAAGAAATATGAACACATTATTTTTTTTAGAACTGGACATTAAATCTTAAACTACAGAACAAGGTATCGCTGAATAGCGGCACTGAAAAAGGACAATGGTTTGATTGGCAAGATATTGGAATCACTAATGCCAGGTTACTGTCAAGGTGAAATTTTTTTAGAGAGGAATGCCATATTTTCCCCTCCCACTTTACACAGAAAAGATCTCTGCTTTTTTTACAGTGGGGCTTCCATTGATCTGATTCTTGAGCCGAAGAACTCCAAATGGTCACTAGAGGGCACCAGAGAGAACCAGAAATTTTTATTTCTTCCCTGCCGTTTCTCATATGGAATTTTGCAGCCCAAACATAATAACCTTTATCATGTGGGGAATGCATGCATACATGCAATTCAGTTTCTATAGATTGATTTGTTCCATAAAATATTCCAAAATGATCAAAGTTTTAAAAAAACAATGTATGACCACACTACATCTTTACTGCTCAATAGAGCAGTTGTCTCATCCTTACTTCACAGTTAAAGAAGAGAGAAAAGAAACATGTCCTGAGAGAGAGAATTTTTTTTCTTTTTACTGCTATGTGAAGAATTATCTTTGCATCTGAATCACAATCTTTAGTTAAGAAAGGCATCAAAAGGGACTATTCCTGAACTAAGTTAGAGAAAGGCACGTGGTTTTATAAACCTCGTTTATCCTTGAAGTGGGCAACACTATTTGTAATATATTGCCAAGCCCAAGGACTATGTCTTCTTTCCCAGGCTCAGCCTAATGGAGACGTTATTAAGGGACAAGGCAGTAGCAGAACGAAAAGCTGTAGTAAGCCTGGGTAGTAGTACTAAGAGCGCAGCAGTGTGTAACTCCAGTAGTTCCCTCAATGCAGCCAGTAAAGCACTGGCTGAAGACAATGGAAGTGCTTCCTTTGGTCTCCCAACTTGAGAGTAGGACTCAAAAATACTGAGAATAAAGGAAAAGGCCATAACTCTTAACTGCCTCACCAAGTGGTGAGGGATATGATGATGATGATGATGATGATGATGATGATGATGATGATGGCCATGATAGATTTTGGCATCATTTGCAGAAGACTTTTTGACTCTGGTAGTTGTCTCTATTCCAGTGCAGCCTGCTTATGAAATTAAAGCATTAAACACATATCTATGGAGTCATCCAGGTCATAGTTGTCCCAAAGGTGCTTTTTCAAGAGGCAACTTTTTCTTTGAGGACGTTTCACTTCTCATCCAAGAAGCTTCTTCAGCTCCAGCTGGATAGTGGGGAATGGAAGGGTTTATACTCCTTGCAGATAGCTGATCATATGCTTTCTTTTAGCGAGTCATTAAGTCCACCTGGAAGTTTATCTGTGTCATCAGAGTCACCTGAGTAATGCAAATGGGTGTGGATCAGAGTGGCATTCAGCAGGTTCTGACCAGTTCTGGAGAACCAGTAGCGGAAATTTTGAGTAGTTCAGAGAATCAGCAAATACTACTTCTGACTGGAGATTTTACAGTATCCTTCCCCTGCCACGCCCACCAAGCCACACCCACAAAAAATTTGAATCCCACCACTCGTGTGGAGCCTTCTTGGAACTGTTCAAAGTCACTAATCTGGCCTGTGAGCAATGATCCCACTTTCCTTCTTGGTCTCTGCCTTTTCCTGCCCACCACAACACAGAAATATCTCAGAGACATTGCAGGTTTGGGTCCAGATTACCATAATTAAGCAAATATTGCAATAAAGTAAGTCACATGATTTTTTTTTAGTTTCTCAATGCATGTAAAAGTACTTTTACTTTACACTGTAGTCTAGTAAGTGTGTAATAGCATTATGTCTAAAATGTACATATCTTAATTTAAAAATACTTTACTGCTAAAAAATGTAATCGTCATCTATGCCTTCAGGGAGTTTGCTGGCAGCGGGTCTTGTTAAAAACAAAAAATAATATCTATGAAGTGCCATAAAACAAAGCACAATAAAATAATTTGGAAAGACAAAAAGCAGGAGAAAAAAATAGTCCCTATTTTCTGGAACAAGAGCCCAGAAGTAGAAAAGAGATGGTTTTATTGCTTTTGTTGTTCCCTGATGCCCATTAGATCCTGGCAATGAAAGGCAATAGCAGTATTTGTGTCTCACACACTCACATGCATGCACACATAGAGCCCATGAATAAGAAATACAGCTATTCCAGGGAACAAGGAACTGGGCAGGAGAAGGTTTGGAACATCCCATTTGGCTGATTAAAACTTTTTTTTAAAAGGCAAACCAATGTAAAATAAAAGTTCAGCAATACTCATTCTAAATCAGTATGTGGGTTTGGATGCTGTTGCCCTATCTTCATTAAATGATAAATACAAGCTGCTTTGGATCAAGATTTGAAAACTGTTCACATGTAAGTGTGAAAGGATTGGAGTACACCTCATGACGTTACCACATACATTTTGTCATCCTGATGTAACCTCAGTGTGCTGTGGATTCAGGTTTTCTAGAAAGAACCAAGGTATCTTATGATTAATGATAAATTATGATTTATGACCTGTGACCTATCACTTTGCTGTTTATATGTACACTGAGAGCTTATGCACTGGCGACAAATTCCTTGTGTGTCCAATGACACTTGGCTAATAAAGAATTCTATTCTATTCTATTCTATTCTATTCTATTCTATTCTATTCTATTCTATTCCATTCCATTCCATTCCTGGAATATTTATTTTACATTTTTATGCTAGTTCATACTTATCTGGGCCAGTACTTTGGTAGGTGGCCTTCATCTGTTGACAGGCCTACTTCTGATTTTCCTACTAGTATGGAGTTGATGAAGCTCTCGCCTGTCTGACACTTTGAGTCTCTCATAATCAGTGTCTCCAGGGAGTATTTGATTTATACCTACATTTTTCTTTTTACTATGGGTAAGACCTTCCTTTAGATGATGAGTAACCTACTATTACTGATTATTCAGCTCTGTCTTTTCGTTTCCACTATCTCAGCACAGAAAGGACACTTAGAAATTTTTACTGACTTAGGCAGGAAAAGGTGCAGAGAATTTGAAACCCAAGAGATATTTCTTTTCCCAAAGTAAAGCTCTCTACTATATATTTTAGGTGTTGGTGGTGATGGTAAATCTATATATTAAAGTTTCAGAAAGCTTATTAAATCAGTATTTATATTTCATATCTTTCTCCATACAATATTCATAAAATTCTCCTCATGGTAGAACAATATGAAAGTAACTTCTATAAGTTTGGCAAGTCAGTGAAATAAGAATAAAGCATCTTTTTCAGCATCTTATGAATACGATTATAAAATACATAATGAATGCAGAAAAAACTGGAAAATGTCTTATGACCAAAGCTAGAACTGTTTTGAATGGCTTATGAGTAATATTTTATTAATCATTTTAAGTATTATATTGTATTGTCTTCCATGCTAAGAATTTTAAATGAATCCGAATCTAATTTTCTTTTTAAAGCTGGCATTTGTGCAACAAGAAAATCAGTGATACTGAAGTACCTTTTATCTGAATATTTTTGAACTAGGTGTATCATATTCTTATTTTTAAAGCAATGTAGCTTGTCTTATAAATAATGTTGAGGGTACATTACATATATATTTCACATGAATAAGTTAATTAATAATTCAGAAATAAGTCAATCACAAATTTAAATGTTTGAAAGTTGGCTTCTTTTTTTAAAAAAAAGTTTAGACCAATTCAAAATAGCATATGAAAGAATTTTAACAGAAAATGAGCAACAATCCTTAATGCTCAATTTAAACCATAAATATCTAACTGCATTTAACAGTTGGAGACACAAATGGCAGGGAAGGGAAAATGTGACATTAGATGCTTTTCCCATGATGCTTTTTATTCATGCTTAGTACTGTACTTGTAACTTTGTGTTACAATTTTTTTGCATTTAATTATAATATTTTTTTAATAAATAATTCTATCATCACCTTCTATACATTGGAGAAATATTCCAATAATTATGAAATGAAATGTTAATGCTTTGTTGTTAATAGTTACAAATAATTGGTTTGTGTCAACTTGCCTAATAAAGGATGGCTGAACTAATCCATAATTCAAATTAGTTTCCATTCTCACAAAATCAAACTAGGCTGCTATTATTATTATTTTTGATCACAGTTGTATACATTTAATTTATAATTCCACCTTTTGTTTAACATTTGTATTTATCACAATTTTAGAACTATGATACTTTCTTTGTTAGAGAGAAAGGCCACATATACATGTATAGATGTAACAAAAAAAACAGAAAAAAATGAACTAATGAATTGTGGGTTTTATGATTAAGAAGAAAGTAGATAATAGATAAAAAGAGCTTTTCTTTTTGTAATCACAGAATAAAAGATACTTTTGTAATCATAGTTGCAAATAAAACCAGAAGTTATTTTATATATTTTTCTTTGTTCTTTCTGCACATTTATCTTTTGCTTTCCCTTTCTTCCTTTTCTTTAATTTATCTTAGTTTTTGTTACTTACCTCCTTTAAATTTTTTTTAATATAATTTGTATATTAAAAACAATTTTAAATCTGCCTTAAGAAGCATCTGTAATGCAAACTCTAAATTCAAGCTACCAGCATTGTTGAAAACCTTGACTATTATTAGACTATGAATAATAACATTATTATTGTTAAATAGCCATAGAAAGATACATGCTCGGCATCACAAGACAAGATAGAAAGACTAGCACATGGATTAGAGAACAAACAAAAGTATGGGTTTGTCACATAGCAAGAAGAACTGATGGCAGGTGGACTATACAGGCTGACACAGAATGGATTCCACTTGATAAAAAGTGTTCACAACAAAGACTAAATCAAGACGGAGCAACGACATCAGCAAGTGTTGGGAGCCAATTGGCAAAAGAAAGCTCAAGACCATATTGGTTGGAAACATGTAGAAGAGGCCTTCATCCTGCAGTGAATAAACAATGGCTAGAATGAATGACATTCATTTTTTAACCCAAGAATTAGGGATTATATGTCTTTCAAAATGTTCTGCAGGGCCAGAAACTACTACTCAGTTTGTAGCTTTTTCCTCTTGGAACAGACATCTGCTTTGCCTATTGTGAAACTAAAACTCTTTGAACCGGGCTGTTCCTTCCTCAACTTTTTGAGTTTTATATCCAAGCTTATAACTTCTTGTCTTTCCTAGCAGGTAGACAAAAATAGCAACCATTATTCCTAATCATTCAATGTCCTCATTCCAGGGATTGCATTTGACCTACTATAACTTGTTGGAGACTTCAGGGACACAGATGCAATTTACTAGAAATAGTGAGGTAGCCTTGTCATTTCCCCCCCACTGGCCATAATTTGAATGATGTCAACTCATTTTCCGATATGAGCTATCTTAGCAGTAGCTGCTTAGAGCAGTGCTAATGCTGGATGACAGAGGTGAACAATGACTGCTTTGTCAAGTGACTGAATCATTTGAACAGCTGCAGTTCCTTGGAGCTGCACTGGGGCCCCGAGCACCAAATTGCTCTTATAACAGTTTTGAGCTACGCTTGTAAGCCCTTGAAACGCCAGAATCATTATATTCTGTTTCTCCTGAAAAGTGTTAATAAGTCAAGAACTTGTCAGACCATATAATGCTGTTTAATATTTTCACCATAGATATGTATTAGTATCTTGACTAAGAGATTATGGTGGAAATATTGTTTGGTCTAAAAAAGTTATTTTAACTTCATGCACGTGAGTCACTCTAGCTCAGTGAATTTTTGAAGTTCCTCTTTTCAAAATGGTGATTCTGCTATGACATAAGCTGATTTCCCATATGTATTTATTTAATATTTTAAAAATAAATATTACAATCTAGCAGGAGTAGGCAACAAGAGCCCCAAGGACTCGAATGAGTGCATAAATATATTCACAAAATCACATTAGATTCTTTATCCCACTAGACATTATTTTTTTAAAAAAAATATTTTTTTTAATAAAATTTACGGAATAAAGCATGCTGTCAAGGAAAGTACCAATTTCTATCACCACCTGCATACAAGAATGCCTTTGGATGCCATGTATAATGACATTGTAAAACACTGAGAGAGTCCTGTGAATTATTGTGAAGTGGTATATAAATCTAAGTGTTATTGCTATTGCTAATTTCTTTTCTAATCCCATTCAGAAATTGCTTATTAGCTACGTTTCAGTTATTAGAAACTTTTGGGTAACAAGTCTGAAAGCAGGGTGAGTCTGCCCTCAATCCTTAATGGAAGAAAACTTTAATCACAAGATTAAAAAAATCATTTTTTTAACTAAATGGCAAAACGTTTATTAAAATTTTTATTTTAGAATTCTACAAATGGACAGAGTCCAGATAAATTTGAAATCAGATTTTGGAATTAATTATAAAGAATCCTTACCCCTGGGAAAATGTTTTTGTTTTGTTTTGTTTGTTTTTATAAAAAAACAATAAGATGAGATTTTAAAAATTGGACACTAAAGGAAACTAAAGATTTCAGTTAAAGGAAAACACATAAACTTGACATAATGGAGCAAAATATTCTAACTTTGGAAATTTTCAAAAGGATGTTTTGAAAAAATGAAGTCAAAATTTAATATTAACAATGTCGACTGCAATATCTGCCTCTGTGACTCTGTGTAAATGAAAAGAAACAGGTTTTACTGGATAAGACAGAGACTGAGTTGAAAGTAAATTACAAGAAATGATGTTATATTGGACATACAAAAGAAATCGGCTGATGTTTTTTTTAAAAAGGACAGATGAACAATAAACCAACAGAATGACCTGGATATTTTTTTCTATATTGGTCTAACAAAGGAGATTTGTTAACGTTTTGAAAAATCTTATGAGAAGGGTCAACAAAAAAATGAAATGAAATCTACATTATTTTAATAGTCTTAAAATGGTTAGACATAAAAGGAAGGAATATAAAGTTGGTTTATTTGATCTAGGTTAAAATAGGTATCTTGTTATTTCTGGTAATTCTTAATGGACTTTTCCTGAAAGAATTAAATGATGATGATGTATGGATTTGTTTATAGATAAGCAGTGGGATTTGGGAAGAAGAAATCATTTAAAATGAGGTGAAAAGTTACTAAGATTCTTTATGCTTGTTGTGTTGAAGGTTAGGAATTACTTTTTCATATATTTCTTTTCTTATTCTTATTTTTTAATGTTTTATGTTTTTCCTAGTTTTTCCTTTTAGTCTTTCTTCTGTCTTTCTTTCTTAATAGAGTTTGTATTAATTTCTACATTTTAATTTTACATTGTAATTAATAAAATTACTTGGGAAAAAAAAGAAAAGGAAAGGAAGGGCAGAATTACATTCAGACTTGCAATCTTCAGACTTGTAAATTTACATTAAAAGTAGTGTTAGCATTCATGGTTTGTGCTTGTCTGGGCTGCTTCAAGGGCTGACCCAGAGATCTGACTGCTCAATACTAGAAGAGGAATACTAGATCAGGACATAATATAAAATATATCATTTATACAGTACTAAGATGTTTATTGGATGGATGGATAAAAATAAATAGAATAACTTTACTGGTTAGCTTTAAAAGTAAAATAGCTCCCTTTTCAAACACACAAATATAGCACATAACAACAGAATCCAGGTTTTTGGTAATATTTTGAAGGCTTCCTCTCAAAAATACATGGGCAAAAATCTCTCTTGGAAGTAGATGTGTTTCAACTCCTTTGAAATCAAATCAGCCTAAATACTCCTACATCTGTGCTGGATTGTTGCCATGATGTTTTTGCATTATATTCCATGCTCTTATGTTCAGAGCTTATCTTCTGCCATTCTGTGCCTCTTACCATTTTGTCACCAGAGCCAATTTGTTGTTCATGACTACTCCATCTCCTTTAAACTGTAATGAATATTGAGCACATCTAAATCCTAGTTAATGAAAAGCATGGATATTCAGCTGTCTCTCTATTCTAGTATAATTCCAATCAAATGAATATGGACAGTTTGCACATTTGAACTCAACCTTTAAATGTAGATGAGTTATTATTAATATTTTGAATCTGATGCCATAATATTATATCTCTTACCTTCCTGTATACTTTACACCTATGTTACAAATCAGGAGAAGGAATTGTTTAAAACTTCAATTTCTTCAGTGGTTCTGCAATAAAAAACAATTGTAATAAATTGCCAGTAGCTATAATGAAGGTCTTGACAGATCTTAGTTTGTCCAGCTGAGGAGCTCTGACCTTTTCTACTTAGCTTCTCCCTACAGCTCCTGCCTGGAAAAACAGAAAGAAAGGGACTTCACCTATTCCCATAAAAACAAACAAACAGAGAAAGGCACTATAAAACCTTCTGTCAATCCTGAAACACTATGAATCTGTGCAATCCTGCATGTGGGAAAGGTTTTAATGAGAACTTTTGTTCTAAAACAAGTGAAGGCTGATGTCCAAAGAAAATAGTTTATTTGGAAAAGGGAACTATAGAGAAAACACCAGTCACTCATAAATATCAAACACTAATCACTCACTCAGAATGTCAAAGTCCATTCAGACAGCCTAGCTAAAATAGTTATTTAGAACCTGCAGCTAGGATGATGTAGGTACGATCTTCTTTTATTTCATTTCTTCTTTTTTCTGAGCATGAAGGTTTATTCTAATGTAAAGGAAGAAAGGGAAAGCAAAAGATAGATGTCTACTCCAAGCACCTTTTTAACTGGTTCCAGGTTTAGTTGAAGGCTGTGAAATAGAATCTTCATAATCAGCCACAGGTCAGTATCCTCTTCAGAGCACTGATTCAAGGACTGAACAAAGACAGTCAACTTTATTATTTCAAACAGAACCAATATCTTCCTTGTCAGGTTTCATACTGGCAATGTTTCTTGTGTTTTCTTGCTGATTGAATTCCATTCACATCATTGTTTCATTTGGCATTGATGTGCTTCATCTCTAAAGAGTGTCTTTGCTTTTACTAATATCATTTTTCCTACACCAAGCATGGCAAGGCCATCTCCTTGCAGATAACCCAAGGAAGACCCTAAGTACATCAGTTCAAAAGCACACAATAAGATCTTATCCCCATCAAGGAACAATGTGAAAAACATATGTGCTACCTTATCAAGTTTCTGCATGAACCCTAATCGGACTGAACGGATAAATGACAAAGAACATTTTCGCCATCTTACCTTACAAAGCTTGGGGATTGAAGGAGTCACAGTTATAAGCTTCTGCAGTGATCAGAATTTCTCCAGATCGGAACCTGAGGTGAAAAGACACACTTAGCCAAAAAAAAAGCTGGTAGAATATACTCCCACCTTCACTGAAACCTTAGGATTTCCAGTTTAAATTCAGTGAATACAACTGCTGCAAATTTGTTTGTGCCTTTCCAGAAATATTGCCATACACAATTGTTTACTGATTCATTGCAGAAAACGTGCTTTGTTCTGGTTCCTTTGACAGGGTCTCTTCCATTGTTTGCATCCCCCTGCTCTTTAATTCACTGTTTTCTCACTTTCTATTATAGTATATGTGGCTTCTGAAGATTCTGATACCCAATGTGCTTATTCACAAATGTCTTAACATCTAAAGATGCAAATTAGATCTCTGCACCATTGGCAGACCTGCTTCTGGAAAGAGGCTTGCAGCAGCAGTTACCAAACATCCATTTTGGTGACATTTTTAGACCTTACAATTCATAGCAAAATATTTTACTGGACAATCACCTTGTTATACATTATAAATACATTATATAGAGAATAAAATATAATTCACCCTGTCAATCCTGTTTCTTGTGAAGGTGGAGTTTCAGTTCTGAGATGTAATTTAGTGAATCAGGATAATCTTATCTTGCACATCCTTGCAAGGTATCTTCTTGTTCTTTTCTTTTAAATATCCTATCCTTCCATCCCATGTCATATTCTACCTCTTTCTCACATATATTGCTTTCATTCTCATGCTTTCAAGCTAGAAAACATAGGAAAAATGCTTATGGGTTGTACTGGGTTAGAAGGCTGCACCACTTTGCCGTTGGAAAAAGATTTAGAATCCTCCTTAGTAGCTTAGTCAAAACAATATAGAAAGTCCTCAAATTACAACCAGTCACTCAGTAACTGCTTGAAATGATGATGGACCTCTCCAAGGCTACTTACAACTCAGATTTGAAGTTCTATGGCCACTCCTTCACAGTCATATGATTGTATTTTGGGCACTTAGCAACTAACCTGCATTTATGGCTGTTTGCAATTCCCACAGCCATGTGACAAAATTTATGATTTGTTTTGCCAGAAACTGTCATTCAGTTCTGACTTCTAGCAAAAAAAAAAAAAGCCCATTGCAGACAATGAACTTAACAACCATTGCAAAAAAGGTCATAAACTTGGGCATGTAGTGATCTACTTAACAATCGACATAACTTAACAATTGTAATTCTGAGCTCAACCATGGTCATAAGTCAAGGACTGCCTGCATTCAATCTGTCATGTCACCCTTATTATTTTAAATTCAGCAAGAACTGTTGTCAAAGGTTATGCTCTTGAACATAATGGCAACTGAGGAATTAAATAGTGGAAAATCCCTCTTAAATGTAAAATGCTCATAAGCCAGTGTTTTTGCCTGCAGAGTATGGACTTAACAAAGCTTTCACTTAATTCTAATAGACATCCATTAAATTTCAAATAAAATGTAGGTTTATGAAGAAATGCATGAAGATAGAAAAAAGCATTGCTACCATATACATGTTGAAGAGAGGGAAGGATAAGAAAGAGTATATTTTGCTTTTTATGAATTTGTGAAAGCTATTGAATTAACTTCATATTTTAGACTGTAGGTAAAGATAGGGCCAGTATTTTTTTTTGAATGTTGCTTTTTAGACCTTAATAAATTGTTAGCTATGATGTCCATCAATAGCTACTGTAGATGGGCTACAAAAATAAAAATCCAATTGAAAATTGCAAAAAAATTTCTCTCTTTCCTGCTATTTAGTGATCACCTTGATGTTGCAACCATGTTATGGTAGCTCTAAAATAATTTATTTAAAACCCTTTAAATTACTACAAATATGTAATGATCAGTTTTGTGAAATACTTTTCCCCATTTTCCCCATCAGGGTTCCACAACAAGTCCAATTAATCAGAAACTATGTATCAATGGAAAAGGTAGAAAACTCATAATCTAGAACAATTCAAAATTATAAAATAGTTCACAGAAAAATCCATACAGTCATCCCATGTCTGATGAGTAATTTTCCTACTATAAAATAGAACTGCCTTTCATTTGTTAGCACGTTTCCTCCCAAACGAGTGTTTTAAACAGATAGCTGGCTATACCTGGAAGTATTAAAATAGATATTTAGAATAATGAAAGTATTAGCTCTGAGGATCTTAACTTTGTATAAAAGCAAAAGCTGGATATTACACTCGGTATGGAAATGAGAGCATAAGGCAATACAATGGTGTGGCAGCTGCAGTGAGTGTATTTAATATGAGTCAAAAATAACTGAGGACAGTACTTTTTATGATGTTACTTTGCTGCTACGATAGCTACATTCATCATTTCAGAAAAAAAAACCCAGCAAGGAGGAAGAACAAAATTTCTGGGATAATGGTTAACTAATCCTAGAAAGTGCAGTCATTATTCTTGTTACGTGTCCTTGACTGTCACAGTGCTACATGTGAACTTTTGCTATGCATGCCAAAACATTCATCATACACTACCATGGAGGGTTGCACCAGGGGGTTTATACTCTCAGGACAGCAGATGAAAATATAGGAGAATCAGTTTCTCAGTCATTCATTATACAGTAAAACCATCTGCCACTGCCCAGTCATTGCCATCTGAATCTGAAATATGTGGACCCTAGATTGAGCAGGATTTCCAAATAACTCTGGAATTGTTTCATCATTGAAAATTAGGATAGAAAACGTATAATTAGATACGAATAGTAAATAAAGGCTAAGATCTGTGCTTTTTCAAACTGAAAAGATATAAGGTAATCTATTATGTTTCAGACCACTGTGAATAACATATAAACCTTTCAAGGCCTATCAGCTGGCCTTTGCAAGATGCATCCATGAGCACTCAAGATTTATTTTCAGTGAAACTTACTACTGGTAGCCACAGTAAGTAAATAAATTTATTGGATCTCAGGCTATTAAGAAAAGTCTTAATTGCAATAACCTTCTACAGGTTATTGATCACCCAGGTTGATTTCAATATTTAAATCTAATGTATAGACAGATTACTTCAGAAGGACTTACAAGTTTACAATATAAATAATAATAATCAATGTGCAAATATAATGGTGCTGAACTGCTGGAAATTATAGGTTCTCCTTCCCTTGTAGTGGCTCATACAAAATTCCCAACCTCTAGTCATGTAAACATCTAATTAATATCCCTGTATATATTTTGAACTCATTCATCATCATCATTTTGTGCATTACATCCAAACTGCCATATTAAATACAGCTGTGAAGAACAAAGGGACAATGTTGTTTTTTTCAATAATAATACAGCTATTATTACATTGCTGCTTTATATTATTTTGTCCCTTTCTCCTTCATCCTCTATTTGCTTTTTTTTAAGAATATGAAATTCCAGGTATTAAGAATCAGCTTTTGTTCTGAAAAAAAAAAAATCCATAGCAGAACAAGTTCACATATTCTGATTTTTGGCCCTGCTGTTGCTAATTAATTTATAAATTCAGATTATCCCATGTAACCTCTACAATACATGAAGAATAAATCCTGCTTTGGAGAGGCAAAAATATTCCAATCCTAGCTATGGTAATCAGATCTGTACAAAAGTCATCATCTGCTTACTTCTGATCAGATACTATCAGTGAATTATTTTAAATTTCTGAGAAGAGGAATGGGCTGAATCATAACTAACATGTAGTATGGAATACTATTAAGAAAATTCCTCTCTTCGAAGAAAACAAAATTAAACAACACATTAAAAAAATGTGGATAGGAAAAATGAAACAAAGCAAAAAAACAAAAACAGAGACATATACATAAATTTCACCTCCGAGTTGAATACTGATAAATATATTTCAAGAATAATAGTCCCCCTCCTTGTTAAACAGGGCAACAGTACTTCTTCAACTGTACCCAACCAATTTGACCTGACGTATATTTTATCTCTCTCTCTCTCTCTCTCTAAAAAAAAAGTTAACAGTAAAGCGAACTGCTAGGTTAAACTCCAAAGACCTCTGTTAACAACCCATCATTGTATATCATTTGAAGAAAGTCTACAACAGCTTCTAATCTACTGTAGACCACCACAATTATTATCTCGGGTCCGTCCAGAATCACATATCCTCAATTGATTATTAATGATAAAACTTTTCCTTAAACTTTTAATTTTGACGGGATTTTCCTAACATTTGGATCTCATTCCCCCAAATCCTCTGTTGTAGATATCACCACAGCATTTGTTGTTCAAAGAAACCTTTTCCAGTTGCATATAATATGCCCATTCTCCTCCATGCTGCATCGAGAGCCCAGGAAGGGTTGACTCCTTCCTATGATGTCATTTAGCTAAGTCTGTACTAAGATATAAAAGCCAGCACCCGGAAGAGACCCCAGCTTTTGACTCAGCTCCTTTCAGTCAGTAGCTGTGTCTCTGAAAGCTTCTGTTCGATAACACTCACCAGGTTTCCTTGCCAGGGAGTGGAGGGGACCACTGCCCTTTGGTGCAGATGGCCCAAAAGTCTCCTCTATGTCTTTCCCCTGCTCCCAGCATTCTGGCAGTAATTTGGAAGATGTTGGAGGAATGAGTGGAGCTCCTCCTCCTGGCACCCTATTGACCAAGGATGCCCTGGTTTGCGGACCTGGTCAACCTGTCAGTGGCTTCTCCTTGGAGGATCCCAGCCCATCTAATCTCCCTTCATCATGGAATTCTGCTCCACCCGGAGCCCCAGTGGCTCAAGCTGACCATGTGGTGCTTGAGCGGCAGCAGTTAGAGGTGGCTGATCTTCCTGAAAGGGTCATCATCACTATCCTGGCATCTTGCAAACCTCCCACAAGACGCATCTATGATGCCACCTGGAAGGCCCTTCCTGATGGTGCCTTAGAGAGGGTCTCTCTCTCCCACTTTAGCCCAGTTGGCAGAGGTTCTTAGATTCCTTCAGCATGATCTGGAGAAAGGTTTGGCCCCCAACACCTTACGCAGGCAGGTTGAGGCCCTCTCCTCGGTTCTTTCATGGGGTTCGCTTCCTTCCTTATCCCATCACCCTTCAGTCAGGAGGTTTTCAAAAGTGGCTTCCAACCTACACCCTCCGGTGGTTCACAGGTATCCTTCCTGGGATCTTCATGTGGTCCTTTATGCCCTTACAAAGCCCCCTTTTGAACCCCTTAGAACATTGTCTCTCCGTTTCCTGACTCTGAAGGTAGTGTTCCCCGTTTCCATCACTTCAGCCAGGCGGGTATCCGAGCTCGCTGCTCTTTCCATCAGACAGGACCTTTATTCCTTTCACGATGATAGGGTTGTCCTCAGTCTGAACATCTCATTTATTCCAAGGGTTAACACCTGTTTCACAGGTCCCAGGACATTATGTTGCCTGGCTTCTGCCCCCTCCCGTACCATGACTTAGAGCAGCAGTGGCACTCGCTAGAGGTAGGTAGGGCTCTAAGAATATACATTAAGTGCACTTCCTCCTTCAGGAAGTCTGAAGCCATTTTGTTTCCTTTTCCCTTCTCACTTGGGGCACAAGGCCTCTTCTCCTACTATTAGCAGGTGGATCAGATCTTGCATTGAGCAGGCCTACAAAGCTGCGGCCCTTCTGGTTCCTTGAGGTCTGACGGCGCACTCTACCAGAAACGGGGCCACTTCGGCTGCATGGGCGAACCAAGCACCCTTGGAGGAGATCTGTCATGCGGCCACGTGGACATTTCCGTCTCCTTTCATCAGATACTACCATCTGGATGTCTTTGCCTCGGCAACTGCAGCATTCAGCAGATGGGTGCTTCAACGAGTGGTTCAACAGTCAGTGTGATGAGCCAGACAAGGACCCACCCGTGGACATGCAAGCTTTGGTATGTCCCATCCTGGGCTCTCGATGCAGCATGGAGGAGAATGGGCATTGGTAGAAGTTACCCTGAACGCCCTTTCTTTTTTTAAAAAAATTTTTTTATTGTTTTTTAACATACAAAACACAACGACAAAACATAAAAATATCAGCTTCCCCCATATTTTTGTACACACAGTAAGTCGGTTGGTCCATCAGTTTTGTGCATTCACCTCATAGGAGAACGCCCTTTCTATCTATGCTGCGAGAGAGCCCAGCCCCTCCCTTGATTTGTCCGGAGAGGGTAAGTCATATTTCTGTATTCATTTGTGCTTTCAGAGACACCTTTCAGTCTGTCAAGTATCTTCGCCAAAGCTGGGGTCTCTTCCGGGGGCTGGCTTTTATATCTTAGTACAGACTCAGCTAAATGATGTCATAGGAAGGAGTCAACCCATCCTGGGCTATCTCGCAGCATAGATAGAAAGGGCGTTCAGGGTAACTTCTACCAACGCCCATTCACCAGTCTCCATCAATCTTCTTAAGAAAGTCCAGTTCATCACATTAGTTCTGTCAACTCTAAGTCTTTAGAATCCATGCCCTTTTCAGTCTTCTCCAACAAGCCTGCAGTTTTCATACCAAACTTCTCCTTCAAATCCTTTTCTTCTTTTGGTATTTTAATATTGTAAGTAAAAATTTTAAAAAACTGCTAGCAGAAAATGCCTCTTTTGATTATTAATTCTTTTCTTGCTGAAAAATTGGAAAATATACATTATGTAGATCAAGACCTGAAATTACAGCATTTTCATAATTTCTGATAAGTATGCAAGACAAGAACAGAGATGTTGGTTGTAATATTGGCGATCAGTATGGTAGCTGGACCCGGGAGTATGGTATTGGTGATATTGGTTGTAATATTGGTGACCAGTATGGTAGAGACACGTTGGCTCAGTGGCTGAGCTTGTTGATCAGAAAGGTCAGCAGTTTGGCAGTTTCAATCCCTAGCGCCGTGTAATGGAGTAAGCTCCCATTACTTGTCCCAGCTTCTGCCAACCTAGCAGTTCGAAAGCACGTAAAAAATGCAAATAGAAAAATAGGGACCACTTTGGTGGGAAGGTAACAGCGTTCCGTGTGCCTTCGGCATTTAGTCATGCCAGCCCCATAACCACAGAGACATCTTTGGACAGCGCTGGCTCTTCGGCTTTGAAACAGAGATGAGCACCACCCCCTAGAAACGACTAACACATATGTGCAAGGGGAACCTTTACCTTTATGGTAGCTGGAAATTGTCTAACTTGTCTTGTCTCTCCCCAGCTCAAGAGGCTGGGGAGGTCTGGCATAAAGAACCAAAAATTCTGTTTAGTGACTACTTTTAATAAAGTCATGACTACTTTTATGTAATAGAATATCATAATGGCATGGGGGTTAAATGGAAAGTAATGCCTCCATCTTTTTAAATAGGAATTTTTTAATGCATGAAACAGAAATAATTCTTGATATGAACTATTTTTATGATTTTACTTCTTTTCCAAATAATCACTGTCATTCATTGCACTTCTGTCAATCATGGATAAGTTTTTAGAGTATTTATGGAATATAGTTTATCTGTTCAACCAGGTCCTGAAAGTCCTTCCCATCTCCTCATTTGAGTCAAACAGAAGTCCACAATACTATTCTTTTTGTTTTGTGAAAAGGTTGTTGCATGGCATCAAGTGTAGACTGAACAGCAGATGCGGTAAGACAGTGAGATCCCAACTATGCAGTTGCCACTTTGATGGTTCATAAAGTGGTTATCACTGTTACACTGCAGAAAAAAATTCTACTTCTGCTAAATTGTTGTTTCAAAGTTTTGAGTGTTACAGTGCAGCACTCTTAAGTTGATATAGTGGTGCCAGGTTTAGTGAAATCCACCCATAAAAAAAACAGTACAGTCATGAGTTTTTCTGTTGAAGCCTGACTTTTGGTTTTATTTTATTTTTTCAAGTGAAGCTTTGGGATGATATTCCAGGACTGATTCTTTGTTTCTGGTTTATAATGAGAAAGTCATGTTTTATCACTGTCCTGATATGGTGAAGAAATTCCTCAGTTCATTTTTGTAGTGTGACAAATGCTGGCAAATTTCAACTTCTGAAACTTCATTTTAAAACTGCCAGCATGCAAGTAACTCATTATGGCAAACTATACTATTGAAATCAGTTATGTGACCACACATTCCTGTAAAATGCCAAGCTTGACAACAATTACCCTTTGGATGATCCATGATTATCCTTGATCGGTTCATCAACTTTTCTCATGTGAAACACTATAATTCTATGAAATTCATTGGCTGCTTTCACAAGTTATCTACCTAGTTCTTGATTACACAAATCAGTTTTTTTTCCTGGCTCACAATCCTTATATTTTTTGGCTCAGTAACACATAGTCATCAATATAAAAACTTGGATTTGATAAACATGAACAACAACACCTTTCCTTACTGTAACTCCCCACCAACTGAATTAAGAATTGATGCCAAAGAACATATCGAAGTCTCTAGCTTGTCAGTACCGCCATCAATTGGTGAGCTACAGCATTGAAGGCATTACTTTTTGTTCACTTCTCATACATACATCTTTGTAAGCACAGTTTGCAAATTTCACATAACCTGACTGTGTCAATGATGTTTATCTCTGTCTACATTCAATTAAAACCGAAGTTGATTCAGTTTGAACTGTTTCTTTATACACGCACACATATTTTTATTATTATTTTATTTTTATGAAACCTTTTAAAAATAGAATACAAAAACTAATAATGTCAGACCTGCCTCAGCTTGAGTCTCTAAGTAAGAACTATCCTTAACACCATTGGGTAGAAGCCAAGTAAAATATAGTAGTGCAAAGCCAGAACTGAAATTCACACACGAAAACCCCAAGTAAATTTTTCCCCGGTTTAAGCACTTCCCATTGCTGGTCCCCCAATGTCTAATCAATTTTGAAGTTGTTTTGGAAAAGTCCCTCTGATTGTAGGCTGATTTGCAGCAGCATTCTTCTTATCAGAAAGCAACCTTGAAATGCCATCTTAGGAAGGCACTTTCTCTTAACCTTCCCTTTCCCTGCAGGCGTTTCCCTTCCGTCTCAGCCTCCCCCAGGGTTTATGGCAGACTGGTCTCAAAGCGATTGCAGAGAGCAGGCACAAAGTGGCAGTTCTGACAAATACAAATGAGTATAAATTAAGGAAGAA
Organism: Pseudonaja textilis; assembly: GCF_049901715.1. Lineage (NCBI taxonomy): Eukaryota > Metazoa > Chordata > Lepidosauria > Squamata > Elapidae > Pseudonaja > Pseudonaja textilis. Next base: position 23,399,536 of record NC_141997.1, on the reverse strand, counting down.
AAAAAAGAGAAACTAAAAGTACAAGAAAGAAAGAAAAGATTCAAAGCAATGGTTTCCAATACTCTTCACAGCAGTTAGAATTACAGTTATACTTTAGCCTCTCTCTCTAGAATTACATCATACTAGCCTTCTTTTTATAATCTATCTTGTCTAATCATCAAAGCCATAAATCACAAGTTTATTTTTTCATTTTATGCAAGAATTCTTAAGAGGTATTCTGTCACCAGTATATGTAGATAGCATCTTTTCTCTAATTAAAGAAGTCAGTTTCTGACTTCTATTTCTGAAAAATCTGTTAATTTCACCAATCATTGTTCCACAGTGGTTAGTGCCAAATCTTTCCATCTCCCTACACACAATAATCTTGTGGCAATAATCATATCTGAACTTGTTTATGGCAGTGCAGAGCAGACCCTAGTATATTTAATATGTCTGGTGCTAAGTATTCTTTGTATGCCTTTACGTATTTTCATATCTAAAATGTAACTAAAAAAACCCAGTACAGCTTGGCAAGCAAAATATTTTCTTCAGTGAATACACATGGGGAGATACCCGCAAGTTATGCTTGTTATCTTTTAAGTAGAGCAGTTGGAAAGAAGAGTCCTTAGCTTTAACTACAATTATCCCAGGGAAGAAATATTGAGTTCATGCATTATACCATGTCTTACTTTTAACCTTAATTTCTTGAATGATTTGCTGTGACTGAATGTATACAGTACACTAAACCATAGTGTGTTTTATTGAATTTTGGATGATGTATAAGTTTCTGTTGCTTGTTTTGCAACCAGTGTAAGACAAACCATAATTTAGCACAATGGGTAAACCAAATAATTTAGCCAAGATTAATGCAAACAAATCCTGATTTCTGTCAGAGTATATCCAGAGTCAGGTTACCAGAGATTGGGCTTGATCCAGTGAAGATCAACTGCCAAGAAGTTTTGTTCCAGAAGTCCACAATCATATTCAAAACCATCAATTAAGATTAGAATCTGACTTGCACTGTTGACCAAATGAGACCAAAACATCAGCTAAATACTTAGAGGGGTTGAAAGCATACGAACTAATTTAGAAAAGACAGGAAGGATGTTTTGGAATAGCAGAGAAGAGATGGAATTGCTGGTTGACTAAGCAAAACTTGCTATAGTGAAACAAGGCAGTCTTTGAGGTTGCAGTTGCCAAGACCTTATTGGAGTTGACTGGTTTTATAAAGTATTGGAAAATTTAGGCAGCATATTGTAGCATTAACAATATGCTAAAGAATGCTGTTCATTGAAGTTTATGGCAGAATGACAATCTTGATGGTTTCAAGAGATAAGATACTGTATGAAAACTTAAAAGATGGGATCCTAGGACAGGATCAATATGGAAATATACAAATGATGAATAATTTGTTAACAGTGAGTACTTTTCAAACATTCTGAGAGTTCTTGGTGGCCTAATTTTCAAATAATGCTATTAAACCACAATGGCTAAAGGAATTAAACCATCAAAAAAAAACCACCTAACTTTTTATATAATCAGATACAGTGTTATTATATACTTCTGGAAATGGTACTGCTATTTTGCCTTTGATATAAAGATTTCTTTATATGTTTTATTTAGAGAATAAACCTATATTCTGTAGGTGTCAGTTAAGATAAAGTCAGCCTTGAAGCCATCTTATTGTTTAAAATGCCTAGTTGAATTATAATCTATGTTTTGACAATGCCCCATCTTTATGAACGTATGCTTCCTCAATCTCCTGAGAACCTGCTTTTGGATCAAAATGGTATAGCTCCATGACTCTGCTTTGCATCTGGCTCCTATCTCCAGCTTAATGCCCTGACATTTAGGTTATCTATCTCTGTGCCTTCATTCTTTTTTCCCTTTACAGTCATCAATTCTTTGTTCCCTGCTAGCTGCTCTCCTGTTAAAGGTTATGCCCTTTAGTGCTTTGTGTTTTTACTGAAGTCCATTTTTCGGTTTCTCTTGGCCATTTTGGTTTAGATTCAAGGATCTCTATAAAAGTTTTGTGTCCCCCACCTCCCCGGTTCCTTGTGACTGGCAGCCAACAAACCTAATAATTAAAGTACACATTTCTCTTGTTCTCTTAGCCCTTTGGTTGATCTCACATTTTCCTCCTCCTCCTCCTTGCTCACTTTTGTCTGGTCTTCTCACTCATGTCAAAGTCAGCCTTCCTCTCTTTTACTCATACATTCTCCCCATTCCTGCATAGATTGCACAAGAAGATTGGCTGTGCCTTGGCTTTCTGTGGGTTAAAAACCAACAAGCAGATTCCTAGAGAGAAAAACCTGCTTCCTCTCTAGGAATCTACTTGGTGGATATACTTTCTAGAAATATGCTTGATGGATCTGCTTCCTCTTTAGGGATCTGCTTAATGGTTTTAATCCTTAGGAAATAATATTATTGGTTCCATTATATGGAAAGATATACTGGCTTATGGCGGCTGTCCATAATCAATCAAGACATGCTGGAATAAAAGACTCTTAAGACTTTATAATATGCAAAAAAGAATGTTGCCATCTGAGAACTGAGCTCCAAATTATGGGGATCATTATAAGGAAGTCCTGCCGCTTAGCACATATTCCCTGCACCTTTTCAGCAGAGGGATTTTGTAGCAAGACTTCTTCTCTGGATGTTTGATAGGATGGATCGTTTCACTCCCTGGAAATGCTATGCCTGATTACTCTTGGTGTAATGCTAAATAAGAGCCTGTAGCATTAACAATGACCAACACTTTGATCTCTGCCTGGAAACCTACTGTTTATCCGGGCAGCAAATATTAAGATGTTAGTCTGCAGTTGTGTCACTCTTTTCTAGTTCACAAATTATTGAATAATTAGACTTAATTTCCAGATCTAGCCATAAACACATGAGTTAAATCCTCTCCTCCCTCTTATGTTCTCTCAAAAATTATCAGGAAAATATGCATGTTTATTGTCAGGAATATATAGTGGAATTCTGGATCATTAGATTGCACAAATCCCTTTGAGACTTGATAAGAATTAAGATCCTTACGCTCACAAATATTATTTGATATTGTTGTGGTATATGCACCTTTCACAGACTTAGTATATAATGAGTTAGCAAATTTCATACACAGACAAATATCTCCATGTCTATGGTGAACAGTTGCTTTTTCTCTTCTCTTCCTCTGTGACTGCCACTTCTTCCTTTCTCCTTAGATAAATATTATCTTACATTTGGATTTTCTTGTGGCTTGCTCTTGACAGACATGATAATTGCAAAATGCTATTTTTTCGGTATAAAATGCAGTATATACTGAAATGTTCATACTATATTTGACCTCAAGCAGAATGTAATATTTCCTTGTTCCTACTAGCTGTGGGTGCTTACTCAGCTTGTAAACTACTATTGTGTTTCTGAGGCTATCCAATGAATTACTACCTTTGACATTTATTACGTGCATTAACACTAATTTACCCAAAATTAATCAGAAGTATCAGATCTATACTTCTCAATCATTCAAAACCTTTCCTTTACTAGTTGGCTGGAATACTTCTTAAAATCTCAACACATATCCAGTAAATTTAGAAAGAGCCTGCAATCTTGAAATGCCAGTCCTCTGTCTCTCATTTATAGTCTGTGTTTATGTTTGTGTCAGATCTTGGCCATTACCAATGTTCAGATTCTGAAATATGGCATCATAAAGTCTGTTGTTTGGTTGGACCATTAGATTAACAGTAGGAAAAATGGTCTTTTTTTCTGAATTCATTAGTTTCAGGGTAAATAGAATATATCAGCATGCTCTTAAGAACAAACTGAAATTAAAGTGCCTATCTCGTGGCTAGCAAAAGGTCTTTTCTCATTATCATGTTATTGTTTTTTTATTGTTGTGTACAATCCTGGCAAACCAGGATTGTACACAACAAACCAGAGGGTTACAAACAAAGTCAATAAGGTATTGGTCACCTTTAGTTGACATTGTGCACATGGTATACATTTTTTTAAAAAAAGAATGGGTTTTGATGGACACAGCTGCCTTCTTAATCTTTTTGATCCAAACCCCCTTGAATGTTCCTGGTCCCGTGTGTATCTTTTGTGTGTGTGTTGCAAACCTGAATCTCACCATCATACGGCAACTATCAATCTACATTTCAGCAGATTGCATCAGAATTACAAAAGAACAAGCTATGGCTGCTCTTTCAGTCCTGCTTTCCCAATTCCTCTCTACTTTTTATATAATACATTTTTAATTAGTCTATCAAAATATAAAATACGAAGAGAAATTTTAAAAAGTAATAGAAAACTGGGGGAGAGTGAGGAAGAGAGAAAATAGTGATCCTCTCCACTTCACCCTTGGCTGTTTCACCTGTTCATTTTGCCAAACAGTGATGTACCAAACATTGTCAAAGAATTTACTTACTTTTCATTTCTTTCCTTTTTTTGCTTTCCCCCCATTTTGTGCTGTGTCTATTACACTTCTAAGCCTAGGGCAATCTTAGTAATGTTATCATTAGAATCAGAAAATAGAAACTATCAAAGTTCTATCTCTCTGGAATGTTGGTGCAAGATAGGTTAAATAAATTAGTTTCTTAGATCTCTATAAAAATTACAACACGAGAGTATATTGCTCCTAAACTGCATGGACAAGTCCATTCAAGTAAGCGAGTTTTGGAGCATCTACAAAGCAGAAAAACGGATGGCAGATATTCACCTTAGAGAAAGCGAGAAATGTCAAGTGTTAGGTCATGTTCTGGTGTTGTATGGAATCCTATTTTTTCATTGGTTATGCCATTGTTCAGTATGAGAGAGATGAACTGTATGTGCCAGGATAACATATTTTGCAATACAATTAAAATATAGGCCACTTCCTCTCCAATGTACCTATTCATTCTTCTGCATTTCTACCTTAAAGAAAGACCAGCAATTTTTCCTAATTATTTGCTATTCACTTTATGAAAAAGCGAGGCAGGAATTCTGGCACCCTGTAGGTCTAAAGCAAGCCATTGTATATTATCCAAAGTTCACTATGTCACAGCATCTGGGCTGAATACTTGGCAGTGTTGATAATGTTGAATGTAATAATAGCAACTAAAAGGAGAATTCCAGTTATTCAAAAGACCAAGTTTTCCCCACTAGGAACCCCTCTATCACTTTTTTTTCCTTTGCAGTAGTTTCTACCAAAAGGTTTTAGACCTATAGACACATGCAAATTTGGTAATTATTGCTAACCCTCTGGTGTTCTTCTGGGCTTGTTAGCAAGCCTGTGAGAAGGCAGCTTAAGAAACATCTTTCATCACATAACTAGGTGAACAAGTCTTGGCTTGCTCTGTTAAATTTTCCTGTGGAATATTGTTCATTGAATGAAAAAGCGGGGGAGGGGGGGGAAGCAATATTTTTGTACAGTCCATGTCGAAAGAAATATTATCATGAAGCAGAATATGGTTATATAGACCGTACTGTATTGAAAAAAGAGGATTAACTCCAACTCTTAATTACTTTCTGAAAAGCTTTCTTTGTGTGCTCATTTCCCCCCCTAAACAACAGAATAACAACAGGATTCTCCCAGCATTATTTTCTCTTTATCCTCTAAAGGTAGCCTCTGTTGAACCAAATGAACATTTTTATTTAACGAGTGGCCCTGGAATTTGGTTCAAATGTGGTTCATTTTATTGCAGATTTTTTGCAAGTATATTCCTTCTGGTTTTATGAATGGAACTGCTTTGAGTAACAACCAAACAGAAATACCGTTCTGTTGTTCCTTTCAGATTATAGCTATTCTGAGAATTTGAGTATGCTAGCTTTGAATGTGCTCAGCAACCAAAAGACTTATGTAAGGCTGGGTTATAATAATAGCTTGGACTCCTTTGAATCTGTAATCCCTGGAAAGGAATGGCCAAACTAGGAGGGAGATCTTTGTGAAAAGCTTCTTTTACTTTGCCTGCGAAATACCTCTAGGTGCTGATCCATTAAAGGCTAATTTCAAATAACAAAATGAAGAAGTCTATTCTCTGGCACTAAGGCTACCTCTATGTGTTGCAGGCAGACTGAGCAGGCCTTATTTTATAACACTCTCAATGTTGGAATGGCAATACATTTTGTCTGTATAATATTTGCTACTGAAAGCATATCTTAGGCTGTAATGCAGTTGAAATTTAATCCAATACTGATCCTATGGAGTATGCATGGCTTTGGTATTTGTGTATGGAAAAATAACAAGAAGAAATGTTTGCCCCTGGTTCTGCTGATGCCAGCAATTCTGTCAGCAAAAGGCCAGTATTAGATTCTATTCATTGTGCTTGCCAAATTCATCTCCACTTTTATTAATTTAATGCTTTTTCTTTGTGGCTTTTGTTCTGAATAAGAACAGTGTCTCATATCTCTAGAAGAAAATGTTTCAGAAAACTTTTGTTAAAATAAAAGCTGGAAAATTAGAAAAAGCTTCCCTGGTTATCAGCCAACTGTTAATTACAGTTCTTGCATATTATATGAAGGATCATCTCCATCACCCTAATCATGGCACAGAGATTCCTATTGACATATTTTTTTAATAAATGCTAGGTCCTGCTCTCCTCCTCTCCTTCCCTCTCCTTTCTCCTCCCTTCCCCTCCGCCCCTCTCTTCTCCTTTCCCCTCCCCTCCCCTCTTGGTTTTATAAATTTCCCTCTCTCCCAATACTGTTATAAGTGAGGATATAATCTAGCACAATACATTGACAATTGCTTACTGAGGGAGATGTAATTACCTTTTGTTTGCTACATAAGCTTCTTTGGACATGTCTCCTCCTCTCCAGTTGCCCGGAACTGCCCTCCATGGATTGGGCTGCAGGAGGCACTGGGCATCAACCTTCTGCAGAGACATCTGTTGACTAATGCCCGACTAGCATTTTATGAACCTCGTGTCATGTATCGTGCTGGCTCCTTTTAAAAATTGGATTAGTGGAGTTTTTAGTTTCTGAAAAAGAAGAAGACTTAGTTTAAAATTCAGATTCAGTGATCCCTTGGAAGAGACAGGAAGGATCTAGCGAAGTCTGCAGTCACATTTGAAACTTAGCTCCTCTAACATTTCTGGATGTCAATTCTGGATATTACTCCAGAATTAAACTGGGGGGGACCACTGTCATTTAAAATGAGGACAAGATATTGCTAGGTGGACCCAAACCTTTCCAGCAGTTTTCCTCACACAGCAATGGAATGCATCAGGGCCAGTCATTTACACTTCCATAGTTAGCTGTGACAGGGCCAGTTCCTAGATGCCTGTGCTTGCATCTCATGTAGAAAAGGCATAATGCTCTTCCACACCATGGTGGCAGGGAAACTGCAATGGACATTGCACCCCATAGAAGTGCGTCATCCATCTTTCTGATCCCAGTGTTCCATGATTTTCCCTAGAGTAATCATGTATTTAAAAAAATCACATGCTCGCTGTTATGATTTTAAATATCTAATTATAATAATTAGATAGAGGCCTGTATGACAAAATGAATATAGCCTGTTGTGTCAAGTGCAAAAGACCATGAAAGTTCAATTAAGTGATTTATTGTTAAAAGCCTATGCACCAGAATCTTCTCAACTAATGATCAGCACCTGGTTAAAGTTAGATAGTGGGGGGTGGAGTTGGATGTAGTTTGTTTGTGGCTACATAGGGATTCTAGACTGATCCCTCTTTTTCACTTCATATCCAGGTTCCGCCATTCCTAACCCTAACCCTATACGAAGATAGTTTAAGATTAGACTGTAGCCCTCATAATAGGCTTCTGTTTAGTTTGAATAGATTATCATTACATAATATACCAATCACTATTAGTTGTCCTAGAAACCCTTTATTACTCGGTACTGAAAACTTCCAGAGGCAGTGCTCTTAGATTTAAAATTCTTTAGTTGATAGAACACTAGAGAATTACAGCCTTCTCTAAGATTTGTTTTTCTCAGAGCAGTCAGGCAGAACATGTAGGCAATTTAGGTGATCCTTTGAGACTGCAGTTTTGCTATCTTATACTTTAACTAAGAAAGATGCTCTGTGTTGAGGTATTCCCCATTAGGAGAATGAGTGCACTCAGGGAAACATAGTGAGAGTAGTGATGAATAACACACAACCAGCACACAGATATACTGAATAGTAAAATGTAAGTTTTACTTCCTGTAAATGGGTAAACAAAGTCCAACAAACAATCCAAATCATACACGGTTAAAGCAGTTACTATTCAAAATAATCAGTCCAGGGATAATCCAAAAACAAAGTCCTTTACTTTACCAGTATCATAAACAAAGTTCAGTAAACGGAGTTAGCAAATAGTTGCAAGACTCACAGCAATTCAAGCAGAATGATGATCAGTCAAAAGGCAATAGGAAAGCAAATGCAAAAAAGAACAAACCAGGTTTCTGGCTCCATGTTATGGCCACTGGAGAAACCTCAGCCAATCACAATTACAACATTCTCTTAAAGATACAACAGTATTAAATGACTATCCTGCTTTATATATTGCCAACCCAAATGTTAGGTGACTATCATTCCTGTCTCTTTGCTGCTGTCCTTCCATTAAAAATATGTACTTTTTAACTGTAAATTAACCTCTTAAGTTCTGACTTGATTCAAATATATAATGAAATTTTCTCCAAATGCTCATTTCCTAATTATTAGCCCTGGAAGAGGATGAGTGTGGTTTTAGGAGTGGAGGAAGAAATAGAAATAACCCATGTTATTCTGGTGACGCTACCCTGATAACCAAAAATACAAAGGGACTGAAAATCCTACTAATAAAAGTCAGACCACAATAAAATAAAAGGGACTAAAATAAACAAAGCCAAACCAATGACAATAGAATAACATGCCTTAGAAGCAGAGGTGGTATTCAGCAGTTTCTGGCCAGTTCTGGAGAACTGGTAGCGGAAATTTTGAGTAGTTTGGAGAACTGGCAAATACTCCCTCTGACTGGAGATTTTACCCCTGCCATGCCCACCAAGCCACGCTGCCATGCCCACCAAGCCACGCTCACAGAACCGGTAGTAAAAAAAAATTGAATCCACCACTACAATGAAGATATCAAAGTGGTGGATAGTTTCTGCCTTTTAAGATCAACCATCATCAATAAAGGAACAAGTAGCTAAGAAATATGCCACAGTTTAGCATTTGCTAGAGCAGCCAAGAAGGCCACAGACAAGATATTCTAATGCCATTATGCATCTATGCCCTCAAAGTACAGAACTGTGCAAATCATGGGTTTCCCTATGACCCTCTATGGAAATGAAATGTGGACAAAGAAGCAAGATAAGGGTCTATTGATGCTTTTGAACTTTAGTGTTGGAAAAGAGTCTTGAAATGGACAGCCAAGGAAACAACAATGTTCTTACTTAAACCACAAGAACCCTACTTCAGATACATATGTGAACACTTAGCTCTCTGGAAAATGCTCCAATGCTGGGTAGGGTGGAAGTGGTGAGAAAAAGGGGATGACCAGCGGCAAGGTGAATGGCCTCAGTTGCAATGGTGATGGGTGCACTAATAGAAGAGCTAAAGGACCAGGAAAATAAAATATATTTGTGTGATCCTAGAAGTAAAAAATGACTTGCTGCACATAAATTGATTAAACAAACGACTAAGGTCAGGGAGCACCAAGGATTCTGCTGTTCTAAATGAAGCTTGTTTCTGAAGCTGTGCCAAAATCAGTTTTCTCATTTGTACACAACCTTTTTTCTGTCTCATTTTCAGCTTCGTTTGCATTTCCTTTTGTTGTGATAAACCAAGAATGGAAAGTATGCTTTTGTTTCTGGGTCTTCCATGTTTCATGGTCAATCATGGTCATGGCTCTCCATCATTCAGTCACTTGAGAAAATTTCAGGGAAAATTGAAGTGTTGTCTTGAACTTCAAGTGAAGCGTTTGTGCCTAGGAAACTTGCAAGTAGCTGGGGACTCTTACACAAGTAATTCTTTGATTATCTCAGGAGTAAATTTTACAGCAATTTGACTGTGATATTAATAGACAATTCTTTCATCAGTTTAAATGATGCTGACGGAAGAATCTGGGCATGAATGCTTTTAATGTGATTGACACAAGTGGTATTTTTTATTGTTTGTTTTGCATTTGAAAGAAAATGCAATTATTTTTCTAAAGAGATTGGGAATGGCAAACACTGGCCTGATATATGGGGCTTTCTCCTGTGGCAGAAATTGATGTAAATTTCTCAGTGCTAGAAACAGCGATAATCACTGAGTTTGAAGTAGAACTACAATTTCTAACTGCAATAGGAGATACTTGAAGTGGGCTAATTCTGCCCACCTTTTTACAGATTAAAATTTTTGGGCAAGGAGAGATGCTAGCTCTTAAATGTTATTTTGAAGTTTTTTGAATTAGTGCACTCTAATTTTTCTGAAAATTAACCAAGAATTTATTTGGGCTTGGTATAAGCAACCTGTTTGACCAGTTTTCCACAAACCAGGGCCATATAACTGTTTTGAACAACAATGCCCATCATCCTACCAAACACATTGGTGGCCATACTGGTAGGAAACACGGAGACTAGTTAATGGCATCAGACTACATAAGGCTACTCTAGCTTCTCTTTTCTCTATTACATCTTTTGTCCAGGTAGAATATGATCCCTTCAAGAAGTTGGATATGCATTACATTACTTTGATTGTTGTCAGGATATTCTATTTTTATCATCTTTTGTTTTTTGATTTGACAAGGCTGTGTTGTCTGCATTCAGTACAGGATCCTTGCTTGCAAAGAAACTGTTTTTAGCAGCCAGACAGACATTGATGAAATTTTGCCAATGGCTAGGAAATCAATAGATTGGTTTTTCCTTACAGTGTCAATTCATTCACCACAGGCAACATTCTTTTCTACTACTGTAATACAAATAATGAAGTAACCCTCTGTTTGCTGAATTTTAAGCTTCACAGTTGGGCAGCACACCTTCCATAGAATAAGAGGGAGACATTATATTGACATAATTGTAGACAGCAAAGTAACTATGGCAGGTTATTATGTGAGCATCTTATAGTTTTTAGTAGTGTGTGAATTTCTAGGTAGACATTCTACTTTTTAAGTTTGCCCATCTACATTTATCTAACCATTGTCTGCATTTGCTGAACAAATGAAATTGAAATCTCAATGGATTTATTGTATTCATTATATCATCAGGTAATCAGTAGGTAATTGTTCTGTGTTTATGATACAGATGGTTAAATACAGAATTGGACACTATGCCCTTATGGAAAAGGTTTCCAAATTGCTATTCATGATACCTCTAGAGGGTTCAAAACTGGTGTCACAGCAAACTCACTAACAATTCCATTTATTATGGATTTTTTATGATGTCTTTGTGGGTTTATTGTGGTGTTCCAGGATGCCAGGGTTCATAGTTTGGGAATGTTTGCCTTAATGTCTAGTGCTAAATAAAATGGGTGTTCCTCTTCAGAAATTTCAGTTTTTAGAATGGAAATTACAATGTGCCATAGATTCACGCTTGATTAACTAAAGGAAGTAATGTAAAATTACTGAACCTTGCATGGATGAGAGAGAAAAGAGAAATGATGTAACTCCAGCTATTTTTTCCTGTAAGAAAATGACCTTCTGTAGGTAGATAGATAGGTATAGACTGGTAGATCTTATGGGGTGTGACAACAACTATGGCATAACAACAATGTTGAAATACTCAGTCCTAATCAAGATTTAAGAACTAAGCACTCAGTCTGCATTCTGTTCCACTTCCCAATTTTTAAAATATCAAGTGCTCTCTGTGTCTTTATGAAAGCATTTGAGAAGAATTGGAAATATTTTAATTAGAAAACAAAATGGGGAAAAAAACGTTCCATCACTAGACTGTAGGATTTAGATCTGCCCCCATAATACAACTTGTACCCCAACATTAGTGTTGTAGAGCGATGGTAATGAGAGGCTTAGACCAGAGCATACAAGTAACTGTCTTTATTCTGGGGAATAAAGGGTTGTCGCGTCTGCCCAGCTAACAGGCAGACTGCAAGCGAACAACGGCTGGCTCTGCCCGACAGCCGGCTTTTATAGCCGACTGTCAAACGGAGCCAACCAATGGGAGCTGCTGGTGCTCCCGCTCAAACAGCGGACCTGGTTGGGAACCCCAACCAGTCCCAAAGACATAACAATTAGCAAGTCACTTTTCTGCAGATTGCCCTGGACTAAAGAAATATTTCTAGTGATTTCCAGGTGTTATTATATATCTTGGATATCAATACTGCTCATTTTGGAGTCTCTAGTATGGAGAGATATGATTATGAAATGATGGCAGATGAATTAAAGAGGATAAACCAAATTGTTATGTATTATGATAGGATCATATATCAGTCCTGTACCTGATACAACACACTTCTAATTGAAAAGCAGTTAGTCTAACAGGAAAAATATATACATACACTTGTGCTAGTTCAAAAAGATTTTACTTTACTACATAGAGTCATCAACAAAGCTTCGGCAACTATATGCTACATGAATAAATATGGTTCAGATTTAGGGAAAGACCTGAAAAATATTATTATGTATTCATGCCTTTTGCAATTACCATTCTCCAAAGTTCTTTTTCAGACTAAACTGAATCAATGACTAAAAATTCCTTTACAAGCTCTTCAAAATCTTGTATGTATTCTATACCATGTGGAAAGATATTCTATAATTTTTTTCTCATTCAGTTTGAAGAAAGAGAATTTGTCTTCAAAATACCTTTTGAAGGTGAAGAGAATTTTTGAGAAAATTGTGAAGAATTTTTGTACTGATTTATTTATGAGATGGCAGAAAACTATGTGAATGTACATTCTTTAACAATCCAGTCATTTTCAGTGATCTGCAGCTTCCCTGGAGAATGGATTCTGAGAGAATGTTTCTCATAGGGCTTTTTTTGAGAATGGGAAGTGTGAGTGGTTCAGAGTGAAATATGTTCAAACAAGAACACCAGTAATTTGTCACTCAAAAAAAAAACAAAATGCCACCAAGAAAAAATGGAACATAATTTTCAAATCCCCTGAGAAGTAGGTAGAAAAACAGATGTCTTTGTTTTAAGGGAATAAATTTTTTGAAAAAATGTAAGGCAGATTTCAACAGCGCATTATTGCAGCACTACAGTCTTGCAAGCCACATGGTCGTATTGGATGAGATGGCAGAAAAAGAGCATGTCTGTTATCCTAAAATCTGCCTTTAGTGAAGGAATGTTTGAACTTTTTTGGGCTATAGAATTTGTTAAGGTAAATAATAGTAATAATAACAATAATGAAAAAAGAGCTCTTAATCAAGAGGCAAAGTACAAGTGTCAAAAAATAAATAATAAAATGAAAATTTATTATAAATATGAATTAACATTTCCAATTACACAAAATATAATTGAATTATCTGGAAGTTTTATATTTTAACTAAACAAGTCAATGGTATTTTTCTTATTGCTGCAAAATACTGTTTTCTTCTCATGGTGATGTATACAGTTCCTTTTGATATACTCAAGAGTTCTATTTTTCACTTTGGGATATTTAGTGTCCAGATGTGTTGATAATTTTGCAGGATTGGTATGACAGTCACCCCTTACTTGCTTAACGTTCAACAACCATTCATTTAGTTCACCGTGTTGGCCTGTCCATGTAAAGCCAAAGTTGATAAATCTTGAATCGTATTTCCATATCTTATCTGCGTTGAAGTTTCAATTCTCAATAGTTGTGTCTTAATGTAAAAAGCAGCAGCAATACCAGAAACTTGGAATTAATTTTGCTTTTTCATTGTCACCTTTTCCTGTGCCACTTGACTGCAACTGTACCAATTTGTGACCAGTGATCCATATCTAAAAATATGCCTAATTTTTAAAAAAATGAAAAATAATGAAAGAATGAAAGGAAGGAGTGGATAGCTTGTATATCTCCCATAATGACCTAACCCACTCAACCCTCTTGACCTGCCTTTGCCAATCTGATTATCATGTGATGACGACCTGCTCCAAAGGAATTTGAGTCACACGTGCCCTGCAGAAAAGCAGCACAAGCTTAAATTTCCTTATTAAGTCTCACATAATTCAGTAGACCTTATTCCTCCAGGATACAACCTCAGTGGTTAAGCAACCCTCTTGGGAAGATGCACATGCATACCGGCAATGTAGGAAGTGAAGAGAGGCATTCACCATGCTTCACTGTAAAGCAAGTTAGAAATATTTGACAAAGTTTGGTGGCAGGAAGGGAATCTGGGATTGTCCATGGCCACATAGTAAAGGAAAGGCAGATCTTCTGCATGGAGTTCTTGCAGACTCTGGTGATGATGGATGCTGAGTGTCTCAACCAGTAAGAGGGAAGGAAGTACACTGAGGTAAGATTGGATGACTGAATGTTTTTGGGGATGCCCCCCACTCCATACCCCCTTAGTGCCCATTTAGGTTGATACAACCCAGTTGGAGAAAACCCACTTTAATGGAGAAATGTGTAATGATGTGTAAAATGTGTAAAGAACTTGAAGCTTTTGCTAGGAATATGCCTAAAGGGAGGATTTGGCTTAGAGCAGTCAAAGAGCAGTACATTAGTCTTCTAATGTCAACAGTTCTTGATAACAATAGCATAAGCTGCACAATACATTTTCTTAAATTCAATGTACTGGCAAAGAAAATGAAAGCACCACAAGAGAGAAAGAAAACTTTGCAGTGTGTGAACTCATTTTACCTATCCTGCAGAGGTAAGTCTGGCTTTGCTATAGAAGAGGCACCTCAAGGAAGATCCGCAGTTCTTCACTAAATCACAATAAACTTGCTAAGTCCATATTTTTTCCAGAAAGTAGGGCTCACACTTGGTTATTTTTCCCAAATGCATGGAACATGCAATATGTGCAAACTGAGTGAAGATTTTCTGCTGATATTCATATTAATGTATCAACATGCATATCATTGTGGCATATGCTATTCATTGATTAACGAAGAACTCTAATATACACCTAAAGGGTTTAAGTTGCGCCATTCTACTGTCTATTTTTAAGTGCTTGGTTTATAGTTACTCAAAGAAAACTGAATGAATGTTTTATAGGAATTGGCCAACATTTGTCAGTTAAAACAAGATGAAGTTGGGAGCAAATTGGAGTTTTATCCAGGGGTGGGATTCTACCAGTTTGCATCTATTCACTAGAACCGGTTGTTAACATTCTAAGCAGTTCAGAGAACCGGTTGTTAGGAGAAATTACTGTCCTAATCCTGTAAGGAAGGCAGGAAGGAAATATTCTGGTGTTGCTTACAGAAACTGCCTCTCCATTAACCCTTATTACATTCTTGGCAGGACTAGACTTCCTGTCTCAGGAACTTCTCTGGAGTTAATTTCCTTTCCTTAGCTGGTACTTTGCTTGTGTGGAGTGACCATTCAAAGTTATAATGGCACTGAAAGAAGTTCCCTTTCAATAACCTCAATGATTACAGACCAGTGGCACTCACTCCTATCATCATGAAGTGCTTTGAGAAATTGGTCTGCCGGCACATCATTTCTGGTCTTCTGCCTATGTTTGATAAACGCCAGTTTGCATACAGAAAAAATAGCTCTACAGAGGACACTATAGCCACCACTCTTCACACTGCTCTGACTCATCTAGAACAGCGGGGGGGCAGGCGATGTGAGGATGCTTTTTGAGGATTTTATTTCTGTGTTTAACACGATTCTTCCACATAGACTAGTGTCTAAACTTCTGGACCTTGGACTTTCTAATTCAATCTGCCTTTGGATTAAGGATTTCCTGTCTGGCCGCTTACAGAGGCTCAGATTAGGTAATCATACCTCTTCAGCCCTTATTCTGAACACTAGTACACCACAGGGTTGCGTGTTGAGTCCCTTACTCTATACTCTTTATGTGCATAACTGCATTCCCACTCACGCTAGTAAGACTATTGCTAAATTTGCAGATGATACAACAGTGGTGGGACTTATCTCCAGGGGGGATGAGTCTGCCTAGTGAGATGAGGTGGACTGGTTGCTTTCGTGGTGTGGAGACAATAACTTGGTCCTCAACCCCAATAAGACCAAGGAGCTTATAGTGGATTATAGAAGGAACAGGTTAGACACCCAGCCCTTGCTTATCAATGGAGATAAGCAAGTAGCCAGTTTTAAGTTTCTGGGTGTTACCCTAAAAGAGGACCTGACCTGGGTGCCCACATTGCAGCCCTGGTCAAAAGGGCCCAGCAGATCTTATACTACCTGAGGCTTCTCAGAAAACAACAACTGAATGAAAAACTGCTGGTGACCTTCTACCACTGCATCACAGAGAGCATTTTAACATACTGCACCTCTGTATGGTTTGCCAATTGCACAGTGGCAGATAGGAAAGCACTCCAGAGGGTTAATGTCATTGCCCAGAAGATCATTGATTGCCCTCTCCCCTCTTTGAAAGAGCTTTATAGTTCTCACTGCCTTAAGAAAGTTCAAAACATTCTCCAAGATCCATCGAATCCTGGGAACCCTTTTTTTTTTTTAACTATTACCATCTGGCAGATGGTACAGAATAATAAAACAAGGAGAAATAGGCTGAAAAACAGCTTCTATCCCAGGGCAGTAGTTCTTTTGAATTCTTCTGTATAGTGCAGTGTTGGTGTAGTGTCGTGGGTTTCCAGTTCAGTGTGTGAAGGGTGAAGGATGTGTGTTTGTGTTTATTTTCATGGTCATGGTCATGATGTGCACTGAAGATGGTGTTTGATTTCGTTGTACAAGGTGCAATGACAATAAACTAAACTAAACTAAAGACATTTGCAGAGTGAAAGATAGAAATAAGAAGGAACACAGCAAGGGAGGCAATGGGTGCTTCAACCCATAATTAAATTGTTTAGTTTAGTGCTGAAAATTAGTGGACAATGATAAATATTAAGAAACTGAAGTACTCTCTTTCATTAAAAAAAAAGATATAGCATTTGGACTATAATAACAAAGAAACTAGAAAAGAGAGAGGAACCTGTAAACTGATTAATTGATTTAAAGCAGGGGTCTCAAACACAATTTACCTGGGGGCCGCTGGAGGCAGAGTCTGGGTGAGGCTGGGCCGCACATAGAAGTTTAGCCAGCTAGCAACGCATGGAGAACGCACTAATATTATACTTTCATATCACGGTGGGGGCCACAGGATATTGTCCTGCAGGCTGCAATTGGCCCGCGGGCCTCGAGAATGAGACCTCTGATTTAAAGGATTGCTATTCTGATCCTTTTCAGGTATTTTAATGCACATTTTAGGAACGTATCTAAAACATATTTGGAAAGCAGCAGATTGGACAAGGTGATTTACATGTTGTGGCTGCCTTTCAGGTGCTTTTTATTCTGAGAATATTTCTGTAGAATTTCCCAGTACAATCCTCAATTGCCAGATAAAGCAATGAACCAGCTTTTGGCTGCAAATCTAGACTGTCACTATATCAAACTTGGGAGAGCTGTAATGCAACGAGCAAACATGTTTATTGCATCTGTGTTTCATTTGCCCTCAAACGAGTGTCTACTGTAGATTGGACACTATAAATTTCTAAGGAAAAGATCAGTTCTTTTGAAAGAAATGAGAAAATACTTCTATTGTACCTCCAAACAATAGAATGGGAGAATAGGAAACATGAGATACCAGGATACTGAATATTTGCTAAGCTTTCTTGTGTGTAAGGAGAAGCAGAAACTGACTTTTAGTGAGTAAAAGGAATATTCCAGAAAAAGATTTTTAAAAAGAGGAGCTGAGGAACATTAGTTCAAGACATAGACAAGTTCTAAAGGATACCTTCTAGAGGCCGCAGTAATGATTTTTTAAAAATTGGACAAACTCATACCCACTCCTTTCAACCATTTATCATAGGTTCATATTTATCATGGCCTACTTTTTTGGGTCTGTGTTTAGGTTTCAGTAAAAAGCATGAAGGTAATTTTCAAGAAGCATCTCTAAAGGAAGAAGAATTAGCTCAGAAAATATTCTAACAGAGCATGGTGGCGCAATGGTTAGAATGCAGTATTGCAGGCTAACTCTGCCCATAGCCAGGACCTGCTTAAGGTTGACTCAGTTATCCATCCTTCCAAGGTCAGTAAAATGAGCACCCAGACTGTTAGGGGCAGTATGCTGACATTGTAAACCATCCAGATAGTGCTGTTAAACAGTATGGAGCAATATATCAGTCTATTGCTATTGCTAAAGGCTCTTTGTGTGTGTGTGTGTGTGTGTGTGTGTGTGTGTGTGTGTGTGTGTGTGTATCTTTCTCTGTGTGTATTTACCCTGCCTTTATCCTAATCTGGGAAGTAGCAAAAGATAAAGTGCTATTTAATAAAGCTCAGTTGTCCGTAAGGCTTTAGCAATTTCTAAGAGGTTGGACCATTCGGTATAATGAAGAAAAGAAACCTCAAGAGTTGTTCTCCTTAACCTCCAGGCAATGTATACTTATTAGCACAAGAAGACATGTCCGTTTTTATAGCCTTTTTTATAAAATGAAAAATTTACTCGAACAACAAAACATGAATTGGTATAAAGGCACGGCTTATAACTCATATAGCACACCCTGAGGTGTTTGCTCCGTCCCATCATCACGTCATACCAAATACTGCATTTCATGTTTATTAATGAGAGATTAACATTAAGGTCAGTGTGTGTTCTGCATCCTGAAAGATTTGGTTGATTTCTGTCTAAATTCTGAGCAGATAGAAGGTGGATCAGTAGGGAGAAAGTAGAAAGGACAGTAAGGTAAATTAAGACATGTGGGATGGAAGCTAAGTTTGTCTTATTTCAGCAGAAATATTTATTTTATGTGCTGACTCTGTCATTCTGTGCTGCTAAAATGGTAAAATTTCTTTGTAGGTTCACTCAGAGGTCTGCCTAAACCGCCACTTCAAATTCGTCACCTACGCATTGGAGTGGGGAGGAGGGAAGGGAAGTGAATGGAGCAACTTTGACAAAATTTCTCCCTGGAAAGAAAAACCCACTTGGAATTAATAAAGGCACTTCCTAATACCCCTGCTGTTGCCAATTATGGCCATAACAACAATAATGGCAACTTCTGACATTTTTCACTTTTTGTGCTTGCTTGAATTGTTTAGGGCATTATGAGAGAGAAAACGGCAACTGCTATGACGTACTTATCCATATCTTGCTTATATTTTCATGAACTATTTTAGGCTTAAAAGTGTTAGAAAAATCCAGAATACTGAAAAACAGCTCCCCATATTCTCCAGCTAAATTGTGTTGGAACATCTCCGTATGCATTGGATTTCAACTCCGAGAAAACCTCACATGTCCATTGGCTGGTAAATTCTGGAAACAATATCACCTACCTGACCAGAAGGTATGGGAAAAGTGGGCTACATTCTCCAGGCCTTGGGTTAATACTTAACTCCCTTGATTTTGTTAATATCATTTCTAGTTAATGGGATTCATTTTTTTTTACTACTGATTCTGTGGGCGTGGCTTGGTGGGCATGGCAGGGGAAGGATACTGTAAAATCTCCAGTCAGAGGTGGCATTTGCCAGTTCTCCGAAATACTCAAAATTTCCACTACCGGTTCTCCAGAACTGATCAGAACCTGCTGAATATCACCTCTGTAGTTAATGCAGATATAGATACAGATAACAAAAAACTCCAGTACGCTCTTATAAAGAAACAAGTTGCTATTAGAACCTCTGTTTTCTATGATAGTCCAAACATTGAGAGCAGAGGTAGTATTAAGCAGGTTCTGACCAGTTCTGGAGAACCAGTAGCAGAAATTTTGAGTAGTTCAGAGAACTGGCAAATACCGCCTCTGACTGGCCTCGCCCCCAGCTATTCTCTGCCTCCTGAGTCCCAGCTGATTGGCTGGGTCTGCTTTTGTTGCCTGCATAGGAGAACAGAGCTGGAAAGCAGGTTAGTGGGGTATGGAGGTTATGGGATTTTGCAGTAACCTTCCCCCAGGAGTGGGGAGGGAATGGAGATTTTGCAGTATCTTTCCCCTGCCACGCCCACCAAGCCACACCCACAGAACCAGTAGTAATTTTTTTTAATCCCACCACTGAATGAGAGCCAAAGAAAGCTTCAGAATGATGCAAAGGTTGACTCCTGTATGAAATAGTCCTCAACTTGACCTGCAACCACCCTAAGTTTATTATCTAGGTTTTCCCCACAGTTTCTAGATTTGTTTCACTTGTTCTTTTTTCAGGAGGAAGATCTCCCAGGGAAGAAAAAGCTGACAATCTGTCATATCCTGCTTTGCTGAGAGTATGCATAATGGTAACAGGTTATGTACTGTAAATGGCCAAATAAAATTAAATTCACTATCCACATCAATAATTAATGAAATTAAAAGCAGAACAAACCATGGGATACTACAAATGGGGAAAACAGTGCATAAGTTATACTATATACAATTAGAAAGTGAAAAGAAATGGATTTTTCTGCCTAAGAACCCTACGAAGGCATTCTATAGTAGTCATACTTTTCAACAGAAAAATATAAGGCTAAGTGTTGAATAGTTAACCAGTCAATGATAGTATTTCCATTTCATTATGATTTGGTTTATATCATCCATCATCATAAGTCTTCTAGGATGAAGAAAGAAAATATACTTTGATACTAATGTAGATAGGTTTCCCCCTCACACACACACTTTAAAGCAATGGATACTTTAGGACTGATATTTTTCTGGTTAATTTTATAACTATTTGTTTATTTGAGGTTTCGAGTCACTATTAACACCTAGACTTGTCTCTGTAGTTTTCTTGGCAAGGTTTTCAGAAGTGGTTCACCGTCGTCTTCTTCCAAGGGCTGACAAAGAATGACAGTCCCCAAATCACCCAGTCTCCCAGTTTCTAACCAGGTGTCTTAACCATTACACCAAACTGGTTCTCACCTTCTTTACTGTACAGTACTTTATTACAGTAATACAAAGACATGTCCTGTTTTGCCTCCTAAGAAAAGCAAGCAAGCAAGCAAGCAAATAAAACCCACTGGAATAGAAACTGGAAAAATAGCAAAGGGCTATAATTAAAATATATATTTGGAGAACTTAATTATAAAACTGCCAATTTATTTTCTTCTATCATAATTTTAATATATAGGGATAGATTCCTTTCTATGGGAAAATGCTATATTAAAGAGTAAAAATAAGAAATACCACAAATCTTTTCAAGGAATATGAAAAAGGACTAGTTAATTATGGAAACTGTGAATTACTTATAACTGTAGTATTTGGATGAATGGTGGGGAACAAGAAATCCAAAGTCACATCTTATTCTTGGGTGAAACAGAGCTGTTGTGCTCTTTCCATCAACTTATCTCATGGGATTGTTGTGTAGGTACAGGGAAATCTAGACTGCGTATCTTTAGAAATCAGCATCTGAACGTTCTTTGGAAACGAAAGTATTAGAAACTGCAAATGCTAAGCTATCCAGGGGCATTTTATTTTACTCTAAAAAAGTAAAGGATGAAGAGTTATCAAAAAAGAAAAAGAATTGTTTTTTCAGAGTGAAATGATCAATAAATGTGTTTAGTTAATTTAGTTTGAGTTCCCTTACAGTTTACACATATTGTAAAATGATGCCAGGCACTGGCTAACTTAATCCAGTATCATCACTTTCAGCATCCTTAGCAGAGGTGGCATTCAGCAGGTTCTGACCAGTTCTGGAGAACCGGTAGCAGAAATTTTGAGTAATTCAGAGAACCAGCAAATACCACCTGACTGCCCCTCCCCCCATCTATTCGCTGGCTCCTGAGTCTCAGCTGATTGGCTGGGTCTTCTTTTGTTGCCCTAAACAGGAGAACGGAGCTGGAAAGCAGGTTAGTGGGGTGAGGAAAGAATGAAGACTTTGCAGTAACCTTCCCCTGCCATGCCCACCAAGCCACGCCCACTAAGCCACACCACACCACACCCACCAAGCCACACCACACTCACCAGGCCACGCCCACAGAACCGGTAGTAAAAAAATTTGAATACCACCACTGATCCTTAGGTACTGGCAAGTTGCTTTTTATAGCTTTGGTAGTTAAAGTCCTTCTTTATCTTAATTATTTCACTGTCCTGCATATAGACATTATAGAAATTATTTTTTCATATGTGTACTGATTCTTGAGTTAACAGATTCTTACCTATTAGGAAGGCAATATATTTTCCTTTCCCATAAAGAATTGTGTAATTTTCATGGCGATGAAAGCTAAAATTGTATTTTTGAAGAAGTGAGCAGATCTCATGCAATATGAGTTAGCACAACAAATGGATTATTTATATAGAGAAGATAAAACTAAAGACTATCTATTTTTTCATTTTATTCTGGGCATAAAATGGATGGGGTTGTCTTCATCCTTTTCATCTCTATTATTCCTGAATTTCTTTTCTCTCATTTTAGAATTGTCCATTCCTCCCCCTTCTTGACTAGTGGTAGAAAGAGAGGAGATATAACCTCTTGTTATTCTCTGTCAGAAGTCCATCTATTTCAGAATTTTTTCTTTCATTTGGAGGGGGTGAAGCAATCTCTGAATCTCACCAGCTATTATACCTTGTCTTTAGTTAAATCCTCTTCCACTAAGAATTGGGGCTGGTGATTTTCTTATGAGTATTTTGCCAATGAAATGCTTAGAGGAGGAGGGATATGGATATATTGTCAATTGGCTCCCAAATGGGCAGTCTGTGTGGTCCTTCCAATGAATGAGATATTCCCATAGGCAACTCTGCTTCAAGAGTCTAAAATATTCCCTACTTCAAGTTCTTCCTCCTCTGTCCAATTTGGAGAGAGAAATCAAGAAGGATATTCTGGGATACAGGAATGGTAGGTATGGCAGTGTGTTTTCCACATAACTGGAAGCTGAGGTAAAAGGCCAAAAGACCAGTCAGTGCTGTTAAAAAGAAATGATGCAATAACCTGATATCCAGTTTCTTTCTTAGACCATCACGTGGAGGGGAAGAATGTGGTAGAAAACCAGATATGGATTTTAACAGCAACGGGGAAGCTTTAGACCAATGACAGTCAACAGACCCTTCGTAGGAAGTTCTGGCATGATTTAGGTGATCCTTAAAAAGACTTTGAAATGCCTGAAGTTCTTGGAAGTAGAAACGCCCAAGAATGGGGAAATTTTAATTTAAACTTCTTTCATAATTTCAGAGACAGATTCTATGGTCGGTGCAAAAATTGCCAATTTGCAGAGATACTCACACTGCAATGAGTGTGCATAGCAGTTTCCCTATTAGATAGGAGGTGATGAAAATTAACTTATGTACTATGTTTTCCAAAGGAAGATTAATTCTAGCAGGACTTCAGTACGGTTTTTTTTCTCCACATTGGAAATAAAATGTTTAAATTCAGTCCCAGCAGGATCTATAGGATGTCCTTTTTAATCGCTGAACACTGGCTACCCTACACATTTGTGATTACAGCAGCCAGTAAATTCTGTGTAAAATCCAATCTAGCTGCTCTGTGGAGTTGTGTTTTTGATCAAACAAAAGAATGGGTCCAAGAATTTCAGATTATATCAAACTCACAGAAAATAATGAGGCAAATTCTTATCAGTTGAATTTAGAGTCTTCTAGATAATATTTGCCAATTAAAATACCCTCTAAATCTGCCCCTGATGTGTCAATGGTTTCATGGCAGTCTTTTAACTAAAAATAGAAACTATGCACTCAAAATTCCAGTAGGAGATTGCATATTATAAACCTTTAATTTCCATTTCCTCAGATGCCCAGGCTTAATAGATTGCAATTTGAAAAGGTAGTTGTGGGATCCCTGGAGATTTAAAAAAACCCTCTCTACCAACATAGTAATTATGTACAGTATAATCTATGATAAACTGATTTAAAATGGGAAAGTTGTGTTTCAGAAGAGCATGAAAATGCTGTTATTTTTTTCCCCTTTTGTTTAAGCATGCTGTTTATTCTAATTACAAAAGTAAACCTGAATGAAGAGCTTGCAAATATCTGACTTTAACTCCTGCTCCTGCCATTATTAAAAAATAAGATGCATTTGCCTCAGTGGATAAATCAAACAGTAAGCCCATTCAGAATTAAATATCACAAAAAGCCGGGATGCAAAATATAGCTGTTTTATAACCAGTTCCAAAGTAAAGATATTAGCTGCAGCCTGAATTTAAGAGCTGAGTTTCAGAGTCTACAAATTATTTATCTGCAATAAAAGAGCCACCTAAGGCATTTGATAATATGAAAGCTGGATGGTACACTCATAATTTTGATCATTCCCATGCAGCTTTACTATGTTGGAGGATATTGATTGGTTCTCTTCCAATATGGTTTCTGATTGTGTTTGGGACAGAAACTGTCTAGGCCTCATGTGTTATTTATGCCATATAACAGTTGTGTAAATGTTTCTCAACCTCAGTGATTTTAAGATCCATAGACTTCGATTCCCAGAATTCCCCTGGAATTTGAAGTCCACATATCTTAAACTTGTTGAATGCATCTTTGTTTTTTGTTTTTTTTTTCAACTGTTAAGTTGAGATTTTGTGAACTGGAATGGGAGAATAATGATAGTAGCTCTATTCTTACCAGGAATGAGGGATTGTGCTAGATGAAAAGACTCATCTTGCCCCCTATTCTTTTCAATATCTACATAAAACTAATCATGTGGAGATGTAATCCAAAAAATTACTGATTATAGACAACCTGCAAATGTATTAAATAAGTAAACAAATGCTTCTTATATAAACTTATCTCAAGGAGGTGATATAAAAAGAGTTTGGGAATGAATGATCACAAGTAAATGAAAGCTTGGGATGGTGACACTATTTAGTGGGTGGCCTTTCTTTCGAAAGTGGTGCATTGAAATTTCATTTTAATGGGGCCATTGTGTATACAGAAAAATGACAGTTAATCCAAGCAAGAAAGAATTGGGACTGTGGAAAATAGCTGCTTTTGATAAAAAATATACACCTGATTCTTGCTTCCTCTTAAAGAGACAGGTATATTAGTTGAGTGTTCTGGAAATAGCCTTTATAAAGGAGGAACCAATGATAACTTTCTTAGAAATATATTTTGATCAACTTTGCTGTTTCACAAGTAGTAACCTTCTCTAGAGATCTCGTATCTCAATTCACCAGTGCATGCTTGATAATTGCAATATACTGTTCAGCAACCACAAACCAGCAGCAATAAAGCTTGCTAGATTTGGTTCCTGCTATATACACATATTGTGTGCCCCAGTCATATTAGCAGTTTATTAATATGTGGGACAGAATAGCATGTGTGTTCCTTTGATAGCTTTGTATGTGTGTTCCTTTTATAGCTGCAGGTCATTCAAATAACCCCTCACATAAGTCTTCCAAGGCTTTAATGTCAGCTTTATAAGCCTTGCTTTTTAGTCCATCAATATAGAACTGTGGGATTAGCCAGCATTAGAGATAACACTCTTTCCTGCATTACTTCTCTTTCTTTGGAATGTTAAAGCTTCCTGTTTGCTGACTTTTTAGAATATTCTAAAGGCATTTTTGCTTTTCATTGGTTGTTGTGATTGACATTTATGAGTTCTGTATCTGCTCAGCTGCATTCCGAATTTTGTAGATTTTATAAATTTCTTGCTTTCTGGCAATTGTACTTGTTCTAATCTCTGTTGGGTTAATTTTTACATGCTGCACTTTAAACTAGGGATTTATCTACAGCTGTTATTTTGTGATAATTTATTTTATATTTTAATTGTTTTTTTTACTGTTTTAAAATAGCTCATGTATTCTGCATTTTAAAGTAGAATCTGCTACATCAAAGTTCTTAAGAGGAAAACGTGGCTATAAATCTACTAAATATATTTAATAGCTTCAATTCATTGTTTCTAGCCCTTTTTTGAGTATCATTGGTTAGAGAAAGAAGTCCTTGTTAGCTAAAATACCGTGGAAACCAAATACACACAACCTTGAGAAATTATCTGGCACTTATTTGTATAGCATTGTTGTTTCCTGAAGGAAAAAAATATTTTAATAAGCAAGGAATATAAAGAATTTGGGCTATGAGCCTGACCACTAGAACACATGCATAAGTGCACCAATGTGCCTACCGTCCCTGTCCTATTGTTTCTTTTATTTTTTGTTTTATTTTTCTTATATGTATCCGTTTCATGTATTTATAACTATGTTTATACTTATACCTGTTATCTTATAATCGATTGAATAAATAAATAAATAAATAAACACTCAATTTAGCATTTCTTGGGTTTGGGAATTTGAGGTAGAAAATGAATGCAAATGTTTAAGACACTAATGTTATACACAAGGTCCTCTGAAATACATCCTAAAACTAGTTCACATGCCTTTGGAATAAAATCTCTATAAAAAAGAGCTGGTACAATCCTCAAGATACGCATTTCTGTCCTAAATTTTAAGGGCTCTTTGGGAAATGTCTAATCTCTTTTAAAGCAACTTTTGCTCTTTATTGCAAATATTATTGATTGCAAATTATTGTTTCTACCACCATGTCTTCTAACATTAATATATAAGACTGAGTTGCACATTTTCTTATAATGATTAGAATAACATCACTTAGTTAGAGACTGCAACTAAAGAACAAAGTAAATGAATAATGGTAGCAGGAAAACCAATAAACATTTAAAGTCATATTCTTTAACATCAATCCTTCATGAGTGAATGCCCTAGCTAATTTTTATGATACAAGAATAGCCTCCCAAATTATTCCTTGTGCCTGCAATAATAGCTCAGTTTAAATTAATGGGACATGTATCAATTATTTTAACAGAAATATAACCAGGGTTGATTCATTGGTTTTATGTGAGTGATGATTGTGAAACAGAATGCATGACTGAATTCCAAAGGGCCAGATGTGAGAAATGTTTGAAACACCTGCTTATATCTTTTGCATGAAATAAAAAGAAAATGTTTGCAATTGGAATCACTTACAATTTAATGGACAAACAGATGTATTAAGGCTGATCAAATCATCATTCTTTAAATAGACCCAAGAAAATTTGTATGCATATGGCACACATCTACCAATGCAGTTTTGTAAAAAAACTTGTAACACATCTATAGTTTGGGGTGTTGAAACTACTATAGTTTTCTAGTTGTTTTGGAAAGACATATATCCTTCTCAACCGTGGTGAGAATTTATATGGCACTGCTGTTAGCTACAGTTAATCTTAATGGAAAATACAGCCAGCCTAATCAGATACTTCATAATCAGGTGCAAGGAAGCACGGATCTTCATGTTTCACATAGATGTGGTGATAAAAATCTGCTCTCTTGATCAGTGGTGGTATTCTACCGGTTCAGCCCAGTTCTGCCAAGCTGGTAGCAGCAATGAACAGCGGAGACCAAACTGGTTTTCTCCGCCACTCTGCTGGCTATGTTGTTGGGTCTACCTGCTCACCCGGGCTCCCATAGTCACTTGTATCCTCTGAATTTGAAGCGCAGCTGCTTTGTGTGGCACAGAAGAGTGTCACACAACAGCTACTGAAGTGACTGGGATCGTGCAGGCTTGCAGGAGGTGAGTTAGAATGCTTCTGCGCCTGCGCAAATGCCTCTGTGCCTGTGCAAAGTATATGTTTGGTGCACGTGCACATGCAAAGCACGCCCACCAAGCCACGCCCACTGAACCGGTGGTAAAAATATTTAAATCCCACCATTGATCTTGATACAGTAAAAGGGCCTATTTACAAGCTAGTTAGAAGAGTAGGTGGAAAAGTTAGATGTAACTGAGAAAACAGAGTCCCAACCCCATGGATTTTTCCAATTGTGTAAGCCATATAATATTTATTATGGATCATGTTTGATGGATTGACATAAGATTATATGGACTACTTCTTTGTTTAAATAATGTAAGGGCCTTTTTCAGAGGTAGGATGGATCTATCAAGTAGGCTATAAGCGTATCGAAAGAATAAATTCTGAGTGGCTAAGAAACACAAGGTCGGATGTAATAACATTTGGTGAAGACAATGAATTTTGTTATCCACATTTCATACATTTCAAGATATTATTATTACAAAATGTTATTATTACAAAATGAGTGAACCAGCAAAATGATGTGGATATAATTTACTTGGACTTCAGTAAGACATTTGATTGTTGACTGAAATCTATTACTTGATAAGATAGAAAAATCGGTCAGACAGCATCACTACCTGATGGATTTGCTGACCAACAACACTCAATATGTAGTCCTTAATGGAACTGCGTTTATATGGAGGGAACTATGCAGTGGGGTAACCCAAGGCTTTGTCTTAGGACTAGTATTCTTCAATATCTTCATCAATGCTTTAGACCAGGGGTCTCCAACCTTGGCAACTTTAAGCCTGGAGGACTTCAAAGCTGGCTGGGGAATTCTGGGAGTTGAAGTCCTCCAGGCTTAAAGTTGCCAAGGTTGGAGACCCCTGCTTTAGACAAAGGGATAGAAGGGGGACTCTGTGGAAATAAACCAATCCATTGGTTTTGAAGTGGCAGAACCCCATGCAGAGAGCAGGACAAAAGACTGAACACCACTTTCACAGTTGAATTGAATCATTGCAAGGAAAGCTGCTCTGTCTTTCATTTGAACTTCAGTCAACTATTTTATACTGTATTAGTCTTATGTAGCACAAAGGCACAGTGATTCAATAACTCTTTCAAAATTAAGCAGTTTATTGAACCAAGAAATAAAAGATCCAAGAGGACAAAACTGATATGCTGGTATATAATAGAGAGGAGCATTGCTGGAATGACCTTGTTTTTAAACATGGTCACCTTTAGCTGTGAATGAATGGAGCACAGAGAAATAAAAAGTTGTATCAAATTTGAGGGTGCTTCATAAGGTCCAACCTTGCTTTCTTAAATTTTTCTGCAGATTTTCACTGCTGGCAGAATATACCTATTGCCAGCACTGTATCTTCCCATATTAGTAGGTTCTGGTCCCTCCTTCGAAGCAAAGAAGGGAAGAGAAAGGCAGGGAAGAGGACTAGCATCCAGCCTCTACTGGCCCTACCCCAGAGGTGGAATTCTACCTGGTCAGACCAGTTCTATAGAACCGGTTGTTACGATTCTGCACAGTTTGGAGAACCGGCAAATCGTGCCACTGGCTGGCGCAGCCCACTCCTTACCTGGCAAACTTGCCTGCTAAGTTGCTATTTTTCCTTTTTTCCACCGCCCATCAGCTGTTCTGCTGTGTTGGGAGATTTAGTTAGACAGCAGGAAATAATTGAATTTCTTTGTTTCTAGCTAATCTAAAAGCAGAGCTGAACCTTCCTTAGGTCTGAAGCTTCTATTTTTCAGTGCAGACTCAGGTAGCCGATTGCAGAATGGTAATCTCTGAGTGAATTTGTGATTCTGTGAGCAACTCAATCTGCTGCCTGCTTTGTCTGGTTTTAGGTAAAAAATGTTTTTTTAAATAAAAAAATCAATATTTATATACATGGTATGTTGTGAGTTAATTTTGTGAGTTGGCTTGCTAGCAAATTTTATGAGTTTGCTTGCAAGCAAATTTTATGAGACAGGCTCAAGTAGCAGATTGCAGAAAGATAGATATCTTAGTGAATCCGTGATTCTGTGAGCAACTCAATCTGCCTGCCTGCTTTGCCTGCTTTTGTGTAAAAGTTGCTCTTTTAAAAAATAAAAAATTCAATATTTACATAAATATTTATAATATTTACATACAAGCCATGCCCAGCCAGTCACATGACCGAGCCATGCTCAGTCAGCAAGCCACAGCCACCTAGTCACATGACCACCAAGCTACACCCACAAATGAGGCCACACCCACAGAACCGGTTGTTAAGAAATCTGAATCCCACCCCTGCCCTACCCCTGCTGCCTAGTGCTTCCTTTGCAATTTTTTTCTTTTTGTAGCAAAGAGAAAGAAAAAAGTTAAAGGAAACCCTAGCTATTAAATTTGGGGAGGTGGGGATAGTGGCATGACTCATGGTTACAAAAAAGAGGAATTTTCCACTCATAGGGAACATGGATTTTGATGCTCCTTTTGGAACAGACAAGGGGAACACCACAAACCCCGTATGTATATTGTTCCTTCTGCCTAGCAAAGAGGAAACCAATCATGGCCAGTTTTGCTGGAGTCCAGGGAGTCAATATGGACACATTGAAGTTTGAATTAAAGCTGACAGTGGCTATTTCTCTGCCTTTTCCAGCACCTTTCCCAGCCAAATCCATATTCACTTTCCCATCCTTTAGGCACAGTGCATTTTACAGAGACCAAAAGGGAGTTTTGTTTTGTTTAGAACCATCATCTAGAAAAGTAGATGAGATGTTTTCTTCTCCCACCTTACCAATTACCAAGCTTATTAGGGAATTAGTAGGTCTCCAGTAAATCTGGCCTCTGCAGCAAGAATATGTAGTTAAGACATAGAAAGGGACTTGTAGTCATCGAAAGTATGGAGGAGGAACAGATCCATGGGAGCTAGCTGTGAGGAAAATAACCTTGGATTCAAACTTTCAGGCAGCGAGAATGGTGTTCCATCATCCTGGCTGTGGATATCAATATAAGCAAAGTTTTAGAATTCGTCAAATATGTTATTTATACCTAATAATAGTATATATTGAGAAAGTTCAGCTTTAGTTTTATGTGAGCTGTGTAGAAGCAGATATTTATCATATCACTTCTGGCAAGATGATCTGGTTACCTTTATTCTGCTCATATTTCTTATTGTCAGCATTTTCAGAAAAAAAATACAGCAAATGCTTCAACATACACATTCCACTAATTTTCCTTTCCTGTCCTTGGTTCAGTGATATTTTAATTATAGCCTTTTGGGATTAGTTATGAATACTTGGTATAAGTAAGCTTCATTTTGTTCTCCATTTTAATTTGGCTACAATTGAAAATGTTGTTTCTGAAAGATCAGATATTATGAAGTGCACCTTCCTGCGACAAGAGATTTTGTTTTTGAAGAAAAATATTGTTAGATGACATGTGATGAGGTAGTGCATATAAAAAGCATTACAAATGTTAGCTTGCTTAGACAAAAGCTTTGGTTTTACGTACGACATGTTAGACATGTAGAAAGTTTTTCTTGTTAGTGAAAACTCTGAACAGTATAGTTGTCTGAAAATTGTAACCAAATACTATTAAAAGGAATCCTTTCTCTCTCTCTCTCTCTTTCTCTCTCTTTCTCTCTCTCTCTCTCTCTCTCTTTGTTGCTTTTGAAACTGATCCCAAAAGACAGTAGTAGGTCTTTGCTTGCCTCGAAAATGCATCTCAGTAGGATTTGTTGTGAGATGAATTGGTGACTAGAATTTCACCACCCTCTAGGGAGTGCTTAATGAGCAGGCTTGCTTTATTGTTAGGGGAAAAAATGAAACAAAGCATGAAAAGATTCCAATCAAAAGAGGTGAGATAATCACTTATTTATTAGGTCTTTTCCTTTCTCAAGGGTACAGTTTAGCTAATTCAGTGCAGACATTTGAATGTCTTCACCTGATTTTGCCTCTATATTATTGCAGGTGACGTAGATTACTTGCTTGAATTTTCTCAAAGGTTGGCTAGTGCTCCACTGCCTACAGTCCGCCAGTTTCAGGCTTAGAGCCTGCGGTGGAGAGTATTGTCCAACTCATTCAGAAATTGCAGCAACCGTACAATGGGAATGTGCTTAAGTACACACAACAGACTTGTAGTAAATAATGAGTAGAGAACTGTAGAAAGGGCCATCTGCCTGCCGAAGGAAAAAGCAGCAGGGAACAAAGAAGCCCTTATAAGTTTGTTACCGTTAAAGTGGTGATTTGCAATTAGAGGCTGTAGCCTCCATGACATTTTCAATTTTCAATGGAATTTTGGTAGTAGAATAGTAGAATCTAAGAAGCTGCTTATGTTCTTACGGGAAATGAGAGAACAGTGTGACATTCTGTATATCAATAAAAACAGCAGATACCTTCCCATCCAATTTTTGTATAATGAGTCAGAGGCACTCCAACAATTAGGTAGAATGTGGGTATTATTAAAGGTGGGAGAAATCTTTGTATCCATTTCTTGAATTCCCTTCCATTAGAAAATGCAATTGTGTGGGCTCTTTAAATTGTATTGCTATCACAAATTAGTTTTCTGCCCTCACATGGAGACATCAGAGTCTCATCAACAGTACTGATCTTCCAACTTGTTTTTTCACCTATCCTCAATCTACTAATTAATTATTTCCTAAAACTATAAATGAGAATATGCAGCTAAATATCACAAAATCTTTTTAACCTTTACGACATGTCTGAAGGATCTAGGGCAATTCACCACAGCCAACTCATTGTGGTCAACTCGTTATGGCCGACCTGCCAAAACCAACTGAAAATGACTAACTCCCCGCAGGACAACTCATAACGCCCAACTCGCCATAGCACAACTTGCTGCAGGACAAGAGTTACACTAATATCAAATAAATGGTGAAATAGAATCATGGGGGACGAGCGGTCTGCCACCTCCAAGTGGTGTCCCCTGGATGCGCGAAGCCGTCAAACGCTGACCGTAACTGAGAGCAGACCCTCCGACGACAGGCCCACGCGACAGGCCGGCTGGAGTACTCAAATGCCGCATCAACATGATGGAAACGTCCACTACAAAACACACGTCCAATGCTACCGCGTTCGGGAGAACCGACGGGCGCAGGAGACCATTGGCCTGCGCCAAAAATCAACGAAATGGTCCACGCGGAAAGCACGGCTGTGTGAAAAAACGCAAGCGGGGAACAGAGGACTGCCAGATGCTCAAGGTGGCCACCTGGAACGTGGATTCGCTGACTGGACGCTCGACCGAGATCGTCAGGGCCATGCGGGACAGGAAGCTGGACATCTGCTGCCTCCAGGAAACTCGCTGGAAGGGCAACAAGGCTACGACTATAGACGGCTACAAGATCATATACACCAGCTGTAAGGAAAACCGCGGCGGTGTAGCTGTGGTTGTCAGTCCAAGCTGGCAAAGTTCCGTCGCAGAAGTTAAGCGCCTCACAGAACGACTGATGATAATCATCGTAGCGACCGAGAGGCAGCGCCTACACATCTTGTCCGCCTACGCCCCTCAGACCGGATGTCACGAGGAGGAGAAGGATACCTTCTGGGAACTGCTCGACATCCAACTCAGGCAGATCCCACACGAAGACGACATCATCATCTCGGGCGACCTGAATGGTCATGTAGGGCGGGACAAAAACGGACACCAGTGCCACGGTGGGCAAGGCACAGGCGATACGAATGAGAATGGCCAGAGGATCCTGGACTTTGCCGACTCCCATGATATGACCATCACGAATACCTGCTTCATTAGGCGAGAATCTCAACTCCTCACCTACCATAGCAGAAACGGGAGCCACCACACACAGATCGACTACATCATCGTACGACGAAGAGCCGCTAAAAACGTGCTCAACGCCAAGGCGTACCCGTACAAATCGAGCAGTCAGCACAGGCCACTGATGGCGAAGATCAGGATCAGCAAGCCCAAGACCAGGATTGACAAAAGGAATGCAGACCAGCCACGAATCAAGTGGTGGAACCAGAAGAAGATGGCGGGACCCCTCATCAAACCGGAGCAGTTCCTGCAGATGGTCGACGGGCCACAGGAAGCGTGGTCCATGCTGAAGAGCACTGTTCACACTGCCGGCTGCCAACAGCTTGGTTGCACCAAGCCAGGACGGAGACGCATCGAACGAGATACATGGCTCTGGACACCGGAAGTACAAGATGCCGTACACCTGAAGAAACGGCTCTACAAGGCCTTTCTTCAGGACAAGACCAGCGAGAAGCTCTGCGAATACAAGGCGGCCAAAAAGGCAGCCAAGAAAGCAGTAGCGACAGCCAGAAGCTCCCCACTACGATGACATCTACGAGAAGCTGAACACGCGAGAAGGCGAGAATGAGATCTACCGCCTAGCCAAAAGCAGACACAGGAAGGCCCTGGACATTGACCAGTTTCATGGGATCAACGACGAAAGGGGAAATTTGATCGTCAACCCCAGAGACGCTGCGGAGAGGTGGCGGCAATACTCGAGAAGATCTCCACCGAGGAGTTCCCACACCCACGAACCCCGCGAGGTGACCCAGTTGAAGGCCCAGTCTCAGGCATTTATGCCAGCGAGGTCGCCGACGCCATCAAGGCCATGAAAACGGTAAGGCAACAGGACCAGACGACATCCCTGCCGACTTCTGGAAAAAGGCACTACCGGGCTCGGCATTGTGGCTGTGCGAGCTGTTCAACAACATCGTCTCCACGGGAAAAGTGCCACACGACTGGTACCGCAGCACCACTGTTCCGATCTGGAAGGGAAAGGGCAGCCCAGCGGACTGCTCCAACTACAGACCGGTCAGGTTACTGTCACACACTATGAAGATCTTTGAACGCGTCCTTGATAAGCGCATTCGGGACATCGTCGACATCAGCGTCAACCAGGCTGGATTCATCAAGAACTGCGGCACCATCGACGCCATCTTCGGTGTGCGGATGCTGATGGAGGCTCACAGAGAGAAGAAAATCCCGCTCCACACCGCCTTCCTAGACTTGGAAAAGGCCTTCGACCGAGTCCCGCACGATCTCATCTGGTACGCACTGCGAGACCACGGCGTGCCTGAGCTGCTCGTACAATGGGTCCAACTCCTATACAGATGTCACAAAAGCCGTGTAAAAGCGGCAGCTGGGATATCAGAGGAGTTTAATATTACCGTCGGCGTACACCAGGGCTCTGCTCTCTCACCACTGCTGTTCATTCTGGTGATGGACACAATTACACACGACCTGTACACGCCCGCCCCATGGACGCTGCTCTCGCCGATGATGTGTTCCTGGCCAACCTGTGCAAGGCTGAACTAGAGCACCGAGTCCAACAGTGGCACGACCGCCTCGAGCAGTTCGGGCTCCGGCTGAACCTAAAGAAGTCCGAATACCTGACCACTGACAATGAAATGACAGGCTCCATCCACGTGAACGGGCAGGAGCTACCGCGCGCCTCCACCTTCAAGTACCTGGGAACTACTCTTGGGGAAGAAGGCCTACTACAAACTGAGGTGGCAGCCAGGATCAATGCAGCGTGGGGCAAATGGAAGTCCGTCACGGGCGTCCTCTGTGACAAGAAGATGCCGATGCGCCTGAAGGCGAAAATCTATAACTCTGTGGTGCGCCCGTGGCCATATACGGCGCAGAGTGCTGGCCGACAACCAAAGAAGTCGAAAGCAGACTCCAGATAATGGAGATGCGAATGCTCCGATGGTCGGTAGGCCTCACCCTACTCGATCGCGTCAGGAACGAAGAAGTGCGTAGACGGTTCAACGTCGTGCCCATCCCCACGGTCATGAGGCAGTCCCGCCACGATGGTTCGGCCACGTGAGCCGCGCCAAGGAAGAATCCATCATCAAATCTGTAATGAAGGTGACTGTCGGAGGAGCGAGACCGCGTGGTAGACCTAAACAACGCTGGATGGACACGATCAAGGCCGATCTAGAGATCGCGAAGGCAGGCCCGACACACGTGGCAGACAGAGAGGTGTGGAAGCAGTACTCAAGGACATTAGCGGACCTC
Organism: Pseudonaja textilis; assembly: GCF_049901715.1. Taxonomy (NCBI): domain Eukaryota; kingdom Metazoa; phylum Chordata; class Lepidosauria; order Squamata; family Elapidae; genus Pseudonaja; species Pseudonaja textilis. The sequence continues at coordinate 23,364,208 of NC_141997.1, read as the reverse complement.
GCCCGAGCGCGAGACAAACGCTGAAGAAAAAGAAGAAGAAGAAGAAGAAGGTGAAATAGAATCATAAAAGATAGGATGCAAAAAGGAAGGACAAAATGAAATGTGAATATCGAAATTTAAAATTATTTTAAAATTATTTTAAATAATTAAATTGAATTGTTGAATTATCTCACAGTAAGTTGGCATGTGGCAAGTTGGTTCTGGTGAGTCGGCCACATTGAGTTGTCCTGCTCGGTTGTGAAACATACATCATAAGCGATAATTTCATTAAATAAACCTTTTAGGATACTGGCTTTAATTTTCTACAATATGTTTTAAGGTCATTTTTTTTTGTTGCATCATTTTTGGCCAGCATCAGTTTGTGAAGGCCAAACCATTTTGTGGATAAAGAACTGTGCCAATTGACTGCAATGATTAGTAGATTTCATAGGCTAGGAAACCATACACAAACGATTATTTATTATTCACTGTCTAGGTAGAACAAATGAAATGCTTTGACGTGGAAACTTGTAAAGACACATGAAAAACAGAGATTATCTTTTTCATGATCCATTCTTTCACAAACTTGTCCTCCATGCCCTGGATCCATCTTTTACCTTAAGTTTGTAGCTTGATGGTTCCCACTGCCAACCCTTATCTTCCAAGAGTGTCTTGTATGACATCCTTCCTCTATGCTGGTATGCTAGAAAGGTAAGAATCTCACAACCTGTACCGCCTTTCGGCTGATTGAAAGATAAAAAGGCAAAGAAATGAAACAATCCTATTAGGTATCCTCTTGACCTAGTGGTATAGAGGCAGGTGACTAAATTAATTAGTTCTTCACTTTTTGTCCTTGGAAGATACACCCATCTTACCAGAGAATAAAAAAAGAAATCACTAAACTTTTTTTAAAAAAAGAAAGAAATAGAAAAGCATATATTAACATTTAGATGCAAACATTTAAAGGTGAACAGGATATATTTCAGAGTTGTTGAGTATGCAGTAGAAAGCTGTTTAAAAGAAATGTCTAAAAGAAAATGCCATGTGCCAATCAGAACAGAGAATAATGCTGACCCAAATTGATAGCCTTTATATACTGGCAATCACACATTACATCTTGTGTTTGTCCTGAGTTAGTTGCAATGTGATCTGATATAGGAGGACATTTTCATGAGCCCTCTGCTGTGGACTGATCATTTTTCTGATTTGTGGGGGCAGGGGACTTAGTGGTACTGCCACCAACTTCTCCCCTTCCCCCTGCAGAAGTAGGGTCATTAGGCAATTAACAGACCCTAATGGGATCCAAAAGGAGCTTAGGGTTTTCCCTGAGGATCTGATGGGCAGTTTGTTTGAGGCCTTAATAACTTACTGCCTGGAATAGACATGGGAATAAGGCCTTGGTTGAATGGTTTCTATGTGGCCTAAGGTGAGATTGGAACTTTTGGTCTCCTGGTTTCTAGCTTGATGCTTTAACCACTACACCAAACTGGAGGTTTATCTGTGACCTAAGGGTCACTTGAATAGTGCAAGTGGGTATGGTACTGAAAGCAGTTCCAATAAGGCTCCACAGCCATTTGCACTACTCAGGTGACCCTGAGGAAACAGATAAACTTTCAAGTGGCCCCAACAAATCTGTAAAATAATGCAAATGACCAACTGTGTGCAAGGAATATAAATCCTTCCATTCCCCACCATCCAGTCAAAATTGGAGAAGCTTCTTGGATGAGAAGCAAAACGTCTTCAAAGTAAAATAAGAAAGTTCAGTTGCCTCTTGAAAAAGCACCTTTGGGATAATTATGTGTGTCTCTGAAATAAAATGAAGACTGTGGTTCCAATTTTATATTCCAACTTATATGCAGATAGCAACATTCATTGTAATGCTATTAGGCAAGCTGGTGGAATGAGAATGTGGAAATATTATCCAGGGAGTTTCCCAGTAGGGAATCTGCATTCTAGTTCAACATCTTAACCACTATACCACAATGGTTCTCCTATGAAGATAATTTTCCTTCTCCAAGCTACCATTATTTTTAATTCAGAATTATGTGTATTTTTCTAGGTTCATTTCCTTCACTATAGTGTTTTAGTCCAGACCTTGTCCTCATTATGATTCTCAAGAGATTTTTAAAATTGTGTAGAGAATCCTGAACAGCAGTTTAAGGATGCATGAATGAATTGCTGGAAAAGATAAGTGCTAGAAGCTGATATTTATGTTCCATCCACTTAACAGCCTCACAACCATAACAATAAAGATTCTACAATTGTAATTTATCACCTTCTCTCTTATAGGCACCATAAGTGCTTTGAAGATAAAAGGCCCATAGACGAATAAGGAGCCAAGTTACAAAATACACAGAGTTACAGCATTAACTATTAATTTTAGAGATAAAGTAGTTGGAAATAATTTGCAAGACACACCTGTCAAGGAGTTTAAAGTAAGAAAGTTTGTGGGCATTGGAGGCTGTTACTGTTGTGAATTATTTCAGGGGTAATAAATTTCAATATTTAAAGGTTGCACTTATTAATTATTGTTATTTGATGCATTCTGTCTTTATTTGTTTATGCTTATTCTGTTTTGGCCTTTTATACCATTCCTATGTCTGGAGATATGAAGAAGTGCTGTACCAGAACAGTGCTTTTTAACCCGTAATATAAATACCACTGGTGGTACTTTGGTGCCTGGTGGGTGGTATGCATACCATGGGTTGAAAAACACTGTAAAAAAGTGTAAACAAAGAGTAAAAGTATAGTTGGGGAATGAGCTGTAGTGGTGGCAGCACCACAGAGGGCTATGGGAGAGTCAGCTGCTGGGGTATTGCTCGGGCTCTTCTGAGCACCCAGGATTGGCGCGTGAAGTGGTGGGATTCAAAATTTCTTATTACCAGTTCTGTTGGCATGGCTTGGTGAGCGTGGCGGGGGAAGGTTACTGCAAAATCCCCATTTCCACCCCACTCCACTAATCTGCTTTCCAGCTCTGTTCTCCTATACAGGTCAACAAAAGAAGACCCGGCCTATCAGCTGGGACTCGGGAGGCAGAGAATAGATGGGGGCAGGGCCGGTCAGAGGTGGTATTTGCCAGTTGTCTGAACTACTCAAAATTTCCGCTACCGGTTCTCCAGACTTGGTCAGAACCTGCTGAATATCACCTCTGCTTCCAGGAGCCACGCAAAGCCTTGGGGAGAAGAGTCAGTTGGAGCTATGCTGGAAGAGAAAAGGAGGAGATTTTGGCAGGAAAGGGAGAAAGAGAAAAAGATGATGGGGAAAGAGAAGGGGACGGAGGAAGAGGGGCAGAGAAGAAGAAGCAAGTAGAGGGAGAGAAGGGGATAGAACGATGCAAATATTAATGTCAGAGAAACAGGCACAAATTGCCCATTAAAAGTGTGGTAAGTGGGTGTACAGATAGTTCTCAACCTACGAGCACAATTGAGCCCAGAATTTATGTTGCTAAGCATTAAATGAGCTTTGTTCTGTTTTACAACGTTTTGTTCCATTTTACGATGTTTCTTGCCACATTTTTTAAAGTGAATCATGGCAGTTGTTAAATTAGTAACACAGTTGTTAAGTGAATCTGGTTTCCTTTGCTTGTCAGAAGGTTACAAAAGAGGTTCACATGGCCCTGGGACACTGCAACTGTCATAAATATGAGTCAATTGTCAAGCATCCAAATCATGTGACCCTCGGGATGCTGCAACTGTCATAAAGAAAAATGGCCACTTCCGGTTTGTCGGCTTCGGTGACAGCAGGGATTCGCCTTCTCTGCGATCCCTGCTGTGCTAGCCGCCTTGGTACCTCCGATCCTGACAGATTTGGAGGCTAAGGCTGCCCTGTTGGGGCTGCTGAAGAAAGGGGGGATCCGGACAGGGGGTGTGGGCTATCGCAACACCCCCCCAGCCGGCAATAACCCCCTTCTCTCAAGATGGTGAAGCGGCGGTCTTTATGGCCGCCATAAAGAAGCCGGCAACTGGAAAAAGAATGCGCAGGAGGAAGAAGGAGTTTTAAAACGAAAGTCTTTTCTTGGTCGAACTGGGACCTTAATGACATATTTAACACCTGGGAAAGTATTGGCTTGGAAGCTATAATGTTCCCGATTGATGTTTTCAGTTGCGAAGAAAAGTGACGAAAAGGGGAAGTTACTCTCCCTCCCTTATGGAATTAACAAATGGACAAGGGAAACCAGCCTTTTGATAGAAGGTAAAACCTAAAGTCCTTTGTTATAAGTGGGAAGGGAGAGGCTTGGGAAAACAAACTTTTACTCTAAGACTTTGCTGGAGGAGATGCCTTGAAGATAAAGAGAATAGAAATTAATTCTAAGAAAGACTTAAAGCACAGATTGGACGTTTTTTCTTTCCCTAATTTGACTTCACCCCTAGAAGAGAAATTGTAAAAAGAAGAAGCTTGTACTCTGCCTGGACTGTTTGATGACTGTAGGACTTTGGGACTTTTGGGAACTGTTTTAAGTTTGGAAATAACTGATTGGTTTAATAAGAAGAAGAGGATACAGAAAGAGAAGAAGAAACAGTTTAAAATGGCTCTATCTCTTGATGAACTAAAAAAACAATATTTAAAAATAAGGAAAGAAGGCAAAGATGTTATGGGAGAAGCCCTTTGTCTCCTAGATATGGCGCTTGTCATGTGTCAGCAAATTAAACAACAGCTGGAAGAAGCCGAGGAAGAAGAAGCCATTTTTAATGAACTAAGCGGTGTGACTAAGAAAGAAAGGAGAAAGAGAGGAGTGAAAAGGAAGGACTTAAGAAATAAAAAAATGTTTATGAAAGAGAAAAAGAAGATGCAAAAACAGCAGAATGCTAGAAAGCAAAAGGAAAGAGGAATGCAACAGAAAGGGGAAATCAAGAAGGCAGAGGTTTGGAGAGGAGGGGGTAAAAAGTTTAGGCGGGCTAAGAAGGAAAGGGAAAAGGGGGAAAAAGGTTACAAAGGTATAAGACAAGATAGAGAAAAGGAAAAAATTTTTAGGGATAATGGGTAATATAAGGGATTTTTTTTTTAAAAAAAAAGGGGGATTCTGCAAAGTACACATGAGTATTGTAATAGTGATATTTGTATTATAAGTAGATAATCAGAACTTTTTAAGATCTAATAAAAGACTAAAATATCAAGGTATAACTTTAAAAGGTTTAATAATGAATGATATTAAGTTTTAATAAAATACTAAAGGGAATGTTTAAAATATTAGTTTAAATATAGAGTTTAATGGACTAATGTGTTGACTGTTATGGATTTATTATTGTAATATTGGTTTCTGAAATAGTAGAATGTACTAAGCAGAATCTGATTGGGATTTAGGTGTTATTTTAAATTTTAATTCAGGGGAATGATAGAAAGGCATCATACTCCGATTAGTGATTCCAAGGGAAACTATTTTTTTTTAAATTGGAAATGAGACAGATGTAAATGGAGAAATGGACAAAAGATATAAAAATATTTTTCTTTAAAGCAAGATTAAATATATAAAACAGAATTAAGATGAGGCAAAAGTGGAGAGGAGTTATATAATAGATATAGAATGGTAAATAAGAAGGGTAATGGTATGTAAGAAGAGCATGAATTCAATTGAAGTCCATACAAAAAGAGGTAATCTGGGGCCAAGTTACTTTCTAGAAGAAAGCTTTATGTTTTTATGTTTATGTCTTATGTGTGTGTGTTTAATTAAGAATTAAATAATAAAATCTCGGAGGAAGACTAGATGAGAATAATTATAAACAAGCCAGAGGAAAATATAATGTGATGACTGAATACCAGATAAATTAGAAAGGAAATATGATTGAATAATGATTAAAGAGAAACAATGTGGAACTTGGTAAAGGGAATTTACGTGTTTATATGGAAATGGGATAAATTATAAGTACGTGATATAAAGCAATATGTTACCTGCCTTGTAAAGATCTACAATGGAAAGAGGTTTTATGTTTTTAATGTTTAATGATGTTTTGTTTTGTTTGTTTGTTTGTTTGTTTGTAAAATCAATAAAACTTGTTTTTTTTTTTAAAAAAAAGAAAAATGGCCATAAGTCATTTTTTTCAGTGCTGATGTAACTTTGAACAGTCACTAAGCGAACTGTTGTAAGTTGAGGACTACCTATACTTTATCATTTTTTTCATCTTTTTGGGGGGGGCGGTCATCAAGTTTTTGACACCTCGTTAGGCGACTGGTGGTACTCAGGGGTGGGATGCTACCGGTTCTGCCCAGTCTATAGAGCTGATAGCTCTGAAGAGTAGCAGACACTGAACCAGTTCTGTGTTTGCTGCAGTTTGGCCCATCCGCCCACTTGGGCTCTTACCTGTCCTTTATTTCCTGCTTTTTCAACCTCAGCGGCTTTGCGTGGCCCAGATGAGGTGGAAAAGCAGGGAAATAGAGGCTTTTCAAATGCTGTGCACCCACGCCTAAGGTTTTTTTTACACGTGTGCGCAGCAAAACGTAGTCACCAAACCAGTAGTAACACCAGTTGAATTCCACCCCTGGTGGTACTCAATATATTGCCATATCCTAAAAGTGGTACAATCCATGAAAAGGTTGAAAAGCACTATACTAAAAGACCTCCAAAATTCCTTCCAACTCTGTTATTCTGTCCATTACTCTGCTTTCTGTAAAATCATTGAATGGATGGATTTCAAAGATCTCTTGTATAGAGTGAATTCTCCTGTATGAAGTGTCTAATAGTTCCTGTATAAAGTGTACAGAATTCTCCTGTATAAAGATCTCCTGTATAAAGTCAATACAGATGGTGTGTGTGTGTGTGTGTGTGTGTGTGTGTGTGTGTGCGCATGAACATGCAAGTCTTGGCTATTAATCATGCTAGGAAAAAAATGATATCCCTGCTGTTTTAACATACTTTTTTTTCAGTATTCCAAACGTGAAATGAACTTCTTTAAAGAAAAATAATGGTGCATACACATAGGTGCAACCAGTTGTGTTTTTATTCTTTACGTTGAAGAAAAACCCAGCAATATCAGAAATATTGGTAGAAGTGATAGAAAGATGTAAAATACTATTGCTATTTTGTATTAAGGATAGGTGCATAAAACTTGTTTGTTCTGAGTTGAATTTAGGTTTTAATGTTTGTGGAAGAATCCTGCTCTTTTGGGGAAATTAGCTGCATTTTTCTGCATGCTGTAGCCCTGCAGTGGTGGTGGTGGGGATAATTGCATGTTTCCATCTTCTTCCTTTTCATTTTTAAAGTTTCCTCTCCTATGACAAAGTATGAGGTGAAAATTTCCTTAGGCCAGATAAGGAGCAAAATTCAAATTTATCAGTTCAAATGTATTACGTTCCCAAAGTTTCTTGAGAATTCTTATAATAAAATAAACAAAGAAATTAGAACTTAAAGTCCCAATCCTTATGCTTACCTAAATTATTACTATGAGACAGTGGTATCAAGTTTAATGTATAACAATTTATAGAATAAATAGATAGGATACCAAACCCATATATTAAACAATTAAGAACAGAAATCTGTGGTCTACCCTTAAAGCTTGAGGGTATATCATATCTTATGCTCTCATCTTTTACTATAATTGTTCAGAATTTCTCATTATACAGTTAAGAGACTTTAAGCCAAATTCAAAGGAAAAGAAAAAAGAGATATTCTCTGGAATATACCTTAATGGAGAAGGTAGATCATTCATAATCTGTGATTTAGAAGTAGACTAAATCATATCAATATAAAACTTAGGGAAAATCCAAAATAAGTCAAAACTTCAAAGAAACTGTATCAAAGGATTTCTCAGCAGCCTAAGAAATTATAGCTGATGGTTCTAATCTATTTTGAATTAAAGCAGGATCTGTAGAGCATCATTGATTAAAAGTCTGATATTGTCAGAAGCTTCTCAGCCCTGCAAAAACCAGCCTCAGCTGGATCCTTAATAGTTCAAAGAACTGCTGTGGTCTAGGGGCTAAAGTGGTTGTTAAAATTTTAGCATCCACTTTTATCAAAGAAATCCATCTATAATTAGAAAACATAGTAGGATCCTTGCTGTTTAGGCACAATGCTGATAACTGTCTCATTGTCAGCAAGGAGAAATGTTACCATTTATTTTCAGTAGAATATGAGATTAGAAATCCAATGTTTGGACCAATCCAGTATGATACAATATGGAGCCTTCCCAACTTCAGCTGTAGGACTACTATCAGAAACTATGAAGCTTATGTGATAATTCACCTCAAATAAATCATTTGCTGGTGTCCCTTAGCAAATCAAAAATGTAATGGAATTTCTATTGATATGGAAAAAAATGGTTCTTCATAAGTGATTTCTATTTATCTGGGGGAAAATGATTTCTTCAGATCCATATTTCCTGATAAATCTGTTCATTGTAAATAATATTTACTATGTCACTGTTTTGGCAAGTGTCAGAACAGTGAGCAGGTGCCCAGGCAATTGGTTCCTTTGGCTCCAGAGACAATAAGCACACCCAGTGAATAAAGGGATTTTAACCTTTATTATTAACTCAAGCAAACAGATTGGAAAGCATAATATAAAAAAGCATAAAAAGCAGGAGTGGGATTCAATTTTTTTAACAACCAGTTCTATGGGCATGGCTAGGTGGGTGTGGCCATTTGACTGGGTGGGCGTGGCTTCTTCTTTTTTGCAGCACCTTCTCCCCTCCATTTTCTTTTGCCTCCTGGGCCTCGGGCAAGCCTCCTGGGGGGGGGCATTTTTGCAAAAAATGGAGCACGGGGGGTGCAGCTCCCCCTTCCACATGCCTCTTTTTGCCTCCTGGACCTCAGGGAAGCCACCTGGGTGAAGTAGTAAGACAGCGAGGGGGATCCTGGCACAGCTGATCATTGGAACAGCTGATCGTCGGGAGGGTAAAAATAAAAGAAATACCTTAAGGAGTGACTGGGCAGGGCAGAAAGCAGTCAGCAATGTCGGGCATGTGCATGATGTTGTGCCTGCGCATTAAGGACTGACTGGGTGGGGAGGGGAAGAGTGGGTGAGGATGGGAGGGGCCGGTTCTCCAAACTGTGCAGAATCATAACAACCAGCTCTGTAGAACCAGTCCAAACCGGTAGAATGCCACCCCTGTTAAAAAGTGTATATATACTAAGCAAGATAATATCCAAATCTCTTACAAAATGCCAAGTACTCATTAATAATGACAACTGAGATACCGCAAGGGGGCTGTTCAATTTCCACAGTATTCAAGCACCAGATTCTCTGCAGAAGTTTCCAATAAACAAAACCCCAAGGTTTTTTTTTTAAATCAGAAATTGGCTCCATGGCTTCATGGTCCTGCTATGGTCAGGAGGCTGCAAGAGCTAATCTTGGCTCATGACTCCAGGATCAGCATAAAAGCTTTGAAAAACTTTGCAGTTAAGTGGAGACACCCTCTCCCGCTTCATCTTTATTCAGTAAACAAGAGTTAAAAAACCTTGATCATCGCCATGCATATTAAAGAAGGTCTGATTAACATTTCATAAGCTGTGGTGGCTCAGTGGTTAGAATGCGGTATTGCAGGCTAATTTTGTTAACCACCAGCAGTTCGATTTTCATAGGCTCAAAACCTTCCATCCTTCCAAGGTTGGTAAAATGAAGACCCAGATTGTTGGGGCAATATGCTGATACTGTCAGCCACTTAAAGTGGGCTGTAAAGCACTTTGAAGCACACTCACTATGAAGCTCACATATGAGTCCAAATACTATAACTATAAGAAAACTATATAACTACAGTATACATAACTATATACTGTATATTATAACTATAACAATTATAACTATATATATGTATGTGTGTATGTACGCACGCTATTTCTATAAGCAAACTGTACACACACACAGAGTTATAGTTTGCAGTTATAGTTTGTCCTGATCTGGTATATATGAAGGACAGATAAACAATCTGGTTAGCATTATAAATAAATACTTCAGGAGCAGAGGTGGGATTCAGCAGGTTCTGACCAGTTCTGGAGAACCAGTAGCGGAAATTTTGAGTAGTTCGGAGAACCGGCAGGAGATTTTACAGTATCTTTCCCCTGCCACGCCCACCAAGCCACGCCCAAAGAACTGATAGTAAAAAAAAAAATTGAATCCCACCATTGTTCAGGATAATTTTTCTGTAGTTTTTTCCAGTTTTTGGTATATTAAGATGACATCTTATTACACAGTTTTATATAGATGTTTAAGTGGTACTGATTGTAACTTGCTCTCTCCCTGTCCCATCCTTTTCATGTACTCTTGCTGAATTTTTATGTACTTTAACTGAAAGAAATCTGAATATTTTATAGGCCTCAGTTCTGAATAAGGATGTTTCATATTGTATTACCAAGCCTGTAGCTATCATGCCTTACATGTAGTTATTATTTCTGGAGCATGATACAAATCAATTTTTCTTTGTAAAATGAATTTGATTTAATTTTCATGTAAGAATAAAACTGTGTTTTTACCAACCTATTGCTACTGCTATGGCTACTGTATCTAGGCTGCATAAACCCACATAGCCATTAGACAGTTAAAAACACTTAAATGCTGCTATCATCTATAGGTCTTTTGGATTTTTGCAGCTAAAATATTATAGACCTATATGCTATTTTTATTGCTACTGTCATATATTTTAGACTTAATTATTTTGAATTATTTCTGATAATGAGTCACTATTGCTGAATTATTTCAGCTTATTTCTATAAATAAGGATGATGGAGTTTTATGCTGGATTCATTAAAAAAACTAACTGCAGACTTACTTGTGTTTATTTTATTTATTTGCTTGCTAAGACCTAATATGCTGTTTGAATGCAGTACAACTTTGAGCAGCTTACTGCCCCTTCTTTCAACAGATTAAAAGAAAAAACAATATAATAACATCGCTGTGAGCAGTTACAACTAAAATTATAGCAAGTGTCAGCAGCTGAGATTACTGCAATACCAAATGACACCTATTCCTTCAGCCTCAGCTTCATGACTGGGTTTATGGGCTTCACCAATTTGTTTTCAGTGTTTTTCCAAGACCAATAAAAAGTAAAGAGGATTCTAGACCATCGTCTGATGTTTTTGCTCCTTGTCCCATTCCATTCATTTATCAAGCTGGTCATTTAGGAAAACAGCAGGAGTCTACTTAAAATTGGCTGATAATTGCTTTTTGCTCAATGACTCAGCCTGTCAAGAAGCATGTTTTATTATTGTGCCTTTCTGTTTATTTCAAACTGTCTTTAAATGTGCTGGGATAAGCATGGAAAATAAAGCTCATATAAGTTCCTATTTGATTTTTCTCTATTGTCCCTCTCTTCCACTTTCATTTCTCTGTTTAGATAGGATAAAGGAAGGTCCTTCCAATGTCATTTTCATCAAGGCTGATGGGCAAGATAGCAATTATTTGCTGCCTGTTATCTGAGAGCCCATCAATTCCCCCATTTGGCAGATGATCCAATGAATGTCAGGAAGGAATGACTTGACAGTTTGTGATGCAACAGAGGGCTCAGAGGAGGACCGTATGTGCAGAGCCCCAGGGAATAGGAGAGTAAAGGTCCTGTCAAATCATTCCAATTGGCTGGATAATTAG